>NW_026592118.1:27013800-27070534 GCF_907164565.1 Psammomys obesus
TTTCTTTCTTTCTTTCTTTCTTTCTTTCTTTCTTTCTTTCTTTCTTTTTTTTACATTGAGAGTATTTCACACTGACTCAACCATACTTTGAACTCAGCATTAAGCTAATGGAGGGAAGGGATACGGGACTGGGAGCAGAGGAGGGAAGGACTACAACCAGTATATGAAGAGAATAAAATTATATCAATTAAAAATATTTAATTTGTGCATGTTTATGTCTGTGTGTGTGTGTCTGTCCATCTATTTGTCTGTAAGTGTGAGTTTTTGTGCACCATGTTAAAAGAGCCCACATAGGTCAGACTAGTTTTACAAAAGCCTGGAGCTGAAGTTCCAAGCAGCTGTGAATTGTTGTGAGAGGGCAGGGAAATGAAACTGAGTTCACTGCATCAACAATAGACATTCTTATTCTCTCAGCCACAACTCCATAACAGTCTAATTATTTTAATACTAGCCAAAATATCCATATATTTTACTTTCATCTATTTATTATTTAATTTTGGGAGTAGGACTCACTGTGTAGCTTACAATGGACTTTAATTTGCCATCCCCATACCTTTGTCTCCCCATACTTTTACCTTTTTAACTCTTGTCATTAAAAACCTGGAGAAATATTAGGAGTCCCTCTGCAAATGTAATATTAATAAGACAAATAATATTGGTTAACCCGAAAGTTTAGTGAAATACTTAGCATAGTCAAGTAATATTAATAAAAGCTGAATTGTTCAGAGAGTTGTGTTTTTTCCCCCAACATGGCTCTCATTACATATAAAAAAAATCAATTGTTTTAACGTCAGGAACCAAGTAAGATGAAGCTAGCCAACAATAGGTTAAATGAGGTTAGTTTGCCATCAAAAAATTCTAAATGGTAATCTTTAGAAAAACAATGTGATAATGCTGTGTATCACACTGATACTGTGATACTCACTGGATTTTTGTTAAAGTTAGCTTATTTGAACACAAATCACAATTCTGATAGGACACAACAGCATAGTACTGCACTAAAAAATTAAGGTTTGACTTTTTAAAATGGGAGAAAAAATGTTTATATGATATTCAGAGTAAAGGCATCCTATGGCTATAATAATAAACTCAAAAGTGTATGTAGAATTTAAACCGCTCTCCCAGAAAAGGTTAATGTTGCAATAGCTTTCACATAGCTTATTACAAATACACAGTACTAAATTTTTAACCTTTTTTTTTTTCATTTTTTACATTGAGAATGTTTCACAAACTGACTCAACCACACTTTGAACTCAGCAGTAAGCCAAGGAAGGCCCTGAAATTACTTTCCTTTTTTCTTGGACTCCCAAACACCTATAGATAGAACACCAATCCCTGTATGTATGGAAGGCTTTGGTAGGGTATTAGTAAAATACAGGTTGACCTGGAAAGGACAGGACCTCCACAAGGACCAAATATATCAGGGCACAGGGGTCTTTTATGAGACTGTTTCTCCACCCAAGTACTATGAATGGACAGAACCTAGAACACCTGCTCAGATGTAGCCCATGGTAGCTCCGTATCCAAGCGAGTACCCTAGTAAGGGGAACAGGGACTATTTCTGACATGAACTCAGTGGCTGGCTCTTTGACCTCCCCACCCCCGAGGGAGGAGCAACCTTGCTAGATCACAAAGGAGGACACTGCAGCCAGTCCTGAAGATACCTGATAAGCTAGGGTCAGATGGAAGGGGAAGAGGACCTCCCCTATCAGTGGATTTGGAAAGGGGCAGGGAGGAGATAAGGGAGGGAGGGTGGGATTGGAAGGGAATGAGGGAGGTGGTTACTGTTGGGATACAAACTAAATAACTTGTGATTAATATAAAAAAATAAAAATTATAAAAAATAAGAAAGAAAATATCAGGCAACAAGGTGTAGAACCATATCAACTAACCCAAACTATGGTATATAATATCATAATGGATTCTTTTAAAATTATGACTATAATCTAATAATTTTACCAAAATGTGATTTATATTGTTTGTTGTTGATTATTAATATTTAATATTGATTTATTTTTTAGTTAAACAGTGGTTATTCCTAAACCATCTGTATACCCAAATCAAGACACAGAGACTAGGATTTATTTAATTAACCTAGAGTACATTGCTGAGCAATAATTACTCCATCCTAAAACTCCAAGCCCACATAGCTTCTTCCCATTCAGATTTCCCACATTATACTTGCTTATTAGTCATATCTTAGGTCAGGTTAATCTCTCCTGGTGTTTCCAGGTCCTCTTCTCTCAGATCTCTCTTCTCCGAACCTTCCCCCGACTTGTTTCATTCTCCTTCTCTCTGGACCAGGATGTTCCATTCTAGTCTCTCCATTGCTCAGCATTAGCTGGTTGTTTTATCGCAACACAGAGAACAAATGGTGACATGTTTACAAAAACTTGAGACACATGATGCTTAAAATAAGCATCACATTGCACTGTCAGGATTGAAAGCAGATAGTGCAGTAGATAAATCAGCTTTTGAATGAATAAGGGTAAATTGTATACATTCCACATGAACATTATACCAGCAATTGTTAGTATATTTTATAAATAAAACATTAGGATTGATGGAAAGCATTAATATATTGTCATGTGTCCATTGTGTTTCATGGTGTATTCAGCTCTTAATATACATATTACAATGATGTTTTGAGGTCATAATTAGCATCCATGGGGGATAAATCTGAAGCTGACATGCCTCATGAATTTTCTTGTAAAAGAAGTAAAGTTTGTCTTACAATCTTTCTCCCCAAAGCATAATGAATAATGAATGCAAAGCTCATTTCTCTGGTAACCAAACCAAGGTTCAGGACAAATACATAAATTCATGGAAAATTACTTGTATCATGCCAAACACAAAGTGAACTAGAACTGTCATGATAGTGAGGCTATCTGTTCTAAGAATTCTCCAAATCCAATTACATCTCATTCCTCCATAATCCCTGTTTTCTATTTCTGATGACTCACTATCATTAAATTCAATTCAAACTTCTATCATGTCTTGTGTTGATTATCATAATAAAGTCTTAATTTATTTTTAATCTATAATACTGACTCCTCTTCCTGAAACTGTTTTAACTATTTGTATTGCTATAATTAACTGTCTAAAAAGAAATTTATACTGGAAACCTCTCAATTAGAAAAATACAAACTTTTGGTCCTCTCCAGGCATGGTCTTTGGTTGATTCATCAGTCTCTGCAGGCCCCCCTGGGTCCAGATTTTTTTTTCTTTGGCTCTGTTGGTCTCCTTGTGTCATTCTTATTCCCTCCAGGTCTTCCTATTTCCCTCTTTTTCCATAAAGGTTTGTTTTTTTTTTTTTGTTTTTGTTTTTTTTTGCATTCTAGCTTGCAGAGAAACACTTAAGGAAATGTTCAACATCCTTAGACATCAGAGAGATGCAAATCAAAACGACCCTGAGATTCTACCTCACACCCATCAAATTGGCTAAGATAAAAACTCAAAGGATAGCAAGACTGTTCCTCTCTCAGGGGGTGGGGAGGGGAGGTAAAGGACCAGTGGTTGAGTTCATGTCAGAAATGGTTCCTGTTCCCCTTACTAGGGAAAACCAATTGGTTACTGAGTTACCATGGGCTACATTCCAGTAGGGATTTTAGGTTATATCTATACATGGTCCTTGGTGGGAGAAACAGTCTCACAGAGGACCCCCATGCCCAGATATATTTTGTCCTGTCCTCTCCTGGTCATATTCCTGAAGATACTTGATAAGCTAGGGTCAGATGGAAGGGGAGGAGGACCTTCCCTAGCAGTGGACTTGGAAAGGGGCAGAGAGGAGATGAGGAAAGGAGGGTAGGATTGGGATACAAAGGAAATAATTGGGATACAAGGTGATTAATATAAAAATTAATATAAAAAATTTAAAAAAGCATATTAGAAATAACACACACACACACACACAAAACTCTAGGGATGTCACATGATGGAGGGTTGTGGAGAAAGGGGAACCCTCCTCCATTGCTGGTGAGAATGTAACCTTATACAACCACTTTGGAATTCTGGTGCTTTCTCAGAAAATTAGGACTAGTGCTACTTCAAGATCCAGCAATACTACTCCTGGGCATATATCTGAAAGTTGCTAAACCATACAACAAGGGCATTTGTTCAACTATGTTCGTAACAGCTTAATTCATAATAGCCAGAATCTGGAAACAACCCAGATGTCCCTCAGCTGAGGAATGAATACAGACATTGTTGTACACTTACACAATGGAATACTACACAGCAATTTAAAACAAGGATATCATGAAATTTTCAGGCAAATGGATGGAACTAGAAAAGATCATCCTGAGTGAGGTAACCCAGAAGCAGAAAGACACATACGGAATATACTCACTTATAAGCAAATATTAGCCATATAATATAGGACAAACATACTAAAATCTATAATCCTAAAGAAACTAAATAACAAGGAGGACCCTAGAGAAGATTCAGGATAGATATCGGAGGTAGGAACACAAAAAATAGGACAGAAACCTTCCACAGGGCAGCTCTGAAAGACTCTGTCCATCAGGGTATCTAAAGAGATACTAAGACTAGTCATAGCCAAACTTTGGGCAGAATACAATTTCTTTGTAGAAGAAATTTAATTCATTTAATTTTGTTCCTTATAGAAATTTTAAGGTTTTGTTTCCATACTGTCTTGCAAAATGCAAACCTTCACTATTCATATAAAGCATAAAATGATATTCTTAAAGTAATAAATTATTTTTACATTTTATTTTCTATTACTTTTACTAGCTTAATTTACTGTTTGAATGAGAAATGTACAATATATTTTGGGTATGTAAAGACTTGGTCCTCAGTTGGAGGCATTACTTGGGAAGGTATAGAAGGTGTGGCCTTCCTGAAAGAAATATGTCACTAGGGATGGGCTTTGGGAGTCTAAATCTTCACATCACTTCTGGCTTTCTCTCTGTGATTCATACTTGTGATTCAAGATCTGACCTCTTAGCTGTCTCCTCCAGCCTTTATGCCTGCTTGTTACCATCCCTAATATAAGCCAAAATAAACTCTTTCTTGAGTTGCCTTGGTGATGTTATTTTATTGCTTTAAAAGAAAGGCAACAAAATCATCTAGAAAACAGAATGCAAAGGAAATGTTTGTGTGTTTTGGCATTATTGAGGTGAGAAATTCAAGTCAGCAGAATGAGAATGGAAAAGGGATTAAAGAGGAAAAGAGAAAAAAATAATAAACATTTGGGAGTTTGAGATAAACCAGGCCGTAAAGATTTGAAAATCTGATGGCAGTGTGTCCTGAACAATGTTTTATAAAAAACAAAACCAGAAAAGCGCTTTATTGCTGTACAATAACTCAAAGGGAATGGAAAGATACTTGGCATTTGGGGACAGTTTCTTGTGATTTGCTTTTAAATATTCACTCCATGGGCATTAACTTTCATGTCTTCAGAATTGCCTGGCTTTGCCAGTCCAGACTGTTGTGGTGGTTACTGAAGATTGCATCACAAGGTTCATACTTCTATATCAGGAAATGATGAATGGGAAGAGAAGTTGCTTAGGTCTCCTAAGACAAGACAACAGTGCTGAAGCTGATTTTGCCGTGACAGCAATAGCAACTATACTGAATTTCAATTCTCACCCCAAAGCTGGTTGAAAAGGGAGAGACAGGAGGGAAAAAAAGACAGTGCAATCCATGTTCTCTGTTATTTAAGAAACTGTCATAATAGGCAGATAAACTAAGCCAGGGAAAATGTATTTCTTACACCTTTCAGATCTTTGTTTAACCTTTCATAGTATCTAACCTCAAGGGAGAACACAGAGGTTTATTACTCTGTCACAGGGAACAGTCACTCAATCTGTTTTCAAGTTGGAACCAAGCATAAGACAATGAAGATACAGTATACAGTGCTGTAAGCCACAGAACAAGAATGACTGATAATCTTTCTGTAAAACCGTATATCTACATTCCCATCACCTTTTGATGTAATTTTCTCTTCTGTTTGGCTATTTCCAGGACTGACTGAGTCAGACAGAAGGGGAGGAGGACCTCCCCTATCAGTGGACTAGGGAAGGTGTATAATGAGAAAAGAGGGAGGGAGGATGGGATTGGAAGAAGATGAGGGAAGGGTGAATAAATTTTAATAAATAATAAGTAAAAAAATTAAAAACTGAAAGACATTTTAGAGTTCTCTAAAACCTACTCACTGTTTCACTGGCAATGTGTGTACCAGGCACAAGACGGTGAATAATCTGGATTCCAATTCTTCTTTATTTCTGTCGCATAGTTGTAGCTACATATGTTTTTCTAAGAATCAAGGTCACGTTTCCTAGTCAGTAAAGAATGAATTCTTTTCCTTTTGATCCATCAGCTTCTTTTCCTTTAATACTGACTGATTCAACTTCCTGACTGTCCAGGCAATTCATTATTTCCTGAGATTATATGTAAATCTGTATCTATGATGCTTTTGCTCTGCACATAGATTGATGCTCAAGTGTTCTGTCTACAATAATAAGTGTTTTTGAAAGTTGCCCCTTTTAATGGGATTATAAAAAAAAAAAAAACAGAATCCAGAAAGTATCACATCATACCAGCCACTTTATAAAGGTAGCCTAATCACATTCTTTTGCTGTGATTAAGCTATAGGGAATTTCTTATGGGAATACAGTTATGAGCAAGGGAGAGATGTCATTAGTGTAACAGATGTGTCTGTCATGTGTAGAACACCATAAGTTCTTGATTTCTAGTTACAGTCCTCTAATTTGCAGGTTCTGGGTAAACAATCACTTGATGCTTTTTAAAGTTATACCGATTTTACTAAGACAAATTAGATGCGCCTTATGTATTCAATGAGCACTTTTTCTAAATATAGCATAAATGCTTTATGGAGATTTATCTTTAAGGAGAAACATGAAAATACATTTAAATGAGATATATCAGAGTTTGCGACAGTATATCAAACTTTGAGGTGGTGGGCTGAATGGGAAGTGAAGAAATAGTACTAAATGGGAAATTTTATCACTAAATGCAAACTTAGAGTGAAGAAATAAACTCTTATCTAAAAACTCAAGGCAAAGATGTATAAAGCAAATCAAATACAAAGATGCAAATAATACAGACAGGAGCAGAAATCAATGAAATTAATGAGAAAAGCTGGGCAAATGAGATGGCTTAACAGGCAAAACCATGTGTCAGTGACCCTGTTGACCTGAGTTCAGTCCCTGAGACCCACATGGTGAATGCCAAGTACCCATACTTCTGCAAGTTTTACTATGATTTTTATACGCATGTTATAATCAACGCATGTTTTTATACTTATAAGCTAATAAGTAAATCATAAGTAAACACAATAAAAAGATAAAAGAAAATACAACAAATATATGCTTCTCTAAAACCTGTCAATAAAGTTGAGAAACTGTTGCAAAATGAGGAGGAGAATGATGGAAGAGTAACACTACTTTATGACAATTGTCTTGAAGAGATCAGAGTTACAAGGCACATACCTAAACAAAATAAAGGCAATATACAGCAAGCCAAGAGCCAATACCAAATTAAATGGAGAGAAACTTAAAGCAATTCCACTAAAGTCAGTAACAAGAGAAGCATGTCCATTCTCCATATCTCTTCAATATAGTACTTGAAGTTCTAGCTAAGCCAATAAGACAATGAAGAAATCAAGGGGATACAGATTGGAAAAGAAGAAGTCAAATTATCACTATTTGTAGAGTATATGATAATATATATAACTAACCCCAAAATTATACCAGGAAATGCCTAAAACTGATAAACACTTACAGATAAATCTACAGATTTAATGCAGTTCCCATCAAAATTGCAAAACAGTTCTTTATAGACCATGAAAGAACAATTGTCAAATCCATGCAGGAAATATTAAACAAACCTGTACAATAATAGAACTATAAAGTTGCTATCTCTGATTTCAAGCTGTACTACAGAGCAATAAAAATAAAAAATAGCATGGTATTGGCAAATAAACAGACAGGGTGATTAATGGAATGAAATTGAAGACCTAGAAGTTAACCTATCCATCTATGTACAGCTTGAGTTTTGAGAAAGAAGCCAAAATTACACAGTTGAAAAAAGAAAGCATCTTCAACAAATGGTATTGAACTAATTGGATGTCTAAATGTAGCAGCATGCAAATAGGTCCATATCAGCCTGTAGGAAACTCAAATCCAGGTGAATCAAAGACCTCAACATAAAACCAGATAAACTAAATCTGATAAAAGGGAAAGCAGGGACGAGCCCTGAACTCATTGGCACAAAAGACAACTTCCTGAAGAGAAATACCAAGAGCTCAGACCCTAAGTTCAACAATTAATAAATGAGATCTCTTCAACTTGAAAAGCTTCTGTAAGGCAAAGGACACCATCAATAGAACAAAGCAGCAGTCTACAGATTGAGAAAAGATCTTCACCAATCCTATACCCAGCAAAGGGCTAATAGCTAAAATATATAAAGAGCTCAGGAGACTAGACATCAACAAACCAAATAACCTAATTAAAAAATGTGGCACAGAGCTAAACAGAGACTTCTCAACAGAAGAATTTCTAATGGCTGAAAAACACTTAGTGGACTTATAGAAGGGCATGAGAGGAGATGAGGGAGGGAAGGTAGGATTCGGAGGGAATGAGGGAAGGGACTACTTCTGGGATACAAAGTGAATAAACTGTAATTAATATAAAAATTTAATTAAAGAAAAGTAAAAAAAAAAAAGAAATATTCAATGTCCTTAGTCATCAGGGAAATGCAAATCAAAATGACTCAGAGATTACATCTTACACCTGTCAGAATGAACAAGATCAAAAACTCAAGTGACAGAAAATGCTGATAAGGCTATGGAGCAAGGGGAACTCTCCTCCATTGTTGGTAGGAGTACAACCTTGTCCAACCTATTTTGGAAATCAATTTGGCAGTTTCTTAGAAAATTAGGAATAGTAATTAAGTAGTCTTGTGTGCGTTCTTGATCTCTCATCTTTACCTGTGCAGTGAAGAATTATTCTCTCTTCACTTTTCTTCTGGCATTTCTGTTGTAGGACAATTCAAGTTGGAAGACAGGCATTAAAGGATAACTTGGCCATATTAGTAGATTATCTGGCCTTGACTTCTGCCTGACGGAGGTGGAACCCAACTCATGCCATTTATTTTTCTCTACCACAGTCTTGGGTAACAAAGAACTCTGGAAAAATAAAAACATTGTAGTGAATCAAAGATCATCATGAAAATATGAATGATAATTTCCTTATTTTCTCCTGGGAAATTATTTTTAGTATAATGTGTGTGCACACATGGTGTTAGGAAGATGTGACACTCATGAATGGGACCATTACTGCATTTTATCTTTCAATGGTGAACAAATAGATAATGTATCAAAGGATATCCTCTTTTCTTCCCAGACTTCCTTTTGTTCCCAGCTTTTCCTTTGCTCTGGCAGCCAAGCATTTTTTTTTCTCTAATAAAACCACTGCTAACACTGTTCATCTTTATTTCCAGTTCTAGCTTTGGAGTTAGCCCGTTTGTACCAAAATTGTCTCACAAACATTAAAACATGTTTTCAGTATTGCCCTGTTTGCTCACTCACTGGCAAGTTAGATGACAATAGCACCCCACAGGCAGTGGCACCATAATTCCATAATTACTAAACATTTGACCTGTAGTTCATACTTCTTAGGAGGTGGGCTGCTGTCTCTGTCGTTATTGCTGTTGAGATAGAATCTCAGTATGTAATGGAGACTAGCCTAGAAGGCAGTGTATAGTCCAGGCTATCCTTTAACCATGATCCTATTGTATCTGCTTCTCCAGTGCTTGGATTACAAGTGTGCGGCACTGTACTCAGTGGCTTAGGATTTATTCTCACTCCTTTATGTTGTGCTCATATGTGAAGCCAAAGCTTAGGTAAAGCAGGTGAATGCGCAAATTGCTATGCAATGGTGAAGATTGAGGTTTAAGATGCTTCTTTCAGAGATGACACTATATTCCAAAACAAAGTGGTGAGACTAACACATCCAACTTAAGGAAATGTGTGAAAGGCAGAGACCCTGTGTGGTGCAGCGTGCTGTAGACACACAGCAGACATGCTGGAAAACCTCACATCTTTAAAGTCCACCTCCAGGTGTAATCATAGGTGTATCAGAGCCTCAGCAGCTATGAGGACAGAAGTACTTAAAGGGCTATTTTTTTAAAATGTCAATGATCAGATGATGATAGGATATTTTATTAGACTGGACATATTAGAGTGCACAAATCCAAGAATATTGAATCTCCACGTCTCCCCTGCCATTCTGACCTGCAGGAGCAATCCCTTATGACACACCATGCAAAGATCTCACCTGGCTCGTAAAGAGAGTAATATTGTCTGGAAAACAATTCTTTACATATCAAAAGACAAGGAAGCAGGAAAACATGAACCATCATGTTGAACAAGAAACCCAAAATAGAAAATACAAAATAATTAATTCACATGTGAATATTCACCTATGACACAAAATTGAAACTATTAAAACTGACTATAGCTGGATTATGCAGTTTTTGTTGAGTGGCTTTCTGAAGCTTAAGAATAGCAACAACCCAGAGCAAATAAGGTGGGTATGCTGTGATTCATTTAAAATATTAGAAAGTATTAAAAAGGGGATAAAATGATTATGAAATTGGAGGAGATAGAGTAGATAAATTCTGTAATACAACTACATTAATTAATTGTTCTATATTTATAACATGTTTCCGGAAGATAATTCCACTTTTTTTAAAATTAGCGTGTATTAACTGCACAAAATTAAGGCTTTACTCTGGTACTTCCATATGCTCATATCATATTCACTTCCCGGTTACCGTGCCTGCCTACACCACTCCCATAGTCCCCTTCTGCTTTCATGCCCCAAAAACATTTTCATATTAAGGTACTATGACATGCTTTGATAAGGGATACATCTGAACTTTGGAAAATTCAGTGGTGAGGGATCTCACCTACATCTGTCAATGACAGGATAATGATGGGATATTTTATTGGATTGGAAATATTAGAGTGCATAAATCCAAGAATATTGAATCTGCAAGTCTCCCCTGCCCTCCTGGCTTACAGGAGCAGTCCCTTATGACAGACCATGGAAAGATCTTATCTGAAGTAGATATGAAGTCCCAAAGAAGATATGAAGCAAGGCAGGTATAATTACAGCAAAGGAAATTGTGTGTATGTGTGTGTGTGTGTGTGTGTGTGTGTGTGTGTGTGTGTTTCCCTGTAGGAGCCTAAGTTGATGACTAATAACTCATGATACTCCTGACCCTTTGGCAGATAGTTATATGGCAAGGACATTTTCTCTTTTTGAACAATAATATTGTCAAGGTCTGTCAATCAGAAAATTGACTGTTTTGTCGTGGAAAACCTGATAGAATCCCACTTAAGTCAGTTTAGAAAAGAGAATCCACATATTAAACGAAGCCTGAAGTGCTTGAGGAAAAACTGTGTGTTACTAGGTACTACTTCCTTACTTGACCGCTGATATCAAAACAACATGAATGGAATATTGAAAGTTAAAAGAATTTTTAGATACAGACATGAGCCAAAACAAAAATAATTGAGCCAAACAGATGAATATGAGCCAAACAATCAAACAGAAGCATCTCTTATTAAAATAAGGTTTTGGAAGGAACGCACTAAATAGAGGTCTGTAACTCATTTTGCAAGTTTGTCCAACTGGTCCATTTACATTATGTAAATCTCCTTAGCGTCTATACTTACCATAATCTGATACTTCATATGGATAACTTAAAACTAGACTGGTAGGAATAAGCAAATAAAGAATTGTAAAAATTTCCCTAGTATTACATTAAGTTATAAAAATTACCAGTGCCATTAATGTCCTGAAGGATGCAAAGGAGATATTTTGTTTGCTTGTTTGTCTTATTGAGGGGTGCATGGTGCATGGGCGAAAGTCAGAAAACTTGAGGGAATTGGTTCTGCTTCAGCAATGTGGTTGCCTGAAATTGAACTACTGATATCAGTCCTGATCCATCTCACTGCCCTTCAGCTATTAAATACATACATTTAAGTGGGGTGTGGTGGAGAACAACTCTTTTGCTTTGTTTTTCCAGGTGTTCTATTTTTTGTTTTGTTTTGAGACAGGGTTTCTCTGTGTAGCCCTGGATACCTTGGCACCCACTCTATAGACCAGGCTGGCCTCAAACTCAGAGATCCACTGACAAAAATACAAGTAAAAATACCTGTATTTTTTTTATTTTTATTTTTATTAATTACACTTTATTCATTTTGTATCCCCCCATAAGCCCTCCCTCCTCCCTTCCCAGTTACACCCTCCCCCCCCCTTTGTGCATGCATGCCCCTCCCCAAGTCCACTGATAGGGGAAGTCCTCCTCTCCTTCTTTCTGATCTTAGTCTATCAGTTCTCATCAGAAGTGGCTGCATTGTCAGGGTTCTAGGTTATCTCCACGGATAGTCCTTGGTTGGAGTATGAGTCTCTGGGAAGTTCCCTGTGTTCAAATTATCTTGTTCTGTTGCTCTCCTTGTGGAGTTCCTGTCCTCTCCAACTCTTACTATTTCCCACTTCTTACATGAAATTCCATTCACTCTGCCCATCGGTTGGCCATCAGGCTCAGCATCTGCTTTGACAGTCTATATATACTGCAGAGGCTTTCAGAGGCCCTCTGTGGTAGGTTCAGAGGTTGTTTGCTGTTTTCTTCTGGCTTTCAGAGGCCCTCTGTAGCGGGTTCCGAGGTTGTTTCCTATTTTCTTTTTCTTCTGATGTCCATCCTACAGATTGGGAAAGAATCATCACCAACCCTTTATCTGACAGAGGACTCATATCCAGTATATATAAAGAACTAAAGAAGTTGAAATGCAGCAAACCAAGTAATCCACTTAAAAAATGGGGAACAGAGCTAAAAAGAGAATTCTCTGTAGAGGAATATCGAATGGCAGAGAGGCACTTAAAGAAATGCTCAACCTCTTTAGCCATTAGGGAAATGCAAATCAAAACAACCCTGAGATTTCACCTTACACCCATCAGAATGGCCAAGATGAAAAACTCAAGGGACGACACCTACTGGAGAGGTTGTGGAGAAAGGGGAACCCTTCTCCACTGCTGGTGGGAATGTAAACTTGTACAACCACTCTGGAAATCAATCTGGCACTTTCTCAGACAACTAGAAATAGCACTTCCTCAAGATCCAGCCATACCACTCCTAGGCATATACCCAAAAGAGGCTCAAGTACACAAAAAGGACATTTGCTCAACCATGTTTGTAGCAGCTTTATTTGTAATAGCCAGAAGCTGGAAACAGCCCAGATGCCCTTCAACTGAAGAATGGATGCAGAAACTGTGGTACATCAATACAATGGAGTATTACTCAGCAATGAAAAATAAGGAAATCATGAAATTTACAGGTAAATGGTGGGACCTGGAAAGGATCATCCTGAGTGAGTTGTCCCAGAAGCAAAAAGACACGCATGGTATATACTCACTCATATAAACATACAACATAGAATAAACCCACTAAAATCTGTACATCTAAACAAACTAAGCAAAAGAGAGGACCCTAACTAAAATGTTCACTCCCCATCCTGAAAGGCAAAGAGGATGGACATCAGAAGAAAAAGAAAATAGGAAACAACCTCGGAACCTGCTACAGAGGGCCTCTGATAGCCAGAAGAAAACAGGAAGCAACCTTGGAACCTGCCACAGAGGGCCTCTGAAAGCCTCTGCAGTATAGACTGTCAAAACAGATGCTGAGCCTGATGGCCAACTGACGGGCAGAGTGAATGGAATTTTATGTAAGAAGTGGGAAATAGTAAGAGTTGGAGAGGACAGGAACTCCACAAGGAGAGCAACAGAGCAAGAAAATTTGAACACAGGGAACTTCCCAGAGACTCATACTCCAACCAAGGAGTATTCGTGGAGATAACCTAGAATCCCTGCACAGATGTAGCCCATGGCAGTTCAGTGTCCAAGTGGGTTACATAGTAATGGGAAGAGGGACTGCCTCTGACATAATCTGATTGGCCTGCTCATTGATCACCTCCCCCTGAGTGGGGAGCAGCCTTACCAGGCCACAGTAGAGGACAATGCAGCCACTTTTGATGAGAACTGATAGACTAAGATCAGAAAGGAGAGGAGAACCTCCCCTATCAGTGGACTTGAGGAGTGGCATTTCTGCAGAAATGGGAGGGAGGGTGGGATCAGGAGGGAGGAGGGAGGGGCTTATGGGGGGATACAAAATGAATAAAGTGTAATTTAAAAAAATAAAAAGGAAAAAAATAACTCCATTCACTATATTACCTTGTCATCAAGGAGAAAGGAGCATTGACTAAAATCACATTTTATCTAAAGATGTCATTTTAATCATATTTCTCCAGGGCCTTTGCAAAGTTATCTTTAGGAATTGCCAGTCATGTTAATTTGTACTCAGTTTTGAAGTTGCATGTATTAGTATCCAATGATCCATTATTGACAAATTCATTTAGTCTGTATGAATGTAAATGAGTAAGAAAGTAGACAAATAGTAGGGACGGCCAGTTGCCTGTGAGACACACCCAATGTGCCTCTATCATGCCTGCTCTGAGGTATGTTTATAGAATTAGATATATTAACCTTTTTGAGGTCATGCACCTCTAGAAATGTAAGGCTCTAATCAAGAATATAGATTATTCTGGGACTCTGACAAAAGTTTTTCCATGAGTCTCAGTATCTCCTTCAATACCTGGGTGGGTAAAGACTCTCAGAGTTCCTCTGTTGAAGGTTCCTGTCCTGTTCCCTGTCTTCTCCCACTTTCAATGTCTATTCCATTTGCCCTTCTGAATGAAGGACCTGGAGTGGGCAGAAGCTCCACAAGGAGAACAACAGAGCCAAAATACCTGGGGAAGGAGGGCCTGCAGAGAATGATACTCCAAATAAGGACCATGCATGGAGAGGACCTAGACCACTGGTTCAAAGGAAGCTGATTGGCTGCTCAGTTTCCAAGTGGGTTCCCTGGTAAGGGGTACAGGGGCTGTCTCTGGATGAACTCAGTGGCCTGCTGTTTGATAACCTCCCCTTGGAGGTGCAGCCTTACCAGGCCATAGAGGAAAATGATGTAGCCAGCCATGATGAGACCTGATAAGCCAGGGTCAGATAGAAGGGGAGGAGGCCCACCCCTATCAGGGGACTAGGGAAAGGGCAGAGGGGGAGAAGTGGGAGGGTGGATGGGCCTGGGAGGGGATAAGGAAGGGATGCTACAGCAGGGATACAGAGTAAATAAATTGTAATAAATAAATATGTACATAAAATTAAATTTAAAAAAGAATATAGATTATATTGATTTATTTAATTTGTTTTCTTTGTGTCCTTTCAGACAAGATGTATAAAATGTTGAACCTTTTATAATATTAAACATGAAAGAGGATATATAGCTAATTATTTTTCTAGTTATAAATTTGTCATGGGTTTTTTGTGTTTGGTGGTAGATAATTGCAAAAAAATATTTTTGATACAGAAAGTGTAAAATTTGATGTGAAGCATCACAGCTTTTCTTTCACATATTCACTGATGCCCCTCTCATGATATCCAAAAGTTCAAAATAGCCTAGATGTCTGTCAACTGATGAATGTATAATAAAAATGTGATACATTTATACAGTGAGATATTATTCAACTGCTGAAAAAAATGAAACTTGCAGGTAAATGTATGGACTTGGGGAGGGGCATGTGTGGAGAAGAGTGAGGGAGGGTGGGCCTGGGAGGGGAGGAGGGAGAGGTCACGGGGATACAAAGTGAATAAAAATCCATATTTTTTAAATAAAAAAATGGAAAGAAAAAAAAGAAACTGAAAAAAATACACTCAAGGTTTTACCAAATCAAACTATTTTCATAGTTCCTTTAAATTTTACTGATGTTTTTTAAGCTTTTTCCACAGGTTTAAATTAACACAACCATCTTGGAGATATATGTATAATATCAGTTTTAGCTCTACTTTAGGTTGATTATTTTATTTCTTCAGTTTGTGTTTTAATTAAAAATGTTTCTATTCAGGTCTTTTTTTTTTTTTTTTGGACAAAGCAACTGAAGCCAGTGCATTGAGGAATATTCTGAAAACTATTGGTATTAAACTAGAAAGTGAACTAGAAGAGAAGAATTCATTCTTCCAGCATGAGGTAGAGGTGATTACCACATTACATGGTTATGTATGGGAGTTTATTTGTCCATTGTGTTCATATCATAAAATGCTGTTTTTCACACTTTTATTTTATCGAAAATAAAAGCATTATAATGGTTGTGTTTTTACATGTAAGCTTCACCAATGTGAAACAGTTCTTCACAATCCAGTTTCCAAATACTTGGGAGAATTTCTTGGTTCCTCTTTTGTATATCCAACCCTGACTATATGGGATATAAAGCTCTACCTGTGAATGCAGTGATAACATTCTTTAATTTCTATTTTATTTACATTTCTATAGTAACTGCTAATGTCCAGAACTCTGTTGGATATGGGACAACTGGTTTATCTCTTCTCATGTGAACTGAACATTCATAATCCTGTTGCATTTATCTTTTGTCTTTCTTTTTCTTTTTGCCTTGAAGAGTAATGGTGTTTCAGGATATAACCACATTAACTTGGCTACTTTATTCTTCATCTCAATGAGGCATAACTGTAACAGCAATGCTGAGAAATCCATCAAAACAAAACCCAAGTAATCAGGCATACATTGGAAGGTAAGAGGTAAGATTTACTTAGAGGGCACATGCTGTTTGCTGCATCTAACAACACTTTTTGTCACTTCTGGCACCCATGTGGTTTTACTCTCTCATCAACCTAACAAGCATTTCCTTGTAGAGTCCCGAGTTAAGAACTTCACCAGAGGAACCTCCGAGTGTGAGGTACCCACAATGGCCTACACGAGAGGGAGAAAAAAAAAAAGCGCTTTCAGAACATCCTGTTGTGCTTGGCTACAGCTTCCTTCCGTATTATAAAGTAGGGAAAACCCACAAATTGGTGCTTTCCTTATTTGATGATACATTTAGGCAAACCCCTAAGGAACCATTTGAAACGTGACTCCAGGTTGCAATTTGTAGTAATGTTATATTTTTCTCGTTTGAGAAGACCCAAGTGTCGGTGTCAATCCTGTGTGAACCCATGCGTCCTACATGTAAAGCCCAGTCAAACATTTGTAAAAAAAAGTTCCCTAATAAATCTAGAGAAAGCCAAAAAAAAGAAAAGAAAAAAAAAGAGGAACGGTATTATTCTATGTGGTTTATATTGTTTGTTTCCTGGTTTATAGAGCATTGGTCTCTTTTAACATTATACACATGCATTCTCTATGTCCTCTACAAAGCTTTTCAGTCATTTCTTTTGTAACCATAATTCTATTCAATCAATAATAAACCTCTTTACTCACTCAGTTTCAGACATAATTTTATTTTGTTACTTTCCAAAGAAGATATTCTGATTTTAATACTGAATTTTCATTCCATATTCAATGTTTCCTCATGCCTAGGTACTATTTTTGTGGTTTTTTTTTTTTTTTGTGGGAGTATTTTTTTATTAACCTTTAGATTTATTCTATTTTCCCCCAATTTCTTCAGCAGAGAATTTTTATTATTTCACAATAAATTTTCAATTCTGATACAAGAACTTAATGCCAAACTAATTTGAATTTACTTGCAAAGTAATAGGTTTCCATTTAGAGAGTTCATTTTAGTTTATCATTTCCCCATCGCTCTTCATTCATCTCTTTGCCATCCTTCCCCTTGCTATTTTTGTGGACATACTTAAGGCTACATTAACTTTTTGAAAAGTTCAGAATACAAGAGATGGAAAAAGAAAGAAAGAAAAAGAAAGAAAGAAAGAAAGAAAGAAAGAAAGAAAGAAAGAAAGAAAGAAAGACAGAAAGAAAGAAAAGAGAAAGGAAAGTTCAACTCTGATAACTTTGGAAAGAGTTTTAATAGAAGTTAAGAGAATTGAGATTAGCAAATTATATTTAGTATCCCTCTGTTCCATATCACACCATTGTGTTTTCTATTCCTCCCCTCTTGACATGTATTTTATAATCACACAGCTTCCCTTTTTTAGTTTTCTGGCCTCTGCCTATATTTTCTCCCACAGTATAGAAATACTTAACAATTCCATCTAGGATACACATACAAATGATAACATACGAAGTACCAAAATAGCTTGAGAAAAGTTCTTTAACTATGTTGAACAACCTTTGGTAATATTATATCTTCTTTATATTTAGTTCTAGTATGTTTATAATGCTGTGAGTCATTATTTGTTTTACGGATTAATTACAGAATTGCTTTATAATGCAAATATGTCAGGAAGTAAGTATGAAGTTTCAATCATTGATTTCAAAGTTTAAATATAACTGACACTAGTTAGGTATATGAGATCCAGATTTTTAGTCTTAGTAACAGTTGTGCAACTTATTCCTTAGAAAACTGTTACATGTGTAGCAAGTGGCAATTTGTATTAGCATCAAACAAATGTAGCCAGATGTCTCCTATTCACAAGGCAGAATTATCTACATGACTTTAGAGGCATATGAGGTGACACAGCTCAGGATATTTGCTACATAAAACCAACAGAAAATACACTTTACTATGTTGATGATTGAGATTTGGGGTGCTTTTGTTATTGCAGAAGCATAAACAAGACGTGATATTGGGTGATTCTATTATTTGAGTCTGGCAAGTGATCCTGGGTTATATGGGAAAGTAAAGTGAGCAAGCCAGGAGAGAAGGCCAGGAAGCAGTTTTCCTCCATGGCACCTACCTCTTCTGCTTAAGCTCCCGACCTCACTTCCTCCAATGGCAGACTATAATTGGGTCATGTAAAGCAGATTCTGAAGAATTTAATTTTTTCAATTCTTGCTTCAATAGATTTCCTTTTGATTGTAACTTGTCAAAAATAACACTTTCAAAAATAGACCATAACTATTTTGCTAAATAACTATATGATGGATTCGAAGACTACTGCCCACAGGACAGACTGGGGGTTGCAGATGTGTGTTGAAAATAAAAACAAAAATCAGCCAATTACTATGCTTGCTGTGTTCATACCACCATGGTTCTTTAATTATTTTGGGGTACATAACTTATTTGTAGCTAGATATATTTAGCCAATGTAACCATCTTTTCCTCTCTAACTGCTATTTAACACATTTTTTGAAACTACACAGAATTTAAAGTATTCTTAAAATGCTTAGAACATTTTTCAAAAGCATATTCAAAAATGTCAATGGTCACTCAGCAGGAAAATTCCATTTCGTATGCCACTATGATTCTATAAACGTTTAGAATGCCAGGCAGGACAAAGTCTTGAGGAATTTTTCAAGCCGTTTCACAGTGTTTCCACAGCTATACATTTATTCTTGAAATTAATAGCTAGTCATAAATCCTGACTTCCATGTTTTGCTTAATAATGCATGCCTTCATTTACTCAACAAATATATCATGAACCTACTATATGTCATGACATGAGAAGCTAGAGATAAACAAATTAGGTACAATTTTTGCTCTCCTAAAGTTATCATTGCAGTTTGCAAGAATAATATTAAAGAAATGTGGAAGCGTACCTCAGAGGCTCAGAAAACAATGTGTCCTGAGGGGGAAAAGCTATCGGACATATTTAAGTGTGACAGCGATTGGACCTAGTACCCTTTACAAAGGAGGAACAAGGCACACATAGTATGCTAACACACTGCTAATTTTCTAAGTAGGTTTTCTAAGAAAGGAGCCTTTTTTTAAGAAATAAGGGTTATTTATAAGATATATATGCATATGAATCTATTTAAAAATTTTAAGTATATAATAAAATAATAGTAAGATAAAAAGTTTAAAAATAATAAAATAACACACAACTTCTTTTTATTTTTGCTTTGTGTATTAAGCATCTGTTGCTACGATTATACACCAAAACAAAACTCATAGCAGGGAGCTATGAATGCTGGTTGAGCACCCACCCATGTTTCTTGTTCTTCAGTCTGGGACCGCAGAACATGAAATGATACCATCCACAATCAGGATGAGTCTTCCCCTCTCAATCAAGCCCATTTAGAAAGTTTGTCGCTGACAGGCTTAAATTTTGTTTTCATAGTTCCAAATCTGTCATGTTGACGATCAAGATTAAATCTTGCACTAGTTTGTCCACTCCCTAATCCTGTGGGCCCTATCATAATAACTCTGTATCAGTACTTGCTAGTTTTATGTCAGGCTGAGCAAGCCATGATATGCTAGCCAGTAAGCAGCACCTCCATAGCCTCTGCATCAGCTCCTGTTTCCAGGCTCCTGCCCTGTATGAATTCCTTTCCTGACTTCCTTTGATGATGAATGGTGATATAAAAATATAAGTCAAATGAACCCTTTCCCTCTCCTCACATTACTTTTGGTTTCACTCCATCAGTAAAAACCCTAACTAAGAACATATCTATATTCTAATCTCAAAAAAGCCTTAAGGGGCCCTCTGGGGAGCATGAATAGTAAATATAATAACTGTCATTGTTGCTTTTCTACAGGGAACAGACACTCTAGCAAATAGTGGCCTAAATTACTAGATACTTTATGTTATTTCTGAAAATAAGTTAGAAGTCATGATTAATTTCATGGTGTCATCAAATTCCATGTTTTTCTCCAAGACTGTAGAACGGTTTTTCTCAGTTTATGGCTTCCAATCTTAATGAAAATAGGTGGGATGTTGTCAAGAATCTCAAAAGAATTCAATATGGATGAAAGGCAAAGGAATACAATGGTGGCAAGAATGAAAGCCCTACCTGTCTATTCTACCTTTCTTGACCATTTCCTGGTGAGACAAAGGGCACATGCCACTCTTCGGTTTTCTTTCTTTCTCTTTCTTTCTTTCTTTCTTTCTTTCTTTCTTTCTTTCTTTCTTTCTTTCTTTCTTTCAATTGATTTATTTTTTTAAATTTATTTACTTTACATCCAAATTGTAGCCTCTTGCTGTCTGCTCTGGTCTCTCATTTTCCCTTTTCCCTTATCAACCTCCCCTAGTCTGCAATACAGAGGAGCTCTTCTCACCGACTGACCTCAGACTGACCTCAGCCTATCAAGTCTTTTCGAGACTGGCTAAATTCTCTTCCTCTGTGGCCTGGCAAGGCTGCTCCTTCACAGGGAAGTGATCGAGGAGCAGGCAGCACAGCCCATGTCAGAGACATTCCCTGCTCCCCTTACTAAAAAACTGTTCATTTCTTGTTTCAAATTCTCCAGTGAACTGACTTCTTTTCTTTAGAATTTAGTATTGTTTCACAACTGTATTAAGCACATTGTCCAAAGTTCCCTGTTGTATTTAAAAGCAGACTAGAAGCAGAAGTCAACCATGGTTATGAACAAGTTACATATTATTATTTTTAATTTCCCATTGTAGTGATGCACACCTTTATACCAACACCTACTAAACAGAACTGTGCAAAGCTCTATGTGTCTGAGGACTTCTTGGTTATACAACAATCTTCAGGTCAGTCAGGATTATGCAACAATACCTTGTCTCAAAAGAAGAAATGTTTTTAATTTTTGTATTTATTATTTGAGAGTGCCCTATGTGCGTCCAATGCACCTTGATTGTACTGCTTCCCAACTTTTCCCCTCCAAGTCTTCCAGAACACTCTATCACATCTCCCTCCCAACTCCATGTCCTCATTTCATAAAGTTTAATTCATTCTTTCATTTTTAACCCACCATGTCCAATCAGTGCTGCACTTTTTTGCATGGATGTGTTATCATTCACTGGAACATAGGGAATCAACCAGTGGCAACACACCTTTCAAAGGTGATACTTGCTCTTCGGGCAGTGACCACCTCCTCACTGTTTCCTCAGCTAGTGGTGAGGCTTCAGGAGCATTTTGTCCTTCTATGCTGGAATTCTGACTCCTTTGATCTTCCGCAGCTCTCTTGTAGAGAGTCACAGCTTCTATAGGTGCATAAGTGTGACAGCCACGTTCTTCCAGAGGACAACATTTTAAACCCCTCCCCCCAGCTCTTTTGTCAATGTTCATTTTAAGATTTAAAATGTATACAAACATTTTTCCTTATTACAAGTATTTTTCGAATACACTGTAACTCTTTAGCTGTTTAAATGAGACTTTTTGTTTTTTATTGTTGGGTTTTCTAAACTAATAACAAATCCTAAAGATGACAATTAAGAATATGTAAAATTGCCAGGCTGTGGGAGTGCTTGCCTTTACTCTCAGTACCTGGGAGCAGAAGTAGGCAGATTTATGAGTTCAAGGCAAGTCTGGTCTACAGAGTGAGTTTCAGGACAGCCAAGACTACATAGAGAAACCCTGTCACACCCACAAAAAAAAAAGCAAAATAAATTATATACATGAAAGAATTCACTCTTAGTGTGCCATATTTATTACAGAATGTCTCTTACTTTCCCCAAGTTGGCTCTCTGAGATAAATTGTTTGTGTCATTAAGTGGAGAATAAAGGGTTTTGGGTAAAGGTCAATAAGGGAAATTTGTCATAATTCTTTGGCTGTATGGTGATTTTAGGATGTTTTATCTTCTGCCAAAATGCCCTCAATCTAATGTCAAGCATGACCTTTGAAAGAAATGATGTGCTTTATGATTCTGAAATGCATTTTCCCCATGTTTTTTTTTTTTTTACATCCAAAGCATCTTAACAGGTGTAATGGACTCATGATTGTCAGTACCTGAAATGTACAATACTATATTAAAATTTTCAGGCCAGTGTCGATGGCTCAGAAAATGGAAAATAGAAAAGAGACAGTATTTTATCCTCTTGCATGTTGAGGGAGCCACAGAAATGTGAGGGGAAGGAAGACTGTAGTGAAGCAGGGGACTTGTAATATAGTTGTAATGAGAAATAGTGTTCAACATATTGATTGTTCATAAGATACATTATATTGATGACAATGTATATATGTGAAATGGTATATATATGTATATATTAGGTCTTCTAGCTTGTGCTTATCATGCTTTGATTAATTATGTAGCTAGTCTTTCCTGAATACAGAGAACCCATTTGTATAGAGTTGTTTTTCTACAAAATTGTATTCTAAACAACAGGTAAAATAAATATGCATTAATCATCCTTTCACAACTATAACAAAACACTTGAGTCAGTCTACATACAAAAAAATATGAAGTTTTGGTTTTAGCTTATTGTTTTGGAGGCTTTTGTTTATGATTAGGCAAGACAGTTATCTGTAGGCTTTTCATGTTGATTGCAGGCAATGTTCAGTGGGTCAGTGACCTGAGGACTCCCAAGATCACACCACTTAAATATTTTAACTATATTAGGACCACCCTGGGCCCTTTCTTAACATTTACTTTGCCTATATATGTGTACATTTCTGTTTATATGTATTTATATATATAAACATTTATGTATGTGTGTGTGTGAATGTAGAACAATGGATTCATGTGCAGAGACTCCACCATTCAGCATTCACCATTTTTTCTGCATATTGATAACGACAAAGTTCTTACTAATCGTCCTATGGTGGTGCTATGGAACATTGTCTCATAATGCTGCTCTTATGCATTGTTTTGTTGCTGTTGTTATTTAAATAAGTTATTAATCCCTTCCCAGTTTGTCTAAAGCGTGGAAGGGAGAACAATTTAAATCATAAAAGCATGGCATTGTAAAGCTACAGAGCCATGTTGCATATAAATATTCCATGGCAAGCCTCTTTCAGAAGGAACTCTGAATGTAAAGGTAAAATAGGAGCCTCTGTCATATCTCGCTCCAGTTCTCATATGGTTGACTTGTTAATAAAGGCCATGGAAGCAGGGATAGAGGACGTGTGTAGGACCAAAACATGGTCCTCCAAATCATAGCTTTGCTGACTACAAGGTCACTACTGAATGCTGAACTTGATACACAGAAAGATGGTACTAAGCTCTAAAGTTTGGCACCAGGAACCTAACAGGCCTATTACAATGGGGGCAACATCTTCTTCCAATGGGCTAAATTTAAAGCAGTCTTAGGCAAGCCTTCTGGTTTTCTTGCCAACTTTGCTTGTTGATGCTATGTATCTACTATTTTGCCAATGTTGATGCTACCATTATTCACTGATGTATTCAGCCTTTCATCATAGACTAAAGACTGAGGGCTCTCCAGGGACAGTCCAGGATTTCACCACAAGACTGGGACTGCTAAGGAGCCTAGTGTCATGAAGTAATCACCTACCAAAGAGTCAGTTTCTCCAGTGATCTGAGAGGCACTGTTGTTCTCCCTAGCTGGTATTTGTAACATATCTCTCTTGCTACCTACTTGTTACTTTTATTTTAAAAAATCTAATTTGAATTGCTGTTCTTTAAACGTGTGTGTGAGACAATTATTTAACACAATGGGGTTTCACACTTTGGCAAGGAATGATTTTATTTTCAAATTATCTTATTCAAAACCGTTTTAATCTAGTATATTGTTCTTAGAACATTCTAACCATGTACGAAGAGGTGTCTTTTTGAAAATTTACAGTAAGTTATTGTTTATTATTTTAGACTCCAAAAAGCCCAGCTAACGAATCAAGTTCCATGACCATTGCCCCCTGAAGAGTGTCTGATTTAGGCACTTGTGTGTTTCCTTTGGATCCAAATTTGAGGTTAAGATTTTGTAGCAGATCCCACAGACTCTCTGGAATGCCTGCTACATGAAAGTTGGGGTGAAAAGGCAAATCGTATACCATTGCATATATGTATATATGCATACATGTGTATATAAGCATATATGTCTGTGTATATGTGGGGAAAGAGAGAGGAGAGAGAGACTTTTGATTGCCTAAGAAATTTGTTTAAGATACTATCCCTTTGGGTAGTTATGTTTTGTTCAAAGGAGTTGAACTAAACTAGGCAGGAAATGAAATTTTTTGGTTTTGCTCTTTTTTTAACAAGAAAATAATCACCTTCGTAGAACCTCATTTTAATTATGTTCTCTCTCCATTTATCTAAAGAAAGTTACACAAAGTAGAAAATAGCATGCGATTCACTTATTATTACAGAGTACATTTTGACCATAACATAAAAATGTTAGCTTTCTTTCCTTCAAATGTACTTTAGTACGCTTAGTACTGTCTTCTATTTATCAGACTGACTCATTATGAGATTTTGAATTATCTAGCTATTTTTCCAGAAATAAGAAACACTCATTCATTCATTCATTTGACATATGGAGTGAGTATTTTTCCTCTTAAAGGATAAATAAACAGAGTGAAACTCAACTTTCTCCACATTGCCTCTTGTTTGTTTATTGTTTTCTTTGGCTGGTCCTGGCTCTCTGGTTCTTGGTCACTGTTTATCTCTATTACCTTTGTGTTTCTATCCTTCACGTTTCACTCAAGACTTCTCATTATTCTTTTTTTTTTGTCTTGTTTTGTTTTGTTTTTAATGGAAAGAGCGACCACAGTATTATGAAGTGGAAATTGGATTGATAATAATGAAAAGGTCACCTGTCACTCAAGCTACAAACATAAAATTAAAGGGTTGAAATCAACAGAGACTAAGAGGAAAACTGAAAAACTAGAAATAGTGATTTATGGACATAAGGCTATTCAAAGAAGACCAAGTATATCCAGTTGCCAAAAAATCAAATTGATGAACAGAAAATAAGATTTGATGAAGAAATATGAAGTCCCTTCCTGATGCAGGCCAGGGGACATTGAAGTATGTATTTCTAGGGGATAATGAGGGGTCTGGGAATGGATAAGTCTGAAATCCTTTAACACTGCATCATGATGTGTCACATATTCCTTGGGAAACTCAATTACCAAGTATCCCAGACAAGATGAGAGACACTTGTTGAAGTGAGTGCATCACATAAACTGAAAATCACATAAAATGCTAAATTGGCTTTCAGTGCTTGGAAATACTTTTACAGGCAAACCCACTGATTTTTCTTGTCAGCACATTATATATGTGTCTGTAAATTACTCATAACATGTGAAAGAAAATTGGATATCTTTTCTTTTTATAAACTTTTAAGACTTTTCTGGATCCATAAAGGATCATAAATACACATTTTTATTTTATTCATTTTAAGCCCCTCTGGTTTATTCTTCAGGGCTTCAACTCATCTAGGCAGAATACTTAACAATAAGTCAGAGAAAAGATGGACCAAAAGAGCATCTTTTTGAAGAACTGCTTAGGTGGGGGTGCACAGTCCTTTTTTTGATATCTTCCTTGGAGGCCTGGAATAGAACAGAATTACTGAAATAAGTGTAAGAAAAACAATCCAGTTTAGTGTGGAATAATAATAGATTAGCATACATTATTGACTTGAAAGCATTTCTTCTTCAAAAAATGCATAGTAGTAAGATATTATTTAAATTTAAAATTAGACACAATTTTGCCTCTTTCCTATATTTTATGACATAGGAAGTGGTGTCATCATTTCCCCCACAATAAGGAAGAATCTGGAACAAAGACACTGTCACAGTAATTTGGAGCTGAAGACAGAGCCCAAGCAACATAGCTGCTGGGACTTTAACAAGCACATTTTTCTTCTCTCTCAAACAAATACTTATTGGTTTTTTTTTAGGTTAAAAAAGACTACTTCAGCCTTGCCAGGCCACGGAAGAAGACAGTGCAGCCACTCCTGATGAGACCTGATGGGCTAGGATCAGAGGGAAGAGGAGGAGGACCTCCCCTATCAGTGGACTGGGATAGAGATGAGGGTGGGGAAGAGGGAGGGTGAGATTGGGAGGGGAGGAAGGAGGAAGGTGCAGGGGGACACAAAGTGAATAAACTGTAATTAATAAAAATAAAAATAATTATTAAAAAAGACTACTGATTCTCAGGACAGTGTATACTGCTGATATTTTTCCTGCCTTACTCTGCTCCAAGTTTCTGAATAAAGGGGTTCCCTGCATGACAGTGCTTAACTCTCTGAGTGTCATCTCAAAAATATCTGTAGTTGTGTCTGGCAGAGAGTAGACCCGATATTCCAGAGCTGAAGGAACTTCATCTAGAGCAACCGTGTAATACAACCCTGTGCGGAGTGCATACTGTAGAGGAAACTGGAGGAAAAAAAGTAACAAAACCAAGAGCTTGCTGGATACAAGGTGACCGATAATTACTTCAGTATCAAGGGCTTAATGAATCCCTGGTGTTTCTGCCAGGTGCTGCTTATGTTGTGGCACAATCCTTCAGTTCAGCCTTGGTACAGAATAACAGTCATGTGCATTTGGCACTGTTCGCTTGTCAAGCCGCATAGAGCTGTTGAATACTCCCTGACACACTGTGGCTCAGATTCAACACTACTGTTTGTTATTACTGTGCATCTGATGTTTCTGCTCCAATAGAAACATGACGCTCTAATTAGGGAAAGCAAAGACTTTCAATATTTGGTATTGGGACAGAGTTTCCAAGTTTCTAAAATAGCCCTGAACACACCTCTCTTATATACTGCCTATTTGTGTGAAACAGCACACGCAGCACTGATAATTATGAAACTTAAATATCCACCAACTCGCAAGAATACTAAAGATGTTCTCTTCCATACAGTATCAAGACTTAACCAACTTTTAATCATTTTTTTTTAAATTTTATTACCAACATATCTGGTACACAAATAAAACATTTGCTCAACCATGTTCATAGCAGCTTTATTCCTAACAGCTAGAACCTGGAAACAACCCAGATGTCCCTCAACGGAGGAATGGATACAGAAGTTGTGGAACATTTATATGACAGAATACTACTCAGCAATTAAAAACAAGGAAATCATGAAATGTGCGGGCATATGGTGGGATCAAGAAAAGATCATCCTGAGTGAGGTATCCCTGAAGCAGAAAGACACACACAGTATATATTCACTTATAAGTGGATATTAGACATATAATAAAGGATAAACATACTAAAATCTGTACACCTAATGAAGCTAAGCAAGAAGGAGGACCCTGGGTAAGATGATCAATACTCACTCAGAAAGACAAACAGGATGGACATTGGAAGAAGGAGAAAACAGGAAACAGGACAGGAGCCTACAACAGAGGGCCTCTGAAAGACTCTACCTAACAGTGTATCAAACAGATTCTAATCTGATTGGCCTGCTCGTTGATCACCTCCCCCTGAGGGGGGAGCAGCCTTACCAGGCCACAGTAGAGGACAATGCAGCCACTTTTGATGAGAACTGATAGACTAAGATCAGAAAGGAAAGGAGAACCTCCCCTATCAGTGGACTTGGGGAGTGGCATGCATGCAGAAAGGGGAGGGAGGGTGGGATCGGGAAGAGAGGAGGAAGGGGCTTATGGGGGGATACAAAATGAATAAAGTGTAATTAATTAAAAAAAAAACAGATTCTGAGACTCATAACCAAAATTTGGGCAGAGTGCAGGGAATCTTATGAAAGAAGGGGGAGATGACGAGGACAGGAGCTCCACAAGGAGAGCAACAAAACCAAAAAATATGGATCCAGGGGTATTTTCTGAGACTGATACTCCAACCAAGGACTATTCATGGATATAACCTAAATAACCTAGAACCCCTGCTCAAATTTAGCCCATGGCAGCTCAGTGTCCAAGTGAGTTCCATAGTAAGGGGAACAGGGACTGTTTCTGACATGAACTCAGTGGCCTGCTCTTTGATCACCTCCACCTGAGTGGGGAGCAGCCTTGCCTGGCCACAGAGGAAGACAATGTAGCCAGTCCTAATGAGAGCTGATAAGCTAGGGTCAGATGGAAGGAGAGGAGGACCTCCCCTATCAGTGGACTAAGGGAAGGGCATGGAGGAAATGAGGGAGGGAGGGTGGGAATGGGAGGGAATGAGGGTGGGGGCTACATCTGGGATACAAAATAAACTGTAATTAATATAAAAATAAAAATTTAAATAAAAAATTTTATTTGTCCTCTAGTGTCCATGTCCTGGAATTTTACTTAAGAACATGAGAAACCATAATTAACTGTGTAATTTCAATTTCTTGACCTCTTGAAACCATAAGTAAATAATACTAAGATTCTAATCAATGGGATATGTGGAGGATTGTCATATGCAACTCACAAATTCTTTATTTAAGATATAAAAAGAGATCATGTTCTTTGGTATCCTTAGCTTTTCTGCATACAGCATCAACAAGTTTGTCTGTTTACCATGGCTCAGCACATAGGGACACCCTAGATTATTCCTGGCTTTGTCATATGTTTTGTCTAGTTCCTTTAGCGCTCAAGATGAACACTCTTGCCAAAACATTGTACATGGGTATTTTATGTCACAATCTCGGCATTGTTTTAATTTGGGCCATACATTTATTGAAGTGACCTTAATTAGCATACATTATGCCTACTTCAGAAGTGTTGGTATGGCTAAAATAAGTTCATATATATTTTATACTTAAAACTGTGCCTGGTTTGTTGTAAGCCTACAATAATCATTAGCAATGCCCCATCCAAAACAGAAACAACAATGCATTTTTCATGGGGATTTTCGATGGACTGAAACTGCAGCACCTGTGCCGTACTCTGTAGACTTGTTGGCATATAGTTGGCATTCCATCCATGCCATTACTCTTACTTAACGGTTTAATTGGCTATATCTACCCAGAGTTAGTCTGGATGGACTTTAGGGGGATGATAAATTCAAAGCTGTACAGAGAAGGAAAGAATTTG
Source organism: Psammomys obesus (assembly GCF_907164565.1). Lineage (NCBI taxonomy): Eukaryota > Metazoa > Chordata > Mammalia > Rodentia > Muridae > Psammomys > Psammomys obesus. The sequence continues at coordinate 27,043,355 of NW_026592118.1, forward strand.
CATGTGTGATTCACCAAGCAAATAAATGTTGAATTCTGTCACCAGGAACTGAATGTTAATTAAGGAGCCAGAAAAATGTTATTTTGTGGCAAGCAGGGAGATCTCCAATTCTGCCCATAAAAAAATGGCAGACTCGTTTCCATAGGGCAAGAATAACAATGGTTCACATGTAAGCTCAAGGTTGCTGACCAGAATTCAGATAAAAGAAGGATTGTCTATTCTGGGTATCAGAAAGTATCTCCACAGGAGAGGGATTTATTTGAGTTTGAAAAATCACTTTTCATTAGCAAAGCTCTGTTTCTTAGAACCATGCAGATTCTGCCCTGTGAAACACAGGCAGCTGCTGTGTACTGGAGCAAAATGGATGTCCCAAGAGAACAAACTGCTGGGATTCACTAATGAGACAGTTGGTCAATATTCATTGCAGGCTAAATGCCTATCCACAGAAATGATCATTCCACAAGAACTAACCTGGCAGACAAACATGGAAAAGCATGGGTGAGGGGAGCATTCTCAATGACATATCAGTCACTCTCCAGATGTTAGAGAGGAACAGAAATATTTTTTGTTCCTTGATGTTAAAATAGCAAGTCCAGATTCTGGACTTCAAGTTATTGATAGTTAGAAGCTGCACGGTATTGAAAATTTTTGTAATCCCACTCAGCACTAAATTAAAATGAAATTGTGAAATTTTGAGACAAAAGAAATGGATTGAACTGGAAAAATATGATATAGATTTAGGTAACCTAGATCTAAAAATACAAATCCCTCATATTTTGTCTTATATGTGGATCATTGTTTATCTTTGAGCTTACCTTGGTATGTCTGTAGACACCAGGGAGGTAAAGAGGGGAAAGAATAAAAAGAGAGAAATAATAGAATACACACAAAATGAAAGTAGAAGCATGGAACATAATGGGCCCTTCCCTTATCATTTATCAATAGTCAATAGCTCACTCTGGAAACACTTAACTGCCACATTATCAGCACCTTAAACAGCCATGGGGCTTTGCTTTCACCATTGTTCACTGGAAGGAGATGCTTCTCTGCTCAGTGCTGAGAATGACATGCATGTATGTTCATAAGCATGACTATTGAGAAGATAATCTGTTACCATTACAAATTATGGAATCAACAGTAGCAAGTTGCCCCTTGGGAAACATAACCTTGGGTTTATGATCTCCCCAGCCATAGAGTTTTGACCATTATTACAGTACCTTGCATGAATTCCCTCGTGGAAAAAAATACTAAGTTTAATAAACAGCAATTGATTATTCCCATAAGAAACATGACACTGTTGTACCATGGACCCATCTTGCTTGGCAGCTTGGTAGTGTTCCCCACACCTAAAATACACAGTAGAACTGGTAAAGGAGGGAATTCTCTGGTGTTCCTCATTGTGTAAATGTTCCATGTTTACTTTATTCACTCAATAATTGATCTACACCTGGGGTGATTCTATTTTCTAGCTACTGTGAAAAGGGAAGCAATGAATATATATGTACAATTATGTAAAATCCCCTCTATCATAAGATATGAAGTTCTTGGAATGAATGCCCTGAAGGGAGATGAGTAAGTAATAAGGCAGACCTACTTTTAGGTTTTTTTTTTTTTTTTTTTTTTTTTTTGGAACAATGATTTTATAGTGACTTTACCAGTTATAATTCTAGCAACTGTTTAAATGTTCACTTTTCCCTACATCTTCACTAGCAACTTTTTATATGTTTGTTTTGATAAAAACCATTCTTACTCGGGAGAGAAAGAATGAACCCCGAAATATTTCCATTTTCATTTCTCTAATAGCTAGGGATATTGAACACATCATTTTTGAGAGCTCTTTTAAATTACATAGCCATTTTATATTTTGATTGGGGTATTTGGCCATTTGTTTGTTTGCTGTGTTTTGATTACATAATACCGTAAACAACAGATCCAGGAACTTCACCAGAGAACTCTTAGAACTGACAAATACTTATAGCAAAGTGACAGGACACAAGGTTAACATGCAATAACCAGTGGCCTTCCTATTTATCCTTCCAATAACGAATATATCGGGGAAGAAATCATAGAACCAGTTCCATTAACAATAGCCTAAAAATACGTTAGAATAAACATAACCAGTGAAATTAAAGTCCTGGACAATGAAAACTTTAAAATTTTGAAAAGAGAACTTGATGAAGGCATTAAACAATGAAGGAAAAAAGGACACTCATGCTCACTGACTGGAAGAATTAATGTTGTTAATATTGTCCACCTACAGAAAACAGGCTACAGTTTCAATGCCTTAGTAAATGAAATTTCCATGACACTTTTCACAGAAATAGAATACATACTAAAGATTCATATGGAAGAGTGAAAGACTCAGAAAAGTCAAGGCAGTTCTCAGGAAACAGAACAATACTGGTGTTATTACCACGCATATCTGGTTTCAATTTACACTATAGAGAAATAGTAATTTGAAAAAGCATAACTGGTACCAAATACACATGAAGATCAATGGAACAAAGTTTTACAAGGTCTAAGTACATTTTTTATTGTGTGCGTGTGTGTGTGTATGTTGTGTTATGTTGTGTGTCTATGCTAATGCTCATGCATGTGTCATGGGTGCCACTCTGCATATGTGGAGATGGGAAATTCAGTTCTCTTCTTCCACCCTCTTGATCCTGAAGATCAAACTTAGGTTAACAAACTTGATGACTTTATCCACTACTCCATCTGCACTTTAGCTCAATGGAATAAACAGAAAAGCCAGAAGTAAATCTACACAGCTGTAGTCATGTGGTTTTGACAGGGGCCCAAAGTGTGCGCTGGAGAAAGCATCACATCTTCAGAAATGTTGCTGGAAAAATTTGATATCAACATGTAGAAGAGCAAATATAGGTTTCATCTCTTGCTCTGTACACGTGTAAGCTCAACACAGATCAAAGATCTCAGCAGAGTTTGAAACATGAAACTCTGAAATTGATAGAAGACAAAAAAAAAAAAAAAGCTTGGACATATGATACAAGACAAAGGCATGGGCAAGGACCTCAGTTACTCAGGAAATAAAGCAAACAATTAGCCAATTTGAGTTAATGAAATTAAAATGCCTTTGTACAACAAAGGAAACAGAAAGGTAAGTGAAGGGGCAGCCTACAATGGGAGATAACGTGCAAGATACTTACCTGACAGAAGGTAATGCTAGAATATGCAAATAACTCAGAAAAGTGACAATCTTTCTCCCTCCTTGATTGACATCTTGTAATCAAGTATTTACCAGTTACATTTGTTTGCGCATTCTGGCAGGTTCATACTGTTTATTTTCAAAGTGTCTTTCCTGGCTTCTCACTAGATTTGATTTGATAAACCTAAATGTGTACCAATTACAAATAGTAAAATTTTCTAATTTATGAATCATCCTCATATCTTTGAACGCTTAGAACAGCCATTATGTTACCCCTTTGTTACTAATTTTCATCATTTGTGGGTTTTTTTCTTGATTATTCATTTAGTTTCTGAATTAGCAATACACAGGTATGTATATAGGTATGTATTTCTTCTATGTTGTGTATGTTATACAAGTTTTCTTAACAGTTGTCATTAAAATGGAAAGTTTGCTTGGATATTCTTTTAATATAGATGGAGCATGTGTTCTACTGGGCTTTCTTTCATGTCTAAGCATAAGGATATTAGTTTGCTAGCAGCACTGTCTCATATATGAAGATGTTAAATTAAGAACGAATAGACACATAAACATTCCAATTTCTCCTTTAAATATGAATTCAAATTTCAAGTACCACTCTAAATTACTTTATACAAATAAATAAATGCACAGTAATTTAGAATAAAGACGGCTTTATTTCCATATATCCATGTATTTGTTGGTAAAATATACCTGACAATCAGTAATTCTGAAATATGTTCATTGGAATTCTATAGTTCTGTGTCCAGTAATTACTCTCAATTACAAAATCTGTGGATTTGGAGGAAATTCCAGTGTTTGAGTGGAGTATTGTTAATTTTGTTATGTTTATATTATAGTGAATTGTGTATACATGTGTAAAAACTATCATAAGAGCCTTAAGCTAGTGAGACTAACCACAAAATAACTAATATCATGGCATAAGTGTTTCAGTGCAATGGATTAAAATTCCAGAGTAGCAGTTGGGAGGGAGACAAATAAACAGCTAAGGGTGAAAGAGACCTACGAGGAGACAGCAGAAGAGTGAGTGAGTGGTTAAGGTCACACAGGAAGGGGAGGCTGCAGCACTGCTGGGAAGAGAGTCTAGGTGCAGGAAGTTTCCAGTGGAAGACGCGTAGGTGGTAGGGTGCTGCATGGCAGGAATGATTAGAAAAGAGGTGGAAGAAAGGAAGGGTAGTAGTGAGCCATGCCCATGCCAAAGAGGGCAGATTGGACTATAGGCAAGGTTCTTTACCAGCTTAATGGCTGTAACTGAAGAAAGTGAAGAGGAGGCAGCTCCCAGAGTCAGATAACGTATGTTAAAACAAAAAGGCCTCCCCTATCCGTGGACTTGGAGAGGGGCATGAGAGGAGATGAGAGAGGGTAGGATTGGGAGGGAGTGTGGGAGGAGGAGCTGGGATACTAAGTGAATAAACTGTAATTAATATAAAAAATAAAAAATAATAATAAAAAAACAAAACCCATACAATAGAAGCATGGTTACTTCCACTGCTGACATTCCCTCTTCACAGGAGACCTGAGCAACTACACAGCATGGCTAGGAGTCCCACAGTAGAAACAGAAGAGAGGGAGACAGAACAAACCTTTCCATAAAAATGTATGTCTAATAAGCACATAAGACTTTCTCTGTGAGGGTAAATTAAAGAAATTTCATTATAAAAACATGGATCTATCATTGGTTAAAAAAAATATTTCTTTGCAAGGTATCTTTAGAGAGAGGATATGAAATTCACTTACTTTAAGATTTACCAGTCACAAATTCGCAACGGCAACCAAGCCAACAATTTTATCTTTCTACGGAAAAGAAAAAAAATCTTGTTCAGTTCATACACAGACCAAAACTGCCTAAGCCAATGCAGAGCCATAAACCAATACAAAGACAGCCTGAAAGAATCTTATTCTGAAGTGAAATCACAAGTTAGGCTTTCATCGTCAATCAAGACCACAGTCATCAGAGCCCATTCGGAGTGGTAATGGGGCCAGCACATGATCATCAAAGATAAAACCTCAAGTCCTGGCAGCCCACGAGGAATGGCAATCACAGGGCCCAAAAGGCAGCCTTTGAAGGATCCTTCTCTAGCAGCAGGGTCTGCCTCACTGGCAGGCTTTTCAAACACCTTCCCTGGCAGCTGCAGAAGTTGTGCTAAGTCAGTTGTGTGATTATGCTCTTTGGGGAGCCGGCGTTTTCTTATCATCCTCTCTGCCATAGCTGTGGACAATGCAACTCCTCACAAAGGCAAGATCTGTGAGGCTCTGATCTGTTTAACACGTTAGTTTTCTAAGAAAGAATTACCTGCTTTACTCAATGTAAATGTAATCAGTCTTTCTGTATATACTTGCCTAGACTAGACTAAAATCACAGTCTCTAGAAAAATCCGGTTTATTTTTCTACTTTCAAAATACTGAAAACATTTTATTTATTGATATTTCATTTGGGTGTGCATGTGTATGTGTGTGTGTGTGTGTGTGTGTGTGTGCATGTTAAGGGGCTCATATGCAAACATGTGAGTTTGCATGCCTAAGCAGATGTGTGCATGACATCATGTGCACAGGGAGGTCAGAGAGCAACTTTCTAGAGTCAGTTCTTTCCTTGTAATGTGGGATCCTGACTTCCTACTCTGGTCATCAGACCTCTATGACATGTGTTTTCTCCCACTGAACAATCTCCAAGATGAGGTTTCTATGTTGACTGGTTGTATGTTTTTCAACCCTGAGCCTCATTCCTGTTCCTTGCAGTTTTTGAAATATTCTTACTATTTTTTATATCAAGTCACACACCACTATTTCTTCAGCCTTTCTAAAACTGTGCTTTATCATAGAACTACAAAGGAAAGAGGAGTCAGAATGAAAACAAAGGACTGTTGAAATCAGTCATTGCAAATCCTAGTTCATTTTCTCAAAGCAGGGAGCCTCAACAAAGAATGTTTAAGTCACATAGAACTGATGAAAACAAAAAGTCTCTGCACATACAGTAACCAGTGGGTATATTGACCCTAAGTCCTATGCTTTTCTTTGTGCTAATTCTTCCTCTGCAAGCAGAAAACAAAGGTAATCATCTTAAGAAAGATATGACTTCCTAAATATCAGAAGCAAGCAGAATCATAAGTGACAGAATTTGAACTGTGCTCTAGAAACTTTTGAGAGAAATGCAGAAGCAACTTCAAAGGGAAGATCTAAGAGTTTGACAATGAAACAAAATCATGCCGATCCCTGACTGACTATTTGACACTCCACCTGGCTTTTTATTCTGTTCTTACAATCTGCTTCCTGGTCTTTTAATGTCAATAGGTGACTTTTGTTCTTGCTACTACTGCATGTGAAATGTTTCTTTATTTTAGAGTAAATTAAAATGACTATTTATTTTTATCTAGGGCCATACCTGAAAGATACACACACACACACACACACACACACACACACACACACACACACAGTTATATGTGGATATTTATAGACATATAAGTAATATTTATATAACTATACTATTTTCAGTGAGACTTAAAGACTATTTTAAATCTTCCCAAATATGTTTTACATAGTTACTTTTACCATTGATAGAATTCATAATATAAACAATCTGTGTATGTTCAAATATGTGCTTAAATACTATTCCTTTTATTAGTGAAACTCTTTAGCTCTAACAGCCATTGCATATGTTAATGAAAGTGCATTCTGATGTATTACAGTTCAGGCCACCATGATGTTAGGCATAAAATTATGACTTTATAGCATCTTTTTTGTCACTTTGTGCTATATTATTGCATGGCCTTAACTTTATTTTCCACATTTTGTTTCTATTGTCATATGGCAAAAAAGAGCTGTCTAATTAGGACAGAAGTTTTTCTGACCAGCTTCAAATGTTCAGCAGTGAGTTCAACCCCAGGACTCTTCCTCATAGTCAACCAGACTGGAAAACTAGACCTCATCTTCATCCTGGGAAAACAGTGTTCAGAAATCTTAATCATTCAACCAGCCAATGTTAGAATTTTAGCTAAGCCAGTTTGAGAGAAAGTTAAGCAGATTTGGGTATTTTTTTCCAATTTCATTATTTCTTCTGTACATTACAGAGACAATTTAATTAACTAAATGTTTTATTTAGGAAATTCACTTCCTATCCCCAAAATAAAGCTTTCAGTACTGCATTTGACTAGAAAAATTAATGGAATACTATTTCATGTTTGACCTTTAATTTCTGTCTTGAAAATAATTTGGTTTTGTCTGTTTATTAATTTTCTGAGTCTAGTATTGAACTGCATACATGAAGGAAAATACCCTATTATTTTGCTTCACACATTTCCTCTAAAATTTTAATTTCGCATATTGCAGGAGAAAAATTTAAGCAATTGTTCCCTGTAAAGAGTTCAAGTGATAAGTACCAACGCTGCGATTTAACACTGTATATAATTTGAATTGAATTTCAAAGACCTAGATATTCAATGACAAGACAATAAAAGCAGGAATTTATGTTTTAATTATAAGAAACTAATTTTCTTTCATTATTAAAAGTAACCTTCCATTTCGTCTGGATGTTCTATTAAAGAAGCACATGTAATAATAAAATTGTGCTCATTTTCCTCCACTTCTATCCTATCCAATATGCCTTTGCCACTTCTCATCACAAAATGTTCCATCTCTAAGCACATAGACTCCTCCCCTCCACATTATTCAGCTGCATCCAAACTGTGAGGGGGAAAAGAGAATCAAATTATACTTCATACAATTGCATGATCCTTTGGGTTGCCTTCTTTGACTTATACTGTCTCTTTGAAACTTCAGACGAATTGCAGATAGAACTGAAGGGAGAAGATACTATCTAATCTTTCATAGAAGGAAAAATGTTTAGAGATATTTGGTGACTTTCTTCAGTTAGAAGGTGAAAGCTGCCATGCTCCCACACATACAATCAGAGATCTATGACCAGGTCAGTTCAGTATTTTCAGCTTCTCAGCTGTTCAGTTTCCAAAGTTTACATCACAATAATCTTCCAGCCAGTTTCCTCCAGATATGAGAAATCACATTATTTTACCTTTGGTCATACACAAAGTGATTTTTATGCATCTCACAATAAAGATATAGATATATAGATGAAAATTATTCCTACAAGTTATTTATGTTTCCTCAAATATTCACATGTAGATATAATTCTCAGCATAGTTTAAAATTGAACTTGTCAATGACATCATATGTATTCATCTAAATTTTTTTTCTTAAAATCAAATATGTTAGTTTGTTCGCTCAGTGCTGTGACAAAGTCTTAAAAATGAGAAGCTGTTTATTTTAGTTGATCTTTTCAGAAGTTTCAGTGTCTGGTCAGTTGGTCTCTAGCAATTGTGCAGAACATCATGGAGACAGGGGTGTCTGGAAGAGGCTATGATTTACTCCTTGGTGGACAGGAGGAGTGGGCAAGGAGAGACACTGTCAAAATACAGCCCCAAAGACAAATCCTAGTGACCTACTGCCTCCAAGACTGCTCTCTTATGTTTCACCACCTTCCAATTATGTAATCTTATTATGAAGCCATGAAGAAGTTAATCTATTCATCAAGTGGACACCTCATGATTTGAGTATGTCAGATAATGCCCTCATAGACACATCCAAAACTGTGCTTCAACAATCCCTGAGGAATTGTAAGCTTTATTTTTCTTCACTATTTTATTCTGTCTTTTATTGATTCTATGCATATGAAACGTGTTTGCAGAGCTTACAGAGGTTATAAGATTGCAATGGATTCTGAGGAACTGAAATTCCAAACGGCTGCTAGCTCTCATGTGGGTGTTGGACACTGTGCCTGAGTCCTCAACAAGAGCTTCAAGTGCTCTGAAGTGATGAGCCATCTTTCTAATCACCTTCCTTTTTAATCCTATCAAACCGTCAATCAGTGTTAACCATTACATCAAATATATCTTACCTTTCATGAACTGAATGAGCAAGAGCATACGTGTAGATATGTCATAGATATTACTGTATTGATTAATTGGTAGGCATATATAGTTGTGAATATAGACCTTGTTTGATCTTATAAATATGGTATTAAATACACAATTAACTGCCCATTTTCTTATTAAATTTAAGTTTTACTTACCTGTTGAAGCTATGGTAATAAGTCAAGCTTATCTATATTTAATAAAGACAAAAATGAATATTTAAATGTTTATTTACAATTTAGTATCTATCATTATGCATGTTTTGTTTTGGCATTCTTAGGATAACTTTGAGAATTAACTATTGTTCAATTTTGCGCAAGGGTCAAACAGGAGAGCATTTTGCACACCTAATTTCTTCTCCAATGACTGTAGGTTCATGCATCAGTCTAGACGTTCAGCAGTTCTAAGAAGTGATCGTGAAAAATAGCATTATTTTTGTTTATTTGATTTTCTTCTCAAAATTCATGAGACATATTGTTTTCTATTTTAATTAATATATCCAGAGATAATGAGATATCCAGCTCCTCTTCAAGAGAACCATTAATTTCTCTCATATTCGAACCATCAGGTTCACATTCTTACCAAAGGTGAGTGGCCTACAACTTTAAGGCAACTTTAAGATGGAAGGTGTTAAATAATACAGAACTATTAAGATGTGAGCTTTCTACCGATGTGAAAGGATAACTATTTCAGCATTTGGTTTAGTGTTCTGTTCAGTCCAGAGAGTGAAGGCCTATAACAGGGAGAAAACATAATCACATTCTGGATTCTAAAGAAAGAAAAATCACAGGACAGGACTATATTTTAAATCTCAACTTGCTCTATCTACCCCCAATGTTGCTGTTCATCAGAAAGAGTGTCGTAATGCCAGCATGTATCTACATGGCTCCAAAGTCCCATTCAATACCAACTCTCAAATAAATGTTTCATATTTTAAAAAATCCTTTCAGAGCCCCAAAGCTCACATAGCTTCTTTCAAAATGACAGATAACTCTGGGCTAAAGAGACCAGTTTTACCGACTGCCTCAGTGTAAGCTTTGGATAGAGGTTCTATGATGGATTTCAGTAACCACAGTTATTTTGCTGTTCACAAGCTTGATGGCCAGGCAGCAGCTAGGAGTCTAGCCAAATGCTTAGCCTGAGGTTCAGCACTCTGGACAGCGATCTCCGTGGCCCTTTGGAAGATGTCTTCCCTGCCGCAGTACTACACGATTTTTCGTGAAGGATCATTAAATTTAGAATTGCCAGAGTGACAATCAAGGAAAACTACCTCTTCACGAGTACCTGAGATTTAGAATGTCTTTTTTTTTTATTGTTTCACGAATCCTTTTTTGGAAATAATTCATCTGCATAAATTTTCGGTGGTCTTAAATTCATCTGAAGACATACTTATAGCCTCCATTTGCCAGACCAGGTGCAACTATGAACTCAGGTTCAGTACTAGAGCTTGGAAAGGTCCATTGTCCAGCATATTGATTTTTAGGGAAAAGAAAAATAGGAATCTTTAAATCCAGAAAAACAATGTTGATGAAAGCAATGGGTAGTTCTCCTAAGTTATTAGCCCAAAGTTTAAATTCTGAGTTATCAGATAGGTGGGACCAGGGAGGTTACAAAGTCCAGAGTGTTTAAATCTTTCAGGTGCCTTGAATTTCTGAGACAGACATGTTTGATACCTGTAAGTCTTTAGGTGTTTCAAGTCATATAAATCAAAAGAAAAAAATATTACCATGTCTTACAGATCATGGTATATTTTAACCTCTTTTCTCAATTATTAGCTTCTTTTTCCAGAATAGTCGATTCTTAAGTTAATTATGATGATATAAAATGTGTCTATTCCTCTGCAAAATAAAGGTGACAGGCTATTTTTCTGAGAAGGTAGAAGCATAGAGAGAGAGAGAGAAATCTTTCCTTACAGCTCAGGGAAGATAACTGAAAGTCAACTATCCTCAGACAAGACAGTGGTGTGAAAGTTTTACAGAGCAGTTTTCACCGATTAGATAGCTGTAGGCTGAGATGCTATTGTCAGCAAAGATATAGGCAGAAGCACAGCAGGGTGACCTCCAAAACTAATGACTTTGAAGACCAACTGAAAGGAAGTAGTTGTTTATGCAAGTCTTCTGTCCACAACTCTAGCATTACAAGAAAGCAGTGACAGGAAGAGACAAGTCACTGTGCACAAAGCACCTTCCTGATCAATACATGGATCTCTCTATTCAATGATCAATATTTATTGGGCATTGATGACAGCAGGTGCTTCCGCCATTGGTTACTGAATAACAAATAAGGAAAAAAATCAATTTCTGCAGAGTCAGAAAGACACACCTGTCTTAAACACACATACACACAACACAGTGAGAGAAACAGAGAGACAAAGACAGAGATATAGAGTGGTGAACATGCTCACACACTCATACACATAGAGGAAGGAAGGCAGGCAGGGAGAGAGGGGGAAGGGAGAAAGAGAAAGAGGAGAGGAATAGAAAGAGAAAGTACATTTTCAAATGAGTAAAATAAGGACGGATATGTGACATTAGAGAATAAAGTTTCTACCATTATAAATTTGATTGTAATTGGGTAAAGAAATTGAGCAGGATAGTATAATCAGATTTACTTTACAGAAATGAGTAGGCAAAGTATAGAACAACCAATTGAAGACCAAAGATAGCAGCGTCTGAATAGACTGGTGTGTCCAACTGTGATAAGAGAGACAATTGTGATGGCAACTCCACTAACTTGGAGATTTACATGTAGGATTTGGAGAAAACAGCTGAGAGAAGGCAGAGGGCTGTTAACATTTGCTGACATTAGAACTATAAGGTCAGTGGCAGGGTTCTCAACTGACACAGCCTAGATATGAACCCTATCATGAACAAAGGGAAAAAAAGACATGTCTATGGCTTGGTATGGTGATGTATAGTGACTATATTACCAGTACTTATGCTCTGGAAGGAGATTTGTGAGGTCTAGGCTAGCTTGAACTACAAAATCAGTTTGAGGTTAGCCTGAACTACATAGTAGGTTCTCAACTCAAATAGCTATATAAAAATAAGACAAAAAACAATAACCTCCTAGGAAAAGTGGCAACTGAAAGTTCTATATTAAGCCTAAAATTATGATACTGAATATATCAAGAATTAAGTATTTAAGTCTGAGATAGTTTAAAGGAGGAGTTATAGTAAAGAATAATCAATTTACCATATTTAGAGTTATAGACAGACAATTACTTGCAGGACTTGCAAATAAAAGGAAATGTGAGGACTCAACTTTGGAGAACTCAGTCAGTTAGAAATAATAAAGAGGATGTGTAAATATTGTTTTAATTTCATCAGAAGAGTAGATGAGATGAAAGTCATACCCAAGTCTTATAAATACATAAGACATGTATTTATAAGACGGCCTGAGATGAGAGGATTTCTATCTAACTATCCCTAGGCCTGGAAGCTTCAAATCTCCATACAATCTAAGTTTTTGCAAGCCCAGAATTGAAAGGCATCAGCTTCTAGCCACTGTCTAGGCCTACAATGTTTTCAGCCTCTGAAACTTATTTCTGAATAAGCTCACCCTTTCTAGTTCTTTCTGAACTTTGTCTGGCTGGTTCAACTCAAGTGTTCTGGCTCAAAACTCCACTCCAAGCTGATTGATTCAAAGTGGCTTCTCTCTGCTTCTCCCTGAACTGCAGGAACTCAACTGCACTCAACTGAACTGCACCAAAGAGCACTGAACTGTGCTGTACTCCTGAACAGTGCTGTGCTGTCCCACAAACTCTCTACTATCTCTATGCACTACTCTTTTTTTTTTTAAAGAAAGTTCTTTATTGTCTTTTCTGATTTTGACAGAGTGATTACAGGATTATTTTTTTCTTTATTAATTACACATTATTAACTTTGTTTCTCCCTTGTGGTTCCCTCCTTCCTCCTGTCTGAATCCCTCCTTTCCTCCACCCTCTGAATGCATGCCCTTCCCCAAGTCCACTGATAGGGGAGGTCTTCTTATCTTTCCTTCTGATCCTAGTCAATTAGGTCTCATCAGGAGTGGCTGCATTGTCTTCTTCTGTGGCCTGGTAAGGCTGCTTCCCCCTCAGGGGGAGGTAATTAAAGAGCAGGCCAATTAGTTCATGTCAGAGACAGTCCCTGTTCCTATTCCAATGAAAACCACTTGGATACTAAACTACCATGGGCTACATCTGTGCCAGGGTCTTAGGTTATCTCCATGCATAGTCCTTGGTTGGAGTATCAGTCTCAGGAAAGGCCCCTGTGCTCAGATTTTTTGGTTCTGTTTCTCTCCTTGTGGAGTTCCTGTCCTCTCCAGATCTTACTATTTCCCACTTCTTTCCTAAGTTTCCCTGCACTCTGCCCAAAGGTTGACCATAAGTCTCAGTATCTGCACTGATAGTCTGCAGGGCAGAGCCTTTCAGAGGTCCTCTGTGTCAGGCTCTTGACTTGTTCCTTCTTTTCTCCTTCTTCTGATGTCCATCCTCTTTGCCTTTATAAATAGGAATTGAGCATTTTAGCAAGAGCTGGAGAGGTTGTAGAGAAAGGGGAACCCTCCTCCGCTGTTAGTGGGAATGTAAACTTGTACAACCACTCTGGAAAGCAATCTGGCACTTTCTCAGGCAACTAGGAATAGCACTTCCTCAAGATCCAGCCATACCACTCCTAGGCATACACCCAAAAGAGTTGCAAGTACACAATAAGGACATTTGTTCAACCATATTTGTAGCAACCTTATTTGTAATAGCCAGAAGCTGAAAACAGCCCAGACCCCCGTCAGTGGAGGAATGGATGCACAAATTGTGGTATATCTACACAATGGAATATTACTCAGCAATAAAAAAACAAGGAAATCATGAAATTTGCAGGTAAATGGTGGGATCTGGAAAAGATCATCCTGTGTGAGCTATCCCATAAGCAGAAAGACACACACGGTATATACTCACTCATATAGACATATAATTTAGGATAAACCTATTAATATCTGTACACCTAAAGAAACTAATCAAGAGGGAGGACTCTTTCTAAAATGCTCAGTCCCTATCCAGAAAGGCACTACTTTTAAGTTGCTTTTCTTTCCTGTCTATTCTGATGAGATCTGGGTATATTCCATCCCTGACTCATTCTGTCAAATCTTTCTCTGATTTGTCACTTTGTCTGCACTTCAATTAGATGTCATTGTTTTGGAATTAAAGGTGTACACTAAATTCCAGCCAGAGGTATTAAGGATGTGTATTCCAGCCAGAGGGATTAAAGGTGTGTTGTGCCTGTATTCCAGTCAGAGTATACCAAGGGCATGTTTGTGTTCTAGATAAATCACACAAACTTAGATCTTTGGATGTAATCCCTGGCCCGAGTAGCCATGTTACTGGATTAAATTTCCTCTACAAGGATGTTTCTTCAAAGTGACTAATGGATAAAAGAAGACAGAAATCCACAGTGTATTTCTTGCTCATAATCATTCTGAGTATAAGAATCAGTTTGGAGAACACAAAGGTATATTAGCTGCAGGAGAAGTCATTACAGTTTACCTACTCTAAGATACACTTGTCTATATTTGCATTTTCAAAATCAGCATATATCTTATATTTGGTGACATATTATAAATTCTCTTAATTTCTTAGCAGAGTTTTCTCCTGATGTGGGTACATAAAAGAATAGCTCCTTTTTAAACCAGTGTGGGTTTAGATCCAATGACATTTAGTATGATGGTATCGCATCACATACATAGACAGTAGCATTTATATCTGTGTATCTGCTGTGGTCAGAATTTGAAACATTCCTCAAATGTTCATGTACTGAGGTTTGCATCCTTAGCTAGTGGCCCTGCTGGGAGATGGTAGAAATTTTAGATTAATAGAAGAAGGTTATAAGGATCATGCCTTTGAAAGATATATTTTCCCTAGACCCCACTTTCCTTCCTTTCCCTGCCCAATATCCATCCTTTAAGGAGAACTGCAAGTAGCTTTAACTTTCCCCAGCCATGCTCTATCATAGTGACACATCAGCTGTCCATGCAAAATATAATAAATCTACTTGGCTATGCACTGAAATCTCTGGAAACCATTTACTCTTCCCAAATGTTTCACTCAGTACTTTGTTAAAGCTACAGAAACCTAACTTAAAAGGGGGGGGAGCTGTCTCCATTTCTCTCTCTTCATCACATCATCAGAAATGTGAACATTCTTTCCTAAGTATTATTGTATATTTCATAAAGGACATCTTAATTTCATAGTAGAAAAATAAGTCAACATTTCAGTTGAAAGACTAATACTATAACTGTTAATTATATGCAGAATTATATAAATGACAATGGATATTTTATTCTCATGTCATAAACTCATAAGTGAAATTTTGATGTCCATGAAGAATACAAGTTCAAATTATTTTTAACATTTGTAGCTAACATAATTTGAATGAAAGTTGTAGAATATTTTCAATTTCTAAATATGAAGAAGAGTGTATCAGCAGAAACTACAAAAAACTTTTGTTCACAGGAATTTAGCTACAAAACTTTAAACTCTTTAGTAGTTTTACAATATAAATTGATGCTAAGTATAAATTTTAACTACATAGTTATCCAAAAATCTTATATTCATTGTATACCATTCAGATACAGATTTCTTTTTCTTTCACATAGGAAGTCTGTGGCCTACAAAAATTAAATCTTGAAACCATATCAGAAAAGATGTTGGATACATATTTATGGAGAATTTTTTCCGAAAATACTCCTTCCTAGGACTGTGATTAATCATATGTGAAAGAAGTTGCTTGATTGGACAGGGCGTGATTGGAGATATTTTATAATTTTCATGCAGCTTGTTCTCATTAGTTTATTAAGACATTGCTCTGTTTAACAGCTAAAGATGAGCAATTATCCCAACTTACCTCTTTTAAGCACCCATTCTCATCAGTGTCAATGCAGTAACGAGTAAGGACCAATTAAGGGCAGGACCCACAGTGGAAGAAGGTGCAAAGTTTTTTTTTTTCTCTCAATCCATTTGAACTTAGAAGGAGGGGGCCTGCTTAAATTTGTTTTCTTAAGCACAAGGTCAGCAGACTGGAGGACAGTGTCTGCCACTCTTTTTGATATCTCTAGTCAGACAACATTGATTGCCCATGCAGTTGGATTTCAACACTAAGGAAAGAGGTGCTTCTCACGTTTTCTACTAATGCGTGTGATAAAGGCAGGTTGAGTCTTAATTTGAAATTTTAAAGAAATAGTAAGATCCATCTTTCATGCATTATTCAAGCCTTATCCATCACTCCCATAGATCTGCAGAGTTCATGTTTTTCAGTGAAGCACTGAGCAGCTTTATTTGCCCTTTAAAAACTGCATTAGATTTAAAAAACGAATGTATCTTAAAATGCATACCAACACATTACTTTTCAATCTATCCTTGTACCTAAAGAGATTTCAATTATTTCCAAATAGATGACAGAAAAATCATCTGGAGTTTTCACTCTTTAACATGGTAACTTCAATGAGAAATATCCTCCATGGTACTGGAAATTTTACACTTGTTCCCCAACTGTTGGCATCTTCTAAGGAGGTGATGCATTTCTGCTGGGTGAAATCTGCCATGGTGTGGTGGTGGTGGGGCTAGACTCTGAGGTCCAAAGCCTTTCAACACTTCCAGTGCCCTCTTTCCATTTCATAATAGTAAAGGATGTGAACCAGCTTCTTGCACCTGCCACCATGCCTTCGGCTTCCTGCCCTGCTTCCCTTCTAAGAGGCACTCTGATCCCTCTGGAACTGTAAACCCAATAAACTCTTTCTTCTATAAGTTGCTTTGGTCATGGAGGTTTATCACAGATGCATGCAAATAACTAATATGCCTAGTAATCATGAAGGTAATTTTCATTTCAGGCATTGGAATATACATTTTTATTAGAACAGTAGTGTCTTCGTTACTTCTATATTGCTGTGAGGAGACACCACGGCCAAGGCAACTTATTAAAAAAAATACATATACTGGGAGTCATTGTCCTAGAAAGTTAGAGGGCATGAGCACCGTGTTGGGAACATGACAGCAGGCATGCAAGCATGGGGCCAGAGCAATGGCTAAGAGCTTACACACTGATCTACAAGTTAAAGGCAGACAGAGAGCTAACTGGAAATGGCATAGGCATTTGGGCAAAGCCTACTTCCAGTGCGCACCTTTTCCAGCAAGGTTACACCTCGTAACCCTCCCCAAATAGTTTCAACAGTTGGAATGAAGCATTCAAATATTTTAGCCTATGACAGGGGTGGGGCGGTGGCAATCTCACTCAAACTAACACAAGATGAAAGTCTACTTGAGACGCAAGAAACCTATCTTCACAGACCAAGATGCAGATCAATGGAGGGGAAAAAAAATACATATGATCCTCTGAGGTCATATATGCGAAATACCCGAAATCAGAAATGGATCACATTTTGAAACTGTGCATGTGCAATGTGCTATGTCTTGTGAGTGTGTAGCACGTGTTTTAATTTTTGTAGAAAATAATGTACATCTATATGCCCTGTGTGCTGATTACTATTATGTGCCACCTCCCTACATTTATTGTTCATCCTCTACTGGCACATTTCTCACACATTCATGGGAATTTCCTTTATTTTGTGACCTACCAAGATTAACTGGGGCCGCCTATGTGATTGGCTTTGTCACAGTCCACCGGTGTGTGGCGGTCTTAGCAGAGGTAAATGACCAATGACTATCACCCCCATACCTTCTCTAGAATCTACTGATAGCCAGTAATAAGGGAAAAAATGGGACTCTGTGAGAACCTTCCTTATCATGGACGATTGTTGACAGGGCTGTCCTTGTGTGGGCCCAGTGCATGTGACTCTAATACATTTCAGTTCTTAAAAGTGTGTATGTGTGTGAGATCTGTCTCTGTGTATGCAGTTGTATGTGTCTATATGTCATCAGAGCAGCCAGAACAAGGCCACTTTTCGACTTTCCTTTAACACTTTCTGCCTATTCCTATGAGGCAAGTTCCTTCCCAATGTGAACGTCACATTCTCTCTGCTGGGATGTCTTTACTCTTCTTGGGACTAAGGTTTTAGGCATGTGTGTGATAACAAACTTGTTACATGCACGCTGGGGACAGAAGTACAATCTTCTTACGCATACAACAAACTGTCTTAACTGCCGAGCCAGCTTTCCAACCCCTATAACAAGGCATTTTTTTTCCTTTTTCTCTTTTGTAATGTTTCCCTGGCATGCCTAGATTTGCCCTAATAAAAGATTGTCTTTAATCATAAATATAGCTAGCTGCACAATGATATCCTTCTGCCTGTGCATTCTTCCTATCTCTGACATTTTTTACAAGATCATAGACTTAATCTTGATCTTGACCAAGCTCTTACAAATATAACCCACTAATGTATTTTTTCCAAGAAAATTCATTTTTCTTTTGCTGGAAATATCTGTTTATATGTCTCTATTCTCTACTCACATTTGAGAAATTTTGTTTTTAACATATTTTCCACCAGGCATCACAGAGGATTCTGGAATCCATGTTTGTATTGAGAAACTTGGAAGCTGTATATGATTTTTTTTTGATTGGGTGTCAATTAGACACACAAATATTTTTTAGTAAAATTCATCCTCCAAATAGATTGGCCCCTTAAGAAATTGTCTAAAGGCCTCTAAGAGAACACCAGGTGATCCTGGACTCTCAGTTTCCTAAGTCTGTGAAGATGGTCACTTTTCATTGCCACCACTGTAGACAGAAAAAGTTACCTGAAGTGAAATGACCACAGATTCCTCAATAAACTGCATTGATCCTGCAGTAAGTAAGATTAGGAGGGAAAACATTCATGTTTTTTCAAGGTCATGATTATAGGAGAAAAAACTTCTGGCTAAAATACTGAGACTATTTGAATAGTCACCTTTAAGGGTGTGTTGGAAATAGTAACAATTTAGTTTGTCTAGTGCACCTAATATGTGTCAAAAAAAAAAAAGAGAGAGAAGAAAATGTAGATAAATCTAAAGCAGCAGCAATTAACATTTGTTGTTTTTTTTCAGGAGCACATAGAAGCTTGTATAAAGTATTCTATTTATATTGATCATGTCAGAAAATTATGATCTTTATCAACTCAGACAGACATGAAGAAATTGAGACTCACAGCATCTTTGACTTCATTCGGGTCAAACAGATATTAAGTGGAAAACTGGGAATTGAAACCATATAAAATAGATTATTTTCACTACAACATTCTACACCATAGAAAAATTGGATGAGTCTAAACACAAACTGCTTTTAAACCGTAGCCTAAAAAGTTGCTGACAATCTATGTCATAAATTGTCCATCATAGTATTTCAAGAACCAATGCTTAGATATTTTTTCACACTATTCCATCTCATTTATATAACATTTTGGCTTAAGTTAAAAAACAAAAAATCAAAACCACTTGTCCTTTTCCCTAGAAGAATATAAAACATCTATGATATGCTCTGTTCAAAGAATGAAATGTGATGAGGGAGAAGGCAGACTATATTCAGTAGGTTTTGTCAAAAACAATACCAGGCATAATATTAACCTTTTGGCAACCATGCATATATTCATTGTAATGGCTTATTGACAAGAAAACACAGAACTACATGGATTTGAGCTCCTTAAAAGTTTTAAAAAACTGTCTTTGACATGAGCTCAGTGGCTGGCTCTTTGACCACCTACCCCTGAGTGGGAAGCAGCCTTTCCAGGCCACAGAGGAAACAATGCAACCAGTCCTGATGAAACCTGATAAGCTAGGGTCAAATGGAAGGGGAGGAGGACCTCCCCTATCAGTGGACTTGGAGAGGGGCTTGGGAGGAGATGAGGGAGGGAGGGGCCTACAGCTGGGATACAAAGTGAATAAACTGTAATTAATACAAAAATAAAATTAAGAAAATTGGAAATATTCACATTTTTTCCAGCATTTAAAAATTGTTTATTACAATTTATTCACTTTGTATCCCAGCTGTAGCCCCCTCCCTCAGCCCCTCCCAATCCTGTCCTCCTTTCTTATTCTCCTCCCCGCCCCTCTTCCAGACCTTGTTCTAAATACTTATAATCGTGAGAATTAAAGATATCATGGATGTACACTAATCCATTTATTTATTCATGCATAGCATTTAATTATACACATGTTATTAATTAAAACAAATCAGCTGTGGAGCACTAGTTTAAATATCAAAACATTGTCCATGATTTCATTGTATGTCTTTATCCATCCAAACACTGTGATTTTGTTTTCACAGAATAGCATATAATGTAAACTCTAGGATAGCAGAATTTTTTCTCTTTAACCTGCTTTGTAAAAATACCAATGAGAAGTAAGTAAAGGATGTTTTTGACAAGAATTATTAAGGCCTCTTTCTGTCTCTTCCCCCCCCCCAAAAAAAACAAACAAAACTAACTCTGCTTACTTAAATACACACTACTGTCATAGCTATTGCTGTTATACTGTTAGTGTTTATATGTTTTGTCCTTTTGAACACTAAATTACTACCGACCACAGTTAAAATTACTGCTGTATTTGAGAACAAACTCTAATACTGATTTTTAGAGAAACTGTTAAACGACAAAAAAAAAATCTGAACATAATTTCAGTTGTAAAGATAATTTTGGGTCTCAGCCTCCCAAGTAGCTGGGACTGGGCTGGAGAGATGGCTCAGCAGTTAAGAGCACTGTCTGTTCTTCTCTGGGTCCTGAGTTCAATTCCCAGCAACCATGTGGTGGCTCACAACCATCAATACTGAAATTTGATGCTCTCTTCTGACATGCAGGCAAACATACAGACAGAGCACTCATACATAAAATAAATAAATAAATTAAAAAAAAGATAATTTTGGTAGGGATATGTTATCATAGGCAGGCTTTCCTAAATTTTATAATAATAATAATGATAATGATAACTATAATAATAATATACTTTGTTTTTGCAGTTAACTAAGTGGAGCCAACAAAGGTTAAGGAATGCAGCAAGTGAAGGGAAAGAAGTCAGTCCCCACCGGTGTAGCCACAACCCAACTCCATTTTCATATCTGTAGGGATGGATTTCACCAGGGTGTGTCCTGACTTGAAGCAAAAGTCAGTTTCCCGTCCTTTACTGAAGGTGCACCTGTACTGGGGTTCTGCATGGGGAGGCCTTCTGTAGGCCCTCCACAGCTGTTCTTACTGGTCGGTCCCTGACAGTATAGCCAGAAGAATATAGGGACTTGCTAGATTTGGTACATTCTCTGATTTCAGTTCACCTCTCCTGAATCAGAAGCTTTAATTCTACATGTAAGCTGTTTGGGATTTAATAAACTCTCTGGGTAATTCTGATGCATCTTAGAGCTTCACAAGCATTGAACTAAGGTAATTTTCCAGAAAAGGATCAGCCTCTGAATTCCTCAGAGCCAGTCAGTAGCTCTGGGAACTAGCTTACCAGCCCTGAGAATAGAATAGGGTGGGCCAGGCACACTACCCATTAAGAATGTTAATTCTCCAGTACTATTAAGATAATGCCTCCCTACTCTCCTGGCCGTGGTCTCTGCTTCTGTAAACTTCAGCCTTTCACTTTTACCAGACATACTCATGCCAACTACATCTTCTACTCAGCACAGGGACAAGCTGGTCGCCTTGCTGTGGCATCCCACTTCTCTAAGAACCACTCCGCCAACTCCAGAGGTCCTTCCGAGTGTGCACTTTCCAAATACAAACCAAACAGTGCAGAGTTGATGTGCCTAACCGCCTCCGTCCTCAGGCACTCACGCTCTGGTCCTATACAACCACTGTCCCAACCCCCCCCCCCAAGTTCATAACCACACAACTACAAGCAGGGATCGACCCCCGCCATAGCTCTCAGAGATCACTTAGACTGCCAAATGTAGCATCTAACTATCTTGCCTCACTTGCTTCTTCTCACCGGAGGCTCTCATCTCACATTTCCTTCTGTCCCAGACCAGCGCCTGGTGTTATGTGCATGTCTCTCTTTGGATGGCCCCTGCTCTTGGAAGCTTAATAACAAACCATATTTTCAATGGGAATTTGTTTATTATGGCAAGGACTTACTATACATACAGTTTTTAATTACTTTTTTTTAAATTTAAAATGTATTTCTAGGGCAATCCACTCCCAAAGAGCACGTAAGACTCAGAAGGCACGAGGAGGGCCTCCTACGTGTGTGTGTCCCTCAGGCCACTGGTGTCAGATTATTTGGAGGTTAAATTTCAATTTGGAATTAGGGGAATGATAAAGTTCATAATGCTGTCGCCTAAAATTCTATCTCCAATAATTTATTTTTCATGGATACAATAAAAATTTCTTCAAAAGACAGAACCAGGATTAGGAGGAGAGGAGGGAGGGGTTTATGGGGGGATACAAAGTGAACAAAGTGTAATTAATAACAGTTTAAAAATGTAAAAAAAAAAAGACAGAAGCAGTAGTTAGTTGATATGTTTCATAAAATAACTAAACTGTAAACAAAATTCAGCCTGTCTTTTGTACTAGAATTTAAATAATGTTTTCTTTGAAATGTCATATGCGTTTTCATGTTCACATGCTGAACACAGGTATGATGTCATTTTAAAGATTATAATATGTATATTTTTGCTAGGATAAAATAACAAAAATAAATAACTCATTCTTTGCCTCCCTAGTGAGCATGTATAAATCAAGGCTGACGCTTGAGGTGATGAATAAAATTACACATTAAACAAAATATCAAATGCAGATAGAACTAAATTATACAGGAAAATAATTTACCTAGTATAACAATGCAGTGTGCCTTCTTTAGCATTGATTTGAATTGGTTATTTCTATGAGTTGCTCTGAGTCAGCAGTGATATTTTGTTTCATGTTAATTCTTTTTTATGAATGTATATTTCAGTTTTGAGTGTAGCTGTTTTATTTACCAAGGGCTGAGATTCAAAGGTAAGAACATGGTATCAGCTCTGCTGACCTTGTCTTTCAGGAATTCTCTGGTGTGCCAACTGTAAAAATTGTAGAAGATACATTTATCTTCATCATGTGTATTTGAAAGCTGTTATTGGATTTTTAAATTAAATAGTTTACAGCTTATTTCAGAATCCAAAATTTTCTGCCAAATTTTCTATCTTATGAGTGATTTATTTGTAGGTCCAAAGCACCAGAGGCTATAAAGCTGGGTCCTGAAAGATTCCTGCTCTGTGTATAGATTAAATGGCTTTATCTCACTATAGGTGCAGCTCACTCTGCACAGATGTCAAAACCCAATGGCATGTGTCAAGCCCTCACGAGTTTCGTAATAATTTGTGTTCAAAGCTAGGGTAACAACTGTGTCAATCCTCCTTATGAAATATACTTTCGGAAACATTTTTTTTCAGTTAGTTGAGGGTTATTAATCACTACAAGCATGCTTCAAGATTTATAGGACCATTATCTTAGCTTTTATCTTAGTCCATTTGATAATATCATCTTACCCAAAACGATTTTTCTCTCACTGTGGTGATACGAAAGATGTACATATTCCAAGAAACCTTATTTTGTTCAAAAGATTTACCTGGTCCTAAGATTTTTAAAAAGAGTAAGCAATACCACCAAACACACAATATTTTAATACTCCAATTTTTCTACTTTTGTAAACTTTTTCTTAAAGATTTAATTTGTTTCTTAAATTGTGTGTGTGTGTGTGTGTGTGCGTGTGTGTGCGTGCGTGCGCGCGCACGCATGCCTTTGAGTGTCATGCCCATGGAAGCCAAAAGAGGGTATCTTTTCCTTGTGTTACAGCCTTAGGTGGTTGTGGGCCACAAAAGTGGAAGCTGGGTTCCAAGCTCAAGTATTCTTAACCTCTGAGCCATCTCCCAAGCTCCTTGTAAACATTTAATCACAAAAATTTCTTTGTCTAAGGAGCTTCTTACTTACTGTTTCATCACTGCCTTAACACTCTAACTGCTGTAATAACAACTGTGGTGAAAACAAAGAGAATTGCATGAACGCATATAGGTATGCATATCTTCATAAGGTCTAAAATGAACTGAAGAGGTTCATTTTTCTAGATGAACCCTGATTTGAGTAACTACGACTGTGGGACTCCATAAGACAGATCAGGGTCAAATCTAGACTCCTGATAACAAATGGTTGATCGTGCACATACTTATACACAGACAGAGTATAGTGAGTGGTTATCAAATAAAAAAAATTCCTGAAGTGTAGTTAAATGGTCAAAGAAGCCTTAGGATAAATGTAATGTGTAACTCTTCCGAAACACGAGATAGAAGAGATTTTAATCATTAGGTGAGCTGGGAATACCGGAAGAGTTAAGGAGACAGTTTGGTCAATGTGATTTGGATACCCGTTCACTAACTGAACAATCAAAATTTTGCTTGTTTTTGGATACCTGAGTAGTGTCAGACATGGAATCCTGGGAATAGATGGGCTAAGTAAAAACCAAATGGTATTGTTCTGCTAAAGGAATGCAGCAATTCTGCTTTATTCGTAGATCTATGTCTTGCTCAGGCCTTGTCAGAGAAGTTTCCTCCTGCAGTTGATGGGAACTAATATGGAGACCCAGGCTGAACAGTGTGCAGAGTGAGAGCTATTGGAACAGTCAGTTGTAAATGGGATGTCTCCACCAATTCTTTCCCCTCGGAGCTCAAGGAACTTTTCAAAACAGGAAGCAGAAAGATTGTAAGAGCCAGTGGGGATGGAAGACACCAGTGACATACTGCCCTCCGGACACAGCAGGATTGATGCACAGATGAACTCACAGAGACCATGCCAACATGTGCAAGGCCTGTACAGATCTAGATGGAGTTCCAGCACGGAGAGGGAGAATGGACACATGAACGCACTCCAAAGACAGAGGCTGCCTCCAAATGGTAACTGATAACTTCTAGCAAAGCAAAATTAGTTTTTGCAGATTCTTGCTTAAGGAGAGCCTGAGCAGTAAATGGCTAACAGAAAACTATTTCATTTGTAAATTCTGGATTTTTTTTTCTCATATTGCTTTATCTGTGCTTTTTCTTTTTAACCTTTTTGGTCTTTTGCTTACACATTAGGGTTTTTTGGGGGTCCATGTTCTATGGGTTTTTTTCTCTCTCTCATATGTGTGTGTGTGTGTATGTGTGTACTCATATGTATGTGCTTATCAGGTTTTTTCTTTGCCTTTGTTTTTCCCAGATCTGTTTTGTTTTATTCTGTTTTTTTGTTTTGTTTATTTTGTTTTGTTTTGTTTTGTTTTTGTTTTTGCTTGATTGTTTTATAAAGAGAGAAAGTGTGGATTTGAATGGCTGTGGGGAGTAGGGAGTATCAGGAGGAGATACAGGAGAGGAAATCATGATCAGAATATATTTTATTATAGATTTATTTTTAATAAAAAGTGATAAATAATTTTTTATAATGTGGCTTGTACTTCTGCAGAAGATGCAATATGGCACCACGTTTTTCTGGATAAATACACTTAAAGGAGAGAGTTTCCAGATCCTTGAGGAAAATAATCCTCAGAATAAAAGCAAAACCCCTAAGAGCTTAAGGAAGCAGAAGGAAGAATTTACAATTGCAAGTGTTTTTCAGAGGACAACAGGCTAGGCTTCTGTGGTCAGGAAGTAAAATATAGGAAGTGTACACAAGTCAAGAAAATAACAACAGTAGCTCAGCCGTACTTACAAAATATCTGAGAACTGTTTATTGAGTAATCAGTGATATGAAAATCCTATTACCTAATATTTAACAGCCATGTTTTGGCTAAAATTGACTGATAGAAATAGCCCTTCACTTTATTTTTAAATCTTACAAATGTTGGCTAGCAACTGATGTTATATTTGTGCTTTTTAATTGGGTTGTGTAAACCTAAGAATCTAAGAAGTGCTGTACATATATATGTTGCATAAATAAAATCATATTTAATATACTGCACAATACTTTATTTCCTATACTTACTCTTTTCTAATATTTTCTTTATTATTATCATTTATTACAATTTATTTACTCTGTATCTTGACTGTAGCCCCCTCCCTGGTTCCACCCTACCTCTCTCTTCACCCCTTCCATATCCCTTACCTAGTCTACTGATAGGGAAGGTCCTCCACCTATCAGGTCTCATCAGGACTGTCTGAACCCTCTTTCTCTGTGGTCTACTTAAGCCACCTTACTAGGAGGAGGTGATCAAAGAGTCAGCCACTGAGTCCATGTCACAGACAGCCCCTGCTCTTCTTACTAGGGGACCTACATGAAGACTGATCCGTCCATGGACTATGTCTGAACAGGGGGTCTAGGTCCTTTCCATGCATTGTCCTTGGTTGATTCATCAGTCTCCGCAATCCCCTGTGGGCCCAGATGTTTTGGTTTTGTTGGTCTTGTGGAGCAACTTCTCCTCCACTTCATTCTATCTCTCCCTTCTTCCATAAGGTTCCCTGTACTATGACCAAAGTTTGGCTGTGAGTCTCAGCATCTGCTTTGATACCCTAATGGGTAGAGTCTTTCAGAGGTTCCCTGAGAGCTCCTGTCCTGCTCCCTGTTTTCTCCTACTTCTAATGTCTATCTTATTTGCCCTTCTGAATAAGGACTAAAGACTTCTTTAGGACTGTAGATTTTAGTATGATTATCCTATATTATATGTCTAATATCCACTTATAAGTGAGTATATTCCATATGTGTCTTTCTTCTTCTGGGTTACCTCACACAGGATGATCTTTTCTAGTTCTATCCATTTGCCTGCAAATTTCATGATTTCCTTGTTTTTTAATTGCTGAGTAGTATTCCATTGTATAAACGTTCCACAATTTCTGTTTCCATTCTTCAGTTGAGGAACATCTCGGTTAAAGTCTGGTGTTCTGGGAATGTTCTAGCCCCACCTCAGTTTTCCAACCACCTTTAAACTCTGTCATGCTGAGTACTGTGAGGTCCAAAGAAGCAAAATGATAGCACTGGTAACATTGTGTTAAACAGAAAGATTGTTATTAGATTAGCAGAGGCCTAATGTGTGTTCCTGTTTCTCAGGAACCTCCCTTAATCTGCCCTGGTGGTCAACTACCTCAGGCAAAAGCATCTAGTTTCTGTTCAATCTGAACAGCCTATATCAGCTCAAAGACAGCACCTTGCTTACTGTCGTATAGAATACTCTTGCTTTTCTGCCATTTTGCTTCT
>NW_026592118.1:27075534-27220415 GCF_907164565.1 Psammomys obesus
GTTCCCCTTTCTCCACAACCTCTCCAGCATGTGTTGTCCCTTGAGATTTTCATCTTGGCCATTCTGATGGGTGTAAGGTGAAATCTCAGGGTTGTTTTGATTTGCATTTCCCTAATGGCTAATGAGGTTGAGCATTTCTTTAAGTGCTTCTCTGCCATTCGATATTCCTCTGCAGAGAATTCTCTCTTTAGCTCTGTTCCCCATTTTTTAAGTGGATTACTTGGTTTGTTGCTTTTCAGCTTGTTTAGTTCTTTATATATATTGGATATGAGTCCTCTGTCAGATAGAGGGTTGGTGATGATTCTTTCCCAATCTGTAGGCAGTCGCTTTGTTTTGATGACGGTGTCCTTTGCTTTACAGAAGCTTTTCAATTTCATGAGATCCCATTTATTGATTGTTGCTCTTAGAGCCTGTGCTGTTGGTGTTCTGTTCAGGAAGTTTTCTCCTGTACCAATGAGTTCTAGGGTATTCCCCACTTTTTTTTCTAGCCGATTTAATGTGTCTGGTTTTATGTTGAGGTCTTTGATCCACTTGGACTTCAGTTTTGTGCAGGGTGATAAGTATGGATCTATTTTCATTTTTCTACATGTAGACATCCAGTTGGACCAGCACCATTTGTTGAAGATGCTATCTTTTTTCCATTGTATGGTTTTGGCATCTTTGTCAAAAATCAGGTGTCCGTAAGTGTGTGGGTTTATTTCTGGGTCTTCTGTTCTATTCCATTGATCCACCATTCTGTTTCTATGCCAGTACCATGCAGTTTTTATAACTGTTGCTCTATAGTACAGCTTGAGATCAGGGATGGAGATACCTCCAGAAGATCTTTTATTGTAGAGGATTGTTTTAGCAATTCTCGGTTTCTTGTTATTCCATACAAAGTTGAGAATTTTTCTTTCCAGGTCTGTAAAGAATTGTGTTGGCAATTTGATGGGAATTGCATTAAATCTGTAGATTGCTTTTGGTAAGATGGCCATTTTTACTATGTTAATCCTGCCAAGCCATGAGCATGGGAGATCTTTCCATCTTATATCTTCCTCTAATTCTTTCTTCAGAGACTTGAAATTTTTTTCGTACAAGTCTTTCACTTCCTTGGTTAGGGTTACACCAAGGTACTTTATCTCACTTGTGGCTATTGTGAAGGGTGTTGTTTCTCTAATTTCTTTCTTAGCCCTTTTGTCTTTTGTATACAAGAGGGCTACTGATTTTTTTGAGTTAATTTTGTATCTGGCCACTTTGCTGAAGGTGTTTATCAGCTGTAGGAGTTCCCTGGTAGAGTTTTTGGGGTCACTAATATATACTATCATATCATCTGCAAATAGTGATAATTCAGCCTTTAACTTGAATTTTTCATTTAAAATGCTCTTACTGAGGTCCACTACAGTCATTGCATGTATTCGAAATTATTACCTTGTACTTTCTAAATATGCTACCACTGTTTTGCGCTAACACAATTTATGTTGACTATCTAGCTATTGAACATTAGTTATTTTTTTCTTAGCTTTTTAAATTTTAAATGTTAAAACATAATTAAATCATTTCTGTCAGTCTTTTTCCTTCCTCCAACCTTTCCCATGTGCCATAACCCAACAACATACACTGGGTCCTTCCTGAACTCAAAGCATTTTTGCATTACTTGTTATTAAATGTGTATTTGCATACATATATTATTATATCCTTCTTAGTCTGTTTAGTGTTGCTTGTTTGTATACAAATTCAGAACAGACTAGTTGGTAAATACCTGGGAAAGACTATTTCTCCTGCACTTAGTATTCCTTCACTTGCCTGCTGGACTTCTTTGTCTATATGTGAGGCTTTGTGGGATTTATATCTTATGTATTAGCATGTCTATCGGTGGTTTACTTGTTCAGGTCTTGTTTAGGCAACCATACTCTTTCTGGGTATCCAAGCAGATCTTCTGATCTTCTACTCTTAGAATCTTCCCGACTTCTCTTTTATAATATTTCCTGAGCCTTATTGTGTTGTACATATATCCGCTGAGGCTGGCAACCCGTGATCTTTGCATTTTGATCAGTTGTAGCTTTCTTTAACAGTCTCTGTATGTTGATTCTTCATCCAAGAAATTGGTTCTTCATCAAAGAGAAGCTTCTTTGATGAGGGATGAGAGCTCTGTTTTTATGTAGGTAAGAATTTAGAATGCAGTTGAGAATTATGCTGGTTTAGTAGTATTTTTTTTTTTTACTCTAGCTTCTGACGGTCATAATTAAATCTAATATACACATAAATGTATATTTATATGGAAATCTGACTTCATTTATTTGGAGAAATTTTCTCTTGAAAAAATATTATATTCATAGGATTGGGCTTACTGAGCTACATTATGAGAATGCACGTAACTTGGAATTAAAAACCTCACAGCATCAGTACACAGTTTACATTCTCCCATATGTCACACGAATGCTCTCATTATACTTTGTCATTGCCAGAGATCAAAACTGGAATTTTTTTGGCTCTGTGTAAAGCCATGCTGCCTAAGGTATCGTGATATCATCTTCTGATGCTACATTAATTTCAAAAATAGTGAAAATACTGAGTAGCTTGTTTTGGCTTATTTACTATTTATGCTTTTGATATGGTTTTCATTCTTAACATTTTTGCATCATTGTTTGTTTTCTTTAATAAATATGATTCCCTTACATTTTACTGTAGAAGACCTTTGGAAACACGCTTTTGAAAACCTCTCTATTTTTATTTAACATTTATATTTGTTTTAATTTGTTTTATTCCTGCTGCTTTCATGGGATTTAACTTACTTTTCTGTTACTAAGACTTAAAGATGAAATGTTAGACTCACTTGGAGATTTTTCGCTATTGTAGTATGAGAGGATAATTCACAACATTTTACTCAGGTAGCATTGCTGCATCTCACATTTTTTTAAATTTTTATTTAGTTCAAAATATCCTTTCTGACTACCTTTCTTATTTGGTGGTATTTATAAGGGCATTTTCCATTTCCAAATAGTTGAGAATTTTTTCAGACTATTTTTTTAATTATTTATTTTGGTTTAGTCGAGTTGGTTTCAAGTTCTTTAACTCTTTTTAAGTTGAAAGTCCAAAATATGGCCTCTTGATGAATATTTTATGTGTACTTGAAAAGTATTATATTGTATCTTGTTTAGAGGAGTGTCCAATTAGGTCAAGTTGATTGATGGTGTTTTCAAGTCTCATCCATTCTTAATGTTTCTGTGCCTTCAGGGGAGAGCACCAAAATTCTCCCTATGTAGTTCTAAGCTTGTCTATTTCTCCTCTCAGTTTTATCAGTTTTCGTTTTGCTTCAAATGTTAATAAAATCATAATACCCTCTTAAGAAGCTAACCTATTTAGTGACATTCATGTTCATTTTTAATTATGATGATATTTTCTGCTCATAAGTTGCTGTAAGTGACGCTGGTATAGCTAATGACTGTTCAGCTTGCTGCTTCCATTGTAAATGTTTTTTTTTCAATCATATTAACTTTAACATACCAAGATTTATTTACTTAAATTTGTTTTAAGTAATGTCATTTTTTAGTTTTTAAATATACTTGCTAAACTCTAGATTTCTTTTAATACAATGTAAAACTATGAAAATTTTATGAGTAGAGTTTTGATCGTACTTGAATTGACTAAAACTTTTCCTTCTAACATCTCTTTTTCTTTTATTTTAAACTTTAAAATACATAAAATTACTATATAATTTCATAGTTTCCATATGAGATGGTTAGTTTTGTATAGAATTTTGTTGTTTTGTTGACACAAAAAATAATTTCACTTATAAGTGAGTATATACCATGTGTGTCTTTCTGCTTCTGGGATACCTCACTTAGGATGATCTTTTCTAGATCCCACCATTTCCCCACAAATTTCATGATTTCCTTGTTTTTAATTGCTGAACAGTATTCCATCATGTAAATGTACCACAATTTCTGTATCCATTCCTCAGTTGAGGGGCATCTGTGTTGTTTTCAGGATCTGGTTATTATTAAGAAAGCTTCTACAAATATGGTTGAGCAAATGTCCTTGTTGTGTACTTAAGCCTCTTTTGGATATATACCTAGGAGTGGTATAGCTGGATCTTGAGGAAACACTAATCTTAATTGTCTGGGAAAGCATCAGATTGATTTCCAAAGTGGTTGTACAAGTTTACATTCCCACCAGCAATGGAGAAGTTTTCCCTTCTCCACATCCTCGCTAGCATGTATTGTCACTTGAGTTTTTCATCTTAGCTGTTCTGATGGGTGTAAGATGAAATCTCAGGGTTCTTTTGATTTACATTTCCCTGATGACTAAGGACGTTGAACATTTCTTTAAGTGTTTCCTACCATTCAGTATTCCTCTACAGACAATTTGGATAAACATGCTAAAATCTGTACACCTAAAAAAGCTAAGCAAGGAGGAGGACACTGGGTAAGATGATCAGTCCTCACTCAGAAAGGCAAATGGGATGGACATTGGAAGAGGGAGAAAACAGGGAACAAGACAGGAGCCAAACACAAAGGGTCTCTGAAAGACTCTACCCAATAGGGTATCAACGCAGATGTTGAGACTCATAAACAAACTTTGGGCAGAGTGCAGGGAATCTTATGAAAGAAGGGTAGATAGAAAGACCTGGAGTGAACAGGAGCTCCACAAGGAGAGCAACAGAATCAAGAAATCTGGGTACAGGGTTCTTTTCTGAGACTGATACTCCAACCAAGGACCACCCATGGAGTTAAACTAGACCCCCTGTACAGATGCAGCCCATAAAGCTCAGTCTCCAAGTAGGTTCCCTAGTAAGGGGAACAGGGACTGTCTCTGACATGAACTCAGTGGCTACTCTTGATCACCTCTCTCTGATGCAGAAGCCGCCTTACCAGGCCACAGAGGAAGACAATGCAGCCAGTCCTGATGAGACCTGATAGGCTAGGGTCAGATGGAAAGAGATCCTCCCCTATCAGTAGATTTGGAGAGGGGCATGGGAGGAGATGAGGGATGGATGGTGGGATTAGGAGATAGTGAAGGAGGGAGCCAAAGCTGGCATATAAAGTGAATAAATTATAATTTTATATTTTATAATACAATATATAATTTTTTATAATATAAGTAAAATTAAAAATTAAAATTAAAAAAACAATTTCACAATTCATTTTCAATAATCGGTGTTTTAAATAACAATGGCCACCATAAGCTCCTACTCAGGGAGTGTTGTTTGGTAACATGAGAGTTGAGTACATTGATGTTGATAGATAATAGTGACCAATGAATATTAGTTCCTTTTATTGTGGAGTTTGTGGCAATAATGTGTATTGATCAAGGTACTGAAGCAGAGGCTGAGACTCATAGCCAAACTCTGGTCAGAGGGTTTGTAATTTATGAAAGAAGGGAAAGACAGAAAGTCCTGGAGGGGACAGGAGCTCCAAAAGAAAACCAACAGAGCCAAAAAAAAAAAAAAAAAAAAAAAAAACACAACAACAACAAAAACCAACTAAGCCCAAGAGCCCTGCAGAGACTGATAGCCCAGCCAAAGGCAATGCATGGAGAGGACTTAAAACACCCTGCTCAGATGTAGCCTATAGACTCAGTCTCCAAGTGGGGTCCCTAGTAAGGTGAGCACAGGTTGTCTCTGACATGAACTCAGTGGCAGGGTCTCTGATCACCTCCCCTTGGGGGGTGCAGCCAGGTGACAGAGGAAAACAACGGAACCAGTCCTGATGAGACCTGAAAGGCTTGGTCAGATAGAAGGGGAGAAGGACCTCCCCTCTCAGTGGACTAGGGGAGGGCCATAGAGGGTAAAGAAGGAGGGAGGGTGGGATTAGAAGGAAACTAGGGAGGGAACCACAACAGGGACACAAATTTAATAAATTTTAATAAATGACAATAATAAAAAATATTTTAACAAAAGGAAAGTAAACATGAGGAAGTGTGTCACCAGGGATTGGGCTTTAAAGTATCAAGAGTCCAATCCAGTCCTAATGTCTGTTTCAGCTCAGTCTGTCTCTGTCTCTTCCTGCAGATCAGGATGTGGTTTCCCTCCATTTCCCCAGTACGTGCCTTCCATGCCTGCCACCATGCTCTCCACATTAACAGGGAAAATAAAAACAAAATAATAATAATAGATGAACTAAGCCTCTGAACCTGTGAGCAAGGTCCCAATTAAATGTTTTTGTTCATAAGAGGTCATGATATTTCTTCCCAGCAATATAACAGTGGATAAGACAAATAATATATTATTTCATTGCTAGGATTAAGCCTTGGACCAATATGCTCTAACATATTTGAGCTTTACACATACACATCACACAATGCTTTTACAATGTTTTGATAAAAATCTTGTAAAATATGTAAGCTATAATGATGGGTATTTTGCTTTCTCCTAAGTTTGATAGCCATTCTGTCCTGATTTGTGTTTCTTTAAATTTTCAACTAGAATTTTTTTTTATTATTATTGGAAGAAACTCCTTTAGAATGTTTAAAGTGTCAGTAGAACTCTTTTTTTTTTTGGCAATAAATGATTTCAACTATTATGTAACATTTTTTTTATGATTCCTGTATTTCTAACTCTTGTTGACAGTGTAATCTTTTTAGTTAAAAGCTTGTTTTCCTTCTGCTTTGTTTTGTCTCTGCCTTGTTGTCATGCTTCTATTAAAAAAAATAAAGATACGAAAACTGCCAGAGAGCCTGCCTCTGGCAGCTGAAAGGAGAGGATGAATATATGCACAGATAAGTTTGGATGTCTTCACTGGGTATCTCCCCTTGGAGCTGGAGTAGCCTGGGAGAGAGAGAAATGATGTCTGGAGCGAGAGGCTTCTAGGATACCAGGAGAACATAGCCTGGGGAATCAACAAGGTTGGGTTCATGGTGGTTCGCAGAGACTGAAGTGGCAATCAGAGCCTGCATATGTCTGTCCTCAGTATATATGTATGGCTCTTGGGTTGATGTTTTGGGCGTACTCTCGACAGTGGGAGTTGGAGTGTCTCTGACTCTTTCTCCTGTTTTTGGAGCCCTTTTCCTTCTACTGGGTTGCTTCACCCAGCCTCAATGTGAGGGTGAATGGCTAGTCCATTGTATCCTTTTGTGCCATCTTTGATTGATGTACTTAAGAAGCTGGGGAAAGAAGAGGTGATCTGGGAATGAAGGGAGAGATGGGGGAGCAAGTGTGAGGAGTAGAGGGAAGGGAAGCTGTGGTCAGGATGTGGTCAATATTATAAGAGAGAATTAAATAATACATATATGTATATTGGGTTGGATACATATATATTGGATTTATTATATAATCTATGTATTAATATCTTCAATATCCATATTCATGTATATATGTATATATACATATGTATATACATATATACATACATACATACATATATACATACATATGACCTCCCCATCCCCCAAGGGAGGAGCAGTCCTGCTAGGCCACAGAGGAGGACTTTGCAGCCAGTCCTGAAGATACCTAATAAAACAGGGTCAGATGAAAGGGGAGGAGGACCTTCCTAATCAGTGGACTTGGAAAGGGGCAGGAAGGAGATGAGGGAGGGAGGGATGGACGGAGGGAGGGAGGAAGGGTTTGGGAGGGAATGAGGGAGCAGGATACAGCTGGGATACAGAGTGAATAAAATGTAACTAATAATAAAAAAAATAAAAAATAAAAATAAAAAGGAAAGAAAAAGAATACTGCTCCTTTGCTGCTGACGTTTGTGGCTTGTTTTCTCATCACTTGTGTTTAGCAAAACCTCATAGGAAGGGTATTTCCATTTACAACCTCTTAGCAATCTTTCTTGGTCATGCATAATCTATCTTATAACTTCCATACTCTTTTTAGACAATATATATTGTTAGTATTTTTCTTCCTGTTGTTTTAAACTGACTTTATTATTTCCAGGAGCCGGTCCTATGATTTCTTCATCTCATGTTAACCTTCACCTGGGTCCATAGCTTACTTTCTGAATACCCTCTGTCATGTTCTGTCAATCTCTTTGTATTTCCATGCCCTCATCTCTCCATTTACTCTCTGTGCTTCATCGGGAAAGCTAGAATCCAGTTAGGTTTTTAGTGCTCTCTCCTCTTTAAGATGGTCTAAAGTAGATTTAGAAATGTTTTTTTCTGAATCAGGTTCTGTTGTCATGTCACATTCTATGTACTTTTTCATTACAATCCCTGTCCATAAAAACCAATAAATTACTTGGATACAGTAACACATGATTTTTTTAAAAATATATGAATATATGTTTTCATAATTCATTTTTAAAAAATCTTCACTCTTTTTATATTCTTCAGTGTTTATTTTTAGCAAAGCAAAGCCCTCCAATTCATACTGCATAATAACATTAAAAAATAAATAACTGTTAGAAACAATAATTACATGTTCAATGCTACCCTACATATTTTAAAAGCATTAACCAATATAACTTTAAAAACTTTATGACACAGATATTTTTATTATATTTATTCTGAATGCAACAAAATTAAAGCATGGCATGATCAGGTTATTTGCTAATATCTTAAATATGAAGTAGTAAAATCAGAATTAGAATGTTTGGTGAAATTTACGTCATGTATATATTGTTTTAGCTTCTTGAATAACATTTCAATTCTTGTTTTATAATTAAATTCTATGATATATTTGAATACAATACACTGTCAATACATGATATATTTGTTAATTACTACATTTATGGATCTATGACTTTCTACGGTATAATATTGACTTTAGTTACAAAGGAATTTTGGTTTTAGAATAATATAATTGCTTAAAGAAAATCCATTTTATTTAACTTAGAAACAAAGTGAAAGGTATTTATAAATACTTAAGAACAAAAGATTCCCATCGGTAAGTAAATTGGATTTAATAAAAAAAAAAAAAAAAAAAAAACTAATTGTATTATGATCGCTATGAACCAGAAATACTTTCCTCAATATATCTGAGCAAATATAGTTGAGGCTGAAATGATGAGTTGACTTTTCTCAGGATCTCTAACTATTATCAGTGGCGGGGATACTAGTGCAAGGAGTTGGTCACACGTGGATATTTAGATGCAGCTAAGGATCATAACAAGCGTAATAGCGTGCAACCAAACGCTTGAGCAGGACTTAGCATCTAACGCATTACTTTGTCACAACTCAACACATATTATTGTCCCTGCAGTATTGGTTCTTTCACTTCGAAATGCGAACTAAATAAGACCAAGCAAGCAACGTTTGACAACGACATATTTGATTCTAAGTTACTGCCTCCTAATATCATCTACTGTATGTTAATACTGACAACCACAAACATCCTGCCATTTATTGTTTGTGTGTTTCTTTCAGTTCAGCTAAACGACAAAGCTAGGATGCAAAGATAATTTTAGATGTTATTTTTAAGGATATAACCAAATTTCCATCAATGGAGCCCTTGTGAAGGGAATCAACCTATTATTCTTTAGGATATTATGAAAAAATGGTTAATGATTCATAAAGCCAAGTGAAGTCAAGTTTGACTTTTCTCCCTCCTGATAGAAATGCCAATTTTTTTGATTTCTCATTATTGTTTTATCATGAAGGTTGGGACAAATTGAGACCTGAGCATTAGTCACCATGATGATTAATATCTTTCCCTTCTTGCATCTCTACTGATATTACCTCATCTTTGTGATTGCAAAAGCTTCCTAATTATAAAACTCTATTACTCCTTCCTTGCATTGGCCAGTCCACTCTTTGTACTGTCAATAACACTTTCTAAAATCTGATCTGATAAAGTCACTCCAGAGAATCTTAAACATGCAGACAGGACGCCTGGATTTGAACTCTAGGACTTATTTTTATTTTTTTATTTTTTAATTACACTTTATTCATTTTGTATCCCCCCATAAGCCCCTCCCGTTTCTGCATGCATGCCCCTCCCCAAGTCCACTGATAGAGGAGGTGCTCCGCTCCTTACTTTCTGATCTTAGTCTATCAGTTCTCTTCAAAAGTGGCTGCATTGTCCTCTTCTGTGGCCTGGTAGGGCTGCTCCCCCCACAGAGGGAGGTGATCAAAGAGCAGGCCAATCAGATTATGTCAGAGGCAGTCCCTCTTCCCATTACTAGGTAACCCACTAGGACACTGACCTGCCATGGGCTACATCTGTGCAAGAGTTCTAGGTTATCTTCACCAACCCTTATCTGACAGAGGACTCATATCCAGTATATATAAAGAACTAAACAAGCTGAAAAGCAGCAAACCAAGTAATCCACTTAAAAAATGGGGAACAGAGCTAAAGAGAGAATTCTCAATAGAGCAATATCGAATGGCAGAGAAGCACTTAAAGAAATTCTCAACTTCGTATGGAATAACAAGAAACCAAGAATTGCTAAAACAATCCTCTACAATAAAAGATCTTCTGGAGGTATCTCCATCCCTGATCTCAAGCTGTACTATAGAGCAACAGTTATAAAAACTGCATGGTACTGGCATAGAAACAGAATGGTGGATCAATGGAATCGAACAGAAGACCCAGAAATAAACCCACACACTTACGGACACCTGATTTTTGACAAAGATGTCAAAACCATACAATGGAAAAAAGATAGCATCTTTAACAAATGGTGCTGGTCCAACTGGATGTCTACATGTAGAAAAATGAAAACAGATCCATACTTATCACCCTGCACAAAACTGAAGTCCAAGTGGATCAAAGACCTCAACATAAAACCAGACACATTAAATCGGCTAGAAAAAAAAGTGGGGAATACCCTAGAACTCATTGGTACAGGAGAAAACTTCCTGAACAGAACACCAACAGCACAGGCTCTAAGAGCAACAATCAATAAATGGGACCTCATGAAACTGAAAAGCTTCTGAAAAGCAAAGGACACCGTCATCAAAACAAAGCGACTGCCTACAGATTGGGAAAGAATCATCACCAACCCTCTATCTGACAGAGGACTCATATCCAATATATATAAAGAACTAAACAAGCTGAAAAGCAACAAACCAAGTAATCCACTTAAAAAATGGGGAACAGAGCTAAAGAGAGAATTCTCTGCAGAGGAATATCGAATGGCAGAGAAGCACTTACAGAAATGCTCAACCTCATTAGCCATTAGGGAAATGCAAATCAAAACAACCCTGAGATTTCACCTTACACCCATCAGAATGGCCAAGATGAAAATCTCAAGGGACAACACATGCTGGAGAGGTTGTGGAGAAAGGGGAACCCTTCTCCACTGCTGGTGGGAATGTCAACTGGTACAACCACTCTGGAAATCAATCTGGCGCTTTCTCAGACAACTAGGAATAGCGCTTCCTCAAGATCCAGCCATACCACTCCTAGGCATATACCCAAAAGAGGCGCAAGTACACAAAAAGGACATTTGTTCAACCATGTTTGTAGCAGCTTTATTTGTAATAGCCAGAAGCTGGAAACAACCCAGATGCCCCTCAACTGAAGAATGGATGCAGAAACTGTGGTACATCTATACAATGGCGTATTACTCAGCAATGAAAAATAAGGAAATCATGAAATTTGCAGGTAAATGGTGGGACCTGGAAAGGATCATCCTGAGTGAGTTGACCCAGAAACAAAAAGACACTCACGGTATATACTCACTCATATAAACATACAATATAGAATAAACCCACTAAAAGCTGTACATCTAAACAAACTAAGCAAAAGAGAGGACCCTAACTAAAATGTTCAATCCCCATCCTGAAAGGCAAAGAGGATGGACATCAGAAGAAAACGAAAATAGGAAACAACCTCGGAACCCGCTACAGAGGGCCTCTGAAAGCCAGAAGAATACAGGAAACAACCTTGAAACCTACCACAGAGGGCCTCTGAAAGCTTCTGCAGTATAGACTGTCAAAGCAGATGCTGAGCCTGATGGCCAACTGATGGGCAGAGTGAATGGAATTTTATGTAAGAAGTGGGAAATAGTAAGAGCTGGAGGGGACGGGAACTCCACAAGGAGAGCAACAGAACAAGATAATTTGAACACAGGGAACTTCCCAGAGACTCATACTCCAACCAAGGACTATTCGTGGAGATGACCTGGAACCCCTGCACACGTGTAGCCCATGGCAGTTCAGTGTCCAAGTGGGTTACATAGTAATGGGAAGAGGGACTGCCTCTGACATAATCTGATTGGCCTGCTCGTTGATCACTTCCCCCTGAGGGGGGAGCAGCCTTACCAGGCCACAGTAGAGGACAATGCAGCCACTTTTGATGAGAACTGATAGACTAAGATCAGAAAGAAGGAGAGAAGGACCTCCCTTATCAGTGGACTTGGGGAGGAGCATGCATGCAGAAAGGGGAGGGAGGGTGGGATCAGGAGGGGAGTAGGGAGGGGCTTATGGGGGGATGCAAAACGAATAAAGTGTAATTAATAAAAGTTAAATAAAAAATTTAAAAAATGTTTTCTCACTGTGAGAAAGTCAGGATTGGAAGACATTTAAAATTATCCAGTTGGAAACCCAAAGAAATTTTAATAATAACTATTTTCAGATCAGCTTAGAGATGAAACAGCAAGAAAAGGTGACACAGACCAGGATTATGCTGGTAACATTCTATTTTCCTTGGATATAAATAAAATAAGAAAAAATACCTTCTGATGTTACTGACTAATAAGAACACTAAGGTAAAGTCCAAGTTCTTGATTTTAAATTTTAGTTTTTTCTGATTGCACCTGCCAAGTGTGTCAATTTTTTTTTTGCTAGATGTTTTTGTTTATTTTTCTAATACAATCATTCTCAAGCTGGTTAAAGCATTCACAAAAAATAAAAAAAAATGTCTACACTGTTTTTTATAAGG
Organism: Psammomys obesus; assembly: GCF_907164565.1. Lineage (NCBI taxonomy): Eukaryota > Metazoa > Chordata > Mammalia > Rodentia > Muridae > Psammomys > Psammomys obesus. The sequence continues at coordinate 27,088,277 of NW_026592118.1, forward strand.
CAACTCAAAGACTGAAAGTTGGAAGATGGTCTCAAACAAAAAAGCCAAACTCTATGATGGTTCCCAGGGTACAGCTGAAAGTATCTGCTGAGTGTTGAATGCCAGACTGCTTCATACTGAGATACCTGAGAATTCTAACTCTCTTCTTTCATGGTTATAAACTATGCGATAGCTGATATGACATTATCATAGACAGTGAAATTCTCAAATTATTTTGATATCTAGTTCTTACAATATTGTCTTTTAGTTTTTCTCATATACCTTGTTTTATAGTTTGCTTTAATAAAACTCTACTTTCAGTGTATATATATATATATACAGGCTTAACCTGGTTATCTCAAGACAGGTTAGGTGACATTTCTTTATGCTTCTATTGTTCAGTGTATATTTACAGCATGAAAGTACTCCTTTAACCAGGAAGGATATCACTATGCACTATTTGGTTCATTTGTAAATTTCTCATAGTGTGAATGTGTGAGTGTGTGTGTGTGTGTGTGTGTATCTGTCCCTTGTGCCTATGTCAGATCCTAATTTAAATAGATAAGGCAATAATAAAATTAAATAACCTGATGGCAATAGTTTGAACATAATCTGTGAGAGAGAATAAATACCATTTTTAGAAAAAAAATATTGGTAGAAAAGCTGTTTAACCACTGTCTGCAAAATGATGCTTTTTTTATCACTTCATGTCATATGATAGTCATTAATACAAGCTTATTTGATTTTTCTTTTGGGCAATCAATACTATTTCTATTGCCCTTATTCTGAACACTTAATATCAAGTAGCTATAGAGGATATATATCATAGCAGTGTTTTTTATTCTCACTTTCAAATCATTTCCCGCACAATGTTCAGGCAAAGAAATTTTAAAAATAAAATTTGACATTTCAAGTGCATCAACATTTTTCAGAAAAGGTTTCCATAGATTGCTACTCTTTGCTATTGTCTGTGTATAAGGCTAAAGCATGTCAGTTCTGAGAACATATGACCACGTATGTATTTATATCTTATAGGGAGAACATTGTAAGGCAGGAAAATGAATGCTGAAAGCAATCCTTGAAGTGAAAGGATTTTTAAAGTGGTGCATTGTCTTTTGCAATTTGTTTTAAAAAAGAAAGATGGCCTGTTATTGTTTGTATGTTTGCACGTATGTTTCTGAGGAACAAACTCAGGGCCTCCTATATGATAGGCAAGCAGCTTACCTCTGAGTCATATAATTAGCACAAATATGGTATGCTAGTTTCTAACTGCAATATTTAAGTATCGCTCTGATTTAATGTTTTGAAATTTTCTTTTTCAAATATTTGAGAATGTATGTTTCATTATTTTATACTCCTTTCCTTATCCTTGACTTTTCTTTAATTCACACATTATAGTGTTCCTTCAACAATTGAGACTGAGCCAAATTGCTAACATTTTCTCAAGATTATTCTTCTAAGTGGTTGCATTAAAGCTACAATAGTACTAGAGTAAGAATATACATTTTAACTGATCATAAAATCTCATTTTAAAGTCCTTCAGTTTGTACACTAGAAGTAGCAAAGAAAGTTAGTCAAAATATTTTGGTGATAAAGAAGTATCGTGAGGTGGAAACTGCCAATAGTGTCTTTGCTTACTAGAATTAAAATTTGGTGAAAGTTCATGTTGAGAATACAAAACATTATAAAAGTATACACTGATAAAATCTATTTCTCAAGAAGAGTAATATATTTCTTTGGGGGAGGGATGATTGCCAGGTTTTGAGAAATGATTTCTCTGTGATCCTTGGCTGTCCTGGACTCATTTTGTAGAACAGTCTGGACATGAACTCTACCTGTGTCTGCCTTTCCAAATGCTGGGAAAAAAGGTGTGTGCCACCATACCTGACTGAGTAATATATATTTTATAATTACCATATTCATGAATAAAAACAATATTGTCATTAAAATAATGCAGGACATCAAAATTCTAGATTGATAAGTTTAAATTTATAAATCTTTTTAAAATGTCTTTTAAGCTTGAACATAATAGCTTGCAATTGAGATTTTTGTTGCTGTCTTGCCAACAAGACAAACTTGATCCCTCCTCAAACTGTCAAAGCTCAAGTCCAAGTAGATCAAAGATATCAACACACACTAAGTCTCATAAAAGAGAAAGTGAGGAATAACCTTCAACTCATTGATACAGGAGGCAATTTTCTAAATAGAACATCAACAGCACAGGCTCTAAGATCAACAATTTATAAATGGGACCTCATGAAACTGGAAAGCTTCTGTAAAGCAAAGGGATCTGTCAATAAGACAAAACAAGAGCCTACAGAATGGAAAGAGATCTTACAGCGGGCTCTAGATCTGACAGTGGGCTAATATCCAAAATATATAAAGAACTCAATAAATTAGGTGCCAAACAAACCAAACAACCCAATTAAAAATGAGGTACAGCACTAAACAGATTCTCAACAGAGGAATCTCTAATGGCCAAGAAACACCTAAAGAAATGCTCAACAATCTTAGTCATCAGAGAAATGCAAATCAAAATGACCCTGAGATTCCATCTTACACCTGTCAGAATGGCTAAGATCAAAACTTAAGTGACAGCACGTGCTGGTGAGGATGTGGAGAATGGGAAACACTGCTCCATTGCTGGTAGGAGAGCAAACTTGTACGACCACATGGAAATCAATCTGGAAGTTCCTCAGAAAATTGGGAATAGATCTACCTCAAGACCCAACTATACTACTCTTGGGCATATACCCAAAAGATATCTACCATATCACACAGACACTTGCTCAATGCTGTTTAAAGTAGCTTTATTTATAATAGCCATAAAATGCAAATAACCTAGATATCCCTAAACCAAAGAAACAATGACAATTACTCAATGGAATGCTACTCAACTACTAAAAACAAAGAAATCATGCAATTTTCAGGCAAGTAGATGGAACTAGAAAATATTCTGAGTGAGATAACCCAGACCCAGAAGAAAACAAATGGTATGTACTCACTTATAAGCAGATGTTAGCCATAAAGTACAGGATAACCATACTACAATATACAGATTCATTGAAGCCAAGGAAGGCTCGACGGAAGATGCTGAAATCTCACACAGAAGAAGAAATAAAGTTGGCATCTGAAGCAGATGGAGGGAGGGAACTGGATGGGAGAGGGGGTAGGAATGGTAAGGGGGTGGAGATCAGGTGTGAGGAGAGATGTTTAGTGGAGAGAGGACCTGGAGAGAGAACAGAAATCAGTGGGAGTATGTGGGGGTGAGCTTAGGTGAGATTCCCAGCAGTTGGTGTTAAGGAGCATGAAGTGCTCCCTCCTGTAGTCAGGTGGGACTTCCAGTGAAGGGAAGGGGACACCAACTCACCCCTCAAACCTTCAATTCAAAATTTTTGTTGTGTACAAGAAATGTAGGGATAAAGATAGAACAAGGATTGATGTAACAGCAAACCAATGACTGGCCCACCTTGGAACCTATCCCATGGGAGAGAGCCAACCTCTGTCAGTTAGTGATACTCTGCTATGATTGCAGATAGGAGCCTAGTAGAACAGCCTTCTGAGAGCCTTCATCCAGCAGCTGATGGAAACAGATGCAGAGAACCACAGCCAAACAATAGGGTGGATTTGAGGAGTTCTGTGGGAGAGTGGAAAAAGGATAGAGGGGTCAAGAACACAAGAAGACCTACAGAGTCAACTAACCTTGGCCTATGGGGGCTGACAGAGGCTGAACCACCAACCAAAGAGCATGCATGGGCCGGACCTAGATGCCCTAGACATACGTAGCAGATGGGCAGCTTGGTCAACATGAGGGTCCCCTAACAATGAGCATAGATACTGTCTTTGACTCTTTTGTCTGCTTTTGGATTCCTTTCCTCTAGCTGGGCCACCCTGTCAGGTCTCAGTGGGAGACGATATGATATGTTTAGTTCTGCTGTGGCTTGAGATGCCAGGATGAGGTGGTACCACGTGGGGGCCTCCCCTTCTCTGAGAATAAGCATGGGAGGTATGGAGGAGGGGGCATGAGGTGGGACTGGGATGAGAGGAGGGAGGGAGTGGGATAAGACTGTAAAGATTAAATAAATAAATGTAAAAATAAAAAATAAACATCTGATCTAACTTTCCCAAAGTAAAGCTTTAAGACATTTGAAAGTATTACTACCGGTCTATTAAAACAAATATCATGTAAGAGCTACATATGAACCATTTTCTTGACTTTATATTTCATAAAAATTCATAAAATTCACCCAACTAATGTTTTACTAAAATATATATAATGATGTCCAATTTGCATATACATTATTCCTGAAAACTTTATATTATGATGAAAAGTGATCAAAGGACATACTTACAAAAGCTTTTTCCATTTTGAAAATTTCTACACAGCAACTCTATCTGAATAATAGAAACAGGATGTGAGGGAGAGAGATGCTTCAGAAGGTAAAAAACTCTTGCCGTGAAACCAAAGATTCAAGCCTGGTGATGTATGTTTGGTCTCTGGAACCCTTGTAATCTTGAAAAAAATCGAACAAACTCCAGAGAGTTCTTTTATGATACCACACTATGGCGTGGTATGAGCACACACACATTTGTCTCATACAAAGTAATAATATAGTTTGTAACGTTAGACAGGAAAACGTCCAGCTTCCTTGTCAATTATACTGACTCATAGATGAAGAGATGGAGAAAACCTTTAAAAAATCATCTTGGTGGGAAGCATGCCATACGGAAGGAATGGCAAACCCTAATGTCTGAGGCTGGAAAGGTGAAGAGAAAAACAGGAAACTAGAATAGCTGAAATAAAGGGATATAGTTGGGAATCTGTTTCCAGAGTCTGGCAGAGACCAGGCAGATGACCACTAAAACGATGTACCAACCATGGAAAAGATCTGGACTTCCAACTAGAGGAATGGGTCTAGCCTGGGTTGGTGTTATTTAACATCTACTTTCAGAAGATTAATTTGCATGCCAACATAAAATAATTTTATCTTGATAAAGTTCATGTATTTAGAGTCAATGTTTCTGTGGTGTTCCTAGTAAGTGTTGAGACTGTTTTAGACTAGGGTGATAATAATGATAACGTGTGTGATCTGATCAGTAGATATTAGAATGTTAGTAAATATGCCATAGTTTAATGGTGTGTGTGTGTGTGTGTGTGTGTGTGTGTGTGTGTGTGTGTGTGTGCATGTGTGTAGATGAGTGATGTTGAAGGAAAATGTATGAAGACATTGAGCATGAAGAGAAGCTCTTTTGGTTTTAGCATGTGAATGAGTGAATGATGATGCTTTAACTGGGATGAGGAAGATTGAAGGAAAATCATTATGTGGAGTAAATCAAAAAGTTCTACTTTAGACATTTAATTTAAGATGCCCATTAGTCATTTCTATAATACTTCGGATTATGAATTTGGAAATCAGGAGAAAGTTAGAATTGAGAACATATGTTAGGAACTCAACATCCAAGTCATTGTAGTTCAAGCAAATCAGCTGTGTAACATGATTTAAAGACATTTCAGATAAGCAACAAAATAAAGCTTAAAACAAGGAGTTCTGGGTCACTTGAGTTTTCCAAGACTGAATAAAAGGAAAGATACCAAAAGTTGGAAAAAAGTGGAGAATAGAATATTTTCTAAAAGAAGGATGTAGGAAAGAAATTATATGGAGGACTAAAATGTTTGTACGATTCTAGTAAACGTGGAGAGTGTTGTGAATTTTATAAGTGCAATGTAAGTGAAGTAGAAAGGACAATATTTTGACCTAGAGAATGCTTAAAGTGAATGGTAAGTGAGAATAGTCAATAACATTGGGTTACAGTTATCCTGTAAAAGGATGAGAACAGAGTCACGGGCTAGGAAGTTATTTAATATACAAAATTGGGTTTTAAATGAAAATAAAAAAGGTCTTAGGGCCTGTTCTGCTGGTGTTCTGGTCAGGAAGATGTTTTCTATGGCAACCCACCCACAAAAACTTCAATCCAAAATTTAGCCCACCTACAAGACCTGCAGGGACAACGACAGAACAGACAGAGCAGAGATTGACGGAATATCCAACCAATGCAGGGCCCAAACCTAAGATTCACCCTGTGGAAGATGAACTCAGTGAATAGGTGAGCTGGGGTGGTCTGGATAGGGGGGTACCCTCTCTGAGGAATAGGGGAAGGGAGATGCAGTAAGGAGGTTGGAACTGGGAGGAGAGGAGCAAAGGACCTATGATGGAGATGTAAATTGAATTAATTTATTAAAAAAATGAGAAAAAAGAAAGCAACCTTGGAACAGCCAATGTGATTTTTGTGCCATATCTGATATTTCAGTCTTTTTCTGACAATAAAGCCAATTTCATCTGAAAGAAAAAAATGAAGAGGGTCATGCTGTAGAGGAGGCTCAATGGTTCAATGGTTAAGAACACTTGCTGCTCTTCCAAATGACCCAAATGTGATTCTCAGTATTCAGGTCATATTTACAATAGCCTGTAATTCTAGCTCCAGGTGAACCACTTAACTCTTCTGCCCTCTCACTCTCACATGAACACACACATACACACACGTGTGTGTGTCACATACATACATAGGATTAAAAATAAAAACAAATATTTATCATATCAGAAGACGTTGCCAGTATGAGAAGAAAAGAGAGAGGAAAGAAGGATTAAAAGAAAGAAAGGTTAGAGGGAGTAACAGGAAGTATAGAGCCTGCCTTTCATAGACAACTCCTAATGGTACCAAATACAGATCAGGGACTGTGTGTTTCAGTGGAAGTGGTCATAGTTTGCTTGCTATGAGATTAAACTGTTTTTGCTTGTTTTTGTCTTGGTAAATGAATAAAAGTTGAGGCCATCTGTTGAAAGTGGTTTGGGGACATGAAAGTTTTGAAGAGAGAAGAAACATGAGTGGATATAGAAATGGAAACTTTCATTAATAAAGAAATGTAATATAATTCTCTATATAGAAATTTAATTGCTATTTGCATGCTATATGTTAAAGGTACTTTAACTTTATTGTATCTCTATAGACACATTCAGTTTTGTAAATACAGATAACAATGAATAATATATTTCAGTTAGGCTGTTCATTAACCCAAGTGAATAAGACAAGAAAGATGTCAGGACTTGAGAGTTTTTATGTGTTTTGTTTGTCTGTCGTTGTCGTTTGTAAATGAACGATTTTAAGGGCAAAAACATAAGAACTGGATCTAAATGTTAGCTTGGAATTGGAAACTAAGGATTTGTAATGAAGAAGAAAACAGCCAGTTAACCCAGTGCTACTAGTAGCAAAAACATGAAAAGGGGAAAGAAAGAAGAGGAGAAAGAAAAACAAACAAACAAACAAAAAAATGAACAGAGACAATGCTTTTACAGGTGTTCTCCTACAGATGAGTATAACTATGTTACAACAACTTAAGTTTAAAAATATACCATACTATTCTGAACTTAGTCCATGGGCCGGTTCACCCAGTCCTACATTGATGATGACTTAGCTCTACTGTTCTAGGAGCCAGAGGAAGATGCTGCTTTACACATGCAGGTCCAGACTGCCGAGTTTCTCTGTATTCTGCTAATATGACTAGTGAATGAGGAGGTAGTAGCCACACACAGCTCATTCCATGCAAAGCAGAGATGCATTGTCACCTCACACTGGACATTTCTGCAATCTCTGCTTCTGACACTCTTGCACATGAAAGTATGCATCGATCTGATAAGTCCCCAAACAAATGTAGGTAGGAAGTCCAAAGTAGTTAACACTCCCAGTGTCATTGAGTATAGGAAATTTAGGACATTATCTTTAATTTTTTATTTTCCAATTGGAGTTCACACACACACACACAGAGAGAGAGAGAGAGAGAGAGAGAGAGAGAGAGAGAGAGAGTTCAGTTAGGACATTATCTTTAATTTTTATTTTCCAATTGGAGTTCACACACACACACACACACACACACACACACACACACACACACACTTCAGTGATGCTGCTGCAGGAGAGTCATACTTCCCCCTAGCAAAGGCAAACTCAGCCATTCAGCCTTGTGTTTGATTTCTTTCTGACATTTACTTTCCTCATCTATCAATTCCTCTTTCTACAATTACCTTCCCTAAACACCACCTTTACGCAAATGTGTGTCTTAGGGAATTATTGCAGGGCAGTGTAAGAGTCTCAAGAAAAAATGTGTTTTAAATGAATAGGACAAATGCATATTTTACTTAAGTTCCAAGGCAGAAACAAAGAGGCTTCAATCTGTGTGCTTTTTTATTTACAAAGAAGCAAAATATCCCTCCAAACCCCAATTTAATATATGACAAAAATAGTGAACAATGAATCTCCATTTCTTTCACACATAATGAAGATGATATATCTGAATATAGATTTAGGAATCAAATATAATCAAACTGGCCTGTGAAATGAGAAGTTCAGCAGTAATTTGATATGATTTCAAGTAACTTAAATGACGACTCTGAAGATCTTTGTCAAGAAATTAAATTCAAAGGCAATTTGCTTTTTACAGATGAAAACACAAATCAAATATTCTTTTGATGAGAATTGTTCTAATCCTTAAATTTTACTCATGTTGTTTCTCTTCATTTTTCTTTTTTCATGGTAGACTGGCAAAGGTAAAGTAGAGTATTCAGGAGAGGATAAAAAGCTGGATAGTGGCTTCTTAACCCTGTTAATCTACTTATTTTGAAATGTGTTGAAGTCATAGGATGCAGGTTTGCCTTTATTTTGCATGGTTGTGGAAAAATAAGGAGAAATGGTTTCTTCCCTCTACATTTTGCGTATTTGTGTTCTCTAAATTCCCTAAATGAGAGGGGTGCTGAGTTTAACGCAGTGTGTCACTCTTAAACTGGCTGCTACTTCTAGCTGTCACTTTTGATCAGGTGGCACACAGGTTTGGGGTATGAAACTTGCAAATAAAAATCAAAGAAATAAACGCAATTTCCATTTCCACTTAAAAATTCACAAACAGCGGTGCTCGGAGCAGCATGAGGTGGTTAAGGAAACGTATATTTCATTTGTCTTGCTTCTGTGGGAATCACAGACTTGGAGAAACAGAGAATGCTGCAAATGTATCTTTCTGCTTCCCAAGCATTCGGGAGCGCTGTGGGGTTATTGACTAAGGCAGGATGATGGCATCCTGCTTGTCTCCTTCGTCTAAGCTTAGCACTGCCACAGTGGCTGGACATGATATTCTCCCTGACTGGTTGATAAAATATTATTCTGTGTGATCTGCCCACATTTTCCAATACACAACATGCCTCTTGAGTTTCCCATTGTTTCCTCACTCTAAATCTCCTCTTATAACATCTGCAATAGTGTTTGACAAACATAAGCCAAACAACACTTAGCATAAATAAATAATCAGCATTTAAATTTCATGATTACTCAGATCTCAAGCCTGCTTCTTTGTCAGTGGAATCTTGTCTGCCATAATGACCTATTGGATATCAACATATTGTTAACAATTTCCTTTCTGGATTATGGCTTTTACCCCTTTTTTCTAAAAAAGAAAGAAAGAAAGAAAGAAAGAAAGAAAGAAAGAAAGAAAGAAAGAAAGAAAGAAAGAAAGAAAGAAAGAAGGAAGGAAGGAAGGAAGGAAGGAAGGAAGGAAGGAAGGAAGGAAGGAAAGAAAGAAAGAAAGAAAGAAAGAAAGAAAGAAAAATAAAAGAAAGGAAGGAAAAATAAATAAGAAAGAAAATGAAAACATTTTTCTTTTCAGTATGATAACAAGTTCCCACCAAATATAGTTTATGAGACACAGTGTTCCTATAGAATCTGTGCTGCAAACATATCATAAATGCTATTTTAAAAAAATACATTACTGAGATAGGGAGATAGTTTTATGCGTAAAAAGGCTCCAAATGAAAGCATGAGGATCTGAATTTGAGTTCTTTGAATTTATATAAAAACAGGATGTGTAGCGTGAGCACTTGTGATCCCAAAACTCCTAAGAAGAGATTGGAGGTGAAGAAACCCCCGGAGCTCATGGGTCAACTTTCCCGCCGACTGTGTGGTCACATGTGAGAGAGTCTTCTCAGTGGGACACAGGGCTCACCATTGCAGGCAGGATGACTGGTCAGAATGTCCCAGGCGTCCTCCTGTCTCTGCCTCCATAGCACTGGAATTATAAACATGCACTACTACCCTTGGCTTTTCTTATGCATTCTGGGAATTGAACTTCCAGCTTCCACAATCAACACACTCTTTCAATGTAAATAACATGATTTGATTACTTAGTTAATTTGGTTTTGTTGTTACTGTTGTTTGTTTTCCACCAAAATGGAAAATGGAAACTCCCAGAGGTCTTACTGTTGAAAGAGTAAATGATATCTTAGAGAGAGTAGTGAACTAGACAAAGATGAGAGAGGCAAAATAAAGAATTTGGAGGGAAGATGGCACCCTACTGACTTGCCTACAGGTTCAGATTAGTGTTCATGATCATCCTTGTAAGAAGTATAGCAGCAAGCAGGCAAGCATGGCTTTGGTGCAGCAGCTGAGAGCACTTTCTATCATTAGCTGTTAGCACAAGGCAGAGAAAGCCAACTGGGAATACCGTGGGCTTCTGGAACCTCAGTGACCAACCCCAGTGAGGTCACCAACTCAAAAGCAGGAGCTTCTGTGGTTCCACTCTCACTAGAACACAACACCTACCAAACGGTATCTAATGTCTTCATGAAACTGGATTAATCTCTTAAACCCTGATTTCTGCTCCTACAGCTATGAAGGGAGAATAGCAGCACTTGTTTCTCCAGGCTGTTCGCAGAGAATAGAAAGTGATACACACAAATGAGAGGAACAGGGAAGGGGGCATGAGGGTACTGGGTTCCAAGTGTTTCAAATTTTGTTATCACTCAGATGAGAATTTCACTGCAGAACGTAGGGTAGATGTTGAGAGAAAGTGAGGTCCTAAAGACTTTCTGTGCTTCAGCAGCTAATGACCTAATCCTGGAGAAGCTTTGATAGTTCATAAATCCTCAGTTTTCAGACTCTAAGTCAATGACTACTTTCTTAGTTTAAAATTGACAGTAAAATATTGTTTTAGTCTGTGAATTTTTAGATAATGACAGATTTTTATTTTGAAACTAGTCACAAAATGTTGCTTTCAACATGGGCCTCTCTGCCCTGAAGAAATAAAAAAGGGAAAAGAGAAAAAAAAGCAAATCTCATTTGCATGGATTACAGATTGTAGACTGGGTCAATGATTAAATAAATTCAACCTTCAACCTTTCACCACTAGGACCATCATATAGGTATGTCTTCACTCAGGATTCCACCCAACTAACATTCTGTTAAAACGTCTCCATTTCAGAACACTTTCTAAAGACAAGGACCAGTTCTCAGCTTGGCTGTCCTGCATTGAAGGAGATAATAGTTCCTTCTCAAAAGTTTTGAAATTGCAGAATAGGAAAGTCCTGACAGGAGAAATCTAAGGCACATTATCAAGATGGCAGCAGGATGGCCTTCGAGGTGCAGCAAGCTTGCACAATTCTTACACATCTTAACAATCTAAAGTTTTTAATACATGTAATATATATGACAGAAAACTTTGCTGAAACAGTGTCTTGTCAGGGATTTCTTTTATGACACTAAGCATTAAAAAGCATTTCTACTGTAATAATGAATCATTTTTTTATTTTTTTATTTTTTATTGGTTACATTTTATTAACTCTGTATCCCAGCTGTATCCCGCACCCTCATTTCCTCCCAAGCCCTCCTTCCCTCCCTCATCTCCTCCCTGCCCCTTTCGAAGTCCATTGATTGGGGAGGCCCTCCTCCCCTTTCGTCTGACCCTGTTTTATCAGGTTTCTTCAGGACTGGCTGCAAAGTCCTCCTCTGTGGCCTAGCAGGACTGCTCTTCCCTTGGGGGATGTGGAGGTCAAAGAGCCTGCCATTGAGTTCCTGTCAGAAATAGTCCCTGTTCCCTTACTATGGGAAACCAATTGGTTACTGAGTTACCACGGGCTTCATCCGAGCAGAGGTTCTAGGCTATATTCATACATGAATTGTTTTTTTTTTTTTTTGGATTTTTAAAAAATGTAATTATTTTTATTAATTACAGTTTATTCACTTTGTACCTCCCTCCATCCTCCCCTCCCAATCCCATCCTCCCTCTTCCTTACCTGTGTCCCTCTCCCAGTCAACTGATAAGGGAGGTCCTCCTCCCCTTCCCTCTGATCCTAGTCTATCAGGTCTCATCAGGAGTGGCTGCATTGTCTCCTTCTGTGGTGTGGTAAGGCTGCTCCCCCTGCAGGGGGAGGTGATCAAAGAGCAGGCCAGTCAGTTCCTGTCAGAGACAGTCCTTGTCCCCATTACTATGGAGGCCACTTGGATACTGAACTGCCATAGGCTACCTCTGTGCAGGGGTTACAGGCCATCTCCATGAGTGGTCCTTGGCTGAAGTTTCAGTTTCAGAAAAGACTCCTGTGCCCAGATTTTTTGATCTGTCGCTGTCCTTGTGGACCTCCTGTCCTCTCCAGGTCTTACTATCTCCCTTTCTTTCATAAGATTCCCTGCACTCTGCCCAAAGTTTGGCACTGAATCTCAGCATCTGCCTCAATACCCTGCAGGGTAGAGCCTTTCAGAGGCCCTCTCTGGTAAGGTCCTGTCCTGTTCCCTATTTTCTCCCTCTTCCAATGTCTATCCTCCTTGCTTTCTGAATGAGGATTGAGCATCTTAGTCAGAGTCCTCTTTCCAGATTAGCTTCCTTAGGTGTACAGATTTTAGTATGTTTAGCCTATATTATTTGTCTAATATTCACTTATGAGTGAGTATGTATCCTGTGTGTCTTTCTGCTTCTGGGATAGCTCCCTCAGGATGATCTTTTCCAGCTCCCACAATTCACCTGCAAATTTCATGATTTCCTTGTTTTTTATTGATGAACAATATTCCATTGTTTCTGTACCAAAATTTCTGTATCCATTACTCCACTGAGGGGCATGTGGGCTGTTTCCAGCTTCTGGCTATTATAAATAAAGCTGCTACAAACATGGTTGAGCAGATGTTCTTGTTGTATACCTGAGCGTCTTTTGGGTATATGCCTAGCAGTGGTATAGCTGGATCTTGAGGAAGCACTACTCCTAATTGTCTGAGAAAGTGCCAGATTGATTTCCAAAGTGGTTGTACAAGTTTACATACCCACCAGCAGTGGAGGAGGGTTCCCCTTTCTCCACAACCTCTCCAGTATGTGTTGTCACTTAAGTAATTCATCTTAGCCATTCTGATGGGTGTAAGGTGAAATCTCAGGGTTGTTTTCATTTGCATTTTCCCATGACTAAGGACTTTAACATCTCTTTAAGTGTTTCTCTGCCATTTGATATTCCTTCATTGAGAATTCTCTGTTTATCTCTGTACCCCATTTTTTAATTGGATTATTTGATTTGTTGCTGTTTAACTTCTTTAGTTCTTTATATATACTGGATATTAGCCCTTTGTCAGCTATAGGGTTGATGAATATCCTTTCTCAATCAGTAGGCAGGTGTTTTGTCTTGATGACAGTGTCTTTTGCTTTACAGAAGCTTTTCAGTTTCATGAGGTCCCATTTATTGATTGTTGCTCTTAGAGCCTGTGCTGTTGGTGTTCTGTTCAGGAAGTTGTCTCCTGTGCCAATGTGTTCAATGCTCTTCCCCATTTTTTTCTTCTAAGTGGTTTAGTGTGTCTGGTTTTATACTGAGGTCTTTGATCCACTTGGACTTTAGTTTTATGCAGGGTGATAAGTTTGGATCTATTTGCATTTTTCTACATGTAGACATCCAGTTAGAACAGCACCATTTGTTGAAGATACTGGCTTTTTTCCATTGTATGGTTTTGGCATCTTTGTCAAAGATCAGGTGTCATTAAGTGTGTGGGTTTATTTCTGGGTCTTCTATCTGATTCCATTGATCCACCATTCTGTTTCTATGACAGTGCCATATAGTTTTTATAACTGTTACTCTATAGTACAGCTTGAGATCAGGGATGGAGATACTTTCAGAAGATCTTTTATTGTAGAGGATTGTTTTAGCAATTCTGGGTTTCTTGTTATTCCATACGAAGTTGAGAATTTTTCTTTCAAGGCCTGTAAAGAATTGTGTTGGCAATTTGATGGGAATTGTATTGAATCTGTAGACTTTTTTGGCAAGATGTCCATTTTTACTATGTTAATCCTGCCAAGCCATGAGCATGGGAGATCTTTCCATCTTCTGATATCTTCTTCTAATTCTTTCTTTAGAGACTGGAAATTTTTTTCATACAAGTCTTTGACTTGCTTGGTTAGGGTCACACCAAGGTACTTTATGTCCTTTGTGGCTATTGTGAAGGGTGTTTTTTCTCAATTTCTTTCTCAGCCCTTTTGTTTTTTGTACAGGAGGGGTACTGATTTTTTTTTTAGTTAATTTTGTATCTGGCCACTTTGCTGAAGATGTTTATCAGCTGTAGGAGTTCCCTGGTAGAGTTTTTGGGGTCACTCAGGTATACTGTCACATCATCTGCAAATAGTGATACTTTGATCTCTTCCTTCCCAAATTGTATCCCCTTGATCTCCTTCAACTGTCTTATTGCTCTAGCAAGGGCTTCCAGAACAATGTTGAAGAGATATGGAGAGAGTGGGCAGCCTTGCCTTGTCTCTGATTTTAGTGGGACTGCTTTAAGTTTCTCTCCGTTTAGTTTGATGTTGGCTATAGGCTTGCATATATTGCCTTCACTATGTTCAGATCTCTCCAAGACTTTAAACATGAATGGATGTTGGATTTTGTCAAATGCTTTTTCAGCATCTAGGGATATTATCATGTTTTTTTTTTCTTTCAGTTTGTTTATATGGTGGATCACAATGATGGATTTCCGTATGTTGAACCACCCCTGCATACCTGGGATGAAGCCTACTTGGTCATAGTGGATGATATGTTTGATGTGTTCTTGTATTCTGTTTGCAAGTATTTTGTTGAGTATTTTTGCATCAATGTTCATAAGGGAGATTGGCCTGAAATTCTCTTTCTTTGTTGGGTCTTTGTGAGGTTTGGGTATTGAGGTGACTGTGGCTTCATAGAATGAGTTTGGTAGTGTTCCTTCTGTTTCTATTTTGTGGAATAGTTTGAAGAGAATTGGAGACTTTAAGGCTAGGTTCAATAAAAATTAAAACAAATGGAGATACCAGTACAAACTGCATGGAGACACACAATTCTATTCATGATTTATAATTTACATACATAATTTTTTCTTTCTACTTTCTGTCTCTATAAACTCTGATTGAACATAAGCTTCCTCTGACACAGCAAATTCTCTTTCATCCATTGTTAAATCCTCATATCTATGAAAGAGAATTCACACAGCAAAAAAATCATTAACCTTGTTTTACGTGGAACCAGTGAGGCAGATAAAAAAAGGCAAATATAGTTGATGGGAGGTATTATTATTAAAAATAGCTTCATCTACAGGGCTTTCTCTCATCTATTTTATGTCAGTAAAAAACCAAGTCATATCACACAATCTTCTCTGAAGAATCTGAGGGTAACCATGTTCATTCATAGCGGTGTTCCCGTCTGTTCACCCAAAGTAAAGGTACTTCACTCTCCATAGGTTGTCCAAGCTCTTCACATTAGAAACAACCTTACAGCAGGTCAGTCTTTGAAGAAGAAATAGATGTGTGCATGATTCTGGTTCTATCTGAGCCAATGTTGCTCTGGGAAATTTCCTTCAGTGCTTCTTATAAATGCTGTTTTGCAGTTTCCTGGCCTGTGTCTGTAATGAGCTGTCTGATATGCTTTGCTTTCCTTATTGCTTTCCATTTCAATGTTCACATCTTTATTGCTCCTCTTAGGTATAGCTTTTAGTGGAAAACATTCAACACCTCATTTCACACACACACACTTGCCTGAATAAAGGTAACTATTTCACTGCCTTGAACGACAGTACTTGTAAACCAGTCATGTGCTGCTTTATTTAAAATTAGTAAAATAGTACGTAGGTGTTACAGCTACTCTATGTAAGTATTTTACTTAAAAGCAACTTTTTAAATTCAATTTTTTTTCATAATTTATTCACTTTACATCCCAATTGTAGCCCCCTCCCTTGTCTTCTCCCAGTCCCACCCTCCCTCTCTCTTCTCCCCACCCCTATCTCCCACCCCTAGTACTCAGAAAGGAGGAGCCCTCCTTGCTGGAGCCCACTGGCAGAGTCTAACAGTTTATCCCATGGAGATGAGAGGCTTCCTTCGAAATGGCAGCAGTTCTTTTACAGCGATCATTAAGCTCTGAACCCACACTCAAAAGATTGGGAAGACATTTTGCAGTTTCTGAAAATGTGCATTTTAAGGAGTTAGGAATGATTTAGCTCCTGTCTTTCCAAGCATTTGAAAGCCATTTGTGAAGCCACTTCACAGCAAGCTATTGTTTGCTCCCAAATAAAGAAAAATAAAATAAAATAAATAACACACGACACACGGGATCAGCCCCAGAGGGCTGTCAGTAAAAACTGCCTCAGCTTGGTTTATTCCGCAGCTACTTTCTTTAGTCAGAGCAAACCACCTCAGTACAATGAATGGGTTCATCAAGAACTCAAACTTGTTTACCTCAACCACCTGTGTGATCTACAAGATCAGAAAACAAGTTAAAGGAGCTTGGAAAAAAACATCCTGCTTATCTTTGTCTCAAGGTGAAGGCCGGGATGAAAACATGGTTTTTGCGAAATACTCAATAACAAAGCAGCCTGGCAAACAAGCAGTTCTCCGCACCTACTCCCCTACCATCTGACCCCAGTCTTTCAAGTCTCACTAGGTCTGCCTGCATCCTCTTTCTCTCTGGCCTGGCTAAGCCACCTCACCGGGGGAAAGTGATCAAAGAGCCAGCAACAGAGTCCATGTTAGACACAGCCCTTGCTTTTCTTACTAGGGGACCTACATGGAGACTGAGATGCCTATAGGCTACATCTGACTTGATGTGCCAGGGTGGGTTGGTACCCGGGGTTGGGGTATGGAGAAGTGGGCAGGAGGGTGGGTGTGGGAGGAAAGGAGTGAGTGGGGTTTCGATTGAGATGTAAAAATGAACAAATAAATAAATTAGTGAAAAAAGTCAATTAAAATAGCACATCAAGAATAGAACGTTACCACAAAAATACATTTATATATACATATAATGTATATATATGATATATAAATTTTATTGACATATTTCAATGAGGATATATAAAATTTTTTCTTAAGTAATATGGTGTATCATTCTATTAGCTACTTTAAAAAAATCTTTATAATGGTCAACAATTCTAAACATCAAAGATAGTCTAAGTAGGTGGCAGGTTCTGAGGACTGGCATAAGGATCTTAAAGAGAAAGAGTGTGTGCTTGTGAGGTAATTCCTGTATTCTGGCCATATCTCAGATTGGGCCACAGTAGAAACCCTGTTTTCTCTTTTCATCACATGCTTAATGAATATGAACCGCAAACTCGTAAGTTTTAAAGTTGTGTTTACTAAAAAAAAAAGAAAAGGTTTAGATATTTGCTTAAGATCAATGAGACAGTTGGTTATAAACTGAAGCTCTTGAAATTTCAATTTGTAATTCAAGCACCTTATGAAATTACATGTAATAACTGTGTACATGGGAATGCTTCATGAGTGATTAATGGATCTAACTTTATTCTCTGAGTTAGCTAATTTTTAGCATTGAGTATTGAAGTGTCTCATCTGTTGATATGTAGAAATCATCTTTTGCAATAAGAAGTATAATCCCAAGAAGATAGCTTCCCCTTTTCCAAGCCTCTTCTGAAGAGAAAGGGAGAACAGGAAGATGACAGAGAGGTGAGGTGAGAAGGAGGAACTGAGAGAAGAGGAGGGAGGGAAAGCTGTGATTGGGAAGAAAAATGAACTAATTAGTAAAAAGAAATAATTATTTCAAAATATATTTTTTTACAAAAAAATACCTTGAATTTTAAAAATGTTTTGATAGTCACATGTGGCTATTAGGCCCTCAAGAAAGAATCAGTCTGTTATGTTAGCAATTACAAATACATCTGGATTTTGGAAAGCTTAGTGTGACATACTAACAAAATGTCCTAGTTTGTCTTTTGTTACCATGTTTAAAACAAAACAAAACAAAAAAACACTTACCAAAAGGAGCTTGGGAGGAAAGGCCTTTTCATCTTGAAATTTATAGTCCATGATCAAAGGAAGTCAAGGCATAAACATTAGGCAGGAATCCAAAACATAAACCATAAAAGGATACTTCTTACTGCCTGGCCCTCAGGCTAATGTTCAGGTTCTTTTCCTACATATATCAGAAGCCCAGTGCCCAGAGGGGGAATCTCCATATCTTCCATAGTAGGACATAACTTTAACTGTGTGTGTGTGTGTTTGTGTGTGTGTGTATAACAGAGTAATAACTAAAGAATATTAATCCATATATATTTACATAAGCATATACATATATATGTGTTTCTATGTTATATAAGAATCCTACATGGTTTACCAATTAAGAAAAAGCCCATATATATGCCCATAAAATCTTATGGAGGTAATTTCTAGATTGAGATTTCCTCTCCACAGATATGTCTGGAATTATATCAGATTGACAAAAACTAACCATTGCATTCATATTTCAATAATAATTTCATATTGATTGTACGTTGAAATAATATTTTAAGTACATAGCATTAAGTTGAGTAAACCTGGCACAAACTGGCACAATCAAAATGGAATAAAATGGTTCTAGGTAGTATCTTGCAAAATAATTACCCTGGGTAAATTCATGTTCACACAGTTCATTATTTTAGCAATGATTTCCAAAACAATTGTCTCAGCTCTTGGATGGAGTGCTAAATGCTTTTTTGTTCATTTTTTCCCCTCTCAATTCCATGTAATTGCCCATTTGAGAAAACATACGGATTGATCAATTATACTGGAACAATGAAGAGGCTAAAAGATGAAGATTCATTATGAGACAGTAAAAATCATCGAGCAAAATATTGGCCAGGACAATGTTGCCTCATATAGATGGCTAATTTGTATGCCTTTGCTTAACACTTGACTTTTTCCACACACATATCCTTATTGCAAAGTCCATTATAAGAAATATACTCACTCAAATACTGAGGGGGGGAAACACCCTGCAAAAACCGGCTGCCAGTGTTGAGTCTCTTTAGTCATGCTTCTTAAGTGAGAAAAGGAAGCTGAACCAATTCTGGATTTGAAAAGTAGTTGTTGAATCTGTGATCTCCATGAAATTGGTCATTTCTTAGATTATCAAACAATTAATACTCTAAATGGCACTATTTCAAAAAAGTCATGTGTATAAATTATGTTGCCATGATTTATACAGGATTCTGAGTCCTGCTGTCATGTCAAAATTAAATAATTGTTTGTAGTAAAACACTTTGTGAAGGGTATGTAGAAAATTATAAAGCATTTACATAACAAGTTACATAAATACATGAATATAACACTAGGTAATCTATCATCAGTATATCCTTATAAGTATTTCCTAAGAAAAAATGAACAATCTCTGACTTCAGTCTACATGGTGTGACTTTTCTCTATCTACTTAATTCCTTGATAATTCTGTCTTCTTATATTCAGATAATTGGTCTTTCTTAACACTTTTCATCCTTCATCTCTACCTCACTAATAAGTAAGAAGTTCAACTTTAAAATCACTTTGCTATCTGTAACAGTGTGATGAACCGAGATGGCCCTGCCTGTACCTCTGAAGTCTCCACTTCTATAAATCTGCAGCCGTTCCACAGTTATCAGCATCTCTCTCCTCTAGGAACATTGGAAATTTACAGAGATTTGCAAAGAAAAGCCTTTGTAAAGCCGTGGTCTATCCTTATTCAAACTAAAGCCAGAGATATTGAGGATGAGGTTTAGATTCCACCTCCCAAACTAGTGGTTGTGGAGAAAAGCCGTAAACCATCTTAATCTAGGTAAGGATATATCTCTTCAAATCTTATAAAAACCCTTTGCATTTATATAGCCTGTGCATCCAAGCCCTAGGGTTGTGGATATGCTTGCTTCCTGCGTTCAGTGTTAGTTAGTTCTCTATTATATAATCAGAAAATCCTACAGGAAAAAAAATGTAGGATCCTGATCTTCTCACAGTTGCAAAGCTATAGGGTACATGGTTAAGATGAAGAAAAAGGAAGAGTTACTAGCTCTCTCCCTGCAACAACTACACTTCTCTTTGTGAGAAAAGGGTGTGAGCTACCAGTAAATGAGTCCTAGCTTATCACTAATGACACCCAACATTTCCACATGAGATTCCCAAAGATCTGCCACTTGTCGGTTTTCACTTCCTATCCCTCCGTATGACACCTTTCTGTCCCCCAAATCCTGTCCAATATAGTCTGGCTCCTGTTTTTCAGGGAAAACCTGTGACTCCTAATTATCAGGAAAACTCTTGCAGCCCTTTAAGAATTCATTGTGTTTTCAGTAGTTTCTTTCTATTTATTTTTACACCTATCACTCTTCTCTCATGAATTGTTTATTGCAAGCAGGCTTTTCTTGTTCTATCTCTTCTCCTAAGGCCTTATTTCACTAGAATTCATAGCACATCATTTCATTAAGGCATTTAGTTTGTGTTGTTTTTCATGTCATCCATATTTTACATCTGTGTGTGTGTGTGTGCACGTGTGTGTGTGTGTGTGTGTGTGTGTGTGTGTGTGTGTTATTATTTGCAGCACTGTGCATCCTAAAGGAAAGGGGAGCTTTTGAACCAGTACACTTGACATCCAGAGCTTTAACTTAACTGTAACTATATAAACAAATGCTTCCATATACTCTCTGTGTGTGTTTGAAGAAACGACCACTAATAATGACAAACCTAATGGGTAAAGTTTGGTGAGGATTAAATACAAACTTTAAAAATACCTACGAAGACATTTTTTTTAATAAATTCTTCATTTATTCACTTTACACCCAGATCACAGCCTCTTCTCTTGCCTCTTGCCCCACCCTCATACCCCCTCATCCCTTTTCCCCACCCCTTCTCCTCAGAAAAAGGAGCCTCCTGCCTCCTTACAACACCCCCCCACCCCGGGCCATCAAGTTGCAGGATTTAGTACATCCTCTTCTGAGCTGCCTTAGCTGGCCTCAATCAAAGACAGGTTTTCAAACTGCAGAAATAAAAATAATTCACAGACCACTCTAACCGTCTGACCAAAATTGTCCTAAGTGAGACTGAAAGTAGTTACCTTTGTTACACCACCACAGCATTGCGGTAGTTTTTCTATGAAATATAAGTCATCTGGATCTGACAAATTAGAGCCGTTAAACTCTCCAAGACTGGACTTTTCATAAAATATCTCTCTCCTTCAAAATTACTGTAATTATAAAAAGCAAAAGGAAAAAATGAATAGCAGAAGAAGAGCCTAAAGAACTGTTGTAGATAAAGAAGGCCAAGGAACAGGACAGGAAGTGTTTCACAAATCTTGTATTGCTCTAGAGATCACAGCAGTGACTTACCAAACTCTCCTCCAGTACCCAGTGATTCTAACTGTCTGACTCCAGCCATGCCATTGGCTATAGATGAGGTTGATTTTCTCAGAGAAGATAAAATGACTCACTGAGCTAAAGAAACTTACTCTATCGAGTTATTTGTATTTACTAAGAAATATACTTAATTTATATTTTATCTTAAACTATTCTCCAGTATCGCAGAACAAAACATATATATGGAAAATTAAATACAGTGCAGGAAAGATTTCACAAATGATGAATTTAGTTAACGGTTTTATAAAATTTCCAAGCACTTTCTCTTTGTCAAGTGAAGGTATCCAATAACTAAAGGAGATCCGTACTGAAAAAATACTATATTCTTTGTTTTCTTTTCTTTTCTTTTGTATCTTGGTAGAATGCATTGTCCTACAGCAAAATGAAAAATAACGATGATGTCGATACTACACAATCCATTTCCTTTGCGATAGTGTATGCATTTGCTCTATTCGTGTCTCATAAAATCAGCTTTCTGTGAGATGGATCCATATGAAATTCTTTAATTATTGCATGTACAGTGGAAACTATTTTTAACGATTATAATATAGGGCCACTTGACATAGTTTTATATAATCTTTAGTTCTGGATTCCTGATATGGGTACAAATTTCATTTTACAATTAATGTGTTTTGGTTGTATGTTCCAGCCAGAAAACACTGAACAGCTGTGTTTCCAGATGTTCTCATCTATCTCACAATGTTGGAATATTATGGGTGTTTTTTTCTTGTGTTAGTAGACGAGCATAATAACCTTTAGGGGAGACAACCTTACTGGGATACGCTACTACTCAAGTGCATGTGTGTTTGGGAGGAGAGCCGTCTCACCGCTGATCTTAATCACAAATTCATACTCACATGAATACGTTTGAAGCTACAGATTGGTTCATTGTAAAAGTGACCCAACATGACTTTCTAGAACATGTCACTAAATGGTGGTTTCCAAAGCATCATTCCATGAAAACTACAACTAACAGATCATAGCAACGCTTGGGCCTGCTTCCCTGGTGCCTCTTTAGATTGGCCAAAGTTTACATTTTGTAGAGAGAGAGGTAAGCAGATTCTCATTCACAGTACATCCTTCAAAGAAATTATCTTCTTTCCCTAAGCATCAAAAGATATCAACACAAATAGAAATTTGCCTATTTCACGTGAAATTCAATAAAAGTTCAAATTACTATCTTGGCTGTTTTTCTTGTAATCTAATTAAAATCTACTGCTAATTAGTGAGCTTAAAAAGAATTACAGGTACATGGGATTGAAAAAAGTGAACTTTGTTTTATGAACTCTGAAGGAAATTTAAAAATAATACATTATCTGACTAAAATAATAAAGTGAAGAAAACCATGCTAAAAATTAAATAAAAGAAACAAAATCGTTAGAGATATGTCATAAACCAGATGAGTATGATAGATTCCAATGTTTTAAATATTATTGAAACAATCTAAATATCAAAGCAGTACTCTTGCAAAAAAAAAGAAATCAAGTTGTATTTTCAATTATAAGTAAAATACTTCCATTCATCTGTGCCAAGAAAAAGCAAAAGGATATTCAATATTTTTTTTATAAAGTCACAAAGTCCTTAAGTACATCAGTCCTAGAACCCCTGCATAGATGTAGCGCATGGGATTTCAGTGTCCAAGTGGGTTCCATAGTACTGGAAACAGGAACTGTCTCTGACACAAAATGATTGCCCTGCTCTTTGACCACCTCCTCCTGAGGGAGAAGCAGCCTTAAGAGGCCACAGAGGATGACAATGCAGCTACTCCTGATGAGACCTGATAGACTAGGATCAGAAGGAAGGTGAGGAAGACCTCCCCTATCAGTGGACTTGGGGAGGGGTATGGGTGGAGAAAGGGGAGGGAAAGTAGGATTGGAAGGGAATGAGGGAGGGAGCTACAAGGGGGGAGTACAAAGTGAATAAACTGTAATTAATAAAAATAAAAAAATACAAAAAAGAAAGAAAAATCTTAGAAAATGAATTTTGGTAAAACAATTGTAACCTCAATTCTAAAGAGGCATATCTCACTTTCCTAAATACTTAAAAGTATGTGGGGCATTAATTAACATAACCACTTGAGTAAAAATCAGTTGGATCAATAATTCTCAAATTTTAATGTACATACAAACCACATGGAGATTTTAAGATCTGCAATGTGACTTAAAGTCTAAATTTAAAGCAGATGCCATGCTGCTGGTACATGTGGCCATTGTGTGTAGCAAGACAGCAATGCCACTAAAGCACAAGCAGACATTATGATCAAAATTTAAAATTCACATGTTTTGACTCATTAAACATAGCTCCTACAGGCAACTGAGGGCTAACATTTTCTGTTGTCTTCACTGTTGCTTATTACAAAATGTAAGGCTATTGGCTTGGTATGAGAGCTTGAGACATTTTTCTTGTCCACCATAAGCTCAAAATTTGCATTGAGACTTCTCTATTCAGCTTGTGGGGAACGCAAAATTAATGAGGAAACTTGACTATCATGATTAACATAAGTTTTGCTTTTTAAGGCAAACTTAATCATACACCTGGCTATGCCTGGTACCAATGTCTGTAGACAGTAACTGTAATCAGCTGTTTGCTACTTTAGACTCTTGAATAAGGAAAAAGCACTTGCAAACTTTGTAAAAAAAAAAAAAGTCAGAATCTAACTGACAATTTAAAAGAGAAACAGAATCCTATAGGATCCTTTTATAGGACTTCCTAGCAACAACTCAAAGATGTCACTTGGGTATCCTGAATAAATTCCCAAACCTGTGGTTTAATGACAGTATCTGGCAGTCACCTTTAATCAAGGAGCATAGGTGGTCAGGATGCAGAAGAGCCCATTATGGCTGTGAGAGGTGTTCTTCTGGAAAGAGATAGATTTCCACAGTCGTTAAGTACAGCTTTTAGATTTGGCCTCAAAATTTAAGAAGATAGGTCTGTTTCTCTTTCAATTGTGGATAGACACTACAGTCATAGCATAACCCAATATCTATTTCACTATCTGGCTAAGACATAGATGATAAATATAATCATTAGTGAAAAAAGAGTTGTCCAAATAATATTTCATATGGTAAAGTATAATGTCTGTTATAGACATTGTTACAATGCACTAATTATTTCAGTCTTGGTTACACTTTTCTGCTATGTGTTTAAAGGCAGTAAGTGTCCATAACTAATTTTTGCTATTGTCAAGGCCAATTGAAGATCTAAGTCCTCAAGGGTCACTGGGGCTTCTCACGAACTAGAAGGATACTCTAGCTTTTCTGTTACCAGTTGTCCACCTATGTAAGGGGAGTCAAGGCCTTGTTTGAACTGAGTGTGGCTTGGCTTCTTTGCAGACTGGATGGTGTTTATATTGAATGGGGTCTCCACTGCCTCCCTGAACAAAAGTGCAGTGACATTTCACAGTTGCAGATGTATCTAGAGATGAGCTACACTACACTGGGACCTTGCTGATCTTGGAGCCCATTGAGGATAACATTCTCTTTAATCCCTCTGACCACATTAGAATAGTCTCCAAGTATGCTCATTAAACACCCAGAAGGTTAGTTACACCAGTCTGGTCATTAAACTACTGTATAATATTTCAACAACAATATATTTGTAAGTGAACTTTGATTAGACATACATTTTAGTCAGTTCTTATAATTGTTGATATTTGACCTTAGAAACTTTAATACCATACATATGTCTACTAAATCTTATCCTTTAGATGCCTTAAATAACTAAAAATTAAATAAGACCTTTATAACTTACATAAGCTTTCTAGTTTCTTTTTCCATCTGCAACTACCTATCCAGCTTAACTTTTGTACAAAAATCCTTCTTTACTAAAACAGTTTTCATGTTTAAATTCTTATAACATTATTTTCAACGTTTCAATATCATGAGACATAACAGCATTAACAAGTGAATTTACACTCTGCTGTGAGAATTTTCTCCCCGGAAGAGGGGGAGTCTAAGCAATGGCTAGCCCTTTCTCATAAAGATCCAATATTAACTGAAGTTTAACTTAATCAAGTTCAACCTGGGGAAGCAATGGGTTCCCTCCCTCCTCCCATCCCAATCCTTCCCTTCCTCTACCCTCTGCATGCATGCCCCTCCCCAAGTCCACTGATAGGGGAGGACTTCTTTTCCTTCCTTCTGATCCTAGTGGCTATATTGTCTTCTTCTGTGGCCTGGTAACATAGGTAGATTCCCACTTTTTTAGACTTTTTCTATTTTGTTAAAATATAAACTGGCTGTTTTATGTTTGTGAAATATTAAAAGCTAACAAGTTCCACTGAGACATTAATTTTTTTTTTAAATTTTGGGTTTTACTATGAACAAAATAAACTTGTGCCAAGTTAAAAGTTTGGCTTTACGAGAGCGCTTGTTTATGAGTCAATTTGTTACTAAATGATGTAAAATAAATAAAAACATAATCATGTATAGTGAGACTGTTTACATATACATATTCATTGATATTTTAATAAACCAAGGTTTTGAATGTTATTGTTTGTTGGAATTGTGTTTTTAATAATCTTCACTGTGAAAGAGAAAATTAACATAGAGATATTTAGTCAACATTGAAAATAAAAAACATGTTGGAACAAAAGATTATTAACAAGGAAAATAACATTTTATCTCAGAGGAAAAAAAAAATATGGGCTTGAAGATACCAAGCAGAAATAGCGAGCATCAGAACCCAGAAGAGAGCCAGACCTGGTGACACATACCTGTAATCCCAGTGCTTGGGAGGCAGAGAAAGGTAGATCTCTGTGAAATTTGAGGCCAGCCTTAACTACAAAGCAAGTCCAGGACAGCCAAGGCTAACAGAGAAAACTTGTCTGAAAACAAAACAAAACAAAACAAAAAACAAAAACAAAACCAGAGGAGCCTGATGTTGGCTTTTCCCTGGGAGCAGCATGGCTAGCTTTTGTCAATTTAACCTATGAGTCTCTATCCGGAACTGTGAATCTCAAAGTGCTTGTCTCCTTTGTTAGCATATCACTGTAAGAGGCACGTGAATGGGAAATCTTGCAGGTCCTCCTTAGAAGCCAGTAGATGTATCATATAAAAACTGTCACAAAATTACACACACACACACACACACACACACACACACACACATCTACAAAATAAACACCTTGAAGATGTTAACTATCTCGATATAATATAAGAAAGAATGCAGGGCTCAGGGAGACTAGATAAAGGTGCAGCGGTCCCATGAGGGCTCAATGCGACTCCTTTCATGGATGATTTTATCTTTGTGGAGCCCAGTTTCACAGTTAAGTATGCCCACCTGCCATAGGGACACAAGTGCCGTGGAATCCACGTATAAAAATGTTATCCACAGATAAAATGTAGAGTATTACACCTTCTTTTTATAAAAAATAAATGAAAAAGATGCCTTAGATGGTCAGCATAGATACAGAAAAATATGGTACCTTATGCTCTAAGAAGGCAGACCTAAGATAGCAAAGTAAAGAAACAGGAAGGAATTTCATGGACTAGGCTCAAGGAAACTGAGTTCATAGGTGGCTGTTACAGTGTCTAGAATGACAACATATGGGTTTTTTTTTCCTAGAGATGCAGAAGAGATAACAGAAAGAGAAAAAGGTAAAGATATTTCTAAAAGCTCCAGGGTGTGTTTGCTTCCAGTTTAAAAGTAACGTCCCAAAGGTACCTAAGGAATATTACCAGCCTAATTCATGTATGTCAGAAATGGTTTACCAGTAACTTACTCTTAAGGGAACAATGTTTTCAATTTTTAGACTGTTTTCTTCTTCTTTTCCTATCATAGAATCAGGAGGCCTTCTTGACCAAGGACAGGGTGTAGAGGACATTGTGAGTAAAACATGCTTGGCTTTAGGTCATTAACGCTTCAGCTAGACTTTCAGAATGAAAATAGTAAGATCAGCACCAAAAGTTACAGAAATCAGACAGATTCGGGGAGGGGGTGCCTTCTATAATTGATGTTCTCTCTTGATGGATGATTATTTTCTCCTTCTGGAGCTTTCTCCTACACAGCTAATGAGATAGCTATGTTTCTCGTAGCTAGATAATAGAAACAATAAATTCATACAATGCTTCACACAAAATTCCTCTTCCTTCCTCAAGTATTAATCAAAGTACCTTCCTAGAGTTTTTGAGAACAGATTAGTCTCACTATTAAGTTTATATTCTCTAGGCAAAAATTTTCTTGAATTATTTTTCCAGTCTAACTATTCAATTTGTCTTGGTTATTTAGTTAACACATATCTAAAGATGTATTATAAGTGTTTACAAAGACTTTGGTACATACCAAGTGTTATAAACCTTTGTCTTGTTTTGTAAATTCTCCTAGCAAAAGATACCATCATCTTTACTTTTACAGATAAAGAATTTTAGATTTAGAAGAGGTAGATGGTTTAGCTAAGGGAATGAATCGCATTTTTTTGATTTGAATTGAGACTCCATGGCAAAATTTCATAGACTACTCTAGAACTGTGGCATTTCCTCTTTGGCAGTTGTCTGTCTACTGATAAACCAGTCTGCCTACATCTTAGGCTTGTAATCCATCTCATAGTAAAGACAAACTAGATTCATTTCTGTTTATGATTTAATCTCCGTTTCTCAAGAATTGGGATTTGTAACTTTATCTATAAATAGTTTTGTGCTGCCTGTTTGAGGATACAAGAACCATGGCTTTGTTTGAAGAGGTTACTATAAATTGTTATGACTAAGTTTTTCTGACCACCTTGCAATCATGTCTTTGTGTCAGGAGATTGTTAAGATCTACTTGTTATGTTTATGTTCTGCTTCTGTAACCCCACCTATTTGCCTGCCAAATCCCCCATTTGGAATCTCCCTACTCTTGAACAACAAAAATCCATATCTCACCTATATCCAGTACTGATCTCTTGAGCGCCACCTTTATGGGGAGACAGCCCAAGTACATGAATAAAAAAATCTTGCTTTCATTAATTGCTTCCTTAATTCATTTGACCTTGATTTGTATTGGTGGTCCTTCTTGCAGCTACCAGATAAATACTATCATTCTTTAAATTTATGAAAAAGGAATGCAGAGAACAAAGGAAATCGTTACAACCTTAACAATATATGACACCTGACAGAAAACACAAGCAGGTTTGCCACTGCATGAAAATAGTGGAAGCTGGAGATTGTCTCTGCATGTATCATGTTGAGACATACAAAAGATCAGGTGATGGTGAACACACTGACAACTCTAGAAAGATTTAAATGACCACTTATTTCACCTTGTAGATGGGGCTCCAGTCATCACACAGAGAAATCACAATGTCCTGTTGTAACTGTGACCAAACTAGATTTAAAAATGTTCATGACTCTCCGGAAAATAACCAGGCAGATGCTATGAAAACATGAGAGAGAGATGATTCTGAAATTGCTCCAGTAAAAAATTGGCAGGGAGAACCAGTAAATTCAATGAGCAAAGAAATTTTGCTTCTCTGATGTGGACAAGTCATCTGGCATTCAGACAATCATCTAGTACACAAGCACCCACCAAGGCAAGCTTAGGCTCGACATAGCAAACTTACTACTGAATGATGCTACATAGGAACTAGTCTGGTAGATGCTTCAGTAGGCAGAATCCAGGACTTCAGTCATTGCCAAGAGTATCATATTTCCAAAGAAGAATTTAAGTTCTAGGTAAGGCTCCAGCCATGGCAGAAAACTACAATGCCAAGGAAAGTGACTAAGGCAGAAGCTCTGTTGTAAGAATCAAGGTTCTGACATTCAGAGACAAGTGACTCTGCAGGACACACAGTACAAAGATGAAACAACATATCTTCTGCAGTAGAATGCATCCTGGTCTGAAGAGCTGGCAGGCTTCTTTGACTGAAGAAGGGACTAGATTAGCTAAGTTGGCTTCTTGCGTAAAGGTCAAATAGATGGGGGAAACTCAAATGGGGAATATCCTATGAAGTAGAACCTCCAGGTCTATCATCCACAGGACTTCTCTGATTTACAGATTCATTGTCAGTCACTGATAAACTGATAAGCTGCCTGCCTTATCATCTTTGCATAAGCCATTTAAAGACAAATTCATATCTTTGTATATATTTTCTGATGGAATTTTCTTCCTTCTTCCATACATTCAAAAATGTGTTCTTAACATATATACCATTTGCGTACTACAGCATACAGACATACACACAAAAAACATATATCCTCTCTTATTATTAAATTATATTGAGTGATATCACATCACTCTAATATACAAGCATCTCTGCTAATGACAGCTTATCAGTGTTGTTGACTTATCAGTGTTGACAAATTTACTTAGGGAATTACATTGATCATACTGATTTTTTTTTAACTTGGTTTTAGACTCTTACATTTGTTTACAGAGTTTCTGGATTTTTTTTTCCCTGAGAATTACTTATTTTTTAAGAGTATATTTTTAGTTACGTGTATATATGTGTGCTTTTGTGCATATATGTGCATAAATGTGCAAGTTACTGTAGCGACCAAAGGCATGGAATCCCCTGGAAATGGGGATAGAAGTTGTTGTAAACCTCTAGGGGTAATAGAAATTGATCCCAGGGCCTTTGTGAGAGCAACATTTACTCTTAACTGCTGAAACACCTCTCTACACTCTGAGAATTATCTCTAATCTCACTTCTTTAATAATCAAGGAAAAACACATAAAAGGCTTTGTTTTGTTTTTCTATAGTACATTGATAAGCAAGTCTCTAGCTATTAAAATTCAGTCCCACAGGTATGGATTTCTGCTTACATAGTGGAAACACAGTGGTGATAATATGTTACAAACTCTTGTCAAGGGGCTCAGAGTCTATTCTGGTTGAAGAGAAAGAGACATACCCAAATAACTCCAATACAAATGCCTACTGATGAACGCTGGAAAATAAAACCTAGGTACATCTCTTGTGGGTAAAAAAGGGGGGGGGAGTAAGTATTTGATTAATTGAGTTTAGAGATATTATGAAGGAGAGATTTCCAAAGGATATGACATTTGAGTTGTACCTTAGAGGATAGTTACATGAAGAAGCCAGAGAAAGAAAATGAAAAGGGAGTGAAGGAAAAGATATTTTTGGCAGAAGGAGGGAAGAATCTAAACCCAAAATTGCATGTTTTATTCAAGGATTGGAAATAGCAGCCTATGTATAGAGTCTTGAGGGGCAAAAAGAAGAGGAGAGCTGTAGGAGGTCATAGATTTTATTATTAGAGGCATTGAATGCTCTAATGAGGTTTTAATTTTAGTCCCTGGGAAATGGAGACCCATATAAATAGGACTCATGTAATGAGGAGCTAATTAGGAGAATGTTAATGACCAATTCTTGAATGGTAAAACTTCACAGCTAAAACTAGAAAATCTATATCAAGGAAGCATTACATGGTCCTTAACAAAGTTATTTGATTTTCAAACTGAGAAATTCCATTGACCAAAAAAAAAATCATTGTGTAGAAAATACTTATTAATTATGAAACAACCAGAAAGGAAGGAAGAGGGAATATCCACAGATCACAAAGCTGAGAGAATTTTCCAAGACTCTACATGACTACGGACAACTATGAATTCAGCTGCAGAGTATGAATCAAGGGCCATGGCTTTAAAGTAATGACAGCTACCAGAAAATGAAGAGATTTTAGGAAAAATAAATGAGTTGTTTTTAATATTATGGCAGAGGCTTTAATCCGTGGTGTTCATATTTCTCAACCTCCTTCAGGGGTAAGTGAATATGTAAGTAAGCTCTGTCTAAAGAAATAGGATTGGAGTTCTGTGCACTATTGCTAAACAACTCATTCCACCTGTGTACTTAGATCTCTTTCCTTTAGCCACTTAATGGAAATGACAGGCAGCACAACGGTAGAAGCAGATATCATAGGAGATTCCTTAGTTTATGGGTAAGACACCTAAGGACAAGGCATACCTATTTAGTCTTAATTGTGCTGTTTTTCATATGCCAGGTTTTATTTTCATCTACTGTTTAGCTCAACACCATTGAGGTTTTATGTTTAAAATTCCTACAACACAAACATCATAGCCCACATATAAAGGTTATGTTATTAACACCCATGAGAGGTAAATAAACAGGGTTGGAAAGTGATATAGAAGAGAAACACCCAAGTTAGAGTGAGCATAATGAGAACAGAAATGGGCATACCTATTGGAGAGACATTTTTACATAAATATATGTATTTATAAATATACATTAAATTATTAATATGTGATATATATTATATAAATATATTAAATTTTTGATATATATTAAATTATTTCCTAAAGTTTTTCTTAGACCCATCTGACCATAAACAATAAAACTCTATGACATTGTAGTTGATAAAAATAGTTTGTAGAGACTGATTAAATTAAAATCAATTCAGATCAGAAATGTGACTAAATAAAGACTTACTGAAATAATTCCTGCTAAAAGGAGAAAGAAACCAGATTTGAGGGGGCGGAGCCAAGATGGCGACTAGCACACACAGTTTCCAAGCTGTGGAAGAGAAAAAGTTCTGAGTTGATGAGTGGAAGAACTTCTGAAGCCAGGGAAACAACGGAGAGACTTTCTAAACAACAGGGAACATCGCCGGAGGTGAAAACCTTGGTCTCGGGTCACCCAGGG
Source organism: Psammomys obesus (assembly GCF_907164565.1). Classification (NCBI taxonomy): domain Eukaryota; kingdom Metazoa; phylum Chordata; class Mammalia; order Rodentia; family Muridae; genus Psammomys; species Psammomys obesus. The sequence continues at coordinate 27,120,276 of NW_026592118.1, forward strand.
ACTTGTTTGGGGAAGGTGAGAAACGATCCTTTGATCTCTCGGCACTCCCCTCCCCCAGACCTCCCTCCTCCTCGGCACAGCGGACTCGCCTTTCTCAGCGCAGACCTAACTGCCTGGGGCCTGCAGCCACTGAGGCTGAGCCCCAAGTCCTTTATCGGCAAGGCCAGCAGTACTGTGTCTCGGAGCCCCAGATTCACGCGCGGCAGCTGCACCATCCTCCCAGGGCCCGAGTCTGCTAGACGCCATACTAGCTCCGCAGGATCGCGATCACTGACGGTACGGCCCGCCCAATCCCACAGTGACAGAGAATACGCTATATACTCACCAAAACCAGACAGAAACGCCATACAAGCTAGACACACCAGGCGCTGGGCCTCCGAAGCTTGGAGAGCACAGTAAAGAGACCCCAGGACTTCCCAGAAAGCATCTGGACTAGCAACCCAGTCTCCAGTTACAGCGGGACTTTCTAACCTGGCGGCGGAGCAGCACTGAGCTGGCGGGGCACATCAGCCCTCCAGTTTAAGACTAACCAGGGCCAAACCAGAGAACAGAAAGGCTGGTTACCCCGATTCCCACTGACGTGACCACCCTGAAATCTCCAGCTGCAGCAAGACCTCATAACCTGGCAGTGACAGCAGCACGGAACTGGCGGAGCACATCAAAGAAGCAGAGCCAAACCAGAGAGCAGACAGCCCAGATACGCCGATCTCTGCCAAGTGTCCTGCCTGTACAGCTAGTCCTCAGCATACGCTAAGGACACGGGACCTCTCTCAACTTCCTGAAGAATTCTCCAGACTCGAGAGAGAGACAGTACCAGTCTGATCGGCTGAATCCAAAAACAAACAGGGAAGGTCTCAGATAAGCCAATGGCCAGGGGTAGGCGAAAGAACATTTCCAACATAAATCAGGACATCATGACTTCACCAGCAAACCCCAAAATCGATGGATATTCCAATTCATCAGAAGCACAGGAAAATGACCTTAAAGCCATGCTTGCTCAATTATTTGAGGCTCATAAGGAGGAAATGAACAAATCTTTCAAAGAGATGGCCAGTCAATTGGAGGTAAAGAAAGAAGAAATAGACAAAACCCTTAAAGAAACACAGGCAAACATAGCCAAACAAATAGAGGCACAAGTAGAGAAGAAATTAGTGGCATACAAAAAGGAAATGAACAAAGAAATAGAGTCCATCGTAGAGAGACAGGAATCCAAATTCAAACACATAAAAGAAATGGTGCAAGGCATGAAAACAGAATTAGAATCAATAAAGAAAACACAAAGTGAGAAAACTCTTGAGCTGGAGAACTTGGAGAAAAGATCAGGAACCACAAAAGTAAGCATCACCAACAGAATACAAGAGATGGAAGAGAGAATCTCTGGAGCTGAAGACACACTTGCAGAAATTGATACTTCTCTCAAAGAAAAAGTAAAATCAGAAAAATTCCAATCACAAAATATCCAAGAAATCAAGGATGCTATGAAAAGACAAAATCTAAGAATAATAGGAATTGATGAAAAAGAAGACTCCAGGCTCCAAGGTCCAGAAAATATTTTCAAAAAAATCATAGAAGAAAATTTTCCCAACTTAAAGAAAGAGATGTCCATAAATATACAAGAGGCCTACAGAACACCAAATAGACTAGACCAGAAAAGAAACACATCACGTCACATCATAGTCAAAACACTAAATCTACAGAACAAAGAAAAGATATTAAAAGCAGCAAGGGAAAAAGGCCAAGTAACATATGAAGGTAGACCTATCAGAATCACACCAGACTTCTCACCAGAAACTATGAAAGCCAGAAGGGCCTGGGCAAGCATCATGGAGACTCTAAGAGATCACAAATGTCAACCCAGACTACTATACCCTGCAAAGCTTTCAATCAACATAGATGGAGAAAACAAAATATTCCATGACAAAACTAAATTTACGCAATATCTATACAGCAAACCAACCCTACAGAAGATACTAGAAGGAAAACTCCAATCCAACGAAAACGAATTCACCCAAGAAAACAGGGCATACAGATAATGTCCCAACAAAAATGAAAAGACAACAAGCAATGAAACAAGGTAAGATCATCGACTCCATTACACAAGGAACTAACATGCATTGGTCAATATTATCTATCAATATTAATGGACTCAACTCACCAATAAAAAGACACAGGCTAACAGAATGGTTACGGAAACAGGACCCAACATTCTGTTGCATCCAAGAAACACACCTATGCAACAAAGATAAACACTACCTCAGAGTAAAGGGCTGGAAAAATGTTTTTCAAGCAAATGGTTCCAGAAAACAAGCTGGAGTAGCCATCCTAATATCTAATAAAATAGACTTTCAACCCAAGTTAATCAAAAAAGATAAGGAGGGCCACTATATTCTCATCAAAGGAAAAATCCAACAAGAGGACATCACAATTTTGAATATCTATGCCCCAAATACAAGAGCACCTACATTCGTAAATGAAACAATATTAAAGCTTAAATCATACATTGATCCTAATACCTTAATAGTGGGAGACTTCAACACCCCACTCTCATCAAGGGACAGATCAACCAGACAGACACCAAATAGGGAAATGAAAGCACTCACAGAATCCCTAAATCAAATGGACCTAATAGATGTCTACAGATCTTTTCACCCAAACTCAAAAGAGTACACCTTCTTTTCAGCACCGCATGGAACCTTCTCCAAAATAGACCATATAGTTGGTCACAAAGCAAGCCTCAACAGATACAAAAGGATTGAAATCATCCCTTGTATACTATCTGACCACCATGGACTAAAGCTGGACATCAACAACAACAGAAACAACAAAAAGCCGACACGCACATGGAAACTGAACAACTTACTACTCAATGACAGCTGGGTCAAGGAAGAAATAAAGAAAGAGATTAAAGACTTTCTAGAATTCAATGAAAATGAAGGCACAACATACCCAAATTTATGGGACACATTGAAAGCAGTGCTCAGAGGAAAATTTATAGCACTAAGTGCCTACAAGAAGAAATCTGTAACATCACATACAAACAACTTAATGGCCCAACTGAAAAACCTAGAAAAAAAAGAAGCAGATACACCCAAGAGGAGCAGACGGCTGGAAATAATCAAACTAAGGGCAGAAATCAATCAATTAGAAACAAATAAAATTATCCAAAGAATCAATGAAACAAAAAGCTGGTTCTTTGAGAAAATCAACAAGATAGACAAACCCTTAGCCAAACTAACTAAAAAGCAGAGAGAAACCATACAAATCAGCAAAATCAGAAAGGAAAATGGGGACATAACTACAGACACTGAGGAAATCCAAACGATTATTAGGTCATACTACAAAAGCCTATATGGCACAAAATTTGAAAATCTAAATGAAATGGATAACTTTCTTGACAGATTCCATCTACCAAAATTAAGTCAAGATCAGGTAGAAAGACTGAATAGTCCTATATCTCCCAAGGAAATAGAAGCAGTCATTAACAGTCTCCCCTCCAAAAAAAGCCCTGGACCAGATGGCTTCAGCGCAGAATTCTACAAGACCTTCAAAGAAGTACTAACACCAATTCTCCACAAACTATTCCATAAAATAGAAACAGAAGGAACACTACCAAACTCATTCTATGAAGCCACAGTCACTTTGATACCTAAACCACACAAAGATCCAACAAAAAAAGAGAACTTCAGACCTATCTCTCTTATGAACATTGATGCAAAAATACTCAATAAAATACTTGCAAACCGAATCCAAGAACACATCAAAGATATCATCCACCATGACCAAGTAGGCTTCATCCCAGGAATGCAAGGGTGGTTCAACATACGGAAATCCATCAATGTAATCCACCACATAAACAAAATGAAGGAGAAAAACCACATGATCATCTCCTTAGATGCTGAAAAAGCATTTGACAAAGTCCAGCACCCATTTATGTTTAAAGTCTTGGAGAGATCAGGGATACAAGGCACATACCTAAAGATAGTAAAGGCAATATACAGCAAGCCTATAGCCAACATCAAACTCAATGGAGAGAAACTTAAATCAATCCCACTGAAATCAGGGACAAGACAAGGCTGCCCACTCTCTCCATATCTCTTTAACATTGTACTTGAAGTCCTAGCCAGAGCAATAAGACAACTAAAGGAGATCAAGGGGATACAAATCGGAAAGGAAGAGGTCAAAGTGTCACTATTTGCAGATGATATGATAGTATACATGAGCGACCCCAAAGATTCAACCAGAGAACTTCTTCAGCTGATAAACACCTTCAGCAAAGTGGCAGGATACAAAATCAACTCAAAAAAATCAGAGGCCCTCTTGTATACCAAAGACAAAAAGGCTGAGAAAGAAATTAGGGAAACAACACCCTTCACAATAGCCACTAACAACATAAAGTACCTTGGTGTGACTCTAACCAAGCAAGTGAAAGACCTATTTGAGAAAAACTTCAAGTCTTTGAAGAAAGAAATTGAAGAAGATCTCAGAAGATGGAAAGATCTCCCGTGCTCATGGATTGGTAGGATTAACATTGTGAAAATGGCCATCCTGCCAAAAGCAATCTACAGATTCAATGCAATTCCCATCAAAATACCAACTCAATTCTTTACAGACCTTGAAAAAAAAGATTCTCAGCTTCATATGGAGAAACAAAAAACCCAGAATCTCCAAAACGATCCTGTACAACAACAGATCATCTGGAGGTATCTCCATTCCCGATCTCAAGCTGTACTACAGGGCAACAGTAATAAAAACTGCATGGTATTGGCATAGAAACAGAAAGGAGGATCAATGGAATCGCATAGAAGACCCAGAAATAAACCCACACACCTATGAATTCTCAATATTTGACAAAGAAGCCAAATCCATTCAATGGAAAAAAGACAGCATCTTCAACAAATGGTGCTGGACCAACTGGATGTCTACATGCAGAAAAATGAAAATAGATCCATATCTATCACCCTGCACAAAACTAAAGTCCAAGTGGATCAAGGACCTCAACATAAAACCAGATACTCTAAATCAGCTGGAAAAAAAAGTGGGAAACAGCCTAGAATTCATTGGCACAGGAGACAACTTCCTGAACAGAACACCAACAGCACAGGCTCTAAGAGCAACAATCAATAAATGGGACCTCATGAAACTGAAAAGCTTCTGTAAAGCAAAAGACACTGTCATCAAAACAAATAGACAGCCTACAGATTGGGAAAGAATCTTCACCAACCCTTTATCTGACAGAGGGCTAATATCAAGTATATATAAAGAACTAAAGAAGCAGAAAAGCAACAAACCAAGTAATCTACTTAAAAAATGGGGAACAGAGCTAAACAGAGAATTCTCGAAAGAGGAACGTCGAATGGCAGAGAAACACTTAAAGAAATGCTCAACCTCATTAGCCATTAGGGAAATGCAAATCAAAACGACCCTGAGATATCACCTTACACCCATCAGAATGGCCAAGATGAAAAACTCAAGTGATAGCACATGCTGGAGAGGTTGTGGAGAAAAGGGAACCCTCCTCCATTGCTGGTGGGAATGTAAACTGGTTCAACCACTCTGGAAGTCAATCTGGCGCTTTCTCAGACAACTAGGAGTAGTGCTACCTCAAGACCCAGCTATACCACTCCTAGGTATATACCCAAAATTTGCTCAAGTACACAACAAGGACATTTGTTCAACCATGTTCATAGCAGCTTTATTTGTAATAGCCAGAACTTGGAAACAACCCAGATGTCCATCAACGGAGGAATGGATACAGAAACTGTGGTATTTTTACACAATGGAATACTACTCAGCAATCAAAAAGGAAGAAATCATGAAATTTGCAGGCAAGTGGTGGGATCTAGAAAAGATCATTCTGAGTGAAGTATCCCAGAAGGAGAAAGACAAACTTGGTATATACTCGCTTATATAGACCTACAAGACATGATAAACATAATGAAATCTACACACCTAAAGAAGATAATCAAGAAAGTGGACACAGGCGAAGGTGATTAATCCTCATTGAGAAAGACAAATGGGATGTGCATTGAACTTATGACAGGAGTCTATCACAAAAGGCATCTGAAAGACTCTACCTAGCAGTGTTTCAAAGCAGACACTAAGACTCATAACCAAACCCTCGGCAGAGTGCAGGGAATCATATGAAAGAAGGGAAGTTAGTATGATATGGAAAGGATAGGAGCTCCACAAGGACCAAATATATCTGGGCACAGGGTCTTTTCTGAGACTGACACTCAACCAAGGACCATCTATGGATATAATCTAGAACTTCTGCTCGGATGTGGCCTGTGGTAGCTCAGTAACCAAGTAGTTTTCCAAAGTAAGGGGAACACGGACTATTTCTAATAGGATCTCAAGGGCAGGCTGTTTGACCCCCACCCCAGGGGAGGAGCAGTCTGTTAGGCCACAGAGGAGGACTTTGCAGCCAGCCCTGAAGATACCTGATAAAACAGGGTCAGATGAAAGGGGAGGAGGTCCTCCCCTATCAGGGGACTTGGAAAGGGGCAGGGAGGAGACCAGGGAGGGAGTGTGGGGTTGGGGAGGGAATGAGGGAGCGGGATACAGCTGGGACACAGAGTTAACAAAATGTAACTAAAAAGAAAAATAAAATAAAAAAAAAAATAAAATAAAAATGCTAATAAAAAAAAAAAAAAAAAAAAAAAAGAAACCAGATTTGAGAATAACAGAAGTCCTGAAATGCCCATAAGGCTTTCCATTTCCATTTCAACTCTTGGGAAACAGAGATATAAATCAATAAGACTTGTTGAGATAAATTAGTCCAATTGCTGATTGCTTGGATCAGGTTCTTTTGCCCACAGTTTAAATAATATAATAGGAAGATAATAGTATAATTACAAGGTTATCATTAAGAAGTAATTATTAATAAGGACACCAACCAAACACTCCCTCCCTAGATCAAGTGCTGAAGCTAGTAGGAAATTCTGAAGCAGTGGCTGCCCATTCTAATCAGCACAGTCAACTAAGAAAGGACAGTAGATTTAACAAACTATATTAACGAAATTGACTCTTCTTTCAATTTATCAAAGGAGGGGCATGTTAGCAGACTCAAGCTCTTTTCCTATCTTGTAAATATCTTTCAGATCCATGTCATGTAGATTTTTTTAAACAACTTGTTAGATTCCAATAAGAAACAAGGAAATCATGAAATTTGCACAGAAATGGATGGAACTAGAAAAGATCCTTAGTGAGATAACCCAGAAGTAGAAAGACACACATGGTATATACACACTTATAAGTGGATATTAGCCATCTAATATAGGATGAACATTCTAAAATCTACAGTCCTAAAGAAGCTAAAAAACAAGGAGGACCCTAGTGAAGGTGCTCAATCCTCATTGAAGAAAACAAGCAGGATAGACATCAAAACTGGGAGAAGACAGGGAACAGGTCAGGAGCCTACCAAAGAGGGCCTCTGAAAGACTCAACCCAGCAGGGTATCAAAGCAGATGCTGAGACTCATAGCCAATCTTTGGGCAGAGTGCAGGAAGTCTTGGGGAAGAAGAGGGAGATGAAAGACCTGGAGGGGACAGGAGCTCCAGAAGGAGACCAACAGAATCAAAAATCTGAGCCCAGGGGCCTGCAGAGACCAGTATTACAAACAAGGAACATGCATGGAGAGGACCTAAACCCCCTGCTCAGACATAGCCCATGGGCAGCTCCATCTCCATGGGGGTTCTTCAATAAAGGGATCAGGGGCTGTCACTGGCATAAACTCAGTTGCCTGCCCTTTGGTCACCTGACCCTGTCAGGGTTACCTTACTAGGCCACAGAGAAAGAAGACGCAACCAGTCCTGGAGACCTGATGGGCTAGGATCAGATAGTAGCAGAGGAGGACCTCCTTTATCAGTAAACTAGGCGGGGGGGGGGGGGGGGGGGGAAAGGAAGGGAGGAGATAATGGAGAGGGTTAAAGCAGGGATACAAAGTAAATAAACTGTAATATAATAATAATAATAATAATATTTTTTAAAAAAAAGAAAGCCTAGGAGAAATTTTTTGAGGGTTGTGTTATAACCATATAACAATCTGTGAAAGGCCAAAATTTACTCTCAACACACAAAGTACGATTTTATATTTATTAGTTCTATTTAATTTTTCTTCTTCAGGTTGTCAGTGTGTGTGTATTTTTTTTTTTGTGTGTGTGTGTGTGTGTCTGTTTTTCTATCTGTCTGTCTTTCTGCAAGCAGGATTGAGGTGGTACTAATGGACATAACTATTGGAGAGATGTTCTGTATTTCAGTTATTTCCTAGGGTTTTGTTTGTATCCATGCAACTATAAGTAATAGCACTCTATAACACTGCAGTTGATAGTCTTTTTTAAAAAAGAGAACTGAAGCCATTATTGACATATAGTTACAGAGTTGACTTGTGGATAATGATCTTGTATCCAGTGACTTAGCTAAGTTCACTAATTAATTTCACTTTAATCATTACAACTTTAGAAATTTTTTACTTTAAGTTTTGCCTTCCTGAATGAAAGATTTCATTCCTTCTGTCTGAACTTCCATTTTTAGATTCATTGATTCTTTCTATGGTTTTTAAAAATTTCCATGTCATGAATTTCCTTTCTGATTTTATTTATTTCCCTCTACTCTCTTTGGAATTGGTTTTATTTCTTTTTTCTGTCTTGTGGTACTGGGTAAAGTCTCTAATATGACTAAGCCAATTGGTACAGGACTGTAATCATAGTTACTTGGGAAGGTGAAAAGGAATATTAGAAATTCAAGAACTGCTTGGATAACAAAGTATAATCCTGCCTCAAAATAAAAATAATTACATCTTCAATTACACCAAAAACCCTGGCTGACCTTCCACTGAGGCAGTATATAATTACTTTTCTTTATTTGAATTATTTTTTTTGTTTGTTTGTTTGTCCACTCGTCCATCTGTCCATCACTCTGTCTGTCACTCTTTTGCTAATTATAACCCAAAACATGGTTTAGGAATTGTGATGGCTAATCTTGGTTGTCAACTTGACACACTCGGGAAAGGGGGACTCTCACCTGAGGAAATGCCTCTGTCATATTGGTCTGTGGACATGTCTATGGGGCATTTTTTTCGATTGCTAAATGATGGAGGGGACTAGAGTGAACAGTGCTATATAAGGCATTCCCAGGATCCTGGCTCCTACCAATGATGTACATACACCCCAAAAATCTCCACCTACTTCCCAAAGGTTTAAATAGCCTTTGTTTCCCCAATTAAAGGAGCTGAGCTGCACCATGAAGCCTCCTGAGAGTCTATTCTTATTGCACTCACCTGCTGCCTGAGGTCTTCATCATCCTCCCCACCATTCCTGTCTCACTTTCCTCTCAGGCCATGGGTCTAACGGTGGTTCATCATGCTGCTGAGGGAGAAGGAGCAGGGTGGGAATGAAACCCACCTCATCCAGTCTGCTCCACCCTCTTACTCCCATCAACTCACAATGTCTATTCTATTTCAGCGATGTCCAAATATCCTCTCTTTAGTCGTCCATGTTACTCCGTATCTTTGGGTCTATGGATGGTTACCCTGTACCATAAGTGCTAATACCCATTTATAAGTGAGTATATGCCATATTTTCTTTTGGGGTTTGGGTTACCTCTTTCAGAATGATTTTTGCTAGTTCCCTTAATTTGCCTGCCAATTTCATAACCTCATTGTTTTGAATAGCTGAGTAATGATCCATTGGGTAAATGTACCTTGTTTTATTTATGTATGTATGTATGTATGTATGTATGTATGTATGTATGTATGTATGTATGTATTTATTTATTTTATTAGTTACAATTTAGTCACTTTGTATCTCAGTTGTAGCCCCCTCCCTTGTTCCTCCCAATCCCATCCTCCCTCCCTCTTCTTCTTCCATGCCCCTCTCCTAGTCCACTGATATGGGTGGTCCTTCTCACCCTCCCTCTGACCATAACCTATCAGGTCTCATCAGGACTGGCTGCATTGTCTTCCTCACTGCTCCCCCATCAGGGGGAAGTGATCAGAGAGCAAGTCACTGAGTTCATGTCAGAGACAGCCCCTGTTTCCCTTACTAGGAAACACAGTGTCCCATGTTTTCTTTATTGATTTTTCAATTGCAGGACATCTAGGTTAGTTCCAGTTTCTGGCTATTACAAATAAAGCTGCAATGAGCATAGGTAAGCAAGTGTCCTTGTACCATGGTGGAGCATCCTTTGGGTATAATATTTGTTCTTTCATTTTAAAATTTTGGGTTTTTTGGGGGGTATCAGTCTCATGCAGCTCAGTCTCCAAGTGGGTGTAAAGGGAACAGGGGCTGTTTCTGACATGAACACAGTGGCTTGCTCTTTGATCATCCCCCCTGGGGGGGCGGGGCAGCCTTACCAGGCCACAGAGGAAGACAATGCAGCCAGTCCTGATGAGACCTGACAAGATAGGGTCAGATGGAAGGGGAGGAGAACCTCCCCTATCAGTGGACTTGGAGAGGGGAATGGGAGGAGATGAGGGAGAGGGTGGGATTGGGCAGGAATGAGGGAGGGGACTACAGTTGGGCTACAAAGTGAATAAATTGTAATTAATATAAAAAATAAAAATGTAATTAAATTTTTTAATTTAAATTTTTTAAATCATTAAAAATGTTTCTTTTTTGTTTGTGAACTTAACTTTAATCTAGTTTCATCAAACAAGATTTTTGATGACTGTTTTATTTAGCTGAAAATTCATTTCTCATCTTTTTAAAATTAATTTATTTTTATTAATTGCAGTTCATTCACTTTGTATCCCAGCTGTAGCCTCTTCCCTCGTCCCTTCCCAATACAACCCTCCCTCCCTCTTCTTCTCCTATGCCCTTCCCCAGGTTCACTGATAGAAGCAGTCCTCCTCCCCTTCCATTTGACCCTAGACCATCAGGTCTCATCAGGAGTGGCTGCATTGTCATTCTCTGTGGCCTGGTAAGGCTGCTCCTGCCTCAGGGGGAGGTGATCAAAGAGCCAGCCACTGAGTTAATGTCAGAGACAGTCCCTGTTCCCCTTACTAAGGAACCCACTTGGACACTGAGCTGCCATGGGCTACATCTGTGCAGGGGTTCTTTTTTTATCTTGGTTGGAGTATCAGTCTCAGAAAAGACCCCTGGGTCCAGATTACTTGGTTCTTTTGATCTGTTTGTCGAGCTCCTGTCCATTTCAGGTTTTTCTATCTTCCCCTTCTTTCATAAGATTCCCTCTATTCCACCCAAATTTGGCTATAATTCTCAGCATCTGCTTTGCTACCTTGCTGGGTTGAGACTTTCAGAGGCCCTCTGTGGTAGGCTCCTGTCCTATTCCCTGTTTTCTCCCTCTTTTGATGACTGTCCTGTTTCCCTTTCTGAGTGAGGACTGATCATCTTACCCATGGTCCTTCTTCCTTAGTTTCTTTAGACGTACAGATTTTAGTATGATTACCCTATGTTATATGTCTAATATCCACATAGACATGAGTATTTACCGTGTGTGTCTTTCTGCTCCTGGGATACCTCACTCAGGATTACCTTTTCTAGATCCCACCATTTGTCTGCAAATTTCATGATTTCCTTGTTTCTCATCTTTTTTAAGAGCTTAAAAACATCTATCAGGAAATTCAACCATTTCTGACTTGATTCTGTGTAAGTACTGAAAATATAGTGCATTATAAAAACTTTCGCAACCTGTCTGATGAAATATAATCAAAATGTTTTTCATTCTCTTTTTTTCTGAAAATGAAAACTTTTTAAAGAAAATTAAGTTATGCTAACCTGTAAATAATTTTATTATTTCAATTTTCAATATCATGCTGCTATGCCAAGTAAAGAAGCAATTACTTAGGCAGAAAATAATTTTGCTTTACCTTTTGCATACATGAAATTACTTAACACATGTAAATCCCTCTAGTCAAAGTATAGAGTATTGATTTGATACTAAACACAGACCTTTCCTCCCACATTTGGAGCCTTGAAACCTTAATAAATTCTTATGCCTCATGACAGCAAAAGAATGAACATCATTTCATTAGCCTATTTACAAAGACAGGTAGTTACCACTTGTTTTGCCTTGCCTAGATAGATGAGAGATTGTATATATGAAACCATTTTCCAGCATTTTCACTAAGCTCTACTTGGCAATATTTTATTGTGCATAAAGTAGGTTAATTTCAATAGAATATGTAAGACCCCAACTAGGTACCTAAAATAGGTCCTTTGTTCCTTATTTCTCTCATAATTTTTCTTGAAATTTTTTGAAATATACATATATTATTCCAATTTTAATTTCTAGCTTAACTCTGATAAAAGGTAACTAGCAAAAACAAAGGTTACCTTTTCCAGATACCTTATTAAGCTTGATAAACAATAAGTAGTATATACTGAACTTATAATTAAAGAAATTTTATTGAATATAAGTACAATCATTTATTTCCTTAATATCTTTAAAATGTATTTGGGACATGAAAAATTCATCATGTGGTTGCAAATAGTGATAAATAATAAGAGACTATAGACTGAATGAGTCTAATGTCTATAGAGTTATTTTATGTGAGCATTTCTTTCTATTGCAGAAGAATGCAACATTCCTTAAGGTACAGAATTTAGAATTGGAAAATGAACCTTACGAACAAAGTATCTCCTTTACCTGTGTTTTTGGTATAAAGGATAAAAGCTCCATTTTATTCCACAAAGATTGTCTTTCCTTATATGCTTCATGGGTATATTATTGTAATTTAAAAAGAGATTCTGAAAATAGAGGCAATAAAACTGCTTCACTTGCCTGCTGTGAAATTCTCCCCACAAGTCTTGAAATTGAGCTTGCTCAACAGGGAGAGAGACCCACCTCCTTCCTTCCAAGCTGAAAGGGGCCTGTTCAGCAAGAGGAAAAGGTCTGGGCAGTCTCAGGAGGCGGAACATTGAATGTGCTGTGATTGCCACCTCTGTCAGCAGAATTGTCATCAGATCATGCCAACGGGGACCATGCAGGTGACAAGGGAATGAGTGAAAGCAGAAGCTAACCTAACTGTCTGGAAACAAACCTCTCAAAAGCACATAAAATCATTTGCTTTGCACATTTTGTGTTCTGAAGGTCCAAAAGAACCAGTGGTTAGAATATCAATATATTTTCCAGTCTACTCCATGAAAAGCCACAAATAAATTTTCATTAGCCTTAAGACAAGATTTAAGAAAAGCCTAAAACTTATGAGTTCATCACATGGGAGGATTGGGTAAGACAAGAGAAAAAGAGGTAAATATTGTGCCTATTGTTTAATTTCCTATAATAAAAATACATTCATTTCGATGAAAGAATTCATTTGATTGAAGTAAGAATTATTTTAACAAATAATATGCATTTGAAACTCTGTTCATACTTTAGATTTTAATAACCTATCATTCATTGTGGGCTTGGCAAGGTGGGTTTTAATTTATGGCTTTTCAAATGTTGTGCCTGAAAAGATTCACAGTTCAAAGATGTCTCTTTGCATCCATTTGACCTTGCTAGAAACTCTGTCTTTCTTTTATATATATATTTTTTTAAATTTTTTATTAATTACACTTTATTCCTTTTGTATCCCCCCATAAGCCTCTCCCTCCTCCCCTCCAATCCCAACCTCCCTCCCCTTTCTGCATGCATGCCACTCCCCAAGTCCACTGATAGGGGAGATTCTCCTTTCCTTTCTGATTTAGTCTATCAGTTCTCTTGCGAGAGGTTCTTGTAAGAGAAGAAAGGTTTGTCAAACAATTTAAACTAATAAATGATTATCAAGACAATCAGGAAAAGGCCTCCAGCCAGATATAGGGAAGACCACTAACCCACCCCACTCCAGGATACAAAACATAAAGTGAAACCTAGAAGTTAATACCACGCAGCAGTTAGAATGGACAAAAAGATCAGGAAATGGGGCATCTTCTTGAAACTTAGCAAAAGAAGCTGCTTTGGTGCCCAGAAAAAGAACCAAAGTTTTCTGATAGCCTTGAGCTTCCCAGACCTTCAGACATTTTGCATTATATGTGCTTTCTAACTAGGTAACTAACATTCAAATAAAAATGTTTTGGTAATAACTTTTCTTATAGAGTCATGAATATCAATAAATGAATTGGAGAAATCATAAAGCTTAAAACAAATTAACTTATTTAAGATAATATTGCACGGTGATGATTAACAAAAGCACTATCTGCCATCCCAACATTTACATAGGCACTGTATACTCAACATGTCCATACAAGAAGCCTACAGTGCGCATTCTCTATATTCAGTAACTCAGCTTTCATTTCCTCCCTTATCCGTTCTGAAATAGAGTTCTTGCTAGGAGGCTTGGAATAGTCTCAAATACTTCCAATGTAATAATATACAATAATGTTCTCGGGAATGGCAAAATTAAAGATAATGAGAAATACTTTCTTAAAACGTTCAGTAAATCTGCACACATAAACAACTGGCTAATTGTCATCAGACAAACAAGGCCATTGCTCAGAGGGCAAAAAGAGAGCCTCTTTGAAGCACTCAAAACACCTTATGTAACTGCAAGAGGAACCTGATTGCCTCATAAGCTAAAATTTGCCTTTGAGTATTTGCTGACGCATTGTCACAAGTGAGTATCTAAGATTTACAGAAAGCAGCATAAAAAAAAAAAAGCAGCTTAATTTCTGTCTAGTTGGAGGATTCCTGACATAGTGCTATAACTAGACACACTGTGTGGCAGAATGAATACTTGCACAATGCCTAGGCGTCATCAGCCACTCCACGGAGCTTTGTACAGAGCGCTGGCAATGAAAAGAGCAGCAGGCAGTCTGAGGACAGGGTCCAGTCAGCCAGGTGCTTGTCACACAAGTGTGAATGCCTTTGCATTTGAATACCCAGCCTGCATACAAAAATTTAAAAATGTGAAGCAAGATTCAGTATGTGAGTGAAGGTAATCTCAGTGCTGGGGAGGGGAAGAGAGAGGTTTTCTCGACCTCGTTAAGCAGTAAGCCTAGCTACATCATTGAGCTTCAGGGAGAGATCTGGTCTCAAATAATATAGTTCACAACTCTTAAGAGGATACCCTAGGCCAAACTCTGGCTTCTCCATGCACATACTCAAAAGTGCACCGATCACATACATGTGCATATGCACACATCCATATGAATACAAACATTATACACACCCAAGCAAACACACAATGCATGTGCATGCATGCGCATCTGTGCGCACAAACACACACACACACACACACACACACACACACGAGGAGGGAAGAGAGAGGAAGGGAGAGAGAGAAAAAAGAGAAAGAGAGGGAGAGAATACGAAGCATGAAAATGGTTGCAAAAGAGACAAGTGATGAAAAATTCTCTACCTCATGAAAATACATTCTGGAAAAATTGGAATAAAATATAAGAACATAAGTAATTTTTCACAAAGAAATGACTATAGCTTTTTAAAACCTGTGCTTTCAAGTCTACATTATATGTATGAAGAAAGGAGATTATAAAGAATTAACTTCCACCATACTATTAGAATAAGAAAGGAAAAATAACAATGAATTTTCTAATCCCTTGTGAGGTATGTACATAGAACATAAGGAGAAGAAATATCATACCTGTCGTTTATATAGGTGGTGGTCTATGAAATTACATATGGAGATTGGAAAAGTTAGCCTTATTCGAATAAACATGCACCTGTCTAGATAAGCAATCCTTCTTCCAAAGGCAAGTGACTTCAAAGAATTAGACACATAGCACTAAAAATTCAAAGGATTTGCTAAATGAAATGCTTCCTCTAGTGCCAAGTGAGTTTTTCTCAAATATGCAGCATAGTCCTACATAGCTAAGATGGAGGAAAGAGTGCATCAGGATAGATAACCACCCTAGGGAAATGCTTAGGTGCTGGAAACAACCTGGTAACAGTGAAAAATAGGATTGTGTCTTTTACAATGTTGTATGTGATGAAAGTCGCAAACTCCTTTCACCTATGTTCAGCTCCCTCTGACAAATTATGTAATTAGACTGTCATGGAACGGTAATTGAACACTATCAAAGACCTAACCAAAATACAGATAAATGGGGGTAATGAGTGCAAATGAATTGCATTTATATTATATCTTGTATCATAAGTCTCTTTAATTTTCTGATTCCACAGCATCTTTTTTGCTGGTACTTGACTCAAAGTTTGACTCTAAAATCATTAACATTCACATCACACCGATATTTATTAGAAGTGTTGAATTTAAGATCTGACCTAAGAATATTACATCAGATTCTAAGGACAATACGAATGATTTTAAAGTATAATGGACAAGCTTACTTTGACCATTTATTGACTTGTAACTCTCTTTACACAGCATACATTATGTTAGCTATTTTCATTTATGAAATTTTAAATTTTTGAGATATTTTAATGAATCCAGAGAACTGTATATGCTATTGATGAATTCTATTCTAATCTTGGCTGAAACATAGCCAACAATTTGTGAAATTCATATTAATTTTCATCCATTGAAATAAGAAATTTTTCTCATAAGGTCTGAAAGTCGTAATAAGCCATGGGCATAAAGATAAAAATGTGGAGAGCAGTTAGATACTATTTTGTTTAGCAACCTAAGAATATTAAATTAATCTCTGTAACTCATGAACACTCCAATCATGGGTTCTTGGACATATTTAAAGTACCAGATTGTGGTGCATTTACACAATGAAATACTACTCAGCAATTAAAAACAAGGAAAACATGAAACTTGTAGGCAAATGGTGCAAACTAGAAAAGATCATCCTGAGTGAGGTATCCCAGAAGTAGAAAGACACTCACAGTATATACTCACTTGTAAGTGTATATTACACATATAATATAGGATAATCATACTAAAATCTGTATACCTAAAAAAGCTAAGCAAGAAGGAGGACCCTGGGTAAGATGATCAATCCTCATTCAAGAAGGCAAATAGGATGGACATTAGAAGAGGGTGAAAACAAGGAACAAGACAAGACCCTACCACAGAGGGCCTCTGAAAGACTCTACCCAGCAGGGTATTAAAGCAGATGCTGAGACTCATAGCCAAATTTTGGGCAAAGTGTAAGGAATCTTATGAAAGAATGGGGAGATAGAAAGACCTAGAAGGGACTGGAGTTCTACAAGAAGAGCAACAGAACCAAAAAAAAAAAAAAAAAAAAAAAAATCTGGGCCCAGGGGTCTTTTCTGAGACTGATACTACAACAAAGGGCCATGCACGGATGGTAGAACACCTACAAAGATGTAGCCCATGGCTGCTCAGTGTCCAAGTGGGTTCTCTAGTAAGGGGAACAGGACTGTCTCTGACATGAATTCAGTGGCTGGCTCTTTGATTACCGACCCATGAGAGGGGACAGACTACCAAGCCACAGAGGGAGACAATGAAACCAGTCCTTTTGAGACCTGATAAGCTAGGGTCAGATAGAAGGGGAAGAGGACCTCCCCTATCCGTGGACTGGGGAAGGGGCATGGGAGGAGAGGAGGGAAGGAGGGTGGGATTGGAAGGGGATTGGGGGGTGTGCTACAGCTGGGATACAAAGTTAATAAATTGTAATACATTTAAAAAAGAAAAAAAAAAAAGTACCAGATACAAGTTTCCTCCTGTGTGTGTCAGGTTTCAAATCCAATCAGAGAGAAGTCGGTCATTCTCAAGGGAAAATCCTGCCATTCCTACATTCCTGTCATTATTAAAATGCACAGGATTAACAATTGGGTAGGGCCTTTGATGATCCTCCCCCATGGCCCACCAGGAGCCTGCATAGCACTTCCAAGTACTATGAAAGTTAGTAAACATAAAGGAAACTTTCTGGTCAACAGTAACTTGATCTAAGTGTGTGGTGCATTCAGCGACATGATCTGTAATAGCTCTTCTTGCTTGTCAACTCAACTACATCTAGAATTAACTGAAGCCCAATAGCTAGGTTCACATGAGGGGAATTACTTTTTTCTTAATTAAATCATTTGAAGCGGGAAGACCCACATTTAATTCTGGACCTTTTGGGGGGAAGGACTCCTTTAATGTGCTTCTAGCAGCCTGTATAAAGGATGTGGAAAAGGATGTGTGATCTTGGCCTGCTTGCTCTCCATCTCACTGGAAAGTCCATTCCTTCATTAGAGCCTACTTCTTTGGGATCCCAGTGTATACTGAAGGTCCACTGACACATCCAGCTGAATATTATGCACTTTGGTGGCAGTAATGGTTCTAGAGCAATAAGAGTATGGAAATGAAGTTTTTAAGAGTCTGGAATAGGTTTTCCAATTTGCCAAACTCTATAGTCACTGAAAATATTTTACAAACTTAAGGAGACAAATGCTTTTGATTATCATGATTCACCAATTGTGAGTGGTAACAGATTTGGTGACTCTGAATTTAAAACGTTGACAATTTGCGGAAAAACAAGAAAAATTATGATGCTGATTGGTTGCTCCTCAACCCTCTGGAAAATTGACAAAGAAATCATGATAAAAATTAACCAAATTCTAGAGTGTCAGAATATGGTGAAGGACAGCAGTCAACTCAAAGAGAAGATTAACCAGCTCCAGATAAAAAAAAAAAAAAAAAAAGGTCTAAATGTGTCTGGAAGAGAATTGTCTTTCCATCATCCACAAAGCTTAAACTGTGGAAAATCAAAGCAAAGCCTTATTATAATGTTGGCTAAATTACAGTGAAAATTCAAGTCCCAGTTTTATAAGGTGTCAGTAGTTTTCTTTTTTTGTGTTTCTGGTTATTTTTTTTTGACACTAATTGACCAAGAATGGCATCCTATAACTTGAGATGAAGACGTATGGGATGACCCCATTGAATCTGAGAACTTTGAACCTTCAGCTTCTCAAAGGTTTATTTCAGCTGAGAAAGTGGTCTCTCCACACTCAGCAGAAGATAACCTCCTACTCCCACCCCCGAATTATTGTTTTTTTTTTCCATCTTTGGCTGAAAAATTGATCCTTCATTGACAGCTAAACCAGCAGTGACTTTCTCTGAAGGAGATGGCAGATAAGACAATACCTCAGGTCCCATCAATAGTTGGCTTTAGACCAGACTTAAAGCTAAGCAGGTTTCTAGAGGAAAGATAGAAATGATAGTTCACAAAGAGGTGAGCTACACTACCTAAATGCCTAATGCGTTTGGTTATTCATTCAAGCAGAAGTCTGAAGAATAGGTGTTTGCTAATAAGAGTTTGCTGCTCCAGCCTAGATACTGACTCAGAAGCTGCTAGCTCTGAGTGGGGCCTGACACAGGAGAAGGTTCTTTCACAGGCCCAGGCTGCTGTGAAGGTTGCTCTACCACTTAGACCACACGATCCAACAGACCCAGTGTTGCTGGAGGTGTCAGCAGCAGATAGGAAGATATTCGGAGCCTTTGGCAGGCCACTATAGGTGAATCCCAGAAGATACACTTGGGATTTTAAATCAATGCTTTGTCATCATCTGCAGATGATGATGAGAGACTGGTTGTATTGGACTTTATTATAAAGTACACATTTGACAATGAGCTACCAAGTTACCATGCAGCATGGGCTGTCCATCATGAGTTATGTGTTCTCTGACTCATCAAGTCATAAAATAAGATATGCACAGCAGCAATCCATTATCAAATGAAAGTGGTGATCAGGCCCAAGCAGGTCCTGAAAGCACAAGCAAGTTATATGCAGGAGTTGCCGAAATGTCTATGGTTTCTACTCTGTCTGCTGCCAAGCATGTACCTATAGCCTCATGAGCTGTGCCCTATGATCTGCTGACTAAGGAAGAGAAGCCCAAGGCCCAATTTCCTGATGGTTTCTGTACATTATTTAGGTACCATGCAGAAGCAGACAACGACAACATTACCATACGTTTCTGAGAAAAACCTGAGAGACGTTACTGTTGGGAAATTGTCATCGTGGGTAGAATTTCAGGCAGCACACATGGTCAGACATTTTGTTTGGAAGGAGAAGTGACCATATGTGTGATTGTTCATGAGTTCATGGGTGATAGCCAGCAGATTGGCTGGATGGTCAGAGACTTAGAAGTAGCATGATTGGAAAATTGGTGAGAAAGTCATCTGGGGAAGAAGTATATGGATAGATCCCTTCCAACAGAAGAAGACGATGAAGATGCTGGGTCCCATGCAAATATTCATCAAAAGGTTACTTCTGCAAAGGAGTTCAGTAGTCAAGTAGATAGGTTGACCTGTTTTCTGGACAGTCAGGCTTTTTTCTCAGTCATCCTTGTCATTGCCCGATGGGCACATGAAATAAGTGGCCATGGTAGCAGAGATAGAGGTTATGCATAGGCTCAACAACATGGACTTCTAATTACCAAGGCTGACCTGGCTACAGAGACTGCTCAGTGTCACAGCAGAGACCCACAATGAGCCTAGATATGCCACTATTCCCCATGGTGACCAACCAGTAACCTAGTGGCAGATTAACTATTTTGGATCATGTCCTTTATGTAAGAGACAATATTTTGTCCTTTCAGGAGTAGATACTTATTCTGGTTATTGATTTTCCTTTTCTACATTTAATGTTCTGCCAAAATAACCATCTATGTATTTATAGAATGCTTTCTCCACCTTCATGGTATTCCATACAGTATTGCTTCTAACGAAGGAACTCGCTTCATAGCCAGAGAAATGCAAATGTGGGCTCATGAGCATGGAATCCACTGATTCCCCAAAATTTTGAAACAGCTGGCCTGATAGAAAGGTGGAATGGCCTTTAAAGAATACAGTCACAGAGCCTTTTAGGTGGCAGTAACCTGGAGGCAAGAGAAAGGGTTCTCTAGGAGGCAATGTATCTTTGAGTCAGTGTCCAATATATGGCTCAGTTTCTCCTGGTGCCAGAATCCACGGGTCCATGAATCAAGGAGTAGAAAAGGAAATAGGTTCACTCACTACCACCCCTAGGAAAACTTTTGCTCCCTGTTCCTTAAAACTTAAGTTCTGCTGACTTAGAAGTTTGGTTTCAAAATGAAGAGTGCTCGTGTCAGGAACTATAACAAAATTTCATTGAACTGGAAACTCAGACCTTCACATCGCTTCTGTGTGCCCTTAAGCTAACAGGCCAAGAAAGGAATAATACTGTTAGGAGGGATGATTGATCCAGATTACAAATAGGAAAAAATTAGGTTGCTTCTCCACAGTGGAAGTAAGAAAGATTATGTCTTGAGTACAAGAGATCTTTAAGGTATCTCTTGTTGCTACCATGTCCTGTTATTAAAGTCAATGAGAAACTACAGCAGCCTAATCTAGGAAAGATAACAAAGGGTAGAGTCTCTTTAGCAGTGAAGGTATAGATCACTCCTCCAGGAAAAGAGCCAAGACTCTCTGAGGGGATTACTGGGGGTAGAGTATATACAGAATGGGTAATAAAAGAAGGTAGCAATGAATACCTTCTAAGGCCATGTGACCAGTTGCAGAAATGAAGATTATAATTGGCCTGAGCATTTCTGACATATTTTGATGACTGTGTTTTTACAATATATTTATATTTTCTTTAATTTTTTTATCATGCAATGTAACATCAATTAAGAGACTATCAGTGTTTGACATGTTAAAATTTGAGATACCTAAACAATGTCCCTTAAGGGACATTGCCACCTATCCTAAAATATATAATGCATTTGTGGATGTATGAGAAATAGTTCTGTCATATTAGTCATATTTCTGACCTGGTCTGGGGCACGTGGACCATGCCATCAGGAATTATGGCATGGAGCTAGAGTGAGGTGGAGACGTATCCTAACTTTGGAAAACTAATTCTTGAGATCTGCAGGTATAAAGATGTGCTCCCTCCTTGTTCTGTGCCAGCATGCCCTGGCACACTTAGTCTTCAACTCAGCAATTCTTGAAGTAGTCTAGTAGCCTGGCACCTGGAATTTCTCTCCATGTAAATAAAGCCTCACCAGCATCTTAGCCACAGTCAGTGAAATGCACTCATCCTGAAAGTCCCTTTTGACTCCCCAAGATTCGTATAAATCGTGTTCACCCCAATAAATAAACAGAAGCTGTGTCACTGAAGATCATCTAAGAGCTGCCGTTTCATTGGTAGCACTCTGAGTAAAAAGGCCTAATACTTGAAGAACTGCCTTGGAGTAGGCGCTCTCTCTCTCTCTCTCTCTCTCTCTCTCTCTCTCTCTCTCTTTCTTTCTCTCTCTCTGGATATTCATCACAGGACTGGATCCTCAGCCCTGGCCTCCTGGCCAGTCTTCATTCCTTTGTCTGTTTTCTGGATGCTCAGGTGTCTGCGTGGCTATTGTGCAAAAGAACTGAAACACTGAAAATGGAGGAGAACTTTTCCCCAGGGCACTCCCCTCAGGACCAGAATCCTGTAGACTCCCTCATTCCATCCCCCTTATCCTCCCCAGCCTGACAGGCAGCTGTGCCTAGAATCCCTGAGAAAGAAAGCAGAGCATGGAACACAACCTGGTTAAATATATAACATGTTTGAGATTGTATATGGGATAGTTGTATTATGTTAGCACAACTATGACCTGGTGATTGTTTTCATTTGAAAATTAAGCACAACATAAAGAGGTATGATTGTGTGTCACATTGCCACCGGGTAGAATTATGATAGTTATTCTTGGTTGTTAACTTGAATGCATACAGAATTAACTAAAAACCAAGTGGCTAGTTTCACCTGTGATATATATATATATATATATATATATATATATATATATATATATATATATATATATATATATATATATATATATATATATATTTATTTATTTATAAATGATATATATCATTTATCATATTTATATATATATATATCACTTATCATATTTATATCATTTATCATATTTATATCATTTGAAGGAAAAAAACCAATTTAAAAGCAGATCTTTTGAGATGGGAAGATATACCTTTAATCCAGACCATACCTTCTGCTGGCAGCCTATATAAAGGACATGGAAGAAGGAAGGTTGCCTTCTTTGCCTGCTTGCTCTTGCTAGCAAGTCCACTTCTTTACTCTTACCCATTCTTTCAGGATTCTGGCATATACTGAGGACCAGCTGAGGCATATAGCTTCATAAACTGAACTGCTTGAACCCCCATTGACAGACAGCCATTGTTGGACTACCTGGGCCACAGCCTATAAGTCATTCTAATATCTATATATGTATAATTATTATATTATATATATTATTAAACTTATATATATGTGTGTGTATATTGTATATATGTATATGTCAATATGTATATTTACATATACATTTATATGTATGGTGTTTGTGTGTATGCATGTAAATGTATATGTATATTTGTGTGTATATGTATATACAGTCTTTGAGCCCTTCACTTTCTACATTGGTTATTCTGTATAATCTCAATAACTTCTTCACTTCATCAAGTATGTCAGCTGGATTTTATGTCAACTTGACACAGGCTAAAATCATCTTAGAGGGAACCTCAATTTAAAAAAAAAATGCCTCATATGTATTTTCATTCTATTGTATCTATTCCTGAGTAATACAATGTCTTAACCATAAATTCTTATGGGTGACCAAGAGCAATTTCAATAACCTGTATTAGTGTCTCAATAGGCTTATAAAATGTTTGATTTCAGATATAGGGTTGGCGAAGTTCCTTTCCCAATCTGTAGGCTGTCGTTTTGTTTTGATGACGGTGTCTTTTGCTTTACATAAGCTTTTCAGTTTCATGAGGTCCCATTTATTGATTGTTGCTCTTATAACCTGTGCTGTTGGTGTTCTGTTCAGGAAGTTGTCTCCTGTGCCAATGAGTACAAGGGTATTCTCACTTTTTCTTCTAAGTGGTTTGGTGTCTGGTTTTATTTTGAGGTCTTTGATCCACTTGGACTAAGGTTTTGTGCAGGGTGATAAGTATGGATCTATTTGCATTTTCTACATGTAGACTTCCAGTTAGACCAGCATCATTTGTTGAAGATGCTGTCTTTTTTCCATTGAATGGATTTAGCATCTTTGTCAAAAATCAGGTGTCCATAAGTGTGTGGATTTATGTCAGGGTCTTCTATTTGATTCCATTGATCCACCAGTCTGTTTCTATGCCAGTACCATGAAGTTTTTAGTATTGTTGCTGTATAGTACAGCTTGAACCTCCTGAAGATCTTTTACTGTAGAGAATTATTTTATCAATTCTGGGTTTCTTGTTGT
Organism: Psammomys obesus; assembly: GCF_907164565.1. Lineage (NCBI taxonomy): Eukaryota > Metazoa > Chordata > Mammalia > Rodentia > Muridae > Psammomys > Psammomys obesus. The sequence goes on from NW_026592118.1 coordinate 27,144,345, forward strand.
TCCATATGGTAAGAATTTTTCTTTCAAGGTCTGTAAAGAATATCTGACAGAAGGCTAATATCCAGTATATACAAAAAACTAAAGATGTTAAACAGCAAAAAATCAAGTAATCCAATTAAAAAATGGGGTACAGAGCTAAACAGAGAATTCTCTGCAGAGGAATATCGAGTGGCAGAGAAACACTTAAAGAAATGCTCAATCTCATTAGCCATCAGGGAAATGCAAATCAAAACGACCCTAAGATTTCACCTTACACCGATCAGAATGACTAAGATCAAAAACTGAAGAGACAACACATGCTGGAGAGGTTGTGGAGAAAGAGGAACCCTCCTCCACTGCTGGTGGGAAAGTAAACTTGTACAACCACTCTGGAAAGCAATCTGGCACTTTCTTAGACAACTAGGAATAGCGCTTTCTCAAGGTCCAGCTATACCACTCCTAGGCATATATCCAAAATATTCTCAAGTGCACAACAAGGACATTTGCTCAACCATGTTTGTAGCAGCCTTATTTGTGATAGCCAAAAGCTGGAAACAGCCTAGATGCCCCTCAGTGGAGGAATGGATGCATAAATTGTGGTATATCTACACAATGGAATATTACTCAGCAATAAAAAACAAGGAAATCATGAAATTTGCAGGCAAATGGTGGGATCTGGAAAAAATCATCCTGAGTGACCTATCCCAGAAGCAGAAAGACACACACGGTATGTACTCATTCATATAGACATTTAATATAGGATAAACCTACTAAAATCTGTACACCGAAAGAAACTAATCAAGAGGGAGGACTCTTGCTAAAATGCTCAATTTCTATCCAGAAAGGCCTAGAGGCTGGACATCAGAAGAAGAAGAAAAGAGGGAACAAGTCAGAAGCCTGACACAGAGGACCTCTGAAAGGCTCTGCCCTGCAGACTATCAATGTAGATGTTGAGACTTATGGGCAACCTTTGAGCAAAGTGCAGGGAATCTTAAGAAAGAAGTGGGAAAGAGTAAGATCTGGAGAGGACAGGAGCTCCACAAGGAGAGCAACAGAACCAAAAATCTGAGCACAGGGGTCTTTCCTGAGACTGATATTCCAACCTAGGACTATGCATGGAGATAACCTAGAACCCTTGCACAGATGTAGCCCATGACAGTTCAGTATCTAAGTGGGTTCCATTGTAATAGGAACAGGGACTCTCTCTGACATGAACTAATTGGCCTGCTCTTTAATTACCTCCCCCTGAGGGGGAAGCAGCATTAGCAGGCCACAGAAGAAGTCAATGCAGCCACTCCTGATGAGACCTAACTGACTAGTATCAGAAAGAAGGAAAAGAAGTCCTTCCCTATCAGTGGACTTGGGGAGGGGCATGCATGCAGAGGGTGGAGGAAGGGAGGGATTGGGACAGGAGGAGGGAGGGAACCACAGGGGGGATACAAAGTGAATAAAGTGTAATTAATAAAGAAAAAAAAGAAAAAAATTAAAAAAATGTGTGATTTCTATATTATTGTGTTATTCTTTACCCAACACATTTTCTACTCCACTCTCCGTTTAGACTTTACATCTTTATTCTTTAGTCAGTACAAAAACAGGCATCACAGAAAGTCTCGAGTCTCTCCTATGCAAAGCATAACACACATCGAGTTACTTACATGTCAATGCCATTACCAGACTTTCCTTGGGACACCATTCCTTTTGTAACTGATGCTAGTACAATACTGCCACCTCTGGCCTTTCTCTGAAAGTTCCTTTATACTTTCACTCTAACCCCAAACTTTCTGTAACCCAGAAACACCACTTGTAGAACCCTGGAAAATAAAAGGGTCTCTTCCTTCTTTAAATACTTCAGAGAGTATGCATTAAATAAATGCCCATTTGGTAATTTTAGTTTATAATTTTTCATATGTCTTCAAAATTATACTTTAATGAAAACCTTCTTTAAACTATGTTATTTGGTTTTATGTGCTAAAGATTTTCACATTTTCACTTTCAACCTCTGCAGATCTCATTTGTTTGTTCCCTTGACTTCTTATTTTCTTGAACCCTTCATTGTCTACATCTCAGTCACAGTCTTTCTTCAGCTAATGAGCAAGCTAGTTTTTTGTTTTGTTTCATTTTGTTTTAATATGGCAACTTTTAACAAGCTAGAGTCATCTTAAAGAATAGAACTTCTGTTGAGAAAATGCCTCCATAAGATCAGGCTGTAAACAAGTCTGTAGGGCATTTTCTTAATTAGTGGTTGATATAGAAATATCCAGTGCATGGTGGGAGGTGTCATTTCTAGATTGGTGGTCCTGGATTCAATAAGAAAGCATTCTGAGCAAGCCAAGAGGAGTAAGCCCGTAAGTAGCACTCCTTCATGGTCTCTGAATCAGCTCCTACCTCCATGTTCCTGCCCTGTTTGAGTTCCTGCATTTACTTCTCTCAATGGACCGTGATTGCAGGAAATGTAAGCCAAATAAGCTTTCCTTCCATGTTGCTTTCGGGTCATGGTGTTCCATCTCAGCAATAGAAACCCTAACTAAAATAGCAAATACTATTCTTTGTCAGAAAATACTGTGCCATCTGTAGGCCCACTTTCCATATCTCTAGTTAATGTATGTCAAGAATGTACATAACATTGTGGTCTGTCAGAACCAAACAGAAAAACATGACTCTCATTTCAACCACATAGTAATAAAGTATTCCCATCCTCATGATACAGGCTGAGTCCATGTGAAAAGCCAAAACTCTCACCCCACCCATAAACAATGGTGCAATTTTTTATCAAGACCTCCTTGGGTCTTGATAAAATGCAAATAGGAAAATATCTTTGTTTTCACATGACAGTAATAAAGCTATACTCCTTTTCTCTAGCAGAGACAGTCAAAAGATCCAATTATAAGAACAGGCATTAAAGAGGATCAAGATTCTCATAGACAGTACTGTGTGCAGGTTTCAAATTTTAAAGTCACTTATTTTTATCAAGAACAAGGAATATATCAAATAGAATTTTAAATGTTAATAATAGAGAGTTTGAAGTGACAGACATTTCTACACCAGCATGACAGTTGTCGTCTATCTGAAGGTTTAAAACAGTCATTATTTAAATGATTGAGTAAATGACTATTGCCATACTTGAATCAAATAGTAAAATGAGAAAGACTCAACCTAAAAACTATAAAAAGTACAAGCACAGAAAAAGACAAAGAAAATCCACACAGAAATTTTAGATTTGAATTCCAAGCAAATTTCTAAATGGAGTGTGAAAGTTATTGACTATTTTTTCTTCCTGTTTTTAGTAAGGTGGAACTTTACTAAGATTTAAGGAAAACTACTACTCAAAAGTAAGTCCTTAGGATACAAGGATTAAAAAGCTAATAAATTAAGAGTTCTAGTGTAGAAAATATGTCTAAAGGAAAAAGAAAAGAGCAGCATTTAAACTTTTGCCTAATACTTTGGATCCCAAGTCCTAAGTATTCAGCCATACAAAAGGCTCTTATTAAATGACACATTGAGCCTCCTCATATAAACAAACAAACAAAAAAAAAAAAAACCAAGAAAATAGGAGTTATCACAGAAATATTTGTTTTAAAAAACTTGCTGTTCAATAAAATAAAATTTTAAGCTATATACATATGGAGAGACAAACAGTACTTGGGATTACTATAAAAGAAATTGGGTGTCTGGCCCAAATGTGATCAGAAAGGACAAAACAGGTGTTATACCTACAATTTTTATGTCTGTGAAATATGCTGATAAAACTGCTTAACAACAAACATATATTTTACTTTTATGAAAAAGATTGAATGGATTCAGAAGGTATCAAGAGCTAAGGTATCAGGGTTATAGGCTATTGGTAAATCTACATGTATCTTGCTGTTATATTTTTGTATAAAAACATGATTCTTGAGTTTTTCAGGTCCAAAATGCAGAGAAATTATACCCCAAGATGGTTTACTGTTTACTTCTCTAATTTGACATTGGATAAGGAAGAGTGGAGACTTAAAATGAGGTAAATAAAGTCTCTTGAAATATCCAACCTTATTCAGAGCATCAGACAATTTATACATCAGACAATATATACAATTTAGACTGTTAAGAAGAGTCACCTGAGTAAATTGTACAATCGTAAGGACAAGCTGTTGTTTTTGTTTGTTGTTGCTGCTGGCCTGCCTTCCTGATCTGGGGGGAAGAGGTTCAGAAAATTCACAAATCTGGGGCCTGGGAAGGTATCCCAGCTCTGAGGTGGGACAGTGTCCCAAGGGTATACTGAGACATGGGAGCCCAGAAACCACACAGCTCTAAGAGAAGGCCTCCTCAACAGAGATGTTGCAGCTCCCAGGATAGGGGTACCCCAATTCCTGATGAGCTGAAGAGCTTATGAGCCACAGCCATACTCCTTCTTAGTCCATTGCAGCCCCCAGGGGAGGGTTGCCACAACCCCTGATGAGCTGAGGAGACTACCCCCGAGCTCTGCTACTTCTCCAGCTAATGAAGCTCCCAGGGGAGGATTGCCCCAATCCCTGCGGAGCTTCGGAGTCTCAGCTCAAAGCTCTGCTGCTTCTTCATTTCTCCTTTCTTCTTCTCCCAGTGAGAGTCACAGCAGGCAGCACATTTCTTAAAGGATATTTATTGGAAGGACAAATCCAGGAGAGGAGGATGTATCCAGAAGTGACTGCCTCTGCTTCCTGTAGAAGGCAGGAGAGAACTGGGCAATCACAGCCTTTGTACAGGAATTCTTAGAGGGTGGGTCTTTCTAGAGCGAGGAGTTCCAGAGTGTGGATTGGTAGGATTTCAAGCCCTGAGCTTGGGAAGCTGTGGTTGGCTGTTGGGGCAGCAGACCATCACAGCTTGATGGGTTTCATCATGCCTTGGAGTGGTTTGGAAGGGCTGTACAGCAGCACCTCTCTCAGCAGGGCGCAGTGGCTCAGGACTGCTGCCAAGGCCTTCTCAGAGGCTGCTGCAGCAGACTGAGAGCTGCCTGTAGCGATCTCTGCTGTGGCAGCTTTGGTTATTGCTGAGAGCCAGGCTGGGCTTTGATTGCTGCCACACTGCGGGCTGCTGGCTGTCACCACAATGAAAGCCTTACACAAGCTTCACATGAAAAAACATTAATCTCCATAGGGGCATATAAACAAATACAGTAGATGTTTTTAATGAATAATATAAAAAAACTACTTTTAGATACTGAGCTGCCATGGGCTACATCTGAGCGAGATTCTAGGTTAGACCCATGAATGGTCCTTAATTGGAGTACCCTAGTAATGGGAACTGTCTCTGACATGAACTCAGGGGCTGATTCTTTGACCACCTCCTCCTGAGGGGGGAGCAGCCTTGCCAGGCCACAGAGGAGGACAATGCAGCCAGTCCTGATGAGACCTGATTAGCTAGGGTCAGATGGAAGGGGAGGAGGACCTCCCCTAACAGTGGACTTAGAGAGGGGCAGGGAGGAGATGAGGGAGGGAGGGTGTGATTGGGAAGGAATGAGGGAAGGAGCCACAGCTGGGATACAAAGTGAATAAACTGTAATTAATATAAAAAAATACTCTTCTCTGCTACACATAGGAGAGAAAAAAAGAGCACATTTCAAGAACAATTCCATGTTTTGAAGTCACAAGACTCTTGCTTCCTTGGACTTTTGTCTCAAGTACTCAGAATTTCCCTGGCATAACTCTATTCTTGGACTGTATTATGACAAGCTACCATGAAAGCCCCACCCATACCTAATTTATTTCACTTAGAGGCTAAAATTTGAGGCTTCTGATTTTCTAGGATTTAATGGAATTTTCTATTTGAGTTGATGTTGAAATAGGTTAAGATTTTGGCAAGTGTTTAGCAGATATAGTCAATGTATCATCTTTATGATAGCAAAGTGAATCTTTGAGGGCTCTGTGTTATACTGTAGTAGGATTATAAATCTCCTCTCCCAAGAACCAGGTTATATAAGTAGGTTGTGAATACTATATGATAAAAATTAAGATTGCAGATGGAATTGTTTAATATGTTTTAACTGAAATAAAATTACATCACTTTCTCCATGCCTCCAAACATCTCTAAACTATGCCCCTTCAAACTCTCCCCATATGTTCTCAACTCTCAGTTTGATAACCTCTCTTTCTCTCTTTGATTATCGTTGCATGCCCACCTGTATGTGTATGCACACATACACATGAAGAGAACCCGATGAGTCGTCTGTTCTTTGTTTGTATTTGTTTTCCAAGCTGATCATTCTGTATTGGACAACCACTACAGAGGCTCATCTCTGTGAACATTTAATTTTCCTTCCCTCAGTAGTCATTAGTTGTCTGTTGTTCTTCGTCTAAGACTGGAACCTCATGAAAATGTCTCCCTTTCATGTTAACGTGTCCATTGATATCGCCATTGTTCTGATCTTTTTTTCTGTAGCCATATTTTGGAGATACTGTTTCATGGCAAATGTCCAGGTGTTCTGGCTCTTATAGTCTGTTTTTATCAGCTGGGAACTCAATCTAAAGTGGATACAAAAAATGAGAAGATACAGAAGGAAAAGGATGCAGAGGCTTCTCTGGTTACTATGGAATTATGCTAAACCATGTTTGCTACAATATAGATATAGGTCCGTACCATCAAAACGTGTATAGATATTTACATATAGATTACTGTATAGTCTGTCAGCTGAGAGACCATAGGAATAAACCACTCCCAAAAAAACACATCATCTTGCAAATTTTTTGATATTATTCTTCAACTAAATGAACTAGATCTCACTGAAGACATGACTGAGTCTCACGTTTGGTGAGAAACATACACAGGAGCATGGAATATCTTGTCATGTATGAAAGGAAAGAAGTGACAACTAAAAAGATTGAGTATTTGTCAGAGTCAAATGCTAATCTAAGAGACTACACCGGCAAAAGCCGGAACAACAAATAAAGCAGCAATATATTGAAAGGCAACATGTACATGTCAATTAATTGAATATACATAAATGAAAAATAGAGAATTATCCCTTGAAGAAGATTGCCATATAGTTTAGGTAAATACACCACTATTAAGATAATAGGTAAAAGTTCTCCATGTCTTAAGTTTGTATGATGAAGTGTTACTTTTCCCAGGTGGGGGTGGTAGTGAGGGAAGTTTTGCTACAGTGGAGAGGCTAAAAAATACTGGCTCAGCTTGACAGAAAGGTCAGTATCTGCATTAATAAATCATAGTCATGACCTGTATCTTTGCTGTGATATAATGAGAAGGGTACTTAACCTCTGTCTGTGGTATTCTGTCTCCAAACACTCTGCCCAAGAATAATTGTAATAATTGTAATTATATACATATAGATATGCAAATTTGAACTGTCTAAAAAATCCACAAAGTAACTGACCAAGACTTATCAAACTATCAAGGTTGGCAGAACCAGAGAAAACCTGAGAAATTGTACAACTCAAGTAAAGCCTCAGGAGACATGAGGACAAAATAAAATATGATCTACTAGATGGAATCAAAGAAAAGTAACAAGGATTTTGGTCTGTAGTAATGTCCAAATATTGTATAATTATTTGAAACAAGTGTGCCATACTGATGCAAGTTATGATTAATAAGGGAAGCTGTGTCTGTAACAGCTTTATTATCACTACAACTTTACTGTAAAGTTGCACTATTCAATAATATATTTTTCATTGTTTGGGCCTTATTATCATATAGTTCTAGAATGTTTATGTGTTAAACTAGTGGTGTATTCACTTCACTTCCCAAAGATGAAAACTTCTAACGTCATCCTCACAGTTGCATACAAGTACCTTGTTTCATTAACCTGTAGAAGAATAAAAGCCTTCCAACTAGGAGGGCATGACACGGTCTACACAATGCCTAGGATGCATTCCTGAATAAAAATCCCATTATAAAGTTTAGTTATGTTACCTATTAAGTCCTTGACACTGGTGTCCAAAAATGGATAGTCATGGGAGATTTAAAAAAAAGAAAAAAAGAAAAAGAAATCACTGCTGTAAAAAGGTGTTTCTTGTCAATATAGATTGCTTCATTGTTTAGCAGCTCTTGGGGCACAAGTCTAACATCTATATTTGGGCCCAAAACTTTATTTTCAGCAGCACTCTTTGATTTCCTTAACAAACCACACTCTATTAATTCCCTAATCAGGGACTAAGTCTCAATGTTGTCCATGTTGGTGTCTAAGTAAAAAGCAGAATGTACTGTGATAGGTTGTTTCAATCCCTGCCTTGCACCATAGGTACATATCTTTGGATGATTCCAGACAAACTTTTCCAAGAACTTCTAAAAGGGGATCTACTACAGGGTGTTTATTTGTTAGTTGGTTGGTTATTTATTGCACCCATCTTCTGAAGCCGCAGGCTTAAATAAGAAGCCATCTTTGACCCTGGATCTTCAGAAGCCATTTCTGAACCGCAGTCTTCAGATCTGGATTAAAGTGCATGAACTCTGGCTACAAGATGCTGATAGTAAAACCAAACAACCCAAAAAAGCGATGTCCACTACCACCCTTTCACACTATTGTCTAAAGCTTCATTCAATAGTCTTTCTATCATAACATTCATTCTGTTCTGAAATAAGATCCAAAGGCCACCTGCCATCATTTACCCTGCTCATGCTTATATTACCATGATATATCTGAGAATAATCATTTTTTCACTCAACTGGCTCCTTGGAACAATATGAGAGATGATTAGGTTCCAGCCATGAATCATGTGGAGTGTTTATGAGGGGAATGCCATTTAAGTATAATTTACAGGGTTATTCTCATTGAATAATTTTTGGTGTGACCTGTGTTCTGAAAGATTCCACTTGTTCCCTTTTATACTTAATAATAAAATGTCTTTCAATCCACAACTGGAAAAGATTTAAAGCAGATGGTAAACTAAATAAACTCTAATGCTTATTTTCTGAAGTGACTGTGGGGATGGGAAAGAAGAATGAAAATAATTCTAGTATAAAACAAAAATGATATAAATTTTTTAAAGAAATCATTTTTCAATAAAAATTGTAAAGAAGAAATATGTGTATTTTTTCACATAGCTCAGAGATCACATAAATGCCAGGAGAAATGACAGTTGCTGAAATAAATGTGTTTTTTATGAAAAGCAAAGTAGTAAAACAAGCAAAATAGATGCGTAAAATGGGCAAATTTTCAGCGGATTAGTTATTGCTGCCTCAGGGCAACTATAAATTATAAACTTGTTTTTAAACTTTTTGGGTATTCATGAATATATTCTGGATCTGTTCTTCCTTAGCCAGCCCTTGTAATTTGACCCTTTGCTGGTTTACAATATTCTTCAAAGTTTACAAATCAGTGTTTCCCAGATATTTGGATGGAAAGGGTTCTTGTAAATATTAAAAATAATTTTGACTCAAATACTAACTTTTAGGGACATAAAGTATCCAACTTAAGCTGAAGATGGTGGCTCACGCCTATAATTTCAGAATCTGAGAAGCCAAGGCAAAAAGATTGACATTAACCTGGACTACATAGTAAATTTTAAGCCAGCCTATCATAAATATTTATCTTTTCTCAAAAATCAAACAGTTAAATTAAATGTAAGATTTTATTTCATCTTCTTTCACCCAAATTTTTTTATAATTTTTATTTTTTTATATTAATCACAGATTATTTACTTTGTATCCCAGCCATTGTCCCCTCCCTCATACCCTCTTAATCCCACCCTCTCTCCCTCATCTCCTCCCTGCCCTTTTCTAAGTCCACTGAGAAGGGAGATCCTCCCCCCCCTTCCATCTGACCCTAGACTATCAGGTATCTTTAGGAGTGGCTGCACTGTCCTCCTGTGTGGCCTAGCAAGGCTGCTCCTCCCTCGGGAGGGGGGCATCAAAGAGCCCTCCATTGAGTTCATGTCAGAAATAGTCCCTGTTCCCCTTACTAGGGAACCCACTTGGATACTGAGCTACCATGAGCTACATCCAAGCAAGAGTTATAGGTTACATCCATACATGGCCCTTGGTTGGAGAAACAGTCTCATAAAAGACCCCTGTGCCCAGATATATTTGGTCTTTGTGGAGCTTCTGTGAAATAAACACAAAACTTACTTTCTGTCCTTTTCTTTCAAAAATGAGCAAAGCTACATTTAGTGATAAAAACAGTTTTAAATATCATGACTTGATTCTTCTATCATTTCTTCCTTGTAGAAAAGGGCAATTAATTGTAGTAAAGCATTTGTGATGACACACCGAAGTCAAGGGCCAATTGACATGCTTTCGCTTTATGACGACTCAATGGGAGAGTAATTCAGTTGCATATACACATGTCAGAACTTCACAGACTTGCAAGGAGCAGAAAAAGTACTGGTGAATGGAGTTCCCCGAAGGACTCTGCTTTTAGCTCACTCAGTGCCCACACATGCAAATACAATTAGGACTGAAGCAAGTATGTCAAAGGTAAAAATGTTTAATTTATCTTTTCAGCAAAAAATCAACATGTCAGACTAATTTTGACTTACAAAGTTATAAATGATAAAAGAGTAGTATTATTTGAGTGTACCCTTAACATAACATTTATTAAGACTTTCAGGGTTCTTTTGAAGGAAGCCACATCTAGCACTGGATTCAAATCAAGCAAATGATAGAAAAAGACAAAAAACTTGATCAAACAATAATGAGAAAACACATCAAACATAATACTGTCAACCATGATATGGTTTTACACTTATTTTACTTATAACTTATGAGGAATGATATGCTTAAGTGCTCAATAACCTAAATTTTTGCATATTATTCATTTAATCTGTGCTCTTGAATTCAACAATAGCCATAATATACACAGCTGACCTTTTTTGCACAGAAATACATTCTGTGGAGATCTCATTATAATAAATCTATTATATTCATGAAATATAACCAAAATCACCATAAAATACAGAAAAGTGTGAACTAATATTTAATAGACTTTTTCCTTTTTTAAAATTTAGTTACTCACTTTAGATCTCAGCTGTAGCCCCCTCCCTCCTTTCCTCCAGGTCCCTCTCCTCTGTTTCTCCATCATCCCTCTATCTCCCTTCCTTTGCCCCTCAGAAAAGGATAAAACAACCCCGCCCTCTGCTACTGTGATAACTGGCTCCAACCCAACCAGTCTCATCAGGACTGTGTACTTTGTGTTTTACAGTGTCCTGGAAAGGCAGCCATGCCAGAGTGAAATGATCAAAAGACACACAACAGAGACCATATCAGACACAGGCCCCATCCCCTTTCTGGGGACTTCCAGTGAACAACAACAACAACAACATGCAGGGCCAGAGAGTTTTAGAGCAGAATTCTAAATTCTACAGACTTTCAAAAAACAACTAATATCAATACTCATTAAACTGTTCCATAAATTAGAAACAGAAGGAATATTGCCAAACTCATTCTATGAGTCCAGAGTTACCCTGATACCTAAACCACACTCAACAAAGAAAGAAAAATTCATACCAATTTTCCTTATGAACATTGGTGCAAAAATAATCAGAAAATATATGCACTTCTGAATGGGGATTGAGCATTTTACCCAGTGTCCTCCGTCTTGATTAGTTTCTTTAGGTGTACAGATTTTAGTAGGTTTATCCTATTTTATATGTCTAATATCCACTTATGAGTGAGTATATACCCTGTGTCTTTATACTTCTGGGATACCTCACTTAGGCATATACAAAGTGAATAAATTGTAATTAATAAAAAATAAAATTAAAAAAAGAAGATATATGCAAACTAAACCCAGAAACACATAAAAAACATCATTGACCATGATCAGGTAGGCTTCATCCCAGGTATGCAGGGAAGGTTCAACATACAAAAATCCACCAACATAATCCACTTTATAAACAAACTGAAAAAACAAAATCATATTATCATCTCATTAGATGCTGAAAAAGCCTTTGAAAAAATATCCAAAGGCCTTTCATTAGATGAGGGAGGGAGGGTGGAATTGGGAAGGATTGAGGGAGGGGGCTACAGCTGAGATACAAAGTGAATAAACTGTAATTAATATAAAAATAAAATAAATAAATAAAAGTCTTGGAGAGATCAGAGATTCAAGGCCCATACACAAACATAATAAAAACAATATACAGCAAGCCAATAGCCATCGTCAAATTAAATGGAGAGAAATTCAAAACAATTCCACTAAATTCAGGGACAAGCCAAACCTGCCAGTTTTCTCCATATCTCTTTAATATAGTGCTTGAAGTCCTAGCTAGAGCAATAAGACAGCAAACGTTCATCAAGCAGATACAAACTGGAAAGGAAAAAGTCAAAGTATCACTATTTGCAGATGATATGATAGTATACATAAGTGACCACCAAAATTCTACCAAAGAACACCAAATCTGATTTAAACAAAAACAAAAAACAAAAAACAAAAAAACAACAAACAAACAAAAAAAAAACTTTAACAAAGTGGCTGGATACAAAATTAACTAAAAACAAAACAAAACAAAAAAAATCAGTAGCCTTCCTTACACAAATGACAAATGGATTAAGAAAGAAATTAGGGAAACAACACCCTTCACAATAGTCACACCTCTCTTGGTGCAACTTTAACCAAGCAAAGGAAAGACCATATGACAAGAACTTCAAGTTTCTGAAAAAATTTGAAGAAGGCATAAGAAGATGGAAAGATCTCCCATGCTCATGGATCAGTAGTATTAACATAGTAATAATGAGATGAGAGACAGAGGGGAGGATTGAAGGGAATGAAGGTGGGGGCTATAGCTGGGATACAAAGTGAATAAACTGCAATTTATATAAAAATTTAAAAAAATAACAAAGTAATAATGGCCATCTTGCCAAGAGCAATCAGTAGATTCAATGCAATTCCCATCAAAATACAAATACAATTCTTTACAGATCTCAAAAGAACAATTTTCACCTTCACATGAAAAAACAAAAGTCCCAGAATAGCTAAAACAGTCCTACACAATAAAGGAACTTCTGCAGGTATCTCCATCCTTGACTTCAAGCTGTTCTACAGAGTGATAGTAATAAAAACTACATGGTATTGGCATAGAAACAGACTTGTAGATCAACGGAATCTAGTCAAACACCCAGACAACTATGGACACTTGATTTTTGACAAAGAAGTTAAAACTATTCAACAGAAAAAAGAAAACATCATCAACATATGGTGCTGGTCTAACTGGATGTGCACATGTAGAAAATGCAAACAACCCATATTAATCACCCTGTAGAAAGACGAAATTCAAGTGGATCAATGTCCTCAACATAAAACAAGACACACTAAATCTATTAGGCAAGAAAGTAGAAAAGAGACTTGAACTCAGTGGCACAGAGACAACTTCCTGAACAGAACACCAACAGCTCAGGCTCTAAGATTAACAAGTAATAAATAGGACCTCATGAAATTGAAAAGCTTCTGTAAAGCAAAAGACACTGTCAAAAGAACAAAACAGCAGCCCACAGACTGGAAAAATATCTTCACTATCCTGACACTGACAAAGAGCGAAAAATATAAAGAAGTTAAGAAACTAAATTCATGCAGAAAGGAGGGGGAGGGTGGGACCGGGAGGGGAGGAGAGAGGGGCTTATGGGGGGGATACAAAATAAATAAAGTGTAATTAATAAAAGTTAAATAAAAATTTTAAAAAAGAAACTAAATTCTGACAAACCAAATAATCCAGTTAAAAGATAGGAACAGAGAATTCTCAACAGAGAAATAGCGGATGGACAAGAAACGCTTAAAGAAATGTTCAACATACTTAGTAATCAGGGAAATGCAAATTAAAACAACTTCAGTCTTCCATCTTACATCCCTCAGAATGGCTAAGATCAAAAACTCAAGTGACAGCATATGCTGGTGAGGATGTGAAAAAGGGGGAACATTCCTCAATTGCTAGTGGGAGAGCAAACTTGTTCGACCACTTAGAAAACCAATCTGACAGATTCTCAGAAAATTGGGTATAACTCCACCTCAAGAACCAGCGTTACTACTTCTGGACACATACCCAAAAGATGCCCTTGTTGTGTTGTGACACAACAAGGACATTTGCTCAGCTATGTTCACAGCAGTGCTATTTTTAATAGCCAGAATCTGAAAACAACCAATATGTCCCTCAATGGAAGAATGGATAATGAAACTGTGGTACATTTACACAATGGAATATTGCTCAGCCATAAAACACAAGAAAATAACGACTTTTTAGGCAAATGGATGAGACTAGAAAAGATCATCCTGAGTGAAATAACCCAGACCCAGAAAGGCAGACAGGGTATATACTCACTTTTAAGCGGATATTAGCCAGATGGTACAGAATAACCATACTACAACTCACATACCCAAAGAAGCTAACAAACAAAAAGTACCCAAGGGAGGATGCCCGAATCTCACCCAGAAGAGAAAATATAAAAATAAGCAGAAGTGGTCGAAGAGAGGGACCAGGGTAGGAGAGGGGACACTGAGGGAAATGAGGGTGGGGTCAGGGGAGCAGGGTCAAGAGGACAGAGGGAGAGAGAGCAACCATGTGTGCAGAGAGAGCAACCATGGCCATGGGCATTCCTTAGATAAGCTGGAGACCTGTAACAGGTTGGGAACCTGGGATGCTATGGGGGTTACTCTACCAAAACCCCTGGTGCTGGGGGTCATGGAGACTGGAAAGGCCACTCCTTAACCAAATAGGACTTCTTGTGGAGAGAAGGAAACACCAATCCAACCCACAAAAACTACCATACAGAATTTACCCTGTCTTCAGAATATGTAGTGACTAAAATAGAGCAGAGATCAAGGTAATGTTCATTGGATTCCTGGCCCAACCTGAGACCCACTCAGTGGCAGAGAGCCTGCCCCTGACTATTGATGACTCTCTACTGTGTTTTCAGGAAGCCTTGCATGGCTATCCTCTGAGAGGCTTTTCCCAGCCATGGAATCAAAACAGAAACCAAGACTCACAGCCAAACACTGGGCGGAGCTCAGGGAGTCTTGTACAAGAGTGGAAGGATAGAATGATCCAGAGAGGACAGGACCTCCAGAAGAAGACAAAAATTCCAACTAACCTGAGTCCAGAAGGGCTTTCAGAGACGGAAGCACCAACCAAGGACCTGGCATGGACTAGACCTAGACACTTTCTCCACACGCATCCCCATTGGGCAGCTTAGGCTCCATGTGGGTCCCCCAGAGAGAGGATGAATGTTGTCTCTGACACAATTTCTGTTGCATGTCTTTGGATCAAAACAAAAGCCCTGGGCTTTTGTTTGTTGGAAGACTTTTGATGATTGCTTCTATTTTCTTAAGAATTATAGGGCTGTTTAAACTGTTTGCCTGATCTTGATTTAACTTTGGCAAATGAAATCAATCAAGAATAATATCCATTTTCTTTAGATATTCCAATTTTTTGAAATACAGGCTTTGAAGTAAGACCTAATGATTCTTTGGATTTCCTCAGGGTCTGATATTATGTTGTCCCCTTTTTCATTTCTGAGTTTGTTAACTTAGATACTGTTTCTCTGCCTTTTAGTTAGCTTGGATAGGGGCTTGTCTATCATGTTGATTTTCTCAAAGAACCAGCTTTTGGTTTAATTAATCTTCGTATTTTTCTTGTTGTTTCTAAGCTATTGATTTAATCTATAAAAGAGGATTTGTTTTACTTGTTATGTTTTTTTAATGACCTCAGAGGATCTTGGATAACAGAACATCAGACATTTTCCATAAAAATCCATCCAAAGTACCACTTCTAGAAATAATTTATTTTATACTGAAAAAGAGAATAAAAGCCTCAAAACAAACAAACAAACAAACAAACAAACAAACACGTAAAATAAATGCGGAAGCAGAAGGTTCCAGTCTGGAGATCAGACCTAGGCCTTACTCCAGCCCCAGATCAGGAGGAAATATTTCACCTGGGGAAGGGATAAAGAGCAAACAAAATTTTACAGCTTTTAGTGGAACAACAACAATAAGAAATAATGACACCCTGAAGTCAGAGCCTCTGGGAAACGGTTGACAAGAGGAATTTACCTAACACTTTGCAACCTCTGGAGTCTCTATATAATAATTATCTCTTTGCCTTCCCTGACCTCCACTTATCTACTTGCTTCCATTCATTCTTTTTAATTCCAGTGTTTTTCCTTGACTGTTTCTGCCAAGGAAACAGAAACTTGGCCTTTTTAACTCTGTTGAAAAGGTGAATTCTAACTTTAGAGAGGTGTAATTTATAGAGAATCAATGAGTCTGTTCTGAGTATACAATCAGACGATTCATTGTAGTACATCAGACATCTTTGTCACTCAAAGAATGTCCTTACTGTAACTTCCATTTACATATTTATCATTCAATTTCCAAACTACAGTTTGTCTAATTTCTATAAACCTAAGTTTTATATTAAAATTTCATAAAATACATAACTATTACTGTGCATAAAACTTTTTTGTACACAGCTATATTATATTTATGTCTTAGTAGTATTATATGTGACTATAAAAAGTTATTTATTCAATCATTACATTCATCAATAAATGAACATTTTGATTTATTTCAGTTTTTATGCTAAAAATTAATTTTATTTACAAGTAGTGTTATGACAATAGCTTTCATTTCTCTAGTGTGAATTTTGAAAAATTTTATTGCTTCTCTATTTTCTGTGTGTGTTTTTAACTTTATAAAAAAGTGTCAAGGTGATTTCTAAAGTAGACAAAAACTTCCTGTAGAGCAATTATACAAGACCAATGGTGATTGACACCATTGCCATTCTTATTGTCAGCCATTGTATTTTATGTGAAAGCATATCTCCACACAGTTATAACTTGGAATGATAATGCTACATGTATGTTAATATGATTACTCGCCATTAATATTATATTATCTTTTATGAAAAACTTGTTTAGCACATTTTCCAGGTCTTTCTATTGTATTGTCTTTATTCTACCAAGCTCCAAGACACACACACACACACACACACACACACACACATATATATATGGAAGTGTGTATGTGGGTATAATTAATACTATCTTTCTACTTATATTGTTATATTACTATAATATATTATATTACATGTGCACATACATAAGGACACATACACACAAGCATGCACACATACATACACAGAGAAAGAATGAAATAGAGAGAAACTTATACCTTTTATGCTACACGCCTTTTGTTTTGCTAACAGATTTTAAAGAATTCAAATGAATTAAAATCAAACTCTTGATACTGAAACTCAAATATTAGTTTTTTTCATGATCTGTGTATATATATATATTTTTTTTTCTTTTTTTTTTTTTTTTTTCCTGCTCCATTTATTTTCACAAGACTAACCTGTTTTCTTACCTAAGTTCTCCCTCTCTGGGATTTCTTCAGTTTGTTCTTTCTTTATTATTTCTATTTCTAACTTTAGACCTTTATTAATTTCCTTCACCTGTTTGTATTTTCCTGCCTTTCATTAAATGATTTGTTCAATTCCTGCACCTGTTTGTTTGTACTTTCCTGTGTGTCTTTCAGTGATTTGTTTATCTCCTCTGTAAAAGACTCATGCTGTTTGAATGTACCTTTGTGTTTCTCTTCAAGGATTTTACGCCTTTCTTCTGTTATCATCTTCATAAACATAAATTTACTTTCATTTTTGGGGGTGTGTCTTAGATGTGTTAGGGTATTCAGGGTTGCTTTGCATGGAATAATGAGTTCTGGAGATGCCATATTGTTCTGGCTTTTGTTGATTGTGTTTTTACACTGGCCTTTAGCCATCTAGTTGTCTCTGGCATTGGCTGTTATCCAAATGACATGAAGGTGGACCCTGGCATTTGCCCGTGGGCTCTTCTCTCACCTGGAAAACACAGATGTTGGGGTTTTGGGGTCCACATTACCATAGGTTGGTCACCATGCCCTCACTGTTCTCATTGTTCAGATACTGTGCACGATCAGCTCTGCCATCTCAGATATAGCCATCTACACTTTTGTTTTTATCTTTGCACAACTCATGACTATTATTTGTTGAATAATTATAAAGAAGTTTCATTAATTACTGGGAGGCTCAAAGATGGTGGCACCCTCAGTGCATGGTCTCTGAGTGGCAGAAACTCAATCAATGCCTAGTGGAGCAAGTGGACACGATGCTTAATGGGAAACACCAGAGTCTGCATTTCCCAGGAGAACACTGGAACTATCCACCTCCTGAAGAGGGCTCCAAGTCTCCATGGACACAATGTCCCAGCCTTCAGTCCTGTGACACTATCCATTGTCACAAGGAGGGCTCCCAGGCTCTAGGGACACACGGTTCTAGCCTATGCACCCTGCCCCCTGCTACATAGCACCCCAGCAGGGCTTCAGAGCTCTAGGGACACAGTTCCTGAGAAGACCAGACAATACCTCAGCCATACATGTTTCTAGGCTCCAGGCCATGAACCGACCAGCCTTCCCTTGGGGACCATCCAGATATCAGGATCACAGGTAGTCCTCTACCTATGGGTCCAACTGGATCACAGTCAGCAAAGGAGAGCTATGGCTGTTCCCTAAGATTGAGCCTCTGGCTTGCTTCTCTACCATCAATCCAAGGAAGGCTACTGACCACAGGAATATCCAGCCTCTGGCCTCTGGCCTCTGGCCCAGGGCTCTTCCCAACATACCAAGAAGTCCAGCAGGTCCCAGAAATAACCAGCCAACACCAGGGATAACCAGGTGTCTAAAGGTCACCATAAGAAGACAATCAACCAGAGAGAGGACAATATGGTACCACCAGAACCTAGCTACTCTACTACAGCAAGCCCTGAATATCCTATCACAGCTTAAACACAAGAAAATGACCTTACATCTATTCTTATGAAGATGATAGAGGCCTTTAAAGATGAAATGAATAAATCCCTTAAAGAAATATAGAAAAATATAATTAAACAGGTGAAAGAAATGAATAAAATGGTTCAAGATCTAGAAAGGAAAATAGTGATAATAATGAAAACAAACTGAGGGAATCCTGGAGATGGAAAACTTGGGAGAGAAGAGAAAATATGGAAGTAAGCATCACCAACAGAATACAGGTGATGAAGAAGAGAATCTCAGGCATATAAGATACAATTGAAGAAATAAATATATGTGTCAAAAAAATATTAAATCTAAGAAACTCCCAACACAAATCATTCAAGAAATCAGGGAACTATGAAAAGACTAAACCTAAGAATAATAGGAATAGAAGAAAGAGAAGATTCCCAGCTCCAAAGACCAGAAAGTATTTTCAACAAAACCATAGAAGATGGTTAATAAAGAGATGCCTGAGGCTTACAGAACACCAAATAGATTAGAAGAGAAATTTCTCTCACCACATAATAATGAAAACAATAAATGTACAAAACAAATAAAGAATATTATAAGCTTCAAGGGAAAAAGGCCAAGTAACAAAAAAAGGCAGACCTATCAGAATCATACCTGACTTCTCATCAGAGACTCTAAAAGCCAGAAGAGCCTGGGCAGACATCATGCAGACACTAAGAGAACAAAGATGTTAGCCTATATTACTGTACCCATGAAAAATTTCAACCAATATAGATGGAAAAAACAAGATAATCTATGACAAAACCAAATTTAAAGAATATTTATAGACAAATACAGCCCTACAGAAGATACTAGAAGGAAAACTTCAGTCCAAGGATGTTAACTACAACCCAAGAAAACACAGGAAATAAATAATTCCACTGAAGCAAAACCAAAAGAGAGAGTTACCCACAGACTCGCAGACACAAGCACACACAGACAAAAAAAAAAAAAAAAAAAAAAAAAAAAAAAAAAAAAAAAAAAAAAAACAAAAAAAAAAAAAAAAAAAAAAAAAAAAAAAAAAAAAAAAAAAAAAAACAACACATAGGCACGCTCAGTACCAACAACAACATCAAAATAACAGGAACTAACAATCATTGATTGTTAATATCCTTCAACATAAATGGACTCAATTCCCCCAATAAAAAGACACAGAGTAACAGAATGGATGCTTAAACAGAACCCATCATTCTTCTACATACAAGAAATACACTTCAGCCACAAAAATAGACATTACTTCAGAGTAAAAGGTTTTCCAAGCAAAGGGAGCCAAAAATCAAGCTGAAGTAGCCATTCTAGTATTTAATAAAATACACTTTTAACCAAAATTATTCAAAAATGATAAGGAAGGACACTTCTTACTCCTCAAAGGAAACATACACAAGATAAAATCTCAATTCTGAGATTGCCCCAAATACAAGGTCACCCACATTTGTAAAAGAAATATTACTAAAGCTTAAGTCACACATTGAACTCCACACATTAATTGTGGGAGACTTCAGTACCTCACTCTCACAACTGAGAGGTCATCAAGAAAGAAACTAAGCAGAAATAATGAAACTAACAGATGTTGTGAATTAAATGGACCTAACATATATACAGAACTTTTCACCCAAACACAAAAAGAATACAAATTCTTTTTAGCACCTCACAGAAACTTCTCCAAAATAGACCATACAGTCAGTCATAAAGCAAGCCTCAATTGATAAAATAAAATTAGAATAACCCCTTGTATCTTATCAGATCATCACAATGGATTAAAGCTGGACTTCAACAACAAAAAGCCTACAACCTCAAGGGAAATGAACAACTCTCTACTAAATGACCACTGCATCAAAGAAATAACAAATTAAAAACTTCCTAAAATGAAAATGAAGGCACAGTATACCCAAATTTATGGGACACCATGAAAGCAGAGCCAAGAGGAAAGTTCATAGCAATAAGTGCAGTGTCTATATAAAGAAATAGGAGAGATCTCATACTGGCAATTTAACATCATTCCTGAAAGCTATAGAAAATAAAGAAACAAACACATCTAAGAAGGGAAAGGAATAATCAAACTCAGGGCTGAAATCAATAAATTAGAAACAAAGAGAACAATACAAAGACTCAAGGATGCCAAGAGGTTGTTTATTGAGAAAATCAACAAGACAGACAATTCTTTAGCCAAAATAGCTGAAAGACAAAGAGAATTTATTCAAATTAACAAAATCAGAAATGAAAAGGAGCACATAACAACAGACCCTAAAGAAATCCAAAAAAAAATAGTTCTTTTTTTAAAAAAAATATTTATTATATCTAAAACATTCTGCCTATACACCAGATCTTGTTATAGATGGTTATGAGCCACCATAAGAATTGAACTCAGGACCTTTGAAAAAAACAACAAGAATTCTTAAACTCTGAGTTATCTCTCCAGCCCAAATCATTAGTTCTTACTCCAAAGCCTATACTACACAAAATTAGAAAATCTAAATAAAATTGACAATTTTCTTGATAGATTCCACTTACCAAAGTTAAATCAAAATTAGATAAAGTATTGGCTTTGATACAATGCTAGGTTGAGTCTTTCAGAGGCTCTCCTTTGGTAGGCCACTGTCCTGTTTCCTGAGACTCATAAACAAACTTTGGACAGAATGCAGAGAATCTTAGGAAAGAAGGGGGAGAGAGTAAGACCTGGAGAGAACAAGAGCTCCACAAGGAGAGGAAAAGAACCAAAATATCTGGGCACAGGGTTTCTTTCTGAGACTGATACTCCAACCAAGGACCATTCATGGATATAACCTAGAATCCCTGCTCAGATGTAGCCCATGGCAGCTCAGTATCCAAGTGGGTGTTCTAGTAAGGGGAACAGGGACTGTCTCTGACATGAATTCAGTGGCTGGCTCTTTGACCGCCTTCCCTGGATGGGCTAGAAGTCTTTCCAGGCCACAGAGGAGGACAATGCAGCCAGTTTTGTTGAGACTGGATAAGCTAGGGTCAGATGGAAGAGGAGGAGGAATTCCTCTATCCGTGGACTTGGAGAGAGTCATAGGAGTAGATGAGGGAGGAAGGATGGGACTGAAAGGGGAGAGGGAGGGAACTACAGCTGGGATACAAAGTGAATAAACTTAATTAAAAATTAGATAAAGTATTTAGTTTTATAATTCCTAAAAAAATAGAAGCAGTAAATAAAAGCCTCACAACCAAAACCAGCCAAGGGTCAGTGGGTTCAGCACAGAATTCTACCAGATTTTCAATGAAGAGCTAGTACCAATATTTCTCAAACTATTTCACAACATACAAACAGAAAGAATATTGCTAAACTCATTCTATGAGGCTACAGTCACCCTGATACCCAAACCACTCAAAGACTCAAAAAAGAAAGAAAATTTCAGGCCAATGTCCTTTATGAGCATTGGTGCAAAAATACTAAATAAAAGTCTCGAAAAATGAATTGGAAAACACATCAAAAATATCATCCACTGTATCCAAATAGGCATCATCCCAGGAATAAATATATAAAAATCCATCAATGTAATCCACCATATAAACAAACTGTAATGATCATTTCATTAGATGCTGAAAAAGCCTTTGACAAAATCCAACAACTTTTAACATTTAAAGTCTTGGAGAGATCAAAGATGCAAGGTGTGTAACTCAGTACTATAAAGGCAATATACAGCAAGCCTAAAGCCAACATCAAATTAAAATAGAGAGAAACCTCCAACAATTTTACTAAAATCAGGGACAAGACAAGGCTGTATCTCCATATCTCTTCAATATAGTACTTGAAGTCCTAGCCATAGCAATAAGATATCTAACGGAGATCATGCAGATACAAATTAGACGTGAGCAAATGTCTTTGTTGTGTACTTGAGCAAATTTTGGGTATATGCCTATGAGTGGTATAGCTGGATCTTGAGGAAGCACTATTCCTAATTGTCTGAGAAAGCAGCAGATTGACTTCCAAAGTGGTTGTACCACTTTACATTTCCACCAGCAATGGAGGAGGCTTCCCCTTTCGCCACAATCTCTCCAGCTTGTGTTGTTACTTGAGTTATTTATCTTACATCTGATGGGTGTAAGGTGAAATCTCAGGGTCGTTTTGATTTGCATCTCCCTGATGGCTAAGGATGTTGAACATCTCTTTAAGTGTTTCTCTGCCATTCTATATTCCTCTACAGAGAATTCTCTGTTTAGCTCTGTACCCCATTTTTTAATTGAGTTACTTGATTTATTGCTTTTTAACTTCTTTAGTTCTTTATATATGCTGGATATCAGCCCTCTGTCAGATACAGGGTTGGTGAAGATCCTTTCCCAGTCTGTAGGCTGTCATTTTGTTCTGACGACAGTGTCTTTTGCTTTACAGAAGCTTTTCAGTACATTTGCTCAACCACGTTTGTAGCAGGTTTATTTGCAATAGCCAGAACCTGGAAACAACCCAGATGTCCCTCAACGGAGGAATGGATACAGAAATTGTGGTATTTTTACACAATGGAATACTACTCAGCAATCAAAAACGAGGAAATCATGAAATTTGCAGGCAAATGGTGGGATCTAGAAAAGATCATTCTAAGTGAGGTATCCCAGAAGGAGAAAGACACACATGGTATATACTCACTCATATAGTCCTATATGATATGATAAACATAATGAAATCTATACACCTAAAGAAGATAAACAAGAAAGAGGACCCTAGGTAAGATGATCAGTCCTCACTTAGAAAGACAAATGGGAGGTGCATTGGACATAGGAGAAAACAAGTAACAGGACAGGACCCTACTGTAGAGGGCACCTGAAAGACTCTACCTAGCAGTGTATCAAAGCAGATACTAAGACTCATAACCAAGCCTTCGGCATAGTGCAGGGAACCATATGAAAGAAGGGGGAGTTTCTATGGCGTGGAAAGGTTAGGAGCTCCACAAGGACCAAGTATAGCTGGGCACAGGGGTCTTTTCTGAGACTGACACTCTACCAAGGACCATGTATGGATATAACCTAGAACCTCTGCTTGGATGTAGCCCGTGGTAGCTCAGTAACCAATTGGTTCCCATAGTAAGGGGAACAGGGACTATTTCTGACAGGAACTCAGTGGCAGGCTCTTTAACCTCCCCACACCCTAAGGGAGGAGCAGTCCTGTTAGGCCACAGAGGAGGACTTTGCAGCCAGTCCTGAAGATACCTGATAAAACAGGGTCAGATGAATGGGGAGGAGGTCCTCCCCAATCAGTGGACTTGGAAAGGGGCAGGGAGGAGATAAGAGAGGGAGGGAGGGTTTGGGAAGGAATGAGGGAGTGGGATACAGAGTTAATAAAATGTAACTACTAAAAAATAAAAATAAATAAATAAATAAACAAATTAGACATGAAGAAGTCAAAATAATGCTTTTTGCATGTGTTATACATAAGTGACCCCCAAAATTCTAACAGATAACTCCTACAGCTGATAATCATCTTCAGCAAAGTAGCTGGATATAAAATTAACTTAAATCAGTATCCCACTTTGAATAAGTGATAAATGGGTTGAAAAAGAAATTAAAGAAACAACACCCTTCACACTAGCCACAAATACATAAAGTACCTTAGTGTGATTCTAACCAAGCAAGTAAAAGAGCAGCATGAAAACTTCAAGTCTCTGAAGAAACGAATTGGAGATATCAGATAACAGAAACATCTACCATGCTCATGGGTTAGTAGGTTTAGCACAGTAAAAATGATCATCTTATTTTTACTGCAATCTGTAGGTCCAATGCAATTCCTATCAAAATATCAACATATTCTTCACAGACCTTAAAAAGACAATTCTCAATTTTATATGGAAAAAACCCCAAATAGCTAAAACAATCCTATATAATAAAAACTTCTGGGGGTATCACCCACCTCCGATTTCAAACTCTAGAGAGAAATAACAATAAAAACTGCATGGTATTGGCATAGAAATAGACAAGTAATAAGTGGAATTGTACAGAATATCCAGAAATGAACCCACATAACTATGGACACTTAATTTTTGACAAAGAACCCAAAACCTTAAAATGGGAAAAGACAGCATCTTCAACAAATGGTGCTGGTCTAACTGGAGGTCTGCAGGCAGAAAAATACAAATAGATCTATATTTATCACCTTGCACAAAACTCAATTCCAAGTAGATCAAAGACCTCAACATAAAACCAGATAAACTAAATCTGGTAAAAGAGAAAGTGGAGAAGAACCTTGAACTCATTGGCACAGGGGCAACTTTCTAAAGAGAGCCTCAAGAACTCAGTCACTTAATTCAGCAATTAATAAATGGGGCCTCATGAAACTGAAAATCTTCTGTAAGGCAAAGGACACTGTCAATACGGCAAAATGGTAGCTAACAGAATGGGAAAATGTCTTCAGCAACCCTACATCTGATAAAAGGCTAATAATAAAAAATACATAAAGAAATAAAGAAATTAAATACCAACAAACAAAATAACCTGATTAAAAAATGGAATACAGAACTAAACTGAATTCTCAAGAGAGGAATCTTGATTGGCAGAGACTCACTTAAAGAAATGTTCATCGTTTTTAGTTGTTGGAGAAATGCAAAGCAAAATGACTCTGAGATTCCATCTTATACCTGTCAGGATGGCTATGTTCAAAACCTCAAGCAAAAGCACATGCTAGTGAGGTTGTAAAGAAAGGGGAACACTCCTCCATTGCCAGTGGGAGCACAACCACTTTGAAAATCAACCTGCTGCTTTCTCAGAAAATTGGGAACAGCTCTACCTCAAGACTCAGCTTCACCACTGCTGAGCATATGCTGAGCACCATACCACAAGGAAACTTGCTCAACTATGTTCATAGCAGTGTTATCCATAATAGCCAGAAACTGGAAACAACCCAGATGTCCCTCAAGAGAAGAATGGATAAAGAAAATGTGGCACATTTACATAATGGAAGTCTCCTCAGCTATTAAGAGAAGGAAATCATGAAATTTGCAGGCAAATGGATGGAACTAGAAAAGATCGTCCTTAATGAGTTACTCAAACCCAAAAAGACATGCATGGTATGTACTAACTTATAAATGGATATTATCCATAAAGTACAGGACAACTCTGCTACAGTCCACAGACCCAAAGAAGATAAGTAACAAGGAGATGCCCAAGGGAGGCTGCTTGATGCTTACTCAGGAGGGGGAAGTAAAATGGGCACTTACGGTGGATGGAGAAAGGGAACTGTGTAGGAAAGGAGATTGAGAGTGGAGCAAGGGTGGAGATTAGAAGTGAGGAGAACAGGGGAGAGAGGGCAGGGTGAGAGAAGAGAAATCTGAGGTCGGGGGAGGGGTACATCTCTGGAACTTACCAGAGTTAGTAAGTATAGAAGGAGTCCCAGGAAGTCTATGGGGGACACTTTAGCTGAGCTTCCTATGAGCAGGGATATGCGGCCTGAAATAGCTACCTCCTGTAGCCCAGCAGGACTTCCTGTGTAGGAATGTGGACATCAACCCACTGACAAAACCCTCGACCCAAAATTTGTCCTGCCTTCAAGATGTGAGCAAAGATGGAACAGAGATGGATGGAATGACCTACTTGAGACCCATCCCATGGGTTTGAACCAACCCCTGAAACCATCAGTGTTACTCTGCTATGCTTGACAACAGGAGCTAAGCATAACTTCTCTGAGAGGCTTCACCTAGCATCTGATGGAAATAGATACAGAGACCTACACCAAACATTAGACAGAGCTCAGGAGTCACATGGAAGAGCTGGGGGAAGGATTGAGGGACCTGGAGAGATCAAGAACTCCACAAGAAGACCTACAGAGGCAACTAACCTGTGCCCATGGGGGCTCACAAAGACTGAACCACCAACCAAAGAGCATGTGTGGACTAGTCCTAGGACCCTGCACATGTGTAGCAGATACGGATTTTGGTCTTCATGTGTGTCCCCCAGCAACTGGAGCTGGGGCCCTCTCTGACTCTGAGGCCTGCTTTGGAGCCCAGTCCCTGAACTGGGCTGTCTTTTCTGGCCTCAGTGGGAGAGGATGCACCTAGTTCTGCAGTGACTTAAAGTGCCAGGGTGGTTGGTGCCCATGGGTGATCACCCCCTTTTCTGAGGAGAAGAAGAGGAGAGGATGGAGGAGAGATATGTGCAGAGAGGTGGAGTGGGACTGGGAGAGGAGAGGGTGGGTAGCTGCAATCAGGATGTAAAGTAAATAAATAATAAATAAAATCTTAAAAGGAAATGGAGGAAAGTTGAATGTACCCCAATCCTCTATTATCCGTTGAAATACAGTATAATTGCACTTTGATTTATATAGTCTCAATTCAATATTGCCCATAACGCTGGGCTCTCAGCACCTCTCATGTTAAGATATCATCACTAATGCAACCGAGTTTTTCAATTTGTTCACTTAACATGTTTCCCCTTAGTGTGTATTGCTGCTGTCATAAATAGGCAACTTGATGTTATATGGTCTTCAAGTTCCTTCTGTAAGAAACGTTTGCTCTTGGTGAACTGTGTGATTTTTAGGGGTTTTTCTCTCATTTTATATATTGTCACTGGAGTGTTAAGTAGGTCCAATTCTCACAGTATACAGAAGTGCTTGCTGCACAGCACTCTGCTTTAGGTAAGTGGCTTTTCAATTGCTTTAGATTACAGACTATGAGTATTTTATTGTGCTTCACAAGCTCTGAAAAACCAGTGAACTTTTCTATTTGTCCAAAAGTGTCTTAAATATTTGTAGAATTTTTTCATCAAAATCGTACTTCAAATACATAAATATCACAAATATTCATAATAAAGATCTGCTTGGTGACAGAAAAAATACCATTATAGGGAATAATAAAACATTGTTACCTGGAGAGTCGGGGACATCCACAATGCCTTCCCTCATGCCAACCACACGACCGTGCTAGGCTGCCGCACGTTCTGTCTGCCCCTCAGACTGCACCAGCTGCGTCTCCACAGACAGCTTGTACACGACCTCAAGAAATAAGGCACTACAGATTGAGCAGCGGGGCCCCCACCAGAGTCTCCCTCAAAGTTTGAGAGTTCCTCTGCCCACCCATCATCTGCTTCTTTCTGGTACGTTTCTGAACATGCAGGTCCCAGCCTTCCCAGGCCCCTGGCCTCACAGCTCTGCCTTCAGAGCAGGGAAGAAGAAAGAACACGATGGGAGTTACCTCTCAAGGAAGTGAACCATGACAACTGTAAACAGACAGCTTGGGATTCAGTCTGGTATTTTCTACATGTGTTTCTGCCATGATGCAATCTGTCATGAAGCCTTCACCGGGGCTTGTTCCACTCCATAGAAACAGCGAGCAAAATAAATTTTATCTTCATTTTATACATAAAAAAAACCACTGTGCTACTTAAACCATATTGAATGACATACACTTCCCTCTGCTACCATTTAAATGAGAAAAGAATAACAAATACTATTCATAATAAAATCATGACGTTTCTACCAACCTACAGCAAAAAGAAATCTGTGAGTCAACAATGTGGCTATTGGTATGGCTGGCTCTCTAGTACGTGTTTTTCTGTTCTACTTCAAGGACATAAACTCATTTGGGGAAGTAAAGTAGATTTGCCTTTGTAAGAGATACATCTTATTTCATACATTGCTTTGGAAGTATAGTCGAAAGCACTTAAAATATTGGAAAAACAAATTGTGAGATTACTTGAAGACCTCAAAACCAATAATTTTAAACACTCCCTCTAAACTATTTCAAAGGTCAAACTAGGTAGGCATGCCGCAGCGACTGAGTCATCCTTCATCCTGACATATATTTCAATTAGCATGTAAACCATAAATACAACACAGACTAAATAAGTTTTTAATTATATTTTAAAACAAACTGTCCAATCTCACGTGTCAGAGATTAACTTGAAAGAGCTTTGTTCTGCTTGACAATCATCAAGTCTTCAGTTTATGACTACTTTATAATTAGTTGCTACATTCTAATGCATTCATTACTAGTTTAAAATAATCTGTAAAGTTAATGATTGTAGCTTTTATTCTATCATTTAGTCTCTGGCAAAAGACCAAACTTGATTATTTTATGTCTCTGTAGTTGACACTGACACATTGTTGAATACACTTGTCTTTAACAGAAGCATAGATATTCTATAAAATATCAAAATAGATTATGACTATTTTTAAAGTCTGTCATTTTTCAAAAAAGAAGTGGAAAGTATTAAAGGAACTTGTTATAAAAAATGAATCTTGATAACAAATTTGTAGTTTTCTTTTTGATCTTGAAATCTGTCTGAAACACTATGGTTAAAACAGCTCCACAAGGAGAGCAACAGAACAAGATAATTTGAACACAGGGAACTTCCCAGAAAATCATACTCCAACCAAGGACTATTCGTGGAGATGACCTGGAACCCCTGCACAGGTGTAGCCCATGGCAGTTCAGTGTCCAAGTGGGTTACATAGTAATGGGAAGAGGGACTGCCTCTGACATAATCTGATTGGCCTGCTCGTTGATCACTTCCCCCTGAGGGGGGAGCAGCCTTACCAGGCCACAGTAGAGGACAATGCAGCCATTTTTGATGAGAACTGATAGACTAAGATCAGAAAGAAGAGGAGAACCTCCCCTATCAGTGGACTAGGGAAGTGGCATGCATGCAGAAAGGGGAGGGAGGGTGGGATCGGGAGGGGAGGAGGAAGGAGCTTATGGGGGGATACAAAATGAATAAAGTGTAATTAATAAAAAATTAAAAAAAAAGCTCACCAGTATTTAGAATTGTGCTTTCCAGATACCTTTATTCAAAATACATTGATTTTTCAACTTTCATTTTAAATTACTCAGCATTCTTCTCTTGACTTAGACTATTACCAATCATAAAATTGCTAATTAATTGGTCTAATAGTCATGGGTCTTAAAATTAGAGATGGTAATTGCTTCTAAGAACTTCCAATTCAAGTCAAAATTATGGCAATAGGTCAAAAATTCTGGGTAGGCATGATAAGTGTTTCCATTTATTTTGTCCAGTATGGAAAGAATTATAAGGCTACAGGACTGCTCATACGCCTAAAAACTGCAATGTCATTGCAAGAAATTTAAATACAATATATCTATGATGCTCTGGTCTGTGTTTCCAAAACTGCTTGTCAAACAGTTGTGGTTATAAACTTTTTTGATCATTTTATCATAAAAGAATGATGCATCTAGAAAACCTATTATAGGTCAATTATTTATCTATTTATTTTTTTAATTTTAATTTTTATATTAATTACACTTTATTCACTTTGTATTCTTATTTAAATCAATTACATAAACCTGTTCATGTGTAAACACAACAGACTTTCAATTAATGACCTGGCCTTGCTTGCTTTACCATGGGGAAGTTTGGCAAGAATGAAGTACAAAAGATAATCTAAGACTTCCAAATCCTAGAATTTCTTGGTAAAGATGCAGAGGTTAGATGGAGACCAAGCAGGGATAGATATCCAGACTCTTTTTTTGTTTCTGATTGTCTTTCCAGGAACAGGGGACATCTTGTGGGGAAAAGCCAGGGTGCCATTTGCCATGAAGAGAAAGAGCCTCTAAGGAGACCTTGGGAAGTTGTTTTTTGTTTGTATGTTTGTTTTTGTTGTGTTTTGTTTTCCAGGCATGCTTTGTCTCCTAGTTTATAGACCGGAAGAGATGTAAAGTGTTTTGGTTTGATGAGAAATTCCCTGAACAGGCTCATTTATTTGAATCCTTGGTCCCTAGTTAGTAGTGCCATTTGAGGAGGTTTTGGAACCGTGAAGATGTGAACTCTTGCTGGAGGAAGTATCTCACTGAAGGTGAGCTTCACTCTTTATAACCTCACTCCTCTTTCTGTTTTAACTCTCCAATGTGTTGGGTCACATTCAAAGTTATCTTAGGAGACATGTATCTCGCAGGTCACGGGTTAACTCAGCTAGTCAATCTGTGGGTACCTTAATAGCCAAAATACGAATATAAGACTGAGGCACAGATCCACACAGAGAAAAAGTGATATGAAGTCCAAGAAGGAAGAGATTTGAAAGATCTTTCCTGACCATAAGGATTGTGAGTGATAATACACAGAAGAATACAAAAATCTGAAAGAGCAGTTGTTATCATGGACAACAAACTTTTGGTTTCAGATGAATATAGAATATTAGAATTGTGACTGTCTGACATATGAAAAAATAATTTTTCTGTTTAATCTACTAAAGGTGTGCCAGTTTGTTATTTCATCCAGAAGGAAACTAATACAGGCACTCCCTGAAAGATGATTGTATAAGGTGTTTGGTTTGGTTTCTCCCTTATAGCCAATGAATATCTTTTTTTTTTTTTTTTTGCTTATTTTTATTTCAGGTGCATTGGTGTTTACATGCATACATGTCTGTGTAAGGGTTTTGGACACCCTGGAACTGGAGTTATAGACAGTTGTGAGCTGCTTTGTGGGTACTGTCCTCTGAAAGAACAGCCAGTGCTCTTAACCGCTGAGTCATTTCTCTGGCCCGTGAATATCTTTAAAGCTACATAAATTAAACATTCTTAGTTTAATGTGTTTCTTTCCTTGATTTTGCACAGTAAAGTACTAACAATAAACATCTTTGTTACTGTCCCAATTCAAAAGTTTATCTTATCATACATACATCAAATCTGCATGTTATTGGCAACTCTCAGCAAGTTTTGTGCCTCTAGGCTAATGCCTTTTTCACTCTCTCACTTCCTTCTCCTTTCTGCCTCTGATGTGTGTCAAGCCCTCCTCTTGTACTAGAGTCCTCCTTGCTCTCTAGCACATTTACTTCTTCCAAATTCTCACAGTGTATAGTCCAATTCTCCGGTTTTTAAATATCAGATTATTCAATAGCTGGTTTCTATACTGTCTTTTTTTTAACCTGGAATTTTAATAGTTTTTACACATCTTTACTGGATTTCTTAAGTTACACTTATCAGTTTTTATAGCTGTTTGTGTGAACTTTTTCAAATAGCATCACATTGAAAAAAATAATATATGATAAATAAATAAATAAACCGCCCATTATATTCATAACAGAATAGTAAAGCACCATTTTTCTAAACCGTCTACAGCTGTGAGAGTGTATGAGGTACACTGCTTTTATTTGTCACAATCGTTGCTCTGCTGATACACCACATTCTGATTCCGTGGCGGCCGGCACTCATCTGCATTGAGCTGACACAGCTTCTGAAGTAATTTTTGAAGGACCTTAATTTCTCAAAATGCTCATTTTACCTTCTTTGCATTCAATTGCTTTTCAAGTCAAAGATAGGAGACAGCAGAGCTGAATCTATATCAGTGGGCTCAGATCAGATGCATTATAAAGCAATGCCAGAGGGATCTATCGACAACAGCAAAAGCCAAGTTAATGATTGAGGGTTCCAGTTCCCTTTGGCTTAGGAAGACTGATAGCTGAGCATCAAGAAATCATATTTCAGAGCTTCTGGCTTATCAGCAAATTCATCAGCATTTCTTGTAAAACCACCTGCCTGAATTTTATTCATGTATTTGCTTATTCATACTCTGCCTAGTTTCAAAGAGAATTTAAGGCAGCTTACAGAGATAAGATACATTAAGAAAAAAAGGTGAGTCCTCTCTCAAGGGAAATTCATTAATCATAAAGTCAGACACATTTTATGGGTGGGTTACAAATTCAACACTAAGATTTCTAAGCAAGCAAAGAAGTAAAATCATTGAGATGTATTTTGGTGAAATTACCTTTTCTTTCTTTCTTTCTTTCTTTCTTTCTTTCTTTCTTTCTTTCTTTCTTTCTTTCTTCTGCAAAGAAATCACTTCCAAAGGTCGAGAAGAGAAAATATTTCTCACAAAGAATGAGTATAGACCTAATATGATGCAGCATACACTTTAATATAGGCATGCACAGTGATTATAAATATGTCTTTGGTATCAAGGTAAATTATTAGCACACAGGAATATTCCAAGGCATGGTCAAAATTCACTTGAAAGTATTCAGCTATCCTATCGAGAATACTACAATTCAAACAACAGTTCTAATTCTTTACTGGGTAAATTTCTGTATTAGTTGTTGATTTCTTTGTTACTGTAATTCTGATTAAATGACAGTTGAAGTCTACATATCTGGAAAATCTCATTCAAATTTGCTTTCATGTATGTAATACAGTCTATAAGAGCATAAATATATGAGGTCCTAAAAGACTGTGGCTTATTGCTTCATACTCACATAATCTAAAGTAACTTATTTTACTTCTGCAAGTGAAAGTTTCTGTGTCTATAGCCCTTTAGCTCATGAAATGGACATTTTAAATTGGCTAATGACACATTATAAGCAATCAATAAATGATAGCTTTAGCTAGTTAAAATAGTCTTTTATTCATATAATTAATTCTTCATACAAAGGTACAATACTGGATGGGACAGATGTTGAGTTCATTTTTTTATAATCTTATCTGATTATAATGCATCAGATTCAATGCATCAGGTAAGCATTTGACATATGATGGGGAAAGAACCTCCAAAATTTGGCCCTGGGGCATACACTTCTTAAATAATCTCTATCCTTTGACTAAAATTATAAATTTGGATGTTATAAATTTGAATAAATACTACTCCTGCAACAATATCACATCATATTATTGAAGGGATTTTGCAGGTATCATAAGATCCCCAATCAGTTGTAAATTATCCAAAAAGGTTATCATCTCCAAGAGTCTGGCTTAAGTTCTTTTAAAAGTCAAAGGGATCAAAGTTAGAAAAATTCTTAGGCCAATTAGTTTTCAATCTGGAGAAATCTGATCAGAGGACATTTGTTAATTTATCTCAGGTTCCTACTCCATGGAAATGGTTAGTAACAAATTTGTTGATTTAAGTTGTTTGATTTGTGGTAACATATTACCCACTAATAGAAAATTAATGCAATTCAGACTTACTCCTTAACATTCATGATCTTGGGTGAGGCACCTTGGATAATGAATGTAACGACATTGAAAATGTACAGGAAACTTGCAGGGGCAATTATGATTATAAATGTGTTCATACTTGTAAAGTGTGATTATGCTTGTAAAGAACAAATACTACAAAACCCTACAGAATCTGTGATACTGTGATTAATGTTACCACTGTATGGAACTTAAAATTGCTTTTGAACTGTGGCAATTTATTCATGCCTATTCTTCACCTTATTCTTACAAGAACCCGGAAGAGGAAACTTCTATTTTATCTTTGGATTGAATTGTTTTAAAATCCCATAAAATTCCATCCTTTCCATATTATACTAACTCCCCCTTTTCATATGATTCCCTGCACTCTGCCAAGGGTTTGGTTATGAGTCTTAGTGTCTTCTTTGAAACACTGCTAGGTAGAGTCTTTCAGATGCCTTTTGTGGTATACTCCTGTCATAAGTTCAATGCACATCCCATTTGTCTTTCTAAATGAGGATTGATCATCTTCGCCCTACAAGGACCAAATATATCAGGGCACAGGGTCTTTTCTGAGACTGACACTCAACCAAGGACCATCTATGGATATAACCTAGAACTTCTGCTCGGATGTGGCCCATGGTAGCTCATGAACCAAGTAGTTTCCCAAAGTAAGGGGAACAAGGACTATTTCTAACAGGATCTCAAGGGCAGGCTCTTTGACCTCCCCCCCCCCCAGAGGAGGAGCAGTCCTGTTAGGCCACAGAGGAGGACTTTGCAGCCAGCCCTGAAGATACCTGATAAAACAGGGTCAAATGAAAGGGGAGGAGGTCCTCCCCTATCAGTGGACTTGGAAAGAGGCAGGGAGGAGACCAGGGAGGGAGTGTGGGGTTGGGGAGGGAATGAGGGAACGGGATACAGCTGGGACACAGAGTTAACAAAATGTAACTAATAAGAAAAATAAAATTTTAAAAAAATCCTGTAAAATTAGTCAAGAAATTAGAATGGTGGTTACCCCTGAAAGAATAGGTCAAGCATAGAAACCCCACACATCTAAGAAATGTTCCATATCTTGTTCTGGGTAGTATTTCTGTAAGGCTTAGCAAGCCCTGTACTTAATACTAGTGTACTTTGTGAAATTTCTGTCTTTGTTATCTTTTAATTTTTAAATGCTCTCATATTAAGAAAGAATCCCGTGTGGTATTTTAAGTAAAACATGGCACATCTTAGGGTTATTTTTCAGAGAAACCAAAACAAATTGGATACAAAATAAAATATGTATAAGCTTTCCAGAATGAAAGCTGCAGTAATAGTAACAGCACACTATACACTGGCAAAACCAGCTCCTCCACCCTTCCCTTTGCCCTAGGTTATCTAATGCTTCAACGTATTATTTAAAAAGCTTTTAAAACACTATAGACACTATTGTTTCAAAGCATTGGAGCCAAACATTTAAATATTTTTTCCTCAATTATATAGTTTTTGAGAAGACCAAAGAGTAAAAGATTCCTTGTTCCTGGAACACCAATGCACACGGTGACTATGTGAAAGGACATGGGCTTATGCTGCGGGACTTTCTTGAAACAACATTGAACTTTCATTGACAGTGGCAGCAGGTTAATTAAGAAATCTCTTTGGCATGACACTTGTTCGATACAGATTGGCATTCCCTGAGACATGGTTATAGTAAATGCTTGTTCATCAATACTCACTCAACGGATTGACCTTACTTAAAATTAGAAAAATGCCACTTGCTTCAAAGACTATATGCCTGCAAAATCACCCCACGGAAGAATGAGAGGCAGCCATTTGAGGAACATCAGAAGATAAATTGCAGTGTATGTCAAGACTGTTGCAATGGTCTGTTCACCCCACTGATTCTGCTGGATATTTTAAAAAGCAGCACGCTAGCTACTTTTCATGACTTCAGTTTCAGAAAAACAAGGAAGTCCTCCAGTTATCCTTAACTTTCAGGATTTGTCACAGAATTTGTAAAGACTTTGTAGTTCATTGAATGCAAACCTCTCTATTGCTAGAGTAAAAGCAAAAGCACAGAGATATTAAATTGCGAGGAGACAAAAAGGACTAAGAAGAGGTTATTGTAAAATATACTTTTATTATATGATATTCAAATAATGGATTTATTAAGGAAATATATAGATATATATGTGTGCTAATTGGATTAAATAATTTTAATTCAAGAAGGTAAGAGATAGCTTACTTTAGGTGGTGCTTGCTTTGCAAGGAGGAAAGCTTGAGTTTGGTCTCCTGAAAGCCAAATTAAAAGCCAATGTGGTGTTAAGTCCTTGTAATCCCAACACTAGAGAGGCAGACACAAAAAGATCCCTGGGGCTTACTGGCCAGGTGTCCTAACCAACTTAGTGGATTCCAAGCCTGACAGAGACAATGTCTTAAAAATAATAAATACATTTCCTTGAAATGTGCAAGCCACATGAGCCATAGGGTCTGGTATTCAATCTTTACTCCCCCTCCTCCCCTCGAAGTCCAATGCCATGTCCTCCCCTCACTCTCTGTCCTCATTTCCATGGGTCTGTGAAGATCCTGATGGCATCTCATTCTGCTCTTATTCCTTCTGTTGATCAATTTAGCTTCTTCTACTCCCATCCCCCTTCCTAAGTGCCAGATCCAAATACCTAGAAACATATCCTACCCAAGATCCCTGGTGTCCACACCTGACAGGATGTGAGAATCATTCACTACCAGGCAAACCATAGCCACCACACTCTCCTAAGAACCAGAAAGAGAAATAGAAATCAAGAAATGGAGCACCCACCCAACGAAGACAGTACCAGATCTCAGCACACAGAATTATGGTCATCTCAACCCATATGTTTAGACACAAGCATAAAATCACAGTCAATAACAGCACTTCACTAGAGCCCAGCAATTCCACCACAGTAGGCCCCGAGCAATAAATGAAGCAAGAGCAACGATTTCAAAAAAGCTATCATGCAGATATTAGTGGTCCATAAACAAATTATTACTAAGTCCATTAATAAAAACTTAGGAAATGAGACACAAAGACATAAAATAAAAATGAAAAATATGCTTCAATCCATAACGAATAAGAAGAGACAGAAAAGAACACTACGTGCTCATTAAAGATAAATTCCACCAAGATGACATTTCAATTCTAAACGTCTATGCACCAAATAGAGGACACTCAAATTTACAAAAGAAACACTACTACAGCCTAAATCTCTTGTTAACCTTCATTCACTGATAGTTGTTGACCACAATACCCCAAGTCTCACAAATTCAAGTCATCCGGACAAAAACTAAACAAAGGAATACTGGGGCTAAATGATGCTATGAACAAAACTGACCTAAAAGATATTTATAGAACATCTTACTGAAAACACTAAAGTATACCTTCTTCTCAGGAACTCATGGGACATTCTCCAAGACTGACCACAAACTTGGACACAAAGTAAGTGTCAATAAATGCAAGAACACTGAAATAACATTCTGCATCTTTTGCATTCAATCTGACCAATATGGATAAAGATTGGATATCAACAAAAGAAAACTTGCAAACCCATAGAAACCAAACAACTCACTACGGAATGAAAAATGGTCAAGACTAAAATTATGGAAGAAATTAAAGACTTTTTAGAATTGAAAGAAAATGAATAAACAAAATACCCACACTACCACTACTGGGACACTATGAAGGTGGTTCTAAGAGGCAATTTCTTTTTATATATAATTTTTTATTTTTTATATTAATCACAGGTTATTTACTTTGTATCCCAGCCATAGGTCCCTCCCATATCCATTCCCAATCCAACCCTCCCTCATCTTTCCCCTGCCCCTTTCCAAGTCTACTGATAGGGGAGGACTTCTTCCCCTTCCATCTGACCCTAGCTTATAAGGTATCTTCAGGACTAGATGCAATGTCCTCCTCTGTGGCCTAGCAAGAATGCTCTTCTCTGCTGGAGGGGGGTAGAAGTGATGTCAAAGAGCCAGCCATTGAGTTCATGTCAGAAAAACTCCCTATTCCCCTTACTAGGGTACCCATTTGGATACTGAGCTACCATGAGCTACATTCAAGCAAGACTTCTAGGTTATATCTATACATGGTCCTTGGTTGGAGAAACAGTCTCATAAAAAACCCCTGTGTGCCGATATATTTGGTCCTTGTGGAGCTCCTGTCCTCTCCAGGTCATACTAATTCCCCCTTCTTTCATATGATTCCCTTTCATATGATTTCATATTCTGCCCAAGGTTTGGTTATGAATCTCAGCATCTGCTTTTATTTTGTTATGATACTATTTGCAATGTAATTTTTAATTTTTTGGTGTCAAAGTGTCTTTTTTATTGATAAATAACAATGTATTTTATCAGATACAACATTATTTTTTAAAAGTATGGTAATTTAAATTTTTATCTATTATTTTTTTAATATTAGTTACAGTTTATTAACATTGTATCCCAGCTGTATCCCTCTTCTTCATTCCCTCCCAACCCCATCCTCCCTCAGGTCAGAAGCCTACCACAGAGGACCTCTAAAAGACTCTACCCAGCAGGGTATCAAAGCAGATGCAGAGGCTTATAGCCAAACTTTGGGCAAGTTCAGGGAATCTTATGAAAGAAGGGGAAGAGAGAAAGACCTGGAAGGGACAGAAGTTCCAGGAGACCAACAGAGCCAAAAAATCGGGGCAAATGGGGCCTGCAGAGACTGGTGAATCAAGCAAGGACAATACATGGAGGGGACCTAAACACCTGCTCAGATGTAGTCCATCGACAGCTCAGTCTCCATGTGGGTTCCCTAGTAAGGGGAGCAGGGCTAGGCTCTGGCTAAAAATTTTATATAGATTTTTTGTTGTTTTGTTGTTTATTTATTCATTCATTCATTCATCATTTATTTATTTATTTATTTAATATACAGTGCTCTGCCTACATACCAGAGAAGGGCACCATATTTTATTATAGACGGTTGTGATCCACCACGTGGTTGCAGGGGAGTTGTAATCAGGACCTCTGGATGAGCAGGCAGTGCTCTCAGCCTCTCAGCCTTTTCTCTAGCCCATATCATACAAAATTAACACTCAAAAAATAGTAGTATTGCTTTTTTTGTTTTTTATTTATTTTTAATTTTTTATTAATTACACTTTATTCCCTTTTTATGCCCACTGTAGTTCCCTCCCTCCTCCCCTCCCAATCTCTCCCTTCCTTTCCCTTCTCAACTCATTCCCCTCTCCAAGTCCACTGATAGGGAAGGTCTTCTTTTCCTTCCTTCTGATTTTAGTCTATTCGGTCTCATCAAGAGTGGCTGCATTGTCTTCCTCTGTGGCCTGGTAAGGCTGCTCCCCTCTCAGGGGGAGGTGATCAAAGAGCAGGCCAATCATTTCATGTCAGAGGCAGTCCTTGTTCCCATTTCTATGGAACCCACCTGGACACTGAACTGCCATGGGCTACATCTGTGCAGGGGTTCTAGGTTATCTCCATGCATGGTACTTGGTTGGAGTATCAGTCTCAGGAAAGATCCCTGTGCTCAGATTTTTTGGTTCTGTTGCTCTCCTTGTGGAGTTCCTGTCCTCTCCAGATCTTACTATTTCCTCCTTCTTTCATAAGATTCCCTGCACTCTGCCCAATAGTTGGCCATAAGTCTCAACATCTGCATTGATAGTCTGCAGGGCAGAGCCTTTCAGAGGCCCTCTGTGGCAGGCACCTAACTTGGTCCCTGTTTTCTCCTTCTTCTGATGTCCACACAATGAAATATTACTCAGCAATAAAAAACCAAGGAAATCATGAAAATTGCAGGTAAATGGTGAGAACTAGAAAAGATCATCTTGAGTGAGCTATCCCAGAAGCAGAAAGACACACGCGGTATATACTCACTCATATAGACACATAATATAGGATAAACCTACTAAAATCTGTACATATAGAGAAACTAATCAAGAGGGAGACCTCTTGCTAAAATGCTCAATCCCCATCCAGAAGGGCAAAGAGAATGGATATCAGAAGAAAGTGGCATGCAGACTGAGAAAGAAATTAGAGAAACAGGACCTTTTATGATAGCCTCAAAAATATAAAATATTTGTGGTAATTCTAACGGAGCAAGTGAAAGTGTATGACAAAAACTTCAAGAGTTTGAAGAAATAAATTGACGAAGCTGTAAGAAGACAGGAAGCTCCTCTACACTCATGAATCACTAGGAATATGGTCATCCTACCCAAAGCTCTCTATAGATTCAGTGCTATCCCTATAAAAATCTAATACAATTCTTCACAGAACAAGAAAACAATTTTCAGCTTCATATGGAAACATACAAATATTCAGGATAGCTAAAACAGTTATTATAAATAAAAACAATAAAAACAGCTGAAGGTATTATCTTCAAATTTTATGAATGAGCTATAGTAATAAAAACAGCATGGTAATAGCACAAAAACAGATATCCTAATCAATGGAATCAAACTGAAGATGAAATTTGTCTACATACCTATGAACACCTGATTTTTGTATAAATGAGCCAGAAACACAAACTAGAAAATAGAATCTTCAACAAATGTTTTTTGTCAAACTGAATGTCTGCATGTAAATAGATCTATATTTCACCCTACCTAAAACTCAAATACAAGTGACCAAAGAACTCAACATTAAACCAGCTACAGTAAACTTGGTAGGAAAAAAAAAAAAAAACAGTGGGGAATCATCTTGAACTTATTGGCACAGAAAAAATACTTTCTGAACATAACACTGATACTACAGGCACTAAGGACAACTATTAATAGGTGAGACCTTATGAAACTAAAAACTTCTGTATAGCAAAGCACACCATCATTCAGACAAAGAAGTAGGCAATGAGAAAAAGTTTTTTAGCAGATACATATCCAATAGAGAGCTAATACCCGAAACATGAAGAACCCTTAAAACTGGGCATCATGAAAACAAATAACCCAATTAAA
Source organism: Psammomys obesus (assembly GCF_907164565.1). Classification (NCBI taxonomy): domain Eukaryota; kingdom Metazoa; phylum Chordata; class Mammalia; order Rodentia; family Muridae; genus Psammomys; species Psammomys obesus. Next base: position 27,184,820 of record NW_026592118.1, read on the forward strand.
AATAAGGGGCAGATCTAAAACTAAAATTCCCAAATGAAAAAATTCAATTGGCTGAAAAACTTCTAAAGAAATGTTCAACACTCTTAGTTATCAGGAAAATTCAAATCAAAGCTACTTTGGGATTGCGTTTTAAACTGCCAGAACTGTTAAGATCCATTAAACAAGTGACAACCCATGCTGGTGAGAGAAAGGGAAACAGTCATCCATTGTTGATAGGAGTACAAACTTGTACAGTGAATATGGAATTCCGTGTAGCTGTTCCTCGGGAAGATGGGAATCGACCTACTTCCAGACCCAGCTTTCAACTCCTGAGCATATACCAAAAGGAGGCATACTGCAGAGATGCTTTCTCAATCATGTTCATTGCTTCTCTGTTAATAACAGTCAGAAATTGGAAACAACCTAGGTGTCTGCAAGTGGACAAATCAATAAAAAAATTTGTGGCATATTTGCACAATGAAATGTAATATTACCATTAAAAAAAAGATGAATGTATGGAATGTACAGGTAAATGGAAAAAACTAGAAAGAAGATTTTGAAATTTTGTCTTCAGTTTTCCATTGAGACAATAAAATTTATCTTTAACAAAAATTCAGGAAATAGAGTCATTGTATAATGAGCATATAATTTGGAAGCGAAATGTTGAGAGAAATAAAGAACACAGGCAGAACCTGGATTCCCCAATAAGAGACATCCATTCAAAACAAAAAATATCTCCCTGTTCTAATGAAATCAGTATTGTTAGACAGAAGGAAGAGTACAGCTAGGATATCCTATTTGAAAGTCTAAAGAGAAATATAAAGGTTGATGCTGCTGACAGAATTCTTAGGTGTTAAATACAAGACAGTAAGCTGATTCTAGGTGATTTATCACCCCTTTGCCACACACATCCATCATTTATCCTCCAGTTTTTATACAATATCAATGCTTTGAATGATCAATATCTCCTGTGTCTGGCACTGGTCCCATGGTTAGCACCAGAAAAGCAAAAATTATAGAAGTATTGCCAGTTTCACCGAACTAGGAAACTGGTTAGACTGGCTGGAAATTAGAGCAATTAACCAGTTACATCTTAGCCTGGCATTCCTACTGATTAAAAATGCCTAGGAGTATCACGTTTCCATGGTCAGTATTTGACATGAAAGTGGTTGTCAATATACACAAATTTTCCAGCTAGTGTAACAGTGAGTACTAAGTGAGGCTTCCTAACCCTATCTACCCACTGCTCTTTTCACCTTGTTGGGTTTTAACCTTTGGTTTTATCAGTTAAAATCAATTCCACAGTGTAAAAATTCAGAACACATTCAGTGAGCAGAATAAATGGAAGCTAGAGATAGAGCAATACAGGTTTGTAATGTGCGGAACTTCTAAAGCCACCTCCTTCCTACTCTGCTCTCTAACAACATTAACTTTTGTTTTAAACATGCCAGCTGCTCCCTGTTAGATTCTAGTCTGCATCAAGATGGCAATTCTTCATTGGAATAGAGTAAATATCTCAAGACCTCAAGGAAAATACAGACTGAAACACTACCAACTAGATTAACATCTAAACCATGTGCCATGCATTTTTCCCATTATAAACTTTTTAATATTATTTTTATTAATTATAGTTTATTCACTTTGTAGTCACCCTGTAGCTCCCTCCTCCCCTCCTAACCCCTCCCTCCCTTCCTCTTCCCCATCTGTGCTCCTCCTGGAGTCCACTGATAAGGGAGGTACTCCTCCCTTTCCCTATGATCCTAGTCTATCAGGTCTCATCAGGAGTGGCTGCATTGTCTTCCTCAGTGGCCTGGTAAGGCTGCTCCCCCCTCAGGGGGAGGTGATCAAAGAGCAGGTCGATCAGTTCATGTCAGAGACAGTCCCTGTCCCCATTACTACGGAACCCACTAGGACACAGAACTGCCATAGGCTACCTCTGTGTAGGCATTCCAGGCTATCTTCATGAGTGGTCCTTGGCTGGAGTATCAGTCTCAGAAAAGACTGTTCTGCCCAGACATTTTGGTTCTGTTGCTCTCTGTGTGGATCTCCTGTCCTCTCCAGATCTTACTATTTCCCACTTCTTTCATAAGATTCCCTGCACTCTACCCAAAGCTTAGTTATGAGTTTCCTCATCTGCCTGGATACACTGCAGGGTAGAGCCTTTCAGAGGCCCTCTGTGGTAGGCTCCTGCCCTGTTCCCTGTTTTCTCCCTCCTCCGATGTCCATCCTCTTTGCCTTTCTGAATGAGGATTGAGCATCTTAGCCAGAGTCCTCCTTCTTGATTAGCTTCCTTAGGTGTACAGATTTTAGTATGTTTATCCTATATTATATGTTTAAAATACCCACTTATGAGTAAGTATATACCATCTGTGTCTTTCTGTTTCTGGGATAACTCACTCAGGATGATCTTTTCCAGTTCCCATCATTTACCTGAAAATTTCATGATTTCCTTGTTTTTTTTATTGTTGAGTAATATTCCATTGTGTAGCTGTACCACCATTTCTGTATCCATTCCTCAACTGGGAGGCATCTGGGCTGTTTCCAGCTTCTGGCTATTACAAATAAAGCTGCTACAAACATGGTTGAGCAAATGTCCTTATTGTATACTTGAGCATGTTTTAGATATATGCCTAGGAATGGTATACTGGATCTTGAGGAAGCAGTATTGTCTGAGAAAGTGCCAGATTGATTTCCAGAGTGGTTGTGGAAGTTTACCTTCCCACCAGCAGTGGTGGAGGGTTCCCCTTTCTCCACAACCTCTCCAGCATGTGTTGTCCCTTGAGCTATTCATCTTAGCCATTCTGATGGGTGTAAAATGAAATCTCAGGGTCATTTTGATTTGCATTTCCCTGATGACTAAATACATTGAACATTTCTTTAAGTGTTTCTCTACCATTCAATATTCCTCTATTAGAATTCTCCGTTTAGCTCTGTACCCCATTTTTTAATTGGATTAACTGATTTGTTGCTGTTTAACTTCTGGAGTTTTTTATATATTCTGGATATTAGCCCTCTGTCAGACATACAGTTGGTGAAGATCCTTTTCCTATCTGTAGGCTGTCCTTTTGTTTTGAGTGTCCTTTGCTTTACAGAAGCTTTTCAATTTCATAAGGTCCCATTTATTGATTGTTGCTCTTAGAGCCTGTGCTGTTGGTGCTCTGTTCAGGAAGCTGTCTCCTGTGCCAATGTGTTCAACGCTCTTCCCCACTTTTTCTTCTAACAGGTTTAGTGTGTCTGGTTTTATATTGAGGTCTTTGATCCACTTGCACTTTAGTTTTGTGCAGGGTGATAACTATGGATCTATTTGCATTTTTCTACATGTAGACATCCAGTTAGACCAGCACAATTTGTTAAAGATGCTATCTTTTTTCCATTGTATGGTTTTGGCATCTTTGTAAAAAATCAGGTGTCCATAAGTGTGTGGGTTTATTTCTGAGTCTTCTATTTGACTCCATTGATCCACTATTCTATTTCTATACTAGTACCATTCAGTTTTTAGTACTGTTCCTCTATAGTACAGCTTAAGATGAGAAATGGAGATACCTCCAGAAGATTTTTTTTTAGACAATTGTTTTAGCAATTCTGGGTTTCTTGTTATTCCATATGAAGTTGATAATTTTTCTTTCAAGGTCTGTAAAAAATTGTGTTCGTAATTTAATGGGAATTGCATTGAATCTGTAGATTGCTTTTGGCAAGATGTCCATTTTTACTATGTTAATCCTGCCAAGCCATGAGCATGGGAGATCTTTCCATCTTCTGATATCTTCTTCGATTTCTTTCTTCAGAGACTTGAAGTTTTTCTCAAACAGGTTTTTCACTTGCTTGGTTAGGATCACACCAAGGTACTTTATGTCATTTGTGGCTATTGGGAAGGGTGTTATTTCCCTAATTTCTTTCTCAGCCCTTTTGTATTTTGTATACAGGAGGGCTACTGACTTTTTTTTTTTTTTAGTTAATTTTGTATCCAGCCACTTTGCTGAAGGTGTTAATCAGTTGTAGGAGTTCCCTGGTAGAATTTTTGGGGTCACTCATGTATACTATCATATCATCTGCAAATAGTGATACTTTGACTTCTTCCTTTCTGATTTTTATCCCCTTGATCTCCTTCAATTGTCTTACTGCTCTAGCAAGGGCTTCAAGAACTACGTTGAAGAGATATGGAGAGAGAGAGAGAGCAGTCTTACTTTGTCCCTGATTTCAGTGAGATTGCTTTAATTTTCTCTCTGTTTTGTTTGATGTTGGCTATAGGCTTTCTGTATATTGCCTTTACTATGTTTAGGTATGTGCCTTGTATCCCTGATCTCTTGAAGACTTTAAACATGAATGGATGTTGGATTTTATCAAATGCTTTTTTGGCATTATGGAGATGATCATTATTTAATAACTTATGTGCTACTTGATTTCCCATGAATGAGGTTTGATAAGCAACAACTAAAAAAAATAACCTCAAGCAACTTTGCATGCTGAATACCTAACAAAAATGCTGCTTTATATATCTCATATCTTGTTGATTAAAGGTCTGTAAGGAGTTAATCTCAAATAAATAAGATAGTGTCACGTGATTTTAAATATGGCTTTATTAAGTATTTTCATGGAAATAAAATCAATCTAAAAAGATATGAATAAGTAAATGTGAAAGTGTATACCCTCTGCTCTGAAATTTATAACATAATACAAACTAGAACAATGCTTGGCTCTCTAAAGAGCAATGCATTCCCGAGAAAATATTCGACTTTATACAAAATTGAAAATCATTTTACAACTGACTTAAAAAAATAATGGTTTTTCAGTCTTATCACAAAATCCAACTCTTAAGTTCAAATTGTATGTGAGAAAACTATAATTTTTAGAGACCATATTACAACCTGCTTTCTTCTTTTGTAAGCCTTCCAGCTAGAAAAAAAATAATTTTATAGCACAAAATGGGAGAAACTGTTTTGTCACTTCTCACTAGATGTGTCAATGGGTAAAATTTCTTTCTTCCTTCCTTTAATCTTTGAAAAGCATTTATAATGAATAGTGGGAAATTGTTCAGTCTCTTCATTAAAAGTGGTTATTTTAACAATTTGTAGATAGTGAAGGAAAGGAAAAGGATAAAGCTTCTAAGGTAAAAAGAAGTTTTTGGGTGAGCATAAAAATTACTATCTTAATAAAACTTCATAGAAATCCATAAACTTTTCCCATACTCTACCTATAAGGTCCTGCTTTCCTGTCATTGCTAATGGCATTCCTTCTATTTCAGCCAATCAAAAGAGTCAGTCTTATCCAAACTTTCTGTCGCTCCCATTTCTTCCCACCCAAAAAATAGTAATTGTTATTAGTTTCATATCGTCAAGGTCTTATTCACACAATTTCTGAGCCCTCCCCTTTTTCCTCATCTCAGAAAAGGTTCCTCATGTGTTGTTTTCCCTCTAGTGTTATTCAGCAGGGCCTTCCTGGCACTAGACAGGAAGAATGATATTCTACAGTTTCCAAATGTTGCTATGTCTTATTTCATTCATGAGTATTCAACAATTACAGACTATATTCTATACTCCTTATTACGTCTTTTAAGAATCTGTATTTTCTGAACTAAGTCTTCCATTCTGCAATGAGCTCTCAGAGAATTCTCCATGCTCTATATCAATGCTACACAACAAAATTCTCTGTGATGGTGGGATTGGTCCATACCTTCTCTGTCTAATATAGTGGATGTTCTGTGTATGCTAGCCACTCAGAACTCATCTGATTATGACTGCCAAATTGTGATTAAATTACATAGCAACATGTGGCTGTCATAGTGGACAGATCATCTCTGGCACAGTGAGCTGTTCTAAAGCCATTTCATGAGATAGAATCAACTGTAAATTTGTGAAATTAAGGATTTCAGTTCAATGTTTTTCAGTTTATTAAAATAAGCTAGAGCTAGAACAAAGAATTTGCATTTCTAAAATATTCTCTGGATGCTGATGCTTTTGATTAGCCCATGGAACAAGTTTGGGGGTTGCTAACCCCAGAGAAGTAAAAATCATGTTTTCCCTTGAAAAAAAGGAAATGTAACATGTGCATAGATTACTACCAAGTCTGTGGGTCCATTCCTCTTTATTTTAAATTTATTTTATGTTTCTTGTATTTCTCAGAAAAATCTTAAATTAATTATGAACTCTACATCATATTCAAGAGTCTTAAAAATATTTTTCATAGTCAAGTGAATATAATAAACATGTTCTATCTAGGTATTAGACTGAATTGAAGTGAGTTACTTAACAAAGTATTAAATTTTCACATTTATTTTATTCATTCTAAAGTGAAATTGCCAATGTGTTTCCTAGCTACTTACAAAACACTCTACCCTGAAGTTCTGACCTCATATAGTTGAGGTCCCTGCAGCTTTTCATCAATACAATCATAGAATAAAACACTAATTGCATATGTTTCTGGTGATAAAAAAAAATGACAAATATCAGAGAGATATTCAGTAAGTGGTTAATGTTACAAAATGTTACTTGACATTTACAATAGTAACAAATGTACCTTTCTAAGTAAAAATTTTTAAATATGAAAAAGACATTTTAACAACCCTTAGATTTTTAGACAGAATGCTTCTTTTTAAAAACAAATTAATATAACTCATATAGTTCATCACAATAAGGCTCAATACCAAAATGAACGAGTAAGCCATCATTAAAATGCAGCTCAGGGTGATGCAAATTCCAGGAGAAGAGATGTTTTCAAGATCTTGTACATCAGCATTCCTACTTAATACCAGACAATTACTTCCTTGCTGGGATCCTATTTCTTTAAATGTGCTGTGAAAGAAACTGTCTATTGAGAAATCAGTTGCACTTTTTAAATTATAACAAGACATCATCAAATTATTTCTTTTCAAATTATCACAGAAGTTTACTCAGCACATTTTAAAAATAAATTCCATCTATATTATTAGAGAGCCAGATAGTGGGTTTTTATTTCATTAGCCAAATCACAGGTTCTATTTTTCACATTAATATGTCCCTACAGTAACATCAAATATTATGGTTAATGCACACTCAACATCATAGCACAAAAAAGGGCCTTCATGTCATCACCTGTTCTTAAGCCAATGTTACTAGGTAACCAAAGATAAGAAGAAGTCTGAAGCAGTCCTGCAAAACTAACTAACTAAATAAGTAAACTGCAGCTAGGCTCTAATATGTGTCCATATGTCTACAACATCATTAAGTTTGTAGAAAGTCCTAAGCCAAAATTCAACAGAAACAGATTTATTGCCATGTGATAAATCACCCATCTTCCTATACCAATAAAGTTCACCTGACAAGATCTTCTTTATCTGTGTTTTCATATGGTAAATTCCCCTTTGAATTAAAGAATTTCTAATACATTTTGACAGATCTTCTAATGTTCATGCAACATATATCTAAAAGCTTGAGGTACCTTCCCAAAATGGTTTGGAGAAAAGATTTATTTTGACAAAGTTTCATTTTGTGGTGTTGTATTTCTTTAATTTATTAAAATGTAATATATTGTTTCTCCAAACATGTAAAATTTATTTACAAAAAATAATACAGATGAGAGCAAATCTACAGATAATAAATGGACCATTAACCCAATTAAAGAATGTATCCAAACTGAATACCTCTGCTAAGAAACATTTTGTTTTCAACATTAATGAGACAAAGTCTCATGAAATAGGTGAGCCTTTGCCCAAGTCTCCAGTAAAGAGGTGTACTCTAAATAGAAAACAAACAAACAAATAAACAAAAAACTGGATCTTCACAAGAAAGTGGGAATGCACAGATCAATGTTGTGCTCTTGATGCATGGGGATGGAATGCCTTTAAAATGTTAATTATAGTTTTTTATTATATATTTTTTAATTTTTTTATTAATTACACTTTATTCACTTTGTATCCCCTCTGTAGCTCCCTCTCTCCTCCCCTCCCAATCCTTCCATTCCTCCCTGTTAGGGGAGGTCTTCTTTTCCTTCCTTCTGATCCTAGTCTATTAGGTCTCATCAGGAGTGGCTGCATTGTCTTCCTCTGTGGCCAGATAGAAATTCATTCAGTAGCTCAAAGAAAGAGATGAGCACAGGTTATATCTGGGTAGAGGGTCTAGGTCCTCTTTATGCATGGTCTTTGGTTGATGCATCAGTCTCTGCAGTTCCCCCTGGGTCTATCTTTTTTTTTTTTTTTTTTTTTTTTTTTTTGGCTTTGTTGGTCTTCTTTTGTGGCTCCTCTCCCCTCTGGGTTCTTTTATATCCATAAGACTCCCTGTTCTCTGTCCAAAGTTTCACTGTGAGTCTCTGCAGCTGTTTTGATCCTCCACTGGGAGGAGTCTTTTAGAGGACATCTGTGGTAGACTCCCATCCTGTTCCCTCTCTACTCCCTCTTCCTGTGTTTATCTTGTTTTCCCTTCTGAATGAGAATTAAGCATCTTCCTTGTTGTTTAGTTTCCTTAGGTCTGTAGATTTCTGTATATTTATCCTATATTGTATGTCTAGTATCCACTTATCATCAGCCAGCCCACAGAGGAAGAGGATCCAGGTAGTCCTGATAGGACCTGATAGGCTATGGTCAAATAGAAGGGGAGGAGGACTCCCCCTATCAGAGGACTAGGGAAGAGGGATAGGGGAGGAAGTGGGAGGGTGGGTGGACCAGAAGGAGATGAGGGAAGGGCCTACAACTGGAATACAAAGGAAATAAATTATAAATAATAATAATAATGATAATAATAATGCTGATGATGGTTATGATGATGAAAAAGGAGATGAGTATGGTTGTTTACCAAAAAGAGAAAAGATCAAAAATAGTTCAGAAACAACTCTATCAATATGCATAATTTATTTGCATTTTCTTGATGCATGCAAAGCACAGCTCTTGCTCTAGAATGAATAATAGTTTGTTTTAAACTAATGATGAGCAATTATGGCTTGGAAACATGCAGTCAAGTTACACCTAATCCTACATTTCCGCAGATAAATTGAGCTAACTTTTAGTCACACAACAATAAAAAGAGTAATAAATCAATGCATTTATCAAATACATTGGTTATAACATCTAGTTAGGATCCAGTATAGAAGAAAAATCTCATCCATAAATTTTAAGTATTTTCTTCTAACATTCTTAGTTTTAGAATTTGCTAAAGGCTGTGTTCTGCAATGGAAAAGACAAACATTTATCGATAGTCATAATGATGTTAGGTGCAATGCAGAAGTTTGCAGCAAGTGCCTATTAGGAGACTAAAGTAAGTCAAGAGCAATTGTCATTTCGTCTCTTCATGAGCACAGAGTTATAACTAGGCAGCCAGTTTGAAAGATCCTCAGTAAGGATTTAAAGACCTCAGAAAACTCTGGTTCGTAACAGCTTAGCTGAATTAGCAAATCAATATCTCTTCCCTTCTATTTTGTTGTTTGTATTCTGATAGTTAAATTTTAGGCATTTTTGAGATCAAGGTGTGTCATTTTAAGCTTCTCTTATAGGAGTTAGACATACATATTCATGTATATTTCATATATGTGTATGCTTGTACCAGCAATTAATGAAAATGGGTCATAGATTTGAAGGAAATCGAGAAGGAATATATGGGATGGTTTTAGGGGAAGAAAAGAAATTGGAAATGATGTAGTTATATCATAATCTAAAAAAATAATAAAAGTAGTTAAAATTAGTCTACATAGAGACCGTAGGTATCCTGCTTGGAATTGGGGGCGGACATTTCCTATCAGACTCTCGTTCTCCAGCAATCACTCCAGTCTCATCCTCTTCTCTGATTGAAATAAATGCTTTTTTTACACACACATCTGCAACTTCTCTAAACATAAACTTTCTCTAAAAGTATTTACTCTTTCCAATTTTGAGGAACTTGATTTGTTGTTTGGTTGGTTCCATGAAGTTCATTCTCTATTTAAAATATCTTGGACACAATGAAGTATTACTCAGCAATGAAAAATAAGGAAATCATGAAATTTGTAGTTAAATGGTGGGACCTAGAAAGGATCATCCTGAGTGAGCTGTCCCAGAAGCAGAAAGACACACACGGTATATACTCACTCATATAGACATAACATAGTATACACCTACTAAAAACTGTACATCTAAAGAAACTAAGCAAGAGAGAGGACCCTGACTAAAATGCTCAATCCCCATTCTGAAAGGCAAAGAGGCTGGACATCAGAAGATGAAGAAAACAGGAAACAACCTAGGAACCTGCCACAGAGGGCCTCTGAAAACCTCTGCCCTGTAGACAATAAAAGCAGACGCTGAGACTTATGGCCAACTGTTGGGCAGAGTGCATGGAATCTGATGTAAGAAGTGGGAAACAGTAAGAGCTGGAGAGGACTGAAACCACACAAAGAGAGCAACAGAACCAGAAAACTTGAACACAGGGAACTTTCCAGAGACTCATACTCCAACCAAGGACTATTCATAGAGATAACCTAGAACCCCTGAACAGATGTAGCACATGATAGTTCAGTATCCAAGTGGGTTACATAGTAAAGGGAAGAGGGACTGCCTCTAACATAATCTGATTGGCCTGCTCTTTGATCACCTCCCCCTAAGGGGGGAGCAGCCTTACGAGGCCACAGAAGATGACAATGCAGCCACTCCTGAGGTGATCTGACAGACTAAGATCAGAAGGAAGAAGAGGACCTCCCCTATCAGTGGACTTGGGGAGGGGCATGCATGAAGAAGGGGGAGGGAGGGTGGGATCGGGAGGGGAAGAGGCAGGGGCTTATGGGGGAATACAAAATGAATAAAGTGTAATTAACAGTAAAAAAAAAAAAAAAGAAAGAAAAGAAAAGAAAAGAAAAAAAGAAAAAATCTAAAAAAAAATATCTTGGGTATGTTTTTTAAGGATTAGTAATGTATGGTATAGGGATATAGGGATAGAGCTTCAATTTTTAAACAGTACTATGACACATTTGTCACTAGGAAAGGCTTATTGCTACAGAGGACAGTTACCAAGTAAATAAATTCTATGACATGAATCAAATAAAATTCAAGTTGAAACAAGCATTTCTATTTTTCATTTTAATTTTTTTTTACTCTGTAGTAAGAAACACTTAAAGAAAATGACCCAATAAAAGCCTATTTCAGAAGATCATCTTAAACTTATGCATGCCAAGTACCTACTCAATTCCTCATTTTTGATTAATGTCTCACCACATCAATAGCTTGGTCATGTGACTTGATTTAACAAATAGAATAAAAATCCAAGTGCAAGCAAAGATATTGTTAGACGCATGTTCCTTGGTGCTCATGTTCTTGATGTCCTTAGAATAATGCTCTGTGTGGATGACAGTGAGAGAGCCTGCAGGAATGAATCATTGAGTTGAATCCATCTCAATCTAATCAACTGCAGGTGATTGTAGATGCCTGCGGGAACCCACGCAATGACAGACCTGTTCAGTTGTTTCCTCCCACATCATTAACCAGTAACTGTAGAGGCTTGTATTTTACTTTAGCATAGCTGGCACTTTTGAGTCATCATGAGACTCTCAGAGACAAGTTAATCATGCTAATGCTCTTGCTGTAAGCACAAAGCCTAATAAGAGATGTTCCCTGAGTTCAGATGCACCCCAATGAAGCAGTAAGGCGTATGAGGTGAATGTGCTTAGAATGGTGGTATTAAGATTTTAAGATCCTTTTAACAGCTTACAAATTAGATAAATTCTATAAAAGTAAAAATATATTATGCTACTGTGTTCTCTAGTGAATACCTCTTACTTGAAATTGCAGAGATCATAGATTCTGTTATCTATGATCCTTCATATGAGAATCTAATATGCAGAATAATAGCACTGATTGTTTAATTCATCATTTTTTTATTCTCAAATTTTGAAATCATGCTATATTTTAAATGCTTACCATTCTTGAATATTTAGGCTATTCATACAATTTATGATAATAATAACTGAACTAATCAGTAATAAAAATAAAATTTTCTTAGCTCATATAATCAATGAATATGCATGAACTCCATGAAAGTATAGACTGAGTTATGGGTTATGAAACTGTATAAAAATCATTTTATCTAATAACTTTATACAGCATTTTGAAGTTCCCTCTGCCTTAAATAAAACCTGTTTAATATTCAGGTTCCTTCATTTAATGCGTTACTGAATGTGTTACATTTTTCTTGATTTGTAAATTATATTTATCTACAATTGAGTTCAAGTTTAAACACTCTAACTTCAGTTTATAGATGCACAGCTACACAAGCAAGCACATTCCTTTACATAAAATCCTAACTCCAACACTCATGGGCTTGCCTGGTTAAGCTATTGTTCTTTTGCTGCATGGAAATTTTTAAAAAGCAAAATATATACAGATGCAGTTATTTTAGTGTTCTAACAAAAATTTCTTGCAAGAGGCAAAATAAACCAGAATGTATGAAGCTACAATAATATTGGCAAAATACATATCCCATAAAATACTTAAGCAAATGAAAATATTCCTGTAGAGCAGTAAATCACGTTTATTTTGTGTCCATGTTTTCTATGCTCTCTTTAAAGCTCAAAACCCTGAAACAAAACTCACTAGAAACAAAATTGCATATGAGCTAATGGAAATTTTAAAATTATTCAACACCAAAACATATATGTTAATATTGAGGATGAGTGAGTCAAAGCCAAATAAACACCCTAAACTCAGGTATTCTAGAGAAAAAGTTCTCTCTTATAGGTTTAATACTATATACTGTGTTTATCCTTCACATACACGTCTTCATTCAACCTTCAATCTTGTAGATTAAATATTTTTATTTTATTTATAAGGAAATCAAGGCATTCATCAGTTAAAAGACCGTTATAGGGTAATCAATTATTTAATTTTTAATTTTTTAATTTTGTTTTTGTATGAAGCCTCCTTACCAGGAAATTTTTTTACAAACAATTCACATCTTTCTTACAAACACCCAAATAAAGCTTTTGTATATGGTACAATGTGGTTGTTCAAAGGGTTACGTTTCTCAAAAATAACACTAGTCATTAGGACATACCTCAGCTAAAGAAGCTTGGGCAGTAGTAGGCTGTGCGTAGGCACAGCATGTTCTAAGAAAGGCGCATTTTTGCTAGTTAAAACAGTTAGTGGTACCAGAGTTGGTGTTCCCTCACCTGTCACAAGTGATTGAACATTCTCATCTGGTTCCTCCGGTGCAAATGCAACCAAACCCTGGGGAGGCTGAAGTTTTTTTGTTTCTGAATTTTTTTTTATTTATTTTTATTAATTACAGTTTATTCACTTTGTATCCCAGCTGTAGCCCCTTCCCTTATGTCCTCCCAATCCTGTCATCCCTCCCTCTTCTCCATCTATAGCCCTCCTGCAGTTCACTGATAAGGGAGGTCCTCCTCCCCTTCCATCTGATCCTAGTCACTCAGGTCTCATCAAGACTGGCTGCATTGTCTTCCTCTGTTGTGGAAAGCCGCTTTTTTATCAAGCTGCTTTGTTATGTTTTCACCCTGGCCTTCACCTTGAGACAGAAAAAAGAGGAACTTTCTCCAAGTTCCTTAAAGCTTATCTGTATGACCTTGGACCATATCCACTATAGGGAAGTAGTTTTGTTTTTTTGTTTTTTTTTTTTAATTTTTTTTATTTTTATTTTTTAATTTTTTATTAATTACACTTTATTCATTTTGTATCCCCCCATAAGCCCCTCCCTCCTCCCCTGCTGATCCCACTCTCACTCCCCTTTCTGCATGCATGCCACTCCCAAGTCCTCTGATAGGGGAGGTTCTCCTCTTCTTTCTGATCTTAGTCTATCAGTTCTCAACAAAAGTGGCTGCAATGTCCTCTACTGTGGCCTGGTAAGGCTGCTCCCCCCTCAGGGGGAAGTGATCAACGAGCAGGCCAATCAGATTATGTCAGAGGCAGTCCCTCTTCCCATTATTATGTAAACCACTTGGACACTGAACTGCCATGGGCTACACCTGAAAAGAAATTTGGCAGTTCCTCGAATATTTTTTTTTTGTATAGATGTGACTTGTTTTTGCTTTGCCTATAAAAAATGAATCCTGGAATAAAATCTAGGCTGTAGTCATTACTGACAGCCCTCTCAAGCCTATCCCATGTGTAGTGTGATTTGTTTTAATTATTTTAATCCTCACTCTCCACTCAGGTACTATTCGACTGTGCTGACAGGCTCCAGCACTCTGTGGCCTGGTAAAGCTGCACCCTCCTCAGGGGTTGGTGATCAAAGAGCCAGCCACTGAGTTCATGTCAGAGACAGTCCCTGTTCCCCTTACTAGAAAACCCACTTAGACACTGAGCTGCCATGGGCTACATCTGAGCAGGGGTTCTAGGTTATCTCTCTGAATGGTCCTTGGTTGGAGTATCAGTCTTAGCAAAGATAACTGTGACCAGATATTTTTTTCTCTCCTTGTGAAATTCCTATCCCCAAGAGTTCTTTCTGTCTCCCCCTTCTTTCCTAAGATTTCTTGTACTCTGCCCAAAGTTTGGCTATGACTCTCAACCTCTGCTTTGATACATTGCAGGGCAGTCTTCCAGAGTCCCTCTGTAGTAGGATCCTGTCCTGTTCCCTGTTTTCTCCCTCTTCCAATGTCCATCCCATTTGTCTTTCTGAATGAGGATTGAGCATCTTACCCAGGGTCCTCCTTCTTGATTAGCTTCTTTAGGTGTACAGATTTTAGTATGATTATTCTATATTATATGTCTAATATCCACTTTTAAGTAAGTTTATACCACATGTCTCTTTCTGCTTCTGGGATACCTCACTCAGGATGATTTTTTCCAGTTGCCACCATTCACTGCAAATTTCATGATTTCCTTTTTTTTAATTATGAGTAGTATTACATTGTGTAAATGTACCGCAATTTCTGTATCCATTTCTCAGTTGAGGGACATCTGGGTTGTTTCCAGCTTCTGGCTATTACAAACAAAGCTGCTACAAACATAGTTGAGCAAATGTTCTAGTTGTTTAGTTGAGCTGTCATTTTGTTCTGATGACAGTGTCCTTTGCTTTACAGAAGCTTTTCAGTTTCATGAGGTCTCAGTTATTGATTGTTGATCTTAGAGCCTGTGCAGGTGGTGTTGTCTTCAAGAAGTTATCTCCTGTGCCAATGAGTTCAAGGATCTTTCCCACTTTATCTTCTAACAGGTTTAGTATGTCTTGGTTTTATATTAAGGTCTTTTTTAATAATAATTACATTTTATTCATTTTATATCCCATCTGTAGCCCCATCCTTCATTCCCTCCCAAGCCCCATCTCCTGCCCTCATATCCTCCCATGCTGCTCTCCAAGTCCACTGATAGAAGAGGTCCCCCTCCCCTTCCATCTGACCCATGCTTATCAGATCTCATCAGGGCTGGCTGTATTGTCTTCCTCTGTGACCTGGCAAGGCTGCTCTCCCCTCAGAGGGAGGTGATCAAATAGCCAGCCACTGAATTTATGTCAGAGACAGAACCTGTTCCCATTAGTAGGGAAACTTGGAGACTGAGCTGCCATGGGCTATATCTGAGCAGGGATTCTAGGTTATCTATGAATGGTTCGTGATTAAAGTATCAGTCTCAGAAAAGACCCCTGGACCCAGATTTTTTGGTTCTGTTGCTCTCCTTGTGGAGCTCCTTCCTTTCTTTCATAAGATTCCCTGCACTCTGCCCAAAATTTGGTTATGATTTCAGCATTTGCTTTGATACCCTGCTGGGTAGAGTCTTTCAAAGGTCCTCTGTGATAAGGTTCCTGTCTTGTTTCGTGTTTTCTCCTTCTTCCAATGTCCATCCCATTTGTATTTCTGAGTGAGAGCCTAGAGATATGGCTCAGAGGTTAAGAACACTGGCTGCTCTTCTAAAAGTCCTGAGGTCAATTCTCAGCAACCACATGGTAGCTCACAACCATCTAGAATGATATCTGTATAAATAGTAAATTAATTAATGTTAAAAAAAAGAGTGCAGATTTCAGTCATATTGAGGTCTTTGATCCACTTGCACTTTAGTTTTGTGCAGGGCATAAGTATGGATCTATTTGCATTTTTCTATATGTAGACATCCAGTTAGACCAGCACCATTTGTTGAAGATGCTATCTTTTTCCCATTGTATGGTTTTGGCTTCTTTGTCAAAAATCGAGTGTCCACAAGTGTGTGGGTTTTTTTCTGGGTCTTCTATTTGATTCCATTGATCCACCAGCTGGTTTTTATACCAGTACCATGCAGTTTTTATTACTGTTGCTCTACAACAACAACAGCTTGAGATCAGAGATGAAGATACCTTCAGAAGATCTTTTATTGTAGAGGATTGTTTTAATGATTCTGAGTTTCTTGTTATTCCATATGAGGTTGAGAATTTTTCTTTCAATGTCTCTAAAGAATTGTGTCAATTCCCAGCAACCACATGGTTTCAGCATTGAGTTTGATTATTTCCAACCATCTACTCCTCTTTGGTGTGTTTACTTCTTTTGTTGTTGTTGTTGTTCCCTAGGAATTTTAGGTGAGCCATTAAGTTGCTTGAATGAGATGTTTAGAATTTCTTCTTGAAGGCACTAAGTGCTATGAACTGCTTCGTTGTATCCCACGAGTCTGGGTATGTCGTGTCTTCATTTTCATTGAATTCTAGGAAGATTTTAATTTCTTTATTTCTTCCCTGACCCAGCTGTCATTGAGTAGCAAGTTGTTCAGTTTCCGTGTGTGTAGGCTTTTTGCTATTTCTGTTGCTGTTGAGGTCCATCTTTAGTCTATGGTGATCAGATAGGATACAAGGGATTATTTCAGTGTTCTTGTATATGTTGAGGATTGCTTTGTGACCAACTATATGGTCTATTTTGGAGAAGGTTCCATGAGGTGCTGAGAAGAAGGTAAATTCATTTTTGTTTAAGTGTAGATGTCTGTTAGGTCCATTTGTTTCATGACCTCTGTTAGAGTCATTGTTTCTTTGGTAAATTTCTGTTTTGTTGACCTATCCTTTGTTGAGAGTGGGGTGTTGAAGTCTTCCACTATTAATGTGTGGGAAACTCAATCACTGGTGTTTTGGGGCCCAGAATTTCGTCTTTTGGTGGCTATGCAGTTACTGCTGACCTGCTCATCAGACACAGTGTCCTCCAGATACTGCCATCTTGGAATCCGAGCAGTCACCAACTTTAATTGGCTGAAATAGGAAAGAAATATAGCACTAAAGTTGAAGGCCAATCATCTACATATGGACTGGGCAACAGGATAGAAGAGATTGCCTGGTGTGTTACATTTCTTCTTCACCACAGGTTAGTTTCACTGGCATTTTCAGCATCCCAAGTACCACTTTTACCAAGGGTCCAGTCCTTACAGTGACTATGATTTGCTAAGACATATCCCTGGCATTGTTTTGTAATTACTCATCAGTAATATGAAAATCATGAACTAATAGTATTTTGACAATTTATGTGAACTCTTTATATAACATATATAACATATTTCTCTAGAAGACTTGAATCATCTCATACAATATATATGGTAGGCTAAAATTATTGACAACAGATGAATGTTAACAAGTTCTCCTCATAAGAAAAATTATTCTGGTTATAAGAAAAAATAACTATGTGAAATCTCTGTCTCATACAAAATTTAGGTATAAGACATATATAAAAGGTCCCCTAGTCTGGTACATGAACTACATATTTTTATTTAAGTAGTAGCCACACAATTCAGCACACAAGTTTATTGATATTAAAGGCAAAGATGACACAGTACTGAAGAAAAATGACAAAATGCAATGAGTAGTTCATTAGAAAGACTCAACACAGCACCAGCTCAGTAAACACTTTCATTATGTCATAATGAAGATCAAAATATAAAGCTTTGCCGGATAAGACATATCTGTCATTCAAGAGGAATTTGTCACTTGCTGTGTGAAAGAAAGGCAGTGCGCACATCATCAGTTTTCAGCAAGTCGAGAGAATGATCTATCTAACCTGTAACAAGGACTTTTTATCAGACAATGATGAAAATATATTATAATGGAGAAAATAAGCCATAAAACTTCCCATGAGAGCATAGAAAAAAGTTTACTACAGGATGTAAAATATTAATTGAGCTCATCACTATTATCCTTATAACCGTCAAATTCATTACCAGTTCTTGATATATTTAAATTTGGATTGTTCTCTTAGAATGCTCATGCAAAAGTAAAAAGACAGAAAGTGAAGAAAAATAAATGAATAGCTCAAGGCTAAAAGCATATTGCTGAACAAAAAAATAAAACTTGGGAAAGATTCACAGATTCCTAAAGACCAATTCAGCATAACTGCCTCTTTAAAGGGTGGCCAAAACTCCATACTTAAGGGAAACAAAATATGCCATAAAATGAGATTGACCTATTTAACTAGCAGGTCTCTTGCTTAGAGGGCTATCAGTGATCCCACTGAGAGTTATGCTCACGGCAAACTGGGACAATATTACAAAACATTTTATTTGTTCTATTTTGGACCAATAGGACCTTGAATTTAAGAGAGACCTTTGATAAGCAGACATATAACAAATGACTTTCAGGGTCATCAAAATTTAGTCAAATAGACTCATATCCATGAACTTTTAGCAGAATGTTTTCTTTTATTATTTGAATAATTCAATTCTATTCTCATTATTGATCCAACATCTTCTGCTACCCTCTGCCTACAAATGAATTATAGCCAGAAAAAAAAATGTACCCTGGTTACCAAACTACTCTTCCCAATAGTCCTTCATCAAGTGATCTGCAAAGGAAAACCTAGCTTAACACCACCATTCTGTCTGCTTCAACAAAAACAAAGTATGAATAAAGACCATAGGAACAACCTAATGTGAAGCAACTTCTGCTGAATTTAAACATTCCCAAAAGAAGAAAGGAGGGAGGGATAATTAACAAGTCTCAATACCTTCTTAAAACTAACAAGATGCACAAAAACTCTTTCCATGGGTATGGAAGTAGTAAACTTACAGCTCAGGGAGAAGACTTTCTAACCAGGCTAGCTTCCAGGAACTTGGTCTCTGGCCTGTTACACAGCTATCATGTTGTAAGGAGAGCTTCAGGGTTAAAACAAATCATCAACCAGATTAGGGTGCAGTTTTTAGTGAAAATGCCCTTTGAGCTGTCTGTCCTTGGTCCTATAACCTTTATCCATAGTCTGATAGTAACTCCAATAACTTCATTGACTCATCAAATTGGACTAAGAAGAAATTGTTATTTTGGTTTATCATTAGATTACTAGTTAGAGTGAGTAAACCATTTTTTGGGTTTCTCTAAAGAGTCTGATACAATACCACCTCAAAAACATTTAATTACAAGTGAGCTGGATTTATAAGGAAAACTCAAGCATATTGACACATGACTGCAGTATGTGCAGATTTTCACTGTGATTTAACCAATAGATTTGTTTAAACACTTTTATGTAAACAATGTAAATGTAGAATATGACTAAAGCTGTCTCTACAATTTGACCCTTCGTGTATGCCAGCACAATCTACAGTTTTGGAAAATGACATTAGATTTCCAAGCCAGTAAATGGAGCCTTTCATTTAGGAGCAGAGAAGTCACACCAGTCTCAGCATAGAAAACATGACAAAACTTACAGCATAATGGTATACCCCCTTTTCTCTCTTCTCTTTACATTTGCACCCCTCTGCCTTGATGTTATATAAGATGTACCTCAAGGAATGGATTCTGGTCACAGAAAAGGCAGCTCTATTTCAAGTTGATGTTCTGGATTTGATAAATATTTATTGTCATGTGAGTTCAACTAATCCTAGGTATTTATAATATTGAATTTCTCTATGTGTGCCCTAGCTAAGAAGAGCTAATCACCTTTGATTATCTTACTGTAAGATGCTCTCTGGGAAGCTGCCTTGTATGAGCATATAAAAGCCATTTAAAGACTTTTTTATATGTAAATTCTGCACAGCAGACAAAACACAAGCACAAGAAAGCTTTATGAACCTAACTTTCAGTATAGTTAATTACAACTAATGTGAAATCTTCTTTGATAATGGATTATTATCCTCTCCTAAAATATAAAAGCATGCAAATGCCTGTTCACAGACATTCTACAACTCATTAAAAATATCTCAATACAAACTTCCAAAAGGTATTTAAAATAAAATTTGATTATCACTGTTATATGTAAGATAATTCTAATAATTCCTTACTGTCACATAATATGAGTAAAAACACATTTCATGGCTTTATTTTCCTCCTTTTGATTTTCTCACATTTTTACTTTAAATTATACTCCAAGGAGGCTGTGCTTATGACAGTGTCTTTAGTCCATGATCTTTCTGTTGTGGGGCAGTAGTGTACTTGAAATATAATATTTGTGTTGCAAAAATGAGTGACACAAGTGGACATTTTTATTTTGATATGTCCAGTGCTTTCCAGAAAAAAAAGAATGTTTTACAACTGAAATAGATTTAATAATGTCATCCTATGTCATGTTTCTCAAAGTGTGACAACTTCTGTTAATTGCAATGTGGTCTGATTTAATAAAACACAAAAATATCATTTAAACTGTTTTCTCCTGTAGTAGAAGGGCTTAAAATTATCAAACTCTTTCCTTTTCTAAAAAGCTAATCATTTACAAATATTGTAGAGAAATCATACCCTGCTTCCTACCTCCAAGACAAACATGACATTTTGGCTCAAGCTCCTAGTATGCAATTACTGCCTTAAAGCTCTCAATCTGTATCCCTGTATCTAACTTTCCCTTCAGCCATTTGAATTTTTAAAAGTTGTATTAGCTGCTACAAGACCTTAAGTATTTACTGCACAAAATCCCAGTGTTCCCCATCTTATTCATGATGAAACAGAAAAGCCTTCTTATGTTTTACAAGTTCTAAGAGTATAATTCTCTACTGTCTTTTTACTTTCTTTTCATTCACACTTTATTTCGTATAGCCATGCTGGCCTTGGACCCCATGCAGCATTTAATTAGCAGGTACAGATAGAGTATTATTTTAAATGTCAGCCTCTTCCTCCAGATACTGGAGCCAATTGATGGGTACAGAGTGAGTCATCAGTCTATGATTTTGCTTGTATTTTATAGCCAATGAGACAGGAGACATGGGTTGTTTTTTTTTTTTTTTTTTTTACTACATTCCTCACAACTCATTTATTTTTAAATTTAAGTATCTTTAAACTTCAATACATATTTTAGATCTTGGTAATTTTCTTTAGCTGCCCTGATAGTTATGATTGTCTCTTATCCAAATTTGCAAGCTTGCAGCTGAGCCTGACAGAATCTCACTGGCCTCTCTCAAGCTGTTTTGTAAACAGAAATTCTTTGTTGATAGTAAATTAAATCATGTTGGTTCTCTCTTGAGACTATTTAATAATTTTGCTAAATGCACTGACTAGAATCATATTATGCGACAGGACCTTCTTCACTCTATGGACTAGCAAAAACTGCCTTTCTTCCATTTAGCTACCATAAATTTCCTCTTCATGTGATATCTTCTCACTCTGAAATGTTTTAAATCCATCTCTTTCTGCCTGGTTCCTTGTCATTCTTCAGACATCATTCCTCACTTGTTTTTCACAGTAGTGTTCACAGTTTAGATGGTATTATATGTATTTTTAATATCTCTTTTCAGCTCCACAATCCATTAAGCAGTACAATGGCAGGAATTTTACCTTTATTCACAATATATTTTCTTAGCAAAAAAAAAAAAAAAAAAAAAAAAAAAAACCCACCCTGAGAAACAGTTTATTAAAATTATAAAAATAGGCATCCATGCACTAATGTGAGAGAAAAATGACTATACTGATTGCTTACTTCATCAAGTAAATTGAGCATTTTACATGACTATAGCTACTAATTTTCATTTTGAAAATTGGCACCATGGCATGTTCCCTCTTATAATTAGAAAAATAAGAACTGAGGCTTGAGTAGGGGTCTTGATCCAGATAAATATAATAAGTGTAATAAGTGTAAATTGGAAACATGCTGAGATTTGAACACCAAGTGCTGATAAATTTACATCCTGTTTCATTAAAGCCATATATTTCTCTGGGTAAAAAAAAAAAAAAAAAAAAAAAAAATTGGTTTCATTCCCACAGTTCATTGAGGCAAATGACATATATACCTAAATCTTGTTCTACCAGAAATAATGCCCCAACATGTCAGATTGGATTTTACAAAGATAGCTGTGATAATAGCTATTACCCAATTAGTCTCCTGTAATGTGGTCATGCCATTCCCCAGTTAAGAGGTGAAGGGTAATTTCCTTGAAGCTCATCTAGCTCTACTGAATAGGAAAAGCCAAACAGGCACCACTGCACTATTTCTCATAGGACTTCAAAGATACTAATTCCAAACCAATCCCTGCCTGATCCAATTTTCTATAGGTCCTCTTGACTAGCTTTGATACTTGGGAATCCCCAGTGAACTAGTCCATCTTAGAGCTTATATGCCAGACTATGAGAAACCAAAACCACAATGGGCAGAGGTTACCTGGAATTACTCGGGTATTCAGTCCTGTCTGAGCCTTGTCTCTGAGTCATTATAGAATGTGTAGAGATGAAACCTCCTGGTAATTCTACTTTCTAAGAAGTTCACTACTCCCCACAAAGCCTCTAGCTACATTATTCTTCTGAATCTATAAACAAAATCAAGTTTTGACTTTAGCCACACTTAATGGATGAAATGTAGCAATGCATATTCAGACACTAGGAAGAGCTATCAATATGGCAAAGCTAAATTACTGCAAAAATAATAGGCAGGCATATATTCTCAGGTAGACATCATTTATACTAAAGAATAATGCACTATAAAGATCAAATCACCCAGAAACCATTTGTGCATGTATTTTAGAAAGACATTAAAATAGTACAAAACACATGTATCAATAAACACATGTATTTTACAAAGTTGAGCTAAAAAATAAAATGGTGAATAGCTTGTAAATAATGGTGTTCTTGTTTTAAAAATAAGTATGTGATAATCTCAATAGATATGAAAACACATGTGACAAAATCTAACTTGTCTTCATAATAAAAATATTGAAGTTGCCATGAATAAAAATCTTATAAAAGAAGGGGAAGATGAAAGACTGTGAGGGGATAGGAGCTCCACAAGGAGAGCAATAGAACCAAAACATCTGGGCACAAGTGTCTTTTTTGAGACTGATACTCTAACCAAGGACCATTCATGCAGATAACCTAGAACCCCTGCACAGATGTAGCCCATGGCAGCTCAGTCCCCAAATGGGTTCCCTAGTAAAGGAATCAAGGAATGTCTCTTACATGAACTTAATGGCTGGCTCTTTGATTACCTTCCCCCGAGGGGTGTAGACTTACCAGGCCACAGAGAAAAACAATGCATCCAGTCCTGATACAACTAATAGGCTAGGGTCGGATGTAGATTGGTAGAGGAGCATGGGAGGATAAGAGAGAGGGAGGGTAGGATTGGGAGGGGATAATGGAGGGGGATAAAGCTGGGATACAAAGTGAATAAATGAAATAAATAATTTTTAAAAAAGAAAAAAAAAACATCCCAACATTCACAGTTGCCATCAGAAAATCTTGGAATAAACATAACAAAGTGGCAATGAAAGCTCTCTATAGTAAAAACTATAAGCTGTTCATGAGACAATATGAAGAAGATCCCCAGGGACTGCAATATTTAACGTTCATAAATGAGAAGAATCAATGTTATCAAAATAATTATTTTGTCCAAAGCAATTTACAGATTCAATGTAATTTTAAAGAAAATTTCAATGTCTTTCTTCACAGGTATAGATTAAAACAATCTTAAAAATTCATTTGGAAGAGAAAAACAAACACACATAAATGAGAGATCCAAAGGAAACCTGAGGAAAAGCTAATACCAAGGGTGTCACTTGATCTGATAATAGTAATACTGCAGAGCCATAGTAGCAAAACAGCACGGTAGAAACACAAAACAGACCTGTAAATCCATGGGGTAGAACACAGAACACAAAGAGAAACATGCCTTAGATGCAGGTGGATCTCAGTGAGTTCTAGCCAGTCAGCTCTACAGAGTGAGTTTTAGGACAGACAGGGCAACACAGAGAAACCGTGTCTTAAAAACAAAACAAACCCCCAAATTTCAAATGGTTCAAATATCTTAGTGTAAATTCTCCAATTCTGAAAATTCTAGAATAAAAAGTAGAGAAAACATTCTCACATGTGTAAAAAAGAAAGAGCTCTCCAAATCGGGCTGTAGCTACTCCGAAAATAAGGACAATAGCATTCAGCAAATTAGACCTCAAGAAATTAAAAAAGGATCTGCACATCAAAGGAAATGCTCAGTGCTGTGAATTGACAATATTCAGAATGGTAGAAAAATCTTTGCCAGATGTAGATCTGGCAGAGTATTAATATCTAGAAAACACAACAAACAAACTTGGTAAACAATAAGAAAACAAAGAATCAATTTTTAAAAGGTACCAAACATACAGTTCTTCAAAAATGAAATACAAAAGGCTAAAAAATATTTTTAAAAGAGTTTAACATCATTAACCATGAGGAAAATGCAAATTAGAACTACTTTTATATTTCATTTCAGCCAATTAAAAATGGCTAATATACGGCTGCACCTAGCAAACAAACTTCAGCTCGGGATGTGGGACTGTGGTCATTCAACATGTCCTGAGACTCTCCTGGGTCCAGCACAATAAGGTCTAGCACCAAGTCCTAACACCGGCAGCCCCCCTGACCCCTGGCAAAGAAACCCCGGCTCAGGATCAGGACTGAGAAGTCTCAACCCATTCTGGCACTCCCCTGAGAGCACCGCCATAAACATGCCCTAGGGGAGGAGAAGGTCAGAGGGGAAGGACAGAGAGGCAGCCTGCCACAGGACACAGCACCCCTCTCCAGCTCACCCAGCGGCCCCTGGCAGAGAAACCCAAGCTCTGGATCTGAGGACAATCAACCATACCTGGTACTCTCTCAGGATCAGCAAACATAGGTTCTACCACCAGGCTGCTTCTGGCAGAGAGATCATAGCCCGAACTACAAACTTGAGGAACAAACAGTGAGGGTTATAAATAACCAGATGGATAGAGGCAGACATAAGAACATGCCCAACAAAAATCAGGACATAATGATTTTACCAGCAACCCCACAAACCAATGGACACTTCAATTCACTAGATATACAAGAAAACGACCTCAAAACTATGTTTCTCCAGCTATTAGAGGCCCATAAAGATGAAATTAACAAAGCCCTCAGAGAAATAGCCAAAGAAATTGAGACAAACAAAGAGGAGACAAATAGAGCTCTCAGAGAAATGACCACGAAAATTGAGGCAAACAAAGAAGAAATGAACAAAGCTCTCAAAGAAATGTCCACACAAATGAAGGCAAATAAAGAAGAAATAAACAAAGCTCTCATAGAAATACAGGCAATTATACCCAAAGAAGTAGAGGCACAATTAGTGATACATAGAGAGGAAATGGACAAAAAAAAAAAAAAAATAGAAGCTGTCATTGAAAAGCAGGAGTCCACATTCAAACAGATGAAGGAAATGGTGCAAGACATGAAAACAGAATTAGAATCAAAAAAGAAAACACAAATAGAGAAAAACCAGGAGCTGGAGAACATAGAGAAAAGATCAGGAACTACAAAGGTAAGCATCGCCAACAGAATACAAGAGATGGAAGAAAGAATCTCAGGAGCCGAAGATACACTTGCGGAAATTGACACGTCTCTCAAAGAAAAAATAAAATCAGAAAAGTTCCAAACACAAAACATCCAAGAAATCAAGGACACCATGAAAAGACAAAACCTAAGAATAATAGGAGTAGAAGAAAAAGAAGACATCAGGCTCAAAGGTCCGGAAAATATTTTCAAGAAAATTATAGAAGAAAACTTTCCCAACTTAAAGAAGGAGATGGCCATAAACATACAAGAGGCCTACAGAACACCAAGTAGACTAGACCAGAAAAGAAATTCTTCACGTCACATCATAGTCAAAACACTGAACCTACAGAACAAAGAAAAAATTCTAAAAGCAACAAGGGAAAAAGGCCAAGTAACATATGAAGGTAGACCTATCAGAATCACACCAGATTTCTCAACAGAAACTATGAAAGCCAGAAGGGCCTGGACAGAAATCATATAGTTGTTAAGGGACCACTGATTTCAACCCAGACTACTATACCCAGCAAAACTTTCAATCAACATAGACGGAGAATTCAAAATATTTCATGACAAAACCAAATTTAAACAATATCTACATAGTAACCCAGCTCTATAGAAGTTACTAGAAGGGAAACTCCAAACCAAAGAAAACAAGTACATCTAAGGAAACAGAGGAAATAGATAACTACACAACAAAAAAAAAAAAAAAAAAAAAAAAGAATACAAGCAATGAAACTCAATGACACCACCAACCCTACATCTAAAGTAAGTAACAATTGTTGGTCACTAGTATCTATCAACATCAACGAACTCAACTCCCCAATAAAAAGACACAGACTAACAGAATGGTTGTGGAAACAGGATCCAACATTCTGTTGCATCCAAGAAACACACCTATGCAACAAAGATAAACACTACTTCAGAGTAAAGGGCTGGAAAAATGTTTTTCAAGCAAATGGTTCCAGAAAACAAGCAGGAGTAGCCATCCTAATATCTAATAAAACAGATTTTCAACCCAAGTTAATAAAAAAAGATAAGGACGGCCACTATATTCTCATCAAAGGAAAAATCCACCAAGAGGACATCACAGTTTTGAATATCTATGCCCCAAATACAAGAGCACCTACATTCGTAAATGAAACGATATTAAAGCTTAAATCACACATTGATCCTAATACCTTAATAGTGGGAGACTTCAACACTTCACTCTCACCAAGGACAGATCAACTAGAGAGAAAACAAATAGGGAAATAAAAACACTTACAGAGTTCCTAAATCAAATGGACCTAATAGACATCTACAAATCTTTTCATCCAAACTCAAAAGAGTATACCTTCTTTTCAGCACCACATGGATCCTTCTCCAAAATAGACCATATAGTTGGTCATAAAGCGAGCCTCAACAAATACAAAAAGATTGAAATAATCCCTTGTATTCTATCTGACCACCATGGACTAAAGCTGAACATCAACAACAACAGAAGTAACAAAAAGCCACCACACACATGGAAACAGAACAACTTGTTACTCAATGACAGCTGGGATAAGGAAGAAATAAAGAAAGAAATTAAAGACTTTCTAGAATTCAATGAAAATGAAGGCACAACATACACAAATTTATGGGACACATTGGAAGCAGTGCTCAGAGGAAAAGTTATAGCACTAAGTGCCTGCAAGGAGAAATTCATAACATCACATATAAACAACTTAATGGCCCAACTGAAAACCCTAGAAAAAAAAAGAAGCAGATACACCCAAGAGGAGCAGACGGCTGGAAATAATCAAACTCAAGGCTGAAAACAATCAATTAGAAACAACTAAAACTATTTAAAGAATCAATGAAACAAAAAGCTGGTTCTTTGAGAAAATCAACAAGATAGACAAACCCTTAGCCAAACTAACTAAAAAGCAGAGAGAATCTATCCAAATCAACAAATTCAGAAATGAAAAGGGTGACATAACTACAGACACTGAGGAAATTCAAACAATCATTAGGTCATACTACAAAAGCCTATATGCCACAAAATTTGAAAACCTAATTTTCTTGATAGATTTTCTTGATAGATTCCATCTTCCAACATTAAGTCAAGATCAGGTAGAAAGACTGAACAGCCCTATATCCCCCAAGGAAATTGAAGCAGTCATTCACCCTCTCCCCTCCAAAAAAGCCCTGGGCCAGAAGGTTTCAGCGTGGAATTCTACCAGACCTTCAAAGAAGTGCTAACACCAATTCTTCTCAAACTATTCCACAAAATAGAAACAGAAGGTACATTACCAAACTCATTCTATGAAGTGACAGTCACCCTGATACCTAAACCACAAAGACCCAACAAAAAAAAGAAAACTTCAGAACTATCTCTCTTATGAATATTGACACAAAAATACTCAATAAAATACTTGCAAACCAAATCCAAAAACACATCAAAGATATCATCCACCACGACCAAGTAGGCTTCATCCCAGGCATGCAAGGGTGGTTCAACATACGGAAATCAATCAATGTAATTCACCACATAAACAAACTGAAGGAGAAAAACCACATGATCATCTCCTTAGATGCTGAAAAAGCATTTGACAAAGTCCAACACCCATTCATGTTTAAAGTCTTGGAGAGATCAGGGATAAAAGGCACATATCTAAACATAGTAAAAGCAACATACAACAAGCCTATAGCCAACATCAAACTCAATAGAAACTTAACTCAATACCACTGAAATCAGGGACAAGACAAGGCTGCCCACTCTCCCCATACCTCTTCAACATAGTACTTGAAGTCCTAGCCAGAACAATAAGAAAACTAAAGGAGATTAAGGGGATGCAAATCGGAAAGGAAGAGATCAAAGTGTCACTATTCGCAGATAATATGATAGTATATATGAGCGACCCCAAAAATTCAACCAGAGAACTCCTCCAGCTGATAAACACCTTCAGCAAAGTGGTAGGATACAAAATCAACTCAAAAAAATCAGAAGCCCTCCTGTATACCAAAGACAAAATGGCCGAGAAAGAAATTAGGGAAACAACACCCTTCACTAATAACATAAAGTACCTTGGGGTGACACTAACCAAGCAAGTGAAAGACCTGTTTAAGAAAAACTTTAAGTCTCTGAAGAAAGAAATTGAAGAAGATATCAGAAGATGGAAAGATCTCCCGTGCTCATAGATTGGTAGGATTAACATTGTGAAAATGGCCATCCTGCCAAAAGCAATCTACAGATTCAATGCAATTCCCATCAAAATACCAACTCAATTCTTTACAGACCTTTGAAAAAAAGATTCTCAGCTTCATATGTAGAAACAAAATCCCAGAATCTCCAAAACAATCCTGTACAACAACAGATAATCTGGAGGTATCTCCAACCCCGATCTCAAGTTGTACTACAGAGCAATAGTAATAAAAACTGCATGGTATTGGCATAAAAACAGAAAGAAAGATCAATGGAACCGAATAGAAGACCAAGAAATAAACCCACACACCTATGAATACTCGATTTTTGACAAAGAAGCCAAAACCATTCAATGGAAAAAAGACAACATCTTCAACAAATGGTGCTGGTCCAACTGGATGTCTACATGCAGAAAAATGAAAATAGATCCATATTTATCACCCTGTACAAAACTAAAGTCCAGGTGTACAAAGACCTCAACATAAAACCAGATACTCTAAACCGCTTAGAAGAAAAATTGGGGAACAGCCTAGAACTCATTGGCACAGGAGACAACTTCCTGAACAGAACACCAACAGCACAGGCTCTAAGAGCAACAATCAATAAATGGGACCTCATGAAACTGAAAAGCTTCTGTAAAGCAAAGGACACTGTCATCAAACCAAAACGACTGCCTACAGATTGGGAAAGAATCTTCACTAACCCTTTATCTGACAGAGGACTAATATCCAGTATATACAAAGAACTAAAGAAGCTGAAAAGCAGCAAACCAAGTAATCCAATTAAAAAATGGGGAACAGAGCTAAACAGAGAGTTCTCGACAGAGGAATATCAAATGGCAGAGAAACACTTAAAAATATGCTCAACCTCATTAGCCATCAGGGAAATGCAAATCAAAACGACCCTGAGATTTCACCTCACACCCATCAGAATTGGCAAGATGAAAAACTCAAGGGACAATACATGCTGGAGAGGATGTGGAAAATGGGGAACCCTCCTCCACTGCTGGTGGGAATGTAAACTGGTACAACCACTTTGGAAATCTATCTGGCGCTTTCTCAGACAATTAGGACTAGTGCTTCCTCAAGACCCAGCTATGCCACTGCTAGGTATATACCCAAACTTTGCTAAAGTACACAAAAGGGATACTTGCTCAACCATGTTTATAGCAGCTTTATTTCTAATAGCCAGAACCAGGAAACAACCCAGATGTCCATCAACAGAGGACAGAAATTGTGGAATTTTTACAGAATGGAATACTACTCAGCAATCAAAAAGGAGGAAATCATGAAATTTGCAGGCAAATGGTGTGATCTAGAAAAGATCATTCTGAGTAAAATATCCCAGAAAGAGAAAGACAAACATGGTATATACTCACTTATATAGACCTATAAGATATGATAAACAGAATGAAATCTATACACCTAAAAAAGATAATCAAGAGAGCAGACATGGGGTAAGATGATCAATCCTTGTTTAGAAAGACAGATGGGATGTGCATTGAACGTATGACAGGAGTCTACTGAGGGCATCTGAAAGACTCTAACTAACAGTGTTTTCAAAGCAGATACAAAGACTCATGACCAAACCTTCGGCAGAGTACAGCAAATCATATGAAAGAAGGGGAGTTAGTATGATGGGGAAAGGATAGGAGCCCCACAAGGACCAAATATATCTGGGCACAGGGTCTTTTCTGAAACTTTCAACCAAGGACCATATATGGATATAACCTAGAACTTCTGTTTGGATGTAGCCTGTGGTAGCTCAGTAACCAATTGGTTTCCCATAGTGAGGGGAACAAGGACTATTTCTAATAGGAACTCAATGGCTGGCTCTTTGACCTCCCCACCCCCCAAGGGAGGAGCAGTCCTGTTAGGCCACAGAGGAGGGCTTTGCAGCCAGTCCTGAAGATACCTGATAAAACAGGATCGGATGAATGGGGAGGAGGTCCCCCCCCATCAGTGGACTTGGAAAGGAGCATGGTGGAGATGAGGGAGGGAGGGTGGGATTGGGAGGGAATGAGGGTGCGGGATACTGCTGGGATACAGAGTTAATAAAATGTAACTGATAAGAAAAAAATAAAATTAAAAAAAGAGACAATTAAAAAAATAAAATAAAAATGGCTAGTATAAAAAAATGACAAATACTCTAAAGGACTTAGGCGAAGAGGAACCCTTATTACTGCTTGTGGGCAATTAAAACAGTATAACCACTAAAGACATTAGGATGGAAGTTTCTCAGAACAGTAGAATAACTTTTTGACTCCTTGGCATATATCCAAAAGGTTCTACATCCTTCCACATTGACACTTGTACATCTGTTCTGGTTTAGTTTCTTAAGCTATAATAAAACACTGACAGAGACAACTTGCTTAAAGGTTTCAGTTCATAATCAGGAGAAGCTAAGGCAGAAAATCAAAGCAGGAACCTAAAGGCAAAACTGAACTAGAGGCCATGGAGGAATACTGCTTAATGATTTGCTTTCTCCGTGGTTTGCTCATCTTGATTTTTTTTTTTATACACCTCACGGCTACCTGTCTCAGAGTAGTAGCACCAAAAGTAGGCCAGGCTCTCACATATACAACATAAGCAATAAAATGTCTCATAAACATGTGTATAGACCAATGGAACTAATACTTCAATGGAAGGTACTTCTTACCATGTGATTCAAATTTGTGTCTATTTGACAAACTAACGAGAACACCTGTGTTCATTAAATCTCTATTTCCAGCAGCAATAAAATCAAATCAGCCAAGACGTCAATCACTTAATGAATATATATATATATATATATATATATATATATATATATATATACACACATATATCATATATGTATGGTACATATACACAATAGAGTTTTACTCAGCCACAAAAAAAATGAAAACATAAAAATTTCAGTTAAAGTGGATAAAACTAGAGATCATAGTTTTTAAGTAACCCAGGCTCAGAAAGACAAACATGTTTTCTCTTATATGTACATCATAGCTTATAACTTTTATATACTTTTATCTCTGCAAAAGTATATATATATATATATATATATATACTATATATACATGCCATGTAACTATAGAGGGACCAAAAGAGAAGATAGAGGGGTATTTTGTTTGGGTTTGATTTTCAATTTTTATTCTCTCATACATACATTTATTCTGCAGCATCCCATACCTCTTTTATTTACAGTTTTTCATCTACCTTTCCTCTCCCCCAGATCCCTTGCTCTTCTCTTTCCCTTCAGAAAAAAAGCAGGACTCCTAGAGATATCAAATAAATATAGCACATCAAGTTCCAATATCAGGGCTGGGCAAGGCAACCTAGAAGGAAGAAAAGGGTCCCACGAGCATACAAAAGACTCAGCAACACCTCCATTCTCACTATTAGGATCTCACAAAAATACAAAGCTTACAGCCATAACATATATGCATGACATATAACCATAACATATATGCACAGAACCATGCAGGTTCCCTGATTGCCACTTCGGACTCTGTGAGCCCTTTAGGATCCCTGCTTAGTTGATTTTGGGAGCCATGTATTCCTGGTGTCATCAAACTCTCTAACTCCTACGGTTCTCCTCTTCTCCCTCTTACCCTCTTTCTCTAAATCCCTCACTTGTGTCTTACAAGCCCTTAAGTTAAAGCTCTTCTCCCCATGCCCATAGTTCCTTTTTTACTTTCTTGGTGTCTGTTATTACCTCAAAATACAATGATTAAGAACTAGAAGGGCAGCTCAGTATCCAAGTGGGTACCCTAGTAAGGGAAACAAGGACTGTCTCTGACATGAACTCAGAGGCTGTCCCTTTGACCTCCCCACCCAAGGGAGGAGTATCCTTGCCAGGCCACAGAGGAGGACAATGCAGCCAGTCCTGATGAGACCTGATAAGCTAGGGTCAGATGGAAGGGGAGGAGGACTTCCCTTTCAGTGTACTTGGAAAGGAGCATGGGAGAAGAGGCAGGGAGGGTGGGATTGGAAGTGGATGAGGGAGGGGGCTACCGCTGGGATACAAAGTGAATAAACTATAATTAATATAAAAAATAAAAATGTAATAAAAAAAAGAAAAAAACTAGAATGAACCAATAAGAAAGAATATGCAGTGTTTGTCTTATTGAGTCTGGGCTACCTCGATTAGTATACTACACATTAGTTCAAGGCACTTACATGCAAATTTCATGATTTCCTCTTTCTTTACAGTTTTATGTTATTTCATTGTGTATGTGGTCCACATTTCTATTGTCTGCATATCAACTGAAGGATATTCAGTTTGTTTTCACTCCCCACTATGGTGAATACGGTGGCAATGAACACAGCTGAGCAAGTCTCTATAGAGCAGGATGTTGAATCCTTGGTTCATATACCAAGGAGTGGTATCATTGGCTCATATCATAAATCTACTTTTAGCTTTTTGAGAATTCTTCACAGTGATTTAAAGAGTGGCTGGATCAGTTTTATGGACCACCAACAGTGAATAAAGTGTTCATTGGTAGTTGGCAAAGATTCTTCTGCTTGTTAGGATTCTTTTTCACTTGCTTATTTTCTCTCCTGTACAGAAGCAAATTTTACTTTTATGAGATTTCATTCATAGACTATTACCCTTAATTTATAAAGGCATGCAGTCCTATTCAGAAAATTCTTTCCTACACCAAAAATTCTGTTACTGCCTGTGTTTTTCCCAAATTTTCAGAATTTTAGGTTCTACGTTGTGATCTTTGATCCATTTGTTGTTGATATTCATGGAGGAAAATGTGTCAGGCACGGGAAACCTCCCTTTGACTTATTGGTTAGGGAAGTCTAAGAGACTCATTCCAGATGTAGAGTGTGGGCATTGTCCTTGATTGCCACCCAGAAGTTGAAGGTAAGACCATATTTTTGAAGACAGAACACACACAATGGATACAGAACTTGAAAGAATCAAGGTGAAAATGATTTGGAAATCTCTTCCCTAAGAACTAGCTCTCATGGTATCCAAAAGTGCTATGCAAGAAAATCAATCAACAGTCTTCTCCAGCTGTAAAGCTTATGAACCACAACAATGAAAAGTACGAAGATATTCCCAAAGGGTTGATAATGGCTCTTTATCTGGGGAGCAACTAAGTGTCATCTAACTGGACTTAAGGCCCGCTCAAGGAGAGGAAATCCATGCCTGGTACTGTAAACTGAGCAAACTTCTTGCGGCTGTTTGTGATAAGAGCCCTTGAAGAAGAACCCTACTAGTGTGCACACTCGTGTGTATACTTGTGTGTACATATGTGCATGCCCTAAACCAATATAATCCCAAGCTGCATTCTATATACCACAGATAGATAAAACTGTCAGACACCCCCCATCAAAGAAGCATCTTTTTGCAGTAGATGGAGAGCATCACCGAAATCGACAACTGGTTAAAATGCAGAGGATGCTTGACTGTGGGTGCCCATTCCCAACCAGTTCATCTCAAGCACAATCTCTACACCCAAGGTTCAGAGGATATTGTGGAAGGGGCGGCGGCAGCAGATAGGTTGTAAGAGCGGCAGGATCAGGACATCTGCTATGAGACAGTGTCTTCTGCGTGTGGCAGGGAATCTGCACCAATGAAACCCCAACAATATTGTTTCCTAAATAAGAACTCTACAGTGACAAGACCAGTTGATGTGCCAGCATGGACGGAGAAAATCTCACAATACCACACCCCAAGGAAAAGAGCTATTAGTAATTAATGGCTGAGGGAGACTCTTCATCCCCCTGGGCTCTCCAATCACAGGTTGCCATCCCTAAACACTTACAAATATAAGCAACCCAAACTGGACTCAGTGGGTTGTATTTTGTTCTGCATATGTTTTTATCTGTAGCAATAATAATTAAATGAAAACTTAATATGCTTACATGTCATGAATTTGACAAGTAGTCAGGAGACACAGGAGGAAGTGGAGAGAGAGGGCTGAGTGGAAATGCTGTAAATACAGTACTCAGGTTTAAAATTCTAAAAAAGAAATGATAAAATAATTTATCTATTTTGGTATGCTCTAATAAAAAAAACACACGAGAGATAAACTTATGATGACATTTGGATTTGGCATCCAGAGTATATGTGATATAACAGTTGGGTAATATTTTCTAGAATTGTTTGCTCTTAACATATATGTAATGCCCAGGAAGTCCCACATTGCATAGGAGGTAGATAAGTCCTCCTCACAGTTTGAAGGGGATACAGGGGACAATGAAAGGAGACTTGGTCTTTTGTGCTCTGAAGCACATTATTGTCTATGTTGTGCTAGATGCAGCCGACAAACATTTCAGCATGATTCTCAGCAGCAAACACAGAGATTGTTTCTATGATTGGGTTTGGGTGACTAAGACATACTTGAATACAGGATAAAAATCTACAGGGCTAGGGAGATGGCTCAGTGATTAAGAGGTCTTGCTTCTCTTCCAGGTATCTGGGTTTGCTTCCCAGCATGCACATGGAGGATCATAACCATCGATAGTTTCAGTTATAACACGAGAGTTTAATTATCAGTACCTAAGTGAAGTAGCTCACAATTGCCTGTAGTTCTAGCTGCAGGGACTCTGACACTCTTCCTGCTCCCAGTGGACCCACACAAATGAGCATGTCCAAGTGCACGCACACATAGTAAACTTACACAGATACAAACATATACATGAGTAAAAGTAATAAAATACGTATTTTTAGAGAAATTGAATCCACTCTCAGTCTGACATTATGTAGATTATTTCTTTCAGACTTCTGTAAAAAGTTAAAACAAAAAACCCAAGGAACAGGATTTTGTGGTTTTCTATTTTAATATAGTTAGGATTTTCTTCTCCTAAAAATAAAATAACTATAAGGAATTAAGGATATCTAGGAAACTAAGTCAGAATTCCTAGAGAACATTGTGTGTGTGTGTGTGTGTGTGTGTGTGTGTGTGTGTGTGTGTGTGTGT
>NW_026592118.1:27220425-27222206 GCF_907164565.1 Psammomys obesus
AAATACACATAAAATAAAACAAAATGAAAATTTAGTAAAAAAAAAAAATGCTCATTTATTTAAAATCTTCACCCTGTTAGTTAAGTTCTCAATAGATTGTAAGCTATCAAATCCAATTATTTGATATTTCTCTTGTTAGGATTAAGGCAAAAATGTTAATATTTCAGCAATGTTTACAAAAATATGACTCTGCTTTTAAGTTCAGAATACAAATAACCAGTATCCCATTTATGTAGGATTAAAACATAATCATTGATGATTGAGAAAGGACAGAATTTCAATACCATAGATTCATACAAAAATTGCATTCAAAATATTGAGATAAATGTATCAGTATTTAGAAGTCACCATAAGCATGAATATAAACTTTTGGATGGCAGAGAAATTCCAAGTGCAGCAATTTTGCTGATAATTTTATCTTTAAAAATACAATTACACCATACAAACATAAAATTATTCATAGAACTTTTATAACCCTACAGTGTCTGTCTCCAAGCATCCCCCATAATAATCATTATGTACTCTATTGAAGTCTGTGTTCTTCAGAAAAAAAAAAAATAGATCTATGCTTGTGTGATTTAATGGACTTGTCCTTTCTAGCATTGTTTATAAAACCAAAGTCACTGTTTTTGTTTGTTTGTTTGTTTGTTTAAGCCTGCTGTGAGTACCTGCCTTTCATCCTCAGCACTTCTTTGCAAGCTCTTCTTGCATCTGTCAGTCTAGACGTCTGATAATCTCTTGCAGAGCTTATATTGAGCTAAATTTTAAAATCACAGCTTATGGTGCTGAAATGACAGCTCCTTTTTCTTACAGACTAGTGGCTGGTGGTGCCAAAAAGTTTTGCTAGTAAATACTAGTAGTCTGATTAAAACACAGATTATCAGAAAATAGATTTGTGCAGAGTCCTCGCTTTCAATATCATGCAACTGGAAATACCAAGAAACATTCTACCTTTAAACACAAATAAGAGAATAAGGTATTTTCCAAAGTCAACTCACCACACAGCTCATCCTAAATAGTGCAAAAACTAAACAAACAAAAAACTTAAAAAAAAAAAAAGCTCCTTTCTTCTTATTTTAATGTCACTTAAAGAAGTAAAATGGAGCTGGGCATGGTGGCACATGCATAATCCCAACACTCAGGGAGGCAGAGGCAGGGGAATCTCTGTGAGTACAAGGTCAGCTTGGTCTACAAAGAGAGTACAGGAGCGGCAAGGCTACACAGAGAAACCCTGTTCTGGGGTAGGGCAGGGGGAAGAAAATAAAATGAAAGAAAATGACAGTCTTGAGAAGGAACATGGGTTCAACTGTACAGGCCAGAAACCATTAGAAACTGCAATGGACTGTCCAGTTGACACATTATTTCCTTTCACTGGCCTTGGTTGATAGGGTCAAATTCTGAATTATTAGTAAGCTGTACTTAAGCTTTCACATTACCATTGGCCATGCTGAATTTTACAGTGAACAGAGATTTTATTTTCATGCCTGAATGGCTTTCTGTGGTCTTTCTCCCAAAGCTTAAAGTATGAAAAACTTAGTTTCCATGTGATAGTATTGCAAGACTTTCGAGAACTTGAGCTAACAGTAGGTCCCAGGAGTTACATGACACTTCTTATGTCACATAGGAAGAGTCATAAGAGTTACATAAGAGACCCTAAGTTAATTCTTTCTTTCTTTGTTTCTTTCTTTCTTTTTTCTTTTCTTTCTTCCCTTCCTTCCTTCCTTCCTTCTTTCCTTCCTTCCTTCCTTCCTTCCTTCCTTCCTTCCTTCCTTCCTTCCTTC
>NW_026592118.1:27222216-27314333 GCF_907164565.1 Psammomys obesus
TTCCTTCCTTCCTTCCTTCCTTCCTTCCTTCCTTCCTTCCTTCCTTCTTTCTTCTTTTTTCTTTTTGGTTTTTTCAAGACAGGGTTTCTCTGTGTAGCCTTGGTTCTCTGAACTCTTTTTAGACAAGGTTGGCCTAGAGCTCACAGAGATCCACCTGCCTCTGCCTCCCCAAGTCTGAGATTATAGGCAGGCGCCAATGGGCATGGCTGAGTTAATTCTTTTTTTTTTTTTTTTTTTTGCGCTTATTTGTTTAATTCATTCATTTATTCACATAACATTCTGGCCATATGTTCCTCACTCCTCTTCTCCAAGTCCCCACCCTCCTTCCCACACCCTCTCTCCCCTATTCCTCAGAATAGGGGAACCCCCTTACCCACCCATTCCAGCTCATTTATTCACATGAGGACTGAGTTATTCTTCCTTCTCTATGGTCTGGTAAGGAAATCCCATCAGGATGAAGTGAAGAAAAAGCAGGCAATAAAGTCCATGTCAGAGACAGTCCCTGTTCCTTTTATTAGTGAACCCACATGAAGCCTGAGCTGCCCATCGGCTACGTTTATGTAGAGGACCTAGGTCCAAACCAAGCATGGTCCTTATTTGGTATTTTAGACTCCACAGGCCCCTCTGAGCCCTGGTTAGTTGGCTATTTTGGTCTTCTTTAGGAGCTCTTGTTTCCTCTAGGCCCTTTTATATTTCAGCCAATTTTTCCACTAGACTCCTTAATTTTCGCACATTTGGCTGTGAATCTCAATATCTGTTTCCAACCATTGCTGGGTGGAGTCTCTCAGAGGACAACTCTGATAAGGCTCTTGTCTGTAAGCATAGCAGACTCCTGTCTATAAGCATATCATTAATAGCCCCAGGCATTGGCTTTCTTCCGCAGGGTGGTTCTTGGGTTAGGCCTTGCATTGGTTGGACATTCTCTTGATCGCTGCTATATCTGTTGTATCTTTGTCCCTGAAGGTCTTGTAGACAGAGTAAGTTTTGGATAGAAGAGTTTCTGGGTAGATTGTTATTCTCCTACCTCTACTGGGAGTCTTGTCTAGTTAGAGGGTATCCTCTTTGGTCTCCATGACCCCTGATACTACAAGTCTCAGTTAGAGTCACCTTCATATCCTCCCAGAGGCTTATTCTGACTTAGGTCTCCAGCTTATCACAGAGATGCTGAGTGAGATGCTATAAAAGAGTAAGCCTGAACCATGTTTTTTTAAATTTCTACCTTAGCAAGTCAACTTTCACTCACACATCTCTTCCTATCATGAGGCAGTTTACCGTAGCATACCCAAAGGAGCTCTCCTTAGAGCAGAGCAGATGCCCCTGTTATGCCCTTGAAATTCTAGAACTGTGGGAAAATAAGCCTCTTTTATTTAGAAAATATCCAGGCAATGATGGGTCCTTACTCTAAGGAAAGATATAATGACATGAAAGATATCAAGAACAATTAAACTGAGAAGAAACAATTAACCAAAGAAACTACTGTTATTTACCAGGGAACTGATTTTTTTTCTCTTTTTTATTTATTGTTATATTCTTATTTATTACCATTTATTCACTTTGTATCCCAACTATAGCCCCTTCTCTTGTCTCCTCACAGTCCCACCCTCTCTCCCTCTTCTCTCCTTATGTCCCTCTCCTAGTCCACTCTTAGGGGAGGTCCTCCTCCCCTTCCCTCTAACCCTAGCCTATCAGATCTCATTTTGACTAGCTGCATTATCTTCCTCTGTGACCTGGTAAGGCTGCACTCCCCCAGGGGATGGTGATCAAAGAGCCAGCCACTGAGTTCATGTCAGGGAGAGTCCCTGTTCTCATCACTAGGGTACCTACTTGGACACTGAGCTCCCATGGGCTACATTTGTGCAGGGGTTCTAGATTATCTCCATGCATGATCCTTGTTGGAGAATCAGTCTCAGAAAAGTCCCCTGGGTCCAGATTTTTAGGTTCTGTTGCTCTCCTTGTGGAACTCCTTTCCTCTCCAGGTCTTTCTATCTCCTCCTTCTTCCATAAGATTCCCTGCACTCTGCCCAAAGTTTGGCTATGAGTCTCAGCATCTGCTTTGATACGCTGCTGGCAGGAACCTACCACAGCTGGTCTCTGAAGGATTCTTCCCATCAGGGAACTGTTTTATGTCAACAGCTTTAATCTATATCTCTAGGATAAGAGTGAGGTATATATTTTGCTTTTAGTTAATTTTATGACACTCACAGAGTTAGAGTCATCTTGCCCAAGACATTTCATGTACCAGTTATAAGTACTAAACACCCATATGTGAATGAAGATTAAGTTGGACTTGGGCCTTAAAAGTAAGTTTGTTGACACTTAACATATGAGTGGTTTAATATAAATACGCTTTTACAGTAGGATTAGAAATACCATGTTATCTGCTAAACTGCAAAATCTCAGGAAGCTTTATTTCAATATATAATGTGTAGCTACATGGTACCTTATATTTTAACACAGAGTAGGTTGTTAAATAATATAAAAATCAGTCTCACCAGCTTTCTTGGGTAAAAACTATTTGATTGATAGTTTTATTTCCAGAATTTGTGCATTAAATTCAAAGTTTTGAA
The DNA here is from genome assembly GCF_907164565.1 of Psammomys obesus. Taxonomy (NCBI): domain Eukaryota; kingdom Metazoa; phylum Chordata; class Mammalia; order Rodentia; family Muridae; genus Psammomys; species Psammomys obesus. The sequence goes on from NW_026592118.1 coordinate 27,224,784, forward strand.
TGAAAGAAAGCATGACTTTTGCATTAATATATTTATAAAAAAAACCTTTTCCTTTTTATTAATATTTTATTTTTAATAATGCTATTAAAACATTTTAACTGTCTCTATAACATTGTTGTAACATTGAGTGGTCTTTATTTCTAAAGCCAGTATTATATATAAAAAAGTCACCTTCTGAGATTGGGAGAGACTCATTTGGCTAAGCGCCTTTGCAGCAAGCACCCGAGGAAAATGTTGGGCTCTGTGGTAAAATCCAAGTAATCCTAATGCTGAAGAGACAGAGAACAGATAATTTCTGAGATATGATTAGTCTTTCCAATTGGTGAGCTCCAGGTATGAGAGATACTGTCTTTAGAAATAAATTAAAAACAGTAGAAGACACCCTACATCTACCTCTGTCCATTATAGGTATGCAAAATGGCCAAGAGTACTTGAATACTTGTATGTAAACAGCCACATGAACATGCACATTTGCAAATACACAAATATATCACAACACACACACATACGCACACACACACACACACACACACACACACACACACCTCTACAAACTGTCTTTATTCTTTGAATACCAATAAGAACCAAGTGATCTGGCATCCTCCCAGTGGTGTGAAATCTGAGATACAGATATCTCAGGTGGAATATGGGAATATATCCAGATGAACAGAGTTTTAAACCACTTGTGGTGAAGAAAGAAAAAAGAAAAAAAAAAAAGAAGAAAAGGAAGGAAAAATTAGCAAATCAGTACTTATTGATGATTTGAAATTGACAATATTCTCTGATTTATGTTTTACTTTATGTGTCTAACAAAACTCTTTAGAATGAAGTGTTCTAATTTCTCTTCATATTCTTTAAGAAATGGGTTTTTCAGGGCTCTTTAATACATAAATTTCCTACATTAGCCAGCAGAAGAACAGAAGAGTTAATCTTTCATAGTCAAATGGTTCACAACAAGATGAGCTGAAGAAATAGATTTTGTATTATAAAATTGCATACTGTGTGCTAAACAGCATGAGTATCATGTTGTTCTGGCCTCACCTTGAATCAAAGCTTCCTAAAAATAAAGGCTCAAACTCTGCACATGGCATGAGAATTCTCATCTTACCCTAATAGAGGCTGTCTCAATCAGTAAGAATATTTAAACAGAATTAAAATTAGTGACTGACAAAGAAACAAAACAACAACAACAACAAAACACTGAATATAATGATAATCTAGCCAAGGCAAAGCAAATGCTAAAGCACAAGCCAAGAGTTAATAGCATTATTTCTATCAGTAGAGGAAAATCCATAAGAAATTATAATAAAATGCTGACTTTAGCCAACATGCAAAAGTCAATAAGAGACATTTAATTTCAGGGGCAGGGGATAGTGTGATGATTCATTATTTTCAGACTCAAATGTGAACATCGTGTAGGATGAGATGACGTTTCATTATGGCGAAGTTGCCAAATGCTCCCACGGTGTGCTGAAAGCCAAGCCATACCAATCATTTTCTAATGGAGAAAGTAAGACTAACAACATTTTCAAAGGAAAATCTTGCTTCCAAGGGAAAAGGGAATGTGAATTTATTTAGATGTAGGCATTTCATGTGAGGTTTTTCAATCCTATTTTAAACTTCTCTATTCTGGTAAACGTTCTACTTTGTTCTGTATTGTACAGTTTATCATTGTTTCCATGGCATTGAGAGCCATGGTAATAGCAATTAGGGATAGAACCTGAAAACAGCACAATAACTCTAAATAGAACCAGGAAAGTACAGAACGCATAAAATTTATACAATGTAAAAATTAAAAAAAAACATTATTTCAAACATGTGACATCCTAGTTTAAAGACATTTAGTATTCCACACATTTGAACACACTATACTAAAGCTTAGAGAACCAAGAATGGGTCAATATGGCAATTTTTAGTCATGTAACTTAGGTAGTTTGAAGCAGAGCATTGTGTTCTTCAAGCCCTGATTCAAACACTGATGAATGAGCTTTAAACATGAGTCTTTTCTTTATTTCTTTCGCTATTGATGTCATAGTAACACAGATATGCAAGGGAGTCAAGAAAGTCACTTTTGTATGATGAAGCAATTCAAGTTGAAAGTGTTGAATTGGTTCTGGGAGTTTGTGAATTGATTTAGATCAGAACCAAAAGATAGGTGCAAATTACATCAAAAATACCTGTTTCCTTGGTATCTTTTTTCTTACTCTTTGGAATATAGAAAGCGAATTATCTACCATTCCATTGGTCTGCTCTCACCTGCATTTGGAGTTACAACCTATAAAGACACTAATCTTTGTCATTATTTCTCACCCTGATTCCACTGAGAATGAACCGTTAGGGAAAATAATTCCTCATTTTAATTAATAATACTTAGGGTTATAGATTGTCTATTCTAGATTGTCTTGTCTTTGCCTAAGATTTGTTGGATTACAGGCATAGAGCATGAAAATTAGCTTTTTGAAGTTTTGGAGCATAGCTTCAACAGTAGAGCCAGCTTCCAATTTTGTATCAGTGATTTTGGCTAGAGAAAACATCCACAGGGAGTTTCTATGAAGAGAGAAAGAGAAAAAAAACTTCCTTGAAGCTGTATTTTGGTTCATCTCTTGCCCCAGACAGTTTCAATGGCCAGAGGCAGAGATTAGCATTTGACATTTAGTTCCAAGTTTTCATGATATACTCATGTATCTAAGTCATAATACACCAGCTCTAGTTAAAATAAGCCAAGAAAAAATGATAGAACTCCAAAAATTATTGAGAGACAGGCCATGGGTATTCTCAATTACATTAAAACCACTGTTTCAGCTGAGTTCCACAGTTGTTGTTAGCTTTAGCTGCCTTGCCCTAGAAAGGTGATGTATCTAGAACATGTAAAAGATGTGACTAAGTAGATCATAGACAACATAGTCAAGTGTTATTTATGGCCATGGACATTCTTCTCTTATTCTACTGCGTACTTTCAGCAACTGAAAGTCTCAGAAATGCCTAAAAAGGGTGATAACATGTTTATTTAGCAGCTAAATGTTAGTGCTTCCATGAGTTCTATGCTAATTACAAACAACAAAGTTCACTAAATTGAATAAGTTCAGAGAAGAATGATTTCTTCATCTATCAGCGCCTTATGAAGTCCAAGGACTCAGAAATAAAAGGTAAGTAAATAGAATCAGACAGTGTACTCTCCTGGCTCATCTCTGTCACTTTGCAAGCCTGAACTGACTCCAGCTCACTGAAGAACAATCTTCTTGATTGTGGCTTTATATTATAAAACGTATAGTGCCACATTTCTGAAGTTACAGTTGTTAAAATAAAACATAAATACCACCCAACTTCATATCTCTGCAAGAGATTTCTGATTAGGTAAACTTGACTGTAACTACTCAACCTCAAGCTTACAGCCATATCATTTATATGTAACTACTTTGATGGATTTGTTCCCAGCATGGTAGCAGAGAACCTGGGAGGAACTGACAACAGTAATAGTAACAAATATTTGCTAACATATGTGGTAGGCCTCTTCAAGAGGTGTGGACTCTGATTCCTACTTCAATACAAATTAAGCGACTGAGCCACAAAGCACTTTCATAACTCAAATATAGGTGAAGCTATTACTGAAGTAACTCAATATTTTGAGGTTGTACAAGTCGGTATTTTCTATGTAGATCATCGAATATATTTTAATTCAAAATCATAGAGTTTAAAGTGATATTAAAGCACACAAAGATTGAAATCCCATTATTCATACTTTTATTGAAACATTGACAGTAGCTGGGTACTATGAAAGAGATAACTTATTATTATAAGAAGAGGTTAATGTGGTTATTGCTAGACCCCGATGATGTAGTTAACAAGAACAGCATTTTGAAAAAGAATTGCATTAAAAGTATTTGAGATCTGAAAAAGAGCCTACATTAATGTAAGACAAAAAGAAGAAAGAGAAATGCAAGCAGAGGGCATATACAGGGCAAATTTCAACAAATAGGACAAGCAAGAGCTGAGGTTGCTCACATCCAACTCAAGTTAAAAATAATCAATAAGAAAACACTGGTGTATACAAAGAATATATATGTTATTCTTTCTAAGTGGTTTCATTTGTAATTATACTAAGTTAGCAGACATATTTAATTAGACAGAGTGGTAATATAGTATTCCTGTTTTGTTCTCAGTTCCAAAATTGTGTGTTTGGTGCGGTGTGTGTGTGTGTTTCATGGATTATAAGTGAGTTTAGATTTAACAGCCTGAAAGAAAATGTTCCAAGAATAAAAACATCCTGATCATGATAAACAGCTGCCTGGTTCACAGTTTCCAGTCCTATGTGCAGACCAGCTGTGCAGTTAGTCATAACTTCTGGCAAGTGTATAAATCTAAGCTTTATTCCATCCCTAGAGATTCACTACTTGTCCAGACAAGTTCAAAAATACATGTTTTAAATTCTGAGAAGATGGCAGTGGTGACAGAGTTCTTGAATCTCTCTGAGTCCCCCATGAAAAGACAGAAAGCAACTGGAATTGAAAAACAAAACCTACAGATACTATCAATGAGAAAGAGTCAGTCTCTGTGACCCACAACTCCAAATATGACAGGCAGGTGTGAACAAACTATGACTTCTAAAACACTGGTGTGGTAGCCATGACTTCTATAGGACCTGAGTGGTAGCCATCACTATGCAGGAGTAACTAGAAGAAAGCAAGGGGTAAGCAGAAAGACTCCCAGAAGACACTAGGTGTTTAGAAAATGTGCAGTCTTGGGCTAAGAATCCCAGCTGACTTCCCAGGGCTGTAAAGCAAAGACAGCTAAAATCTATTCTCAGCAGCTTTCAAGTGCTTGATATAGGACGTTCACACAGTTACCATGTGCCAAGCATTTCCCAGTGTAGGCACACAGAAAAATAAAAAAAAATATTTTTCTTTAACTACACCTACATTTTTGTCAATACTACCAGATAAAACTAGGAAACAAAAACTTAAGAATATATGAATCAAAATAACTGTTGTGTCTAAGTGATTTAAGCTATCAAGATGTCAGGAGGTTTCAGAACTGACCACTTCAATAGCCAGTCCCTCTAGATTAGATCCTCACATTAAAAGCTGTCAGCTTGAAATAGAATTCAATTTGAACAGGACTAAAAGAAGGCACGAGAAAGAGAAAGTTCAAAAGGATCCAGAGAGGAACACAGAATCTCAGATCTCAGAAAGAAATAGGCCACATATCTGAACAATTCAGGAATAGACCAGATGAGGGATCATGGAGTTTCTGCTTATACTTGTGATTCCATTACATAGCATAACTCCTAGAGATGCCAAAACCATATATAGCTAAACAGCTTTATGTGAATGAGAATTAGCTTCCTTTCCCTCTTTTTCTTTATATTTCTTTGAATATGTTACACATGAGAACTATATTTACATAGATTCTACCTTCCCTGTCCCTCATTCAAATCCTTCTACATCTTTCTGATACTCCCTCTCAAATTCACAACCTCTTCTACTTTCATTTTATATGTAATATAGATATAAAATAATATATATTATATATAATATGTATATTATATATAACATAATATGTATATAATACATATATATATATGTATACATGTATATTGGTTTTCTCAGTCACTGGTCACCTGAAAAGCCTATGGATTAATACGACCACCTTATCATGATACCCACAATGGTATAACAGTTGTACTTTTATCATGGAAAGTAACCAACCGCCAATTAATTGAGCTTAAGCCGTGCTCAATAGGATGGAAGACATGCCTCACACTGCAAAGTTAGCCAACTGCCCATGGCTAGATGGGCCATAGACCAATATAATTTCTAACATATTTTATATACTTATACATATAAGTGAAGCTCTTATCCCCTCATCAAAGAAGCTTCTTTTTGTAGTAAATGGAGACTTTTACAGAGTCCATAACTGATCAAACTGCAGAGAACAAACATGGGGAGCTTGAACCTAACTGGTACAGTTAGAAAACAATGTCTATATGCGAGGCTCAGAGAATACCAAAGAAGAGATTGTAAGAAGGAGTGTTGAAAGGTTGTAATAGACAGAGGACCAGGACACCTCCAGTAATCTTCTAGACATAACAGTGAAACTGTACCCATGAAAACTAAACAATATGCTTGCTCAAACAAGAACAACAAAGAAATGGCACCACCAATCAACATAGTACGGTGTATGGAGCAAACCTCACAAAGTGTCAGATGAAGACCTTTTTTCTCTTTAAACTACATTAGAACTCTTAATTCCTTCCATGAAAATATTTGTGAATCCAAGAACTGTAAATACAACTTATGATCTATGAGTTTTTATAAATATATAACTGACAAACACAAAACAGTATTAAAGATTTATTATTTCTTCTGTGGTAATAACTGAACCTGTGTCCATATGAAGTTTCAACTTAGTTACTAATCTCAGCTGGACACATTAGACAGAACATTGCTCCACAAAATATGCAATGACACAGCCTATAAAAGAAGACACTCATTGATTTAAGGTATATTCTAAACATAGTGCAACACACACACACACACACACAAATTGTAACAAACTCTGAGCTCCTGGAGCTCAGTTTAAGAGTAGTCAAACATAGAGTGACCCAGTATGTCTCAGGTCCTCCGGCAAGTTTCAGCAATATCTCATACACTTGTTCGATAAGCCCAGTGTTACAGAGATCTTTCTAATACACAATTACTTCATCCTGCACTTATTACATAAAGTGATGTTGGTTGAATTGGAAGCAGATAATTTAATTTCTTGAGTTGCTATGGTTTTATTGGACAGAGAGTAGAAGTGATTTGCTAAATGGGATTTTTTTTTTTTTTTAACGCTCTCTTCTGAGCACCTTCCTCATAGTGGCCATGCTATTACCTTCATACGATTTTAACCCGATGCTTGGCTTGTAATAGCTTTTGGACACCTGTGCATTGGCGTCTGGCCTGTAGAGCGTTATTATTTGTGACGCCCCTCAAATGCCAATTTACTGGACTGCAGATTGCCTCTGGACCCAATAAATCTTTCCAATCTATCTCAAGTGGCTGCACTTCCCTCTTCTACCCTTCTTCCGTCTACTTTGTATAAGAAATTCTATAGAATGATTCTCATAGCATAGCTTCATGAGTTTAAACATAGTGTTAGTACTTGAAAATTATTAAAAGCTGTGTCCACTTTCCTACTGTACTATTAACTGTATCACTGAAATTTTTTTTATTGTAGTTGTCAGTGTTTACTGAGGTGACAATTTACACATTCCACAAGTGTAGTTTTACATGTAATTTCTTCAAAAATTTATGCGGAGTGATGAGAGGAAGTGACATTCATACTACATATAAGGAATAATGACCAATTAATCATGGTTTACTCATACCCTTACTGACAGAAGGGTAGGACAGAAATTTGAACAAACACCTTCTAATTTAAACTCAAAGTTTTATTAAGACCCAATTCTTCAGAAAAAAAAAATACATCAACCATATTGATGACTAGATTGCACTTTGGGCACAAACACTTTAAGTTAGTTATGATGTAGGTTTCCTTAATAAGAAAAATTAACTTGGAGGTTATTAAAATCAACTATGAAAAATTTCAGTGATTTGAATGAAGGAGATGGAAATGGAGGTTTTCAAAAAAACATTTTCAAAACATGTTCCTCTGATATGGAAAGAAAGATGATCGAATATCTCAGTGATTCCAAGAAGGCATTTGCCATTAGCTCAGAGAGAAAACTCTGGGAGGGAGTCTTTGGTTTTAACAGCTTAGGACTATTTGAGCTTGCTAAGTCTAAAATATTTGCTAGACATTAAGATTTATATTCTAAATAATAAGAGGTAGGTGAGTAAATGTGGAATATGAATGAGTTACTAGGCTAAAGATATACCTTGCAATTCATTAATGTAAAGGTATGTTTTAAAATTATGAAAGCAGATTTTGATTCTGAATATAGCAAAATTTCATGCACATTTAAGAGGGAAAAGAGCAATTTCCAAAATTGCAGGAATGATACTGATAAATTGTAAAAGGTTACTGATAAATTGAAGAAAATAAAAGTTAAAATTGTATTTTTTTTTTTTATTAAAAGGTCTTCATGATATTTGACGATTATTTGGTTCAAGTCAAAGTAACGAAAGGTTGGATAAATTTCTGGAGAGAATGACAAAAGAAGTAAAATAATTTTTTTTTTTTAGAATTTCCACAAAGATGTTTTTTGCTATAAAGGGAAAAGAAAAAAAAGTGCAAAATTATTGAGAATAAAGAGTTAATGGAGTTCTTTTTTTTTTTTCTTTCCTAAACCAAATAATGACAGCATTACTGTATGTCAATATATCAACCAGTGGATCAAGGGAAAAAAATACTGTGAGCAAGAAAAGAAAGATTTACTAATATTCTCAAGTAGGTCAGATTGGAGTGGAAAGCTAGATAAAGGTAGGGATTTGGTACAGGATATTATTATAACTATTTATCAAGAATGACAGAGAAGGAGACAAAAATATCTGAGTCTGATTTGGTTAAGTTGATACTTGTAGTGGTATGAACACTGCAATTCCTTTCCTATTTATTCCATTTCCACAATGAAACAGGAAGCAAAAACCTTATTTTAGAGCAGGAATTCCGAAACAATACTACCATTTCATCGCAGTAGTCGTTTTTGATACAGGCTCTCCCTATGTTGCCCCAACTGCCCTTTATCTCTGAACTAAAGAACTCTAGTGATCCTCCTGCTTCAGCCTTCCAAGTAGCTGAGACTACAGGTTTGTGGCAGGAAACACTATTTTTATCCCAGTAGTCACAATGTATTTCTTCCCCCCTCCGTGTTTATATTATCCCACAAAAAGTTCCTGTTCAATATTTTAGCCACAGTTCTTTAATATTTTTATACATTATTTTTATAATTCATTTTTATTAATTACAGTTTATTTGTGTTGTGTTCCACCTGTAGCTCCCTTCCTCTTCCCCTCCCAATCCCACCTTTCCTCCCTATTCTCTACCCATGCCACTCCCTGAGTCCACTGATAGGAGAGGTCCTCCTCCCCTTCCATCTGATCCTAGTCTATCAGGTCTCATCAAGAATGGCTACATTTTCTTTCTCTGTGGCCTGGTAAAGCTACACGCCCCCTGAGGAGGAGGTGATCAAAGAGAAGGCCAATCAGTTTATGTCAGAGACAGTCCCTGTTCCCATTACTAAGGTACCCACTTGGACACTGAGCTGCCATGGTCTACCTCTGTGCAGGGGTTTTGGGTTATCTCCATGAATGGTCCTTGGTTGGAGTATCAGTCTCAGAAAACACCCCTGTGTCTAGATTTTTGGTTCTGTTGCTCTCCTCATGGAGCTCCTGTCCCTTCCAGGTCTTTCTATTTCCCCCTTCTTTCACAAGATCCCCTGTACTCTGCCCAAAGTTTGGCTATGAGTCTCAGCATCTGCTTCGATACTCTGCAGAGTAGAGTCTTTCAGGGGTCCTCTGTGGTAGGCTCCTGTCCTATTCCCTCTTTTCTGCCTCTTCTGATGTCCATCCTCTCTACCTTTCTGAATGAGGATTAAGCATCTTACCCAGAGTCCTCCTTGATTAGCTTTCTTAGGTGTACAGATTTTAGTATGATTATCCTATATTATATGTCTAATATCCACTTATGAATGAGGATATACCCTGTGTGTCTTTCTGCTTCTGGGATACCTCACTCAGAGTGATCTTTTCTAGATCACACCATTTGCCTGCAAATTTCATGATTTCCTGTTTTTAATAGCTGAGTAGTATTCCATTGTGTAAATATACCACATTATTTTTAGATGATATGAGTTCTCAGTTTTTCAAAGAATAGAGTGATGACTATTTAGTTTTTTTTTTTAAGTTAATTCAATTTCTGTCAGTTACTATTTTTATGACTCTGGGTAAGTCATTTAACCTGACAATGTTTAGAGAACATGTGTAGAAACAAAGAAACCAACCAACAATGAAGTTTTTTTTTTTCCAGTTCTGACATAAAATTGTAAACAAAACATTCCAAATTAAAACAAAAGACAAAAGAGAATACAACTGTTTGAAGTGGATGTGCCTATTACTATTTCTTTTTATTTAAAATACCCTAAAAATCTTGCATTCCTTTTAATCTCCTCCTTTCAGTATGCTACAGATGTCTGGTATTTCAACATTAGCTACTGAATTATTTGCACTAAGAATTTGTCCCATCCAGAGATGGCAGCCATAGGAGTCCGCTAGCAGATTTTCAGAGATGGTTGTCATTGAGGGCGACCAGTAGCAGTGAGGTTTGTTCCGTGACCTCCCCAAGCCAATTCCCAGGTTCCAGCTTTGCTATAGTTCCAGACACAGTGACCATTGGAGACTATCCCAGACACAGCAGCAAATGGAGACTGCCTGCAGAGGTGAGGTTGTCCTCCAACAGTTCTGCCTGCTCTTCTGGGGATGGCAGCCATTGCAGAACACCAGCAGAGGTGAGGTCTGTTCTGTGGCCTCTACACCAATTGCCAGGTGCCAGCTCTACCTGCAGTCATAGAGACTGCAACAATTGGACACTGCCAGCAAAGTTCCAGAGATGGCAGCCATTGAAGATAGTAACAGTAAGGTCTGTTCCATGACCATCACACACCAACTCCCCTGCATGGGTGACCTTTGGAGATGGCCAACAGCTGCAAACATCAACAACTACTAAAGTTGGCAGCCATCAGGGGCTACCAGGAACCTCCATGCCTGTCAACACCAGAGACTACCAAATGCCTAGAGGACAGCTTAAAGACATACTCAAGAAAACCCAAGGCAATATGACACCACCAGAACACAACTATCCTATTACAACAAGCCCTGAGTATCCTAACATACCTGAAGAGCAGGAAAATGACCTTAAATCTAATCTTATGGGGATAGAGGTTTTTAAACAGTCAATGAATAAATCCCTCAAAGAAATACAGGAAAATATAAGCAAACTAGTGAAGGAAAAGAATAAATCCCTTAAAGAATACAGGAAAATACACTAAATCTAATAGAAGAGAAATTGTGGGAGAGCCTTGAACCCATTAGCACAGGAGCCAACTTCCTAAACAGAAGACCAATTGTTCAGGCTCTGAGATCAATGATTAATAAAAGGGACCTTATGGCACTTAAAAGCTTCTGTAAGATAAAGGACACTGTAAATAGAACAAACCAGCAGCCTATATATTGGAAAAAGATCTTCACCAACCCTTCATCTGACAGAGGGCTAATATCTAAAGCACATAAAGAACTCAAGAAATTAAACAGCAACAAATTGAAAACTTAAAAATGGAGTACAAAGTTAAACAGAGAATTCTCAACAGAGGAACATAGAATGGCCAAGAAGCACATAAAGAATTTCTTTTTTTTTTTCTTTTTTATTATCATTATTTTTTTCTTTTTAGTTACATTTTGTTAACTCTGTGTCCCAGCTGCATCCCGCTCCCTCATTCCCTCCCCAACCCCACACTCCCTCCCTGGTCTCCTCCCTGCCCCTTTCCAAGTCCACTGATAGGGGAGGACCTCAGTGGGGTCAAACAGCCTGCCCTTGAGATCCTGTTAGAAATAGTCCGTGTTCCCCTTACTTTGGAAAACTACTTGGTTACTGAGCTACCACGGGCCACATCCGAGCAGAAGTTCTAGGTTATATCCATAGATGGTCCTTGGTTGAGTGTCACTCTCAGAAAAGACCCTGTGCCCAGATATGTTTGGTCCTTGTAGAGCTCCTATCCTTTCCATATCATACTAACTTCCCTTCTTTCATATGATTCCCTGAACTCTGCCGAGGGTTTGGTTATGAGTCTTAGTGTCTGCTTTGAAAAGCAGACACTGAAAGGCATCTGAAAGAATTTCTTAGTGTCATTGTTGTCGGGGAAATGCAAATCAAAATGACTCTGAGATTACATCTTATACCCATTAGAATGGCCAGGATAAAAACTCAAGTGACAATATATGCTGGTGAATATGTGGAGCAAGGGGAACACGCCTCCATTGCTGGTGAGAGTGTAAGCTTGTACAACCACTTAGGAAATCAATCTGTTACCGTCTCACAAAATTGGGAATAGGTCCTCCTTAAGAGCCAGCTATACCCCTATACCCCTCCTGGGCATATACCCAAAGGATGCTCCACCATACAACAACGACTTTTGCTCAGTACGTTTATTGCAACTTTATTTGTAACAGCCAGAAAATGGAAACTACCCAGATGCCCCTCAACTGAAGAATGGATTAAAAAAAAATGTGGTTTTATACAACACAATACTACTCAATACTATTAAAAACAAGGAAATCATGAAATTTGCAGGCAAATGAATGAAACTGGAAAAGATTATCTTGTGTGAGATAACCCAGACCCAGAAAGCGACACATACTATATACTCACTTATAAGCTGCTACTAACCATATCGTACAGTATGACAATTCATTCAAACAAAGAAGGTAAGTAACAAGAAGGAGCCAAGGAAGGATACTTAAATATCACCCAGAAGTAGAAACAGAATAGATAGCAGAAGTGGTTGAAAAAGAGTGAACAGGTTTGAAAAATGAGTGTGGAGAGAAATGAGGGTGTACACCAGACTGGGTAAAAGGAAGCAAGAGAAGGGGGAGCTTGCAAAAAGAAAAAAAATGATCAGGGCTATCTCTGAGACATGCTGGAGACCCACAACAGTTTAGGTTCCAGGGAGGATATAGGGATGTCTCTAGCCGAGACTCTTAGTAGCAGGAGTCATAGAGACTGAGGAGGCCACCCTCTAAATAGACTGTACTCCTAGTGGACAGAGGGGGACACCAACCTACCCACAAAAACTTCCATCCAAAATTTATCCTTCCTACAAGATGTGCACGTATACAAGTGTAACAATATTTTAAAAGAATCCATAAATTTGATAAGGAGTGGGGAAATGGGAGGAGTAAGGTGGAAAGTAGGAAGCTATACAGTACTTATATAAAAAATTCTAAAAATAAATAGATAGATGATAGATAGATAGATAGATAGATAGATAGATAGATAGATAGATAGATAGACTCCAAACATATACCTGTCAGAATGGCCAAGGTCAAAAACTCAAGTGACAGCACACACTGGCGAGGATGTGGAGAAAGAGGAACACTCTTCTGTTGCTGGTGGAAGTGCAAACTTGTACAACCACAATCTGGTGCTTTCCAGAAAATTGGGAATAGCTCTACCTCAATACTACTTGTGGGCATACACATGAAAGATGCTCAACCACACAACAAGGACAGTTGCTCAACCATGTTCAAAGCAGCTTTATTCGTAATAGCCAGAACCTGGAAACAACCCAGATGTCCCTCAACTGAGGAATGGATACAGAAATTATGGTACATTTACACAATGGAATACTACTCAGCAATCAAAATACAGAAATCATGAAATCTGCAGGCAAATGGTGGGAACTAGAAAAGATCATCCTGAGTGAGGTATCCCAGAAGCAGAAAAACACACACGGTGTATACTCACTTATAAGTGTGTTTTAGTCATATAATATAGGATAATCATACCACAATGCACAGAGCCCAAGAAGATAAGCCTGATGGGCATCTTAGGCATCATGTGGACCCACTGGTTAGGGGAGTGAAGGATATCTCTGACATAGACTATGTTGTCTGCTTTTTGATCACTTTCCCCTGATGGGACTTCCCTCAATGACACAGGGGAGGAAGACAAACTCATGAGAATAGATGAGCTGGGTAGGAGAGGGCATGTGGGGGTAGGGTGGAAATAGGAGGAGAGATGGGAGGGGCCTATGAATGAGATGAAAATTGAACTAATTAATTAACAAAACACTAAGCATAGCCAACTTACATATTTTAGTGTGAAAAAACAAACAAACAAACAAACAAACAACAACAACAACAAAACCATGTCATACCTGCAACTTTAAGCCCAGCTAACAACCCATATCTAGAGAGGTAGTCACCTATTGGGTGACTTATGATTAATTTAATTAAACTTAGCAGCAAACTGCCTTCTAAATATCTATGTTTACATTGATAGAACAAAACTGTCCCTAGCCTTAATCAGAGAAGGCTCTTCTTACAATTCACTATGGTAAACTCAGAACTCATAGCTGCCAAGTGTTCAAATACCTGACAATAGTAAGCTGGACCCTAAATAAGACGTTTATACCATCTCAGGGAATATTGAAGAAAACCAGGCAGAAGTCATGTGTGAGTTGTAAAATAGAATGATTGGCCCTGAAATGTCATTTTCTAGTGCTGACTCGAGCACTAATTGGCAGCAATATAGCTGCTTGTGCTATACCTACACAAAAGTCATCCTATCAACAACTAAGCATGGAGCTGTGAGAGGTTCAGAGAGCCCAATCGCTTTCCTCTATCATGACATTCTGTGAAAGGAGGTATCATTGTCTTTATTTTTGTTCTCACTGCTGAGCACACCAGCATCCACAAATAGCACTAACCCCATAGCCATATGGATAGCCCTGGCTTAATGCAGTGAGTCACAAAACAAAATGAGGAGACAAAAACATGAGAGAAAGAATTGTGGGAATACAGGAGGGCACACATGGGCGGTAAGGAAGTGGAGGGTGAGAATGGTCAGCATGCATTGTGTACTTTGTGAAATTGTCCAAAATCAAATTTAATTTAAAACAGAATTTGCTCTTTCTCAAACAGCATACGTATCTAGGCAATAGACTCCACATAAAACTTAACCAGAAAGTTTTAAAAAATTATTAGCTCTTTGGAAATACATTCAGAATAAATAAGGATTTCTTTCCTGTTTAAGATAAACATTCGCTCAGTATTGCTTCTCTGAGATATTTCATGGCCAAATGTCACTTTGTTAGTCCCGCTAATGTCTGCAGAATGCAAGAGAAAAGAGAAATTCTTAAAAACTTACGTTTCCATTGGTCTAGAGCTGAAAATCGACAACCTCTATATGATCATATTTTACTTTTATTGGTGTTGATGTAGATGTGATCGATATTCATGAACAAATAACTAAGATCAATATATTCTATTGATCTTATATTACCTAAAATGTTTAATCTTAACTGGTAGCTTGATTGCATCTGGCATCAAACAAGTGACACATCTGGTCTGTGACAGCAGTCCCAAGAGAGTTTAGCTAAAAGGCAGAAGCCTCTCAGAATGAGCAGTTTCTCTTTGCAGTGGTTCAGATGGAAAGAAGCTCCGGGAAGATGTGATGCTTCTTATCTCTCTGCCTGTACCTCCTGATGGTCAGAGCAAAGTTCCCTGATGCTATTGTCTTTCTCCACTGGTGGCACATTCCAGGTTATCTAGCTTTCCAATGAGGATTACTGACTAGTTACTCTCCAGGAATCATCATTGGACTGTTCAGTCCCAATCAGATGATTCAGTCTGTAAATTTAGAAGCTACCATATTCTCCTGTGTGAGATGACCATTGTTAGGCTACACATTGTATACTCCATCAAACAAACTTGATAAATCCCCTTTTATAATATATATTCATTTTATTGGTTCAATTCCACTACAAAACCTAACTAATGTATTATCCATTCTTATAGCAGAGTACACAAAATACACAAAGTTGTCTTCATTTAATTAGCTGTATTTAATTTTATAGTCATTAACAAGTAATCTTTTGCTATATTCTACAGAAAAAATATAGGAAGAAATATTACAAAGTAGATGAGTCATTGATAGTCTTAGTTGTGATGCCTGTTTGTTTCTACCTTTTTTCTTCTTTAAAATCCAACTATATTTATTGATTTGGAAATAAGAAGAGTTTTGTAAATAAGCTTTTAGATAACAAAAGAGGCAGAGAAATGTGGTATAGGAAAAAATTGGTTGTTACCATAGTGGTCAAAAAATAATTTAAAAAAAAAAATAGAAGAAAGCCAGTTGAATGGAGCTATGCCTAACACGAAATTTTTCTGGGTAAGTATGTAAAATGGAAAGATAACTGAAGGCTAGATGGGTAGACTGATTTTGAGAAAAGGCTGGGAGTAGGTTGGTTCCATGTTTTAATGACTGTCCTTAAGTTCTTTGATGGAAATGCTTGACTCAGTCCCAGGTATGCAGATGGTCAGTACAGCCGGAAAGAAGTGGGAAGGTTCCAATGAAACATTACATTTCCTATGGTTCTAAAATTCCTTGATAAAGAACTTGGTGAGAAAAGGGAAGAGGAGGAATGTTAATGTCAAAACTACAACAGCAATTTTAAAGCTATGTTTGTAAATGCCCCCCCCAAAAAAAGTTGAACAGCTGTGTCTGCCTTTGGAACTGACACAGCCAGCTCCCAGGGGGAGCTTCCCAGAGAAAGTGGCCCAGCACAACTGAAGGTTTACCAAGTAATCAACTTCAAAGAAGTTACCTTAAGAACTATAGTTTGTCTCCTACAGACGAGCAAAATGAAACAAAATCTTCTCAATTATCCTTTCAAGTATTATACTTAAAAAATGTATTCTGAGTTATCCTTGAGTTTTCAGAGGCACCAGATCAGACTGTCATGAAAGTCAGAATGAACCAAGAAATACTAGATCACACAGGAGAGTCTACACACTGAAGGATCTGAAAAATCCCAAATCTCTTCCAAAGAAAACACATTTATATGCCATAACATGGGTGTATAATTTTCCAAAGGACTAAATGAGCAAGTTTGTTTTCATTCTCCAAAGCTAAGAGTCTTCCTCAGTGGAGTGGTGCTCACTAATCAGGAAAACCTACTCTCTGAGTCTCATTTTTCTTTGTCCTTCATGTTTTATTTTTTCTTCCAACTGAGTCATTCTTTCATTAGATGTGTTAATTTCACTAATTAAAATGTCATTCAAGTGTGAACCCCTTGTGACTTAGCAACATCATGTATTGATTAAAAGAATCTAGCTTTCACAGCTTTAAAAGTGCCTTGTAGCCAGCATGATATTCTGGTAACTGTCTGACTGGAACACTAAGTGAGTTCTGATGTCCTCTCCCACTTCACCTTGGCACACCCTTCTTTACCTGGCGGCATTCTCTGGTACTTTGGATGCATTTTATCTCAAGGACTTTCAACACTTTTCTGCCAAACCCGTGGGCTTGCAACAAAAGCCTTTAAAACAGTTGTTGGAGCCATGCCGTTAGATCATAGAGAGTAGGTTAGCGTGTCTGTGTCTCTTTAGACGAACGGTTGGTAAAAATTATTTTGTCATAGGCACCTTCCAAAGCTTTATTTAAACCAAGCCTGCCTCTTCATCCTGAGTACACCCCTCACTCCAAAAGATTAGTCCATTTACAGAGTTCAGCCCTGAAGCCAGAAAGACCTTTGGATATTGACTTAAAACAACTATCCACAAACATACTGTGGTGCAATAAATCATTTTGGATAGCCTCCAAGGAGGAGACGCTCCAGTTAGATGTTCCAGAGCAGTCTAGGGTGCTCTAGACTATTCTCCACCTCTAAAATTTAGAATCAAAACAAGCAGAAATGCAACTTAGAGAAATCACGGTGAGAGAGGGAGCTTTGCCCAGACATAGCTGTGGAGCAGAGGACCAGATTTCATATTTGATTTCTGTTACCTCCCTTACTTCTGAGTTAGTATGAAAATCCCAGCTTTTCCAGAAGCGCTCCACTGATCCTACTCCCTAGAAATGATAGAGCACATTGGTTTTGGTTTGCACTCAGCCTCCTTTAGCATCAGAGTTCTCAGTGGTTAACTTGCTGTTTTTCCATAGCAAGAAGAGTCCTGACTTTCCTTTTCACAGCTTATTAAATCACTGCAATGGAAAGAGGTTGTGTACCAGACAGTAAGAAAAGCCAGCTTCACTATTTGGCATCCTCTAACCACAGCCCTAGAAGAGATGAAAACACATCACAGGTCCAGATAAAGCTTGAAGCACAGCCTTTAAATTATACCATTACTGCTCAGGGTGGGGATGGGACTATAGTTCTTTCTGTGATACCAGGATTTACTATCTTATTTGCTGAATAAAATATTTGTTTTTACATCCAATGAAAATTTATTTTTTCTTTTATAATTATTTATTAGTATTAGTATTATTTATAATTTATTCACTTTATATTCCAGTTGTAGCCTCCTCCCTCATCTCCTCCGGCTCTACTTCAATCCCCTGCTGGTTGGAGTCTTTTAGAGGACATCTGTAGTAGGCTCCTATCATGTTCCCTGTATTCTCCCACTTTTGATGTCTATCCTATTTACCTTTCTGAATGAGAATGAAGCATCGTTTCTATGGATCTCTTGTTTAGCATCTTTAGGTCTATAGATTTTAGTATGTTTATCCTAGGTTATATTTCTAATATCCACTTATAAGTGAGTACATACCACGCATGTCTTTCTGCTTCTGGGTTACCTCACTCAGGATGATCTTGTCTAGTTCCATCCATTTGCCTGCAAATTTCATGATTTCCTTGTCTTTAATGGCTGGGTAGTATTCCACTGTATAAACATACCACAATTTCTGTATATATTCTTAGGTTGAGGGACAGCTAGATTATTTTCAGTTTCTGGCTGTTACAAATAAAGCTGCTATGAACATAGTTGACCATAGTTGAGTTTGTTGTATTGTTGAGCAACTTTCAGATATATGCCCAGGTGTGCTATAGCTGGGTCTTAAGGAAACCTATTCTCAGTTTTCTGAGAAAGTGCCAGATTGATTTCCAAAGTGTTTGTACAAGTTTACATTCCCACCAGCAATGGAGGAGGGTTTCCCTTTCGCCACATCCTCTACAGCATGTGTTGTCACTTGAGTTTTTGATCTTAGCCATTCTGATGGGTGTGAAATGCAATCTCAGAGTCATTTTGATTTTCATTTCTCTGATAACTAAGGACTTTGAGCATTCCTTTAAGTGTTTCTCTGCCATTTGATAATCCTCTGTTGAGAATTCTCTGCTTAGTTCTGAACCCCATTTTTTAACTGTATTACTGGATTTGGTGGTATTTAATTTCTTGAGTTTTTATATGTTCTGGATATTAGCCCGCTGTCAGATGTAGGGTTGGTGAAGATCTTTTCCCAATCTGTAGGCTGACATTCTGTTCTGTTGACCATGTCCTTTGATTTATAGAAGGTTTTCAGTTTCATTAGGTCCCATTTTTTTGATTGTAGATCTTAGAACCTGAGCTCTTTCTTTTCTGTTCAGAAAGTTGTCTCCTATGTCAGTACTTCCAAGGCTCTTCCCCACTTTTCTTTTAACAGATTTAGTGTGCCTGACTTCAAGAGGTCTTTAATCTACTTGGACTTTACTTTTGTAAAAGTGATAAGTATGAATCTATTTGCATTTTTTACATATAGACCTCCAGTTGTCGAAGATGCTGTCTGTTTTCAAATGTATGGTTCTGGCTTCTATGTTGAAAATCAGGTGTACGTAGGTCTGTGGGTTTATTTCTCGGTCTTCCATTCAATTCCATTGACACACCAGTCTGTTTCTATGCCAGTACCATGCAGTTTTTATTACCGTTGCTGTATAGTCCAACTTGAGATTTGAGATCAGGGGTGGAGATACCTCCAGAAGATCTTTTATTTTACAGGATGGTTTTTAGTTATTCTGGGTTCTTTGTTTTTCAATATAAAGTTGAGAATTGTTACTTCAAGGTCTGTAAAGAAATGTGTTGGTATTTTGATGGGAATTTCATTGAATCTGTAGATTGATTTTAGTAGGGTGGACATTTTTTTCTATGTTGATCCAACTGATCCATAAACATGGGAGATCTTTCCATCTTCTTCAATTTCCTTCTTTCCATAAAAGTCTTTCATTTGCTTGGTTAGAGATACACCAAAGGAGAAGGCAAGGCTGCCTGATCTCTCCATATCTCTTCAACATAGTACTTGAAGTCTTAGCTAGAGCAATAAGACAACTAAAGGAGATCAAGGAGATACAAATCAGAAAGGAAAAAGTCAAAGTATCACTATTTGCAGATGATATGATAATATACATGAGTGACTCCAAAAATACTACCAGAGAACTCCTTCAGATGATAAACACCTTCAGCAAAGTGGTGAATACAAAGTTAACTCAAAACATCAGTAGCCCTCCTACACACAAAAGAAAAATGGACTAAGAAAGAAATTATAGAAACAACACCCTTCACAATAGCCATGAATAAAAAATATTTTTCTTGTTAGGTAGTTTCTTTCTTGAACCTCCCGCTTGAAAGTGTACATTTTGTTTACATTATTTTTGTCTGTGGATGTCGGTATTTATCAGTTTTATAGATCTTCAACTCTAAATCTAAGCTCTACAAACCAAGAAAAGCCCCAAAATAGTGCCCACGATGCTGGCTCTTGAGTTATAAATTTGACTGTGTTTATATTTTTCTTACTTCTTTTCAGTCTTTTCTTATTGTTTCATATATGTTCAGCAGGCTTTTACTTATGCTTAACGAATGGAGAAAGGTTCTGGTAACTCATAGTTTTAAAAGTGAAAGTATAATTTTTTTAAATTTATTACAATTTATTCACTTTGTATCCCAGCTGTAGCCCCCTCCCTGATCCCCTCCCTTGTCCTCTCCTAATCACACCCTCCCTCCCCCATCTCCCTCCCCTTGTCTACTGATAGGAGAGGTCCTCCTTCGAAGTAAAATTTTTTTTAATGTGAGATATTTTACCTTGAGTCTATGACACAATAACAATCATATTTACCCAAAACAGTTTTTCAAATAATTATAGATAACTTTAAAAGTTACTATATCATATTATTCACTAAAGATAGTATTGTAAAGTATGCTTCTAACAATGCAAATTGAAGGAATCAATCACTACAGCATAACAGATGTTAGCTTAGAACATACTTGATGCAAAGTAAAGGGAAGGAAAAAGGAAAGAATGAAATTAGGGAAATAAAACAGGAAGGAAAATCATATCATCATTGCTTAGAGCATCAGAACATCTGATTTCAGCACCAATAGCAATATTTGTAAAGAGCTCCTTGGCTTGTTATGTATACAATGGTCTTAGTTGTTGGTAGAATGAAATAGTATTAAAAGTGTTTCTAGGAGCAATAAACAAGAAATATTAAAATATTAATAAAACTAAATGTAAGATAACTGCTGGGGTTATGTTCATTACTGTGACCTTGTAAAATATTTGTGAAGCATACAATTTAGTTCTTTTGTGTGTTTAGGTTTAGGTTACACCCAGGGTATCTCAGTTTTGTTTCTAAAAATAACTGAAAGCCAAAAAATTAATGCAATCTTAAAAAAGTATTAGGAACAAGATCAAATTTTAACACCAAAGGAAGAAGAAACTTTAAAATTGTCTTGTCCTCCTTCACATTTTTTTGGCTGTCTCTGGAATATCTTATTCCTTTTCTGTCTTATTCCATTTTGACCCATTTTGAAAAAAAAATACTGTGGGTGAATAGCATAAACATAAAATGAGTTTGTTTGTTTCAATCCTCCTTTACATTTTTTGGCTATCTCTAGCATATCTTATTCCTTTTCTGTCTTATCCCATTTTGAAAAAAAAAATACTGTGAGTAAATAGCATAAATATAAAATTTGTTTCAAGTTTCAAGTTTCAAGTTTCATGTGGCTAGAGAGTTCAAAAAGAGGCCAACCTTAGCTGCATCACATGATGGAGAGGTAGGCAGTAGACTAGTGCCATGTGGAAGGAGACAAGGCATTGTGGTGTTCTCACTCTAACAACCCCCCATGGCAAAGCCTATTGCAGTCCAAAGGAGAACTGATCCAGTCCCAGACACACCCATTTATGAGGTGGAGGCCCAGTGACTTCATTACGTTGCACTAAGCCCCTCATTTGAAAAATTCCACCATCTCTAGCCTGGGAACCAGGGTCCTAGCACATCAACACTCAGAAGACAAGCCATGCCCCAGCCATAACACTGTTTCACCTCTGTTTGTCCTTTATCATATTGTTTTTGGTTTCTTTTTTTCTCTTACACAGAAAAAATTTTGGACAAACTGCTCTCTTCTACAATTTGTTTCAAGATCTTATAAGGCAAAGGAGCAATAAACGCCTCTCTGCTAATTTAATGTTTCCCTCATGCAAACCTCATTGTTTTTGAATACTGGAGTCATAAGCAAAATAAAAATGTAAATTTTATCCCCTAAGAAGGCAAAAGTCCCATTTTATTTCTGCAGATTTTTTAACAAGGGAAAAGGTAAATGCTAGGGCAATGAAATTTGATACGACAATCTGAGTTCAAAATCTGGCTATACAACATTTTAGTTTCAGTTGTTTACTTCAAGTCTGTCTGCCTCAGCAACTTCTGCTATAAGATAAGCAAAATAGAAGATACAGCTGTAAACATAAACAGCCTCACACATCCCACAGAAGCGCTAAACACCCTGATATTGCACTACCAGTTAGCTGACCTTTGTAAATCCTGCTGGCAGAAACGTGTTCTTCTTCTTAAGCATCTTATTTGTCCAATTACATCAAACAAATTGACACTCTCAATGGTTGTCTTTGAAAAATTCACATTTCAAACATTTCTTTTGAAGTTGCTGAAGTTGAAAGCCTGAAGTAATAGAAACACAGGGAAGACTGCTCAGCAAAAGCAACAGCCCAGGATGACAAGACCATCCGGAAGGAAGCAAAAGATCAGTCAGTCTGTCTGCTAATACGCATTTCGACTAGTCCCGTCATCTTTGCTAGTTCAAAAAATAAATTTGATTTAGGACAACTGAGTCAAGCTACAACTGTACGAATAAAATTATAGCCACCAATGAAAATGATTACTGTAAATGCTCATATTGCTGACAAGGGAAGAGCTGAATGAATATGAGCAAAATACCTGACATGAAATTCTCTTCAAGGTTTGTGCCTATTAACATTTTTTAAATTACTATAAGCAGTTTCACCACAGATATGAAGCAGAATTTAAAGGTTCTATATAATAATATACAGTTTTTTCATTAGGCTTTCTGACTCATTTTAAAAGAGTACATAATCCCAGCTAATATAAATCATTGGTGATGCCTAATAACTTTTAGTAAATATAATATATAAATGTGTATATATATAAATATGTAGAAAGTTCAAAGATTTGGACAATCAAGTTAACCTTCCAGTATGATGGCATTTTACATCAAAGGATGTCTGATGCAGAGGACTGCCTATGAAGAATGGGAGCTGGAGTCTGCTCTGCTGTATTCTCAGCTCCAGGACACTGAAAAGTCAACATTGTTAGCTAATGTCATTTCTGCTGATTAAGGTTAACAAATAAAACTTGAAGAGTATTTTTATACAACAAAAAAGTAAAATTGTACTTTCTTATCATTTGATTATGTGAGATAATGATAATTTAATTTCAGTCCATTTATTTATTAATTGTCTATAGAGTTAGAAATAACCTCCTTTACAAAAAGCCGTTCCCGACATCAGCAGGCAGAAAGACTCCTTACAGTTGTTCTCTTGGTGCCGAGATCATTCAAGTGAATTATTGGAAACAATGGATGCTGAAATAAAAGAAAAATGATTGGAGAGAATGGAAGTTGATAGCATTGAAATAAAAACCTTCCAGTGGGACAGGCCTGTGTGCAGCTGCATGTCTCTGCATATTTCCCCAAGGAGGGGAGTAAATAATGGCTTTGTCTATGAAATGCATTTTAAAACGGTAAACTAAAAGGATTGTATATCAAATTAAATTGTGTTGGCTTAGAGATACATTACAACATTACACAATTTTGTATTTCCTTCATTTCTTTCATATGTGTTGATTATTTTATTCCTCTTACAATATTTTAATAGGAAATTAATAAATAGATGGACAAATAGATGATAGATACAGACAGACAGACACACATAGAGAGATAAAGAAAGAGAGACAGAGATAGATACATAGACAGTTGTTTTCACATTTATTTTGGTGCTGTCTCATTAGCACATAAATATAAAACTCCTGATTACTTAGAAGGTTTAATGAATCCAGAGGATAACTGTTAATTCTTTTCCTCACTATTATAATTTCTAAAATGTTTCATCATTTAGTCATGCTGCATTATTCTGAAACTTTTCATTATTGAAAAATGTATGTGTGTGTGTGTGTGTGTGTGTGTGTGTGTGTGTGTGTGTAAGAGGGAGACAAAGAGGGAAAGAGATTGATTCTAACAATAGCTTCTCCTAATGGAATGTGTAAGAATCCAGTAGATTTTCAGGCCACAGGGCTGGATATCTCAGCTTCCCTTCAGTATATATTGGAATCCTGAAGGAGGCTCTAACGACAGTGAAGGAATGAACTTGCCGGTAAGAGGAAGGGCAAGCATGCAAAGAGCCAGGATGGGGATCCACACCCTTCATAAATTTCCATATAGTGTAGATTGTACTAATAGATGAACCTATAAATGCACACATTGTACATTAATCTGTTACGTTAGCAAGTGGAAACAAAGAAATGTCCTTTTCTAGGAAAATACATCAATAATATGGTAGAGTCACAAAACAGAACATTAGAGTTAAAAGTTAACCCCACATCATAGTTTTGATAAAATTTTATTCTTTAGAATGATAAGTTCAATAATCCTAGAAAATTGAAAATGTGCAATCATCACTAGGTATTATGTTTAGCTACCTTACAGAAAAAAAATTAATATTCTTTGAGAATAGTGAAACAGTCATGAAGTAAAATATTATCAGTGATGATTAAAGCACATAAAGTGAAGTTTTAATTCGACTATACTTTCAAGATATTATTTAAA
Organism: Psammomys obesus; assembly: GCF_907164565.1. Taxonomy (NCBI): domain Eukaryota; kingdom Metazoa; phylum Chordata; class Mammalia; order Rodentia; family Muridae; genus Psammomys; species Psammomys obesus. The sequence goes on from NW_026592118.1 coordinate 27,249,383, forward strand.
AATCAATATTAAAATAAAAAATACTGAGTTCAAAAAAAATTAGGTAGTGGTGTGTTAGCTAAATTAGTGCATTTGCTTATTTGTCTTTGTTACTTGTAGATTTTGAACCCAGGACCTTATACATAGTGCATGCTAGTCAAGTGCTCTACAATTTAGAATATTCTTAGCAACTGTATTTGAAATATTTCAAAAGACAGAAACAAATGAATGGACTTGAAGATGAAAGAAGACACTTTGGAAGAAGTTGATCTCTGGATATAAACAAGATGCACTTAAGTCACAAAGTTCATAAAGCATCTGCATTGTTTTAAAATCCTGCATTTCAGGGGAGCAGGGACTGTCTCTGACATGAACTCAGTGGCTGGCTCTTTGATCATCTTCCCCTGAGAGGGGAGCAGCCGTATCAGGCCACAGAAGACAATGCAGCCAGTCCTGAGGAGACCTGATAGTATAGGGTCATATGGAAGAGGAGGAGGTTCTTCCCTGTCAGTGGACTGAGGGAGGAAAATGGGAAGAGAAGAAGAAGGGAGGGTAGGATTAGGAAGATCTGAAGGAGAGGACTACAGCTGGGATACAAAACGAATAAATTGAAATAATAAAATAAATAAATAAAAAGGAAAAAAATCTCACATTTCAATTTTATACAAGCCTGAGAATAGAACATCTGTAAATTATGAATAATACATAGTAAGAAAGACTGGGGGGGGGAAGGGATAAAAGAAAAGACTTTGGGGAGGTAGGAGACTTCATTCCATCCCACTAGGCTCTCTAAATCATAAATCAAATATTTTAACTCAGTGAGTGTGTCTGTGTGTGCACTCACTTGTCTACAGTTGACACCATTACAGTCAAGACCATCTTTCACAGGTTCTTTAGCCTCTTCTGTTGCTCCTTAAATCCTGTATTGGTAGGAAAGTTGTATCTTGCTCTTCAGTCAAGAGGAACTACTCCATTCGGCTTCCTTCTTAATTCTGTTCTAATTCTTAATCCTTCTAATTCTAGTTCTGTTACCCTTTTCTCTCCTTATGTTCCCTTTGCCTACTAGAAATGTTGACTCCTTAATAAAACTGCGTCTCTCCCTCAGGCTGAGTATATTACTGCTTATTTGGTGACATGTAAGGTTACCATAGTTTCATAACCAAAACTGCTGATACTGTATTTTTAATCTTGGTCTTACTATTGCCTCCCTGTCTAATTATAACACTTTTACAGGAGTAAGAACTATTCTTGCCTCACAAGGAAGGTCTGAAAATAGTGATTACATGGACCTTCCTTGTGAAAGACATTTGGGAGATACATTTGAGGCTCATTCATGTATCTCCTAAACGTCCTTCAAACCAGCTTTCACTTATTTAATCTTTGTAGGCAGCTTAAAATTTCAGCCAGTTCTTGCTTTCTCTTATTTGTTGTTGCTTGTATATTCCCTGTATTTCATTCTATAACTTCAAACTGAATCCCACAATAACCTCTCCATCTTCTAAATTTCCATAGAACTTGTTTGTTACTTCAAATGCAGAGTATCATTATATGCCTGATCTGTTTCCAGAGAATAGTCTTCTCTTCTCAGTTTGTCTCTTTGATGATCAGGGATTCTCAAAGAGCCACACTCACCACAGTCTTTAAAAGCAGACTGCAACCTGCAAAGGAATTACCACTTATGAGATTTAGAATCAAGTTTTAAACATTTATTTTTATTATTTATTAACAATTTATTCACTTTGTATCCTGGCTGAAACCCCCTCCCTCATCTCCTCCTGGTTCCACTGTCTCTCCCTTTCCCCCACCATGTCCCTCCCCTAGTCCACTGATAGGGGAGGTCCTCCTCCCCTACCATCTGACTCTAGCCTGTCAGGTCTCACCAGGACTGCCTAGATCCTCTTTCTCTGTTGCCTATTTACACTAACTTGTCAGGGGGAGGTGATGAAAGAGCCTGCCACAGAGTCCATGTCAGAGGAAATCCCTACTCCCCTTACTAGGGAAGCCATAGGAAGAGTGAGCTGCCCATGAGCTACATCTGAGCAAGGGAGCTAGGTCCTCACCATGCATGGTTCTTGATTGAGTCATCAGTTTCTGCAAGACCCCCTGAGCCCAGTTTTTTGGCTCTGTTGTGGAGCTCCTGTCACCTCCAGGTCTTTCTATCTCCCCCTTCTTCCATAAGATTCCCTGCACTCTGCCCAAAGTTTGGCTGTGAGTCTCAGCATCTGCTTTGAGCCTTGCTGGGTAGAGTCTTTTGGTACACACTCACTTATAAATGGATATTACCCGTATAATATAGGATAAACATACTAAAATCCATAGTCTTAAAGAAGCTAAGCAACAAAGAGGACCTTAGGGAAGATGCTTAATCTTCATTAAGCAGGGCAAATAGGATAGATGTCCCTCAACTGAGGAATGGATAAAGAAAGTGTGGCACATTTATACAATGGAATACTACTCAGCTATTAAAAACAAGGAAATCATAAAACTAGAAAAGATCATCCTGAGTGAGGTAACCCAGAAGCAGAGAGACACACACAGTATATACTCACTTATAAGTGGTTTTCAGACATATAATATAGGATAAACATTCTAAAATCTATACTTCTAAAGAAGCTAAACAAGAAGGATGACCCTAGGGAAGATAACTCATTCCTCATTCAGAAGGGTAAAAGGGATAAACATTGGAAGCAGGAGAAAACAGGAACAGGACAGGAACCTACCACAGAGGACTTCTGAAAGACTCTACTGATCAAGGTATTGAAGCATTGGCTGAGACCCATAGGCAAACTTTGGGCAGAGTGCAGGAAATCTTATGAAAGAAGGAGGAGATAGAAAGACCTGGACGAACAGGAACTCCACAAGGAGAACAACAGAGCCAAAAAACTGGGCTCGGGTGGCCCTGCAGAGACTGATACTCCAACCAAGGACCATGAATGGAGAGGACCTAGAAACCCTGTTCAGGCATATCCCATGGACTCAGTCTCCAAATGGGTTACCTAGTAAGAAGTACAAGGGCTCTCTCTGGCATGAACTCAGCAGCAGGTTTGGATCTCTGTTCACCTCCCCCTGCAGGGATGCAGCCTTCCAGGCCTCAGAGGAAGATTATTCAGCTTTGATGAGCTCTTATAAGCTGGGGTCAGATAATAGGGGAGAAGGACATCTTCTGTCAGTAGACTAGGGGAGGGGCATGGGGGAGAAGAGGGAGGGTGGAGATGATTCGAAGGAAATGAGGGAGGGGCCACAGATGGAATACAAAGTGAGTAAATTGTAATAAGTAATAAATAAACATGAAAGAAAAAATAAAAATGAAAAAAGAGTGATTCCAAGAAGGAGGAGGAGGAGGAGGGGGAGGAGGAGGAAGAGCAGGAGAAAGAGAAGTCAGGGAACAGAATAGGAGCCTTCCACAGCAGTCCTCTGAAAGTTTTAAACATTTTGTGATTCAATTTTTCATTTAAGAATAGGAATAACTATTAAAATCTTAACATTAAAATGTTGCAAAATCTAAAGAACTTGGGGGAAATGCTAAGAAAATATCTCATATACCATGGCTCCCAGCATATTTTAATTCTCAAGTTACTAAATCAATTAAACAACAGCACAGCTCAGTCCTACTGTAAACTACAACTCACACTTATTTTCTATAAAAGTCCTGAAAGCAAGTATGTCAAGCTCAGCAACCAGCCATCGACAAACCTCTTTGAAGATGAGTATAGATATTTTTAAATAAACTGATTTGTGATCACCAAAATTTGAATTTCATGTAATTTTCATATGTCATGGCATACTTCTTTGATATTTTTCCAATTTTTAGACCATACGACAGCATTCTGAACTCTCAGACATGTAAAAAAGAACAGCTTGGTTGGTGGACTGTGGTTTCACCCTCCTGCCTTCAACTATCAGGCTTCAGACATTTTAATGCACTACTATTGACTAACTGAACTTAGAAATTCAACAGGTATTTAATGAGTATTTAACAGGCTAATGCATTATAATCTTCCAAGTTTCAGTTTAATAGCATAAAGCTTATTTAAGAAGAAATTAAGTAAAGTGGAATTCCTTATCATTCCTTGGTTTTGTATCCTTTGAAACCACTCAATCTATTTGAGCCTTTAATTCATTAATCCCTTCTTCTCATATTTATCCTCTTCCTAACTCCATCAGCCATTTCCTGATGTATTCAAACATGAGTCAGAAATCAAGATCACTGGTTATCCTGATCATCTGTGTAACCCAGCATGCTTCGCCTGGCTTCTGCTCTTTTTTTAATTAATCCACGGTGTCCTTTGAAAAGTGAGACTACGGGAGTCTCAGTCTGCAAAGCCTACTAAGACTCAAAACATACCTGTTTCAGAAATGTTAACTGATTACCCTAACCCATGCTTTCAGAGAGTCTTCCATCAAATTCTAGGCAGAGTTTAAAAAGCAGGAGTGACAAGCACCACTTACAGGTTTAAAAAAAAAAAAAACTGTTGCTAGAGAAGAGAGCAGTGAGAAGTGGGCTGCTTCTGAAAAGGAGCTGACACAAAATTACCTTTATTAAGAGAAAGGACCTCAATGTAGAGTGAACCATGATTAGGCCTTAAGGTAAAAGAACATTCAAAAAAGAGAGTACATTATACCAGAGACAAGATAAATGGGGCTTTGAAGGAAGGGAAAGGCTTCCCTTCAAACTCTTTAGAAAAGTTTTATTAAAAGAGACAGTTTATGAATAGAATGAATTGGACTGTTTGGGAGGCCAAAGGAAAGCCTTGAGAAACAGTACTCTTAGGTTGGCAGCAAGAAGTTCCACAACATATGGTTTAGTCTGGAAAAGTCTATGTGACAAGGAGCAAGGAGATACTAGACAATGAGTACAACCTTGAACTAGGAACTGAAAAGCCTGGCTGGACTACAGAAGATGAGCAGTCCAACTGTGCCTGCTCAGTTTATGGGACGGATGCCTCAGCGTTTCCAATCTGATGCTGAAGGCCTGCAGGTGTCCTAGGGAGCTCTTCTATTATGACCACCTTGGGAGGCTGAAGAAGCTGGACTCTCAAGGCAGCAAAGGATAGCAGCAGCATTAGTAATGGGGTAAGATCACTCACCGAAAAGAAAATTGGCAGGCATGCGAGTAGCATGCTTTCACCATGGAACTCGTTCTGTCTAAACCACCATAGGAAGGTGCTGTTTACACTAAAGCCCTTCCCTTTTCAGCTTTCATAAGAATCCCCTCACAGCTCAGCCTAGAAGTATGTTCTTTGAGTACAGATCCAACCAATTCAACAACAAAGAGTAGTTATCACAGCCATCCTTAATATATTTAAATAAGGTTTTAGATAATCCTAACACCTACAGTAACTACTGAATGCAAATGTGATTAAGACTCTCAAATGTAACAATATATTAAAGACTATGGGTGATTCTGTAGATGACAAAGAAAGAATGGAGTCATGGAATAGACAGACATGACACACAATTAAAATTAAGCTTCAGAATTAGGTGGGATTTTTAAGCTAAATCTCAGCACTTGCTCTTTTTGAGGAAAAAAAAAAGTCTTTGTAGCCCTGTGAACTTCTTAGAGTCTCTCTGCCTCTCTGGGAGAATCGTGCTAGGCCATTCCAACCAATTAGTTGAACTTTTGATTAAAATTCTGTTCTTGCAAATCCCCAGTGCAGCTACCTGAAGACCAAAAGCCTAGTTGACATTACATCCCTTAAATATCTGGAATTTGTTAGCATGGAATGTTTAAACATGGCCTCTGTCTCTGTCAAAAAGCATAAATTTAACTTTGCAGATTTCAAATGATAATCGTGATAAACAGTAAAGCCTTGGCACTGAATTATCATAAATACACAGATGTTCCCTTCATATTTCCATCCAATATAAATGAACTACCAAGATGAATATTGCATTATAATCTCAAAACATCAAAGAAATATTTTTAAAAATATTCAATTCATAATGTATAATATGTGTTGTAAAGATCGCTAGGCCAGACCAAACACCTAAGTTCAAGTCATGATCTCAAAACCCAATGAAGCACCAGTTTCAAAAGGGATGATAAGTACAGGAGTTATCACTGGCTTCATAGAATGTGCTGTGATGTTTTCATTAAGTACCTATCCTTAACATGAAGACCAGTGATGCTGCATTCATAGTCTCTAGCCATGTCACTTGCCATGAACAATCCTGTGTCCATCTGTAGAGACTTGTCTAGGGAAAGAAGTCAGGCAAAAATAAAGACTCCATATATTTACCAGTAAAGTTTAAAAAGCATCAGAAGTGAAGCCTGACATTCCAAGTAATGGTCCTTATCATATGGGTCAACCTTGATGAAAGGATATAATAAAGACCAAATCAATTTTCCAAATGCTGCAGTTCTCTTTTAAAAATTTTCACAGATTTATTTAATTTTGGTCAAAAGTGTCTCATCTGCATGTGCTTCCTGTTCTTCAACTCAACCTGAAATCCCTAAACACTGGTCTTCAGTGGCTCAGTTTCAAGGACATATAACTACAACATTGAATTCTAGCTCAGTCAGCCCACATGCTGAGTCCTTAAAAACAATAATTGTGTCTCTTTTGTTTTTCTATATAAAATCCATTGCTTGACATATGATCTGTTTTCAAAAAACAGTTTAAATTTCATTAGCTAATCCATATAGAGCAGTAATGACTCATTGAATAATTTTCAACCTGGCTGAACTACTGCACTTGGATTATTTTCCCTAATTAAGGCAGAAAAGATTTACAGATCTTGTGTGTATGTTTTGTGAAAGATTTGGGAGGTCCTCATAACTCTTTCTACCATACATGTCATTGGTCTTTTTCCCCCTAAAATTCCATGCCATTATTATAAGTTCATAGTTGGACTATCAAAAGTTAAATCATTAAATTTCGTATAGTCATAATAAGTGTTCTTATTCCAATGCCTGAACAAGGATATCTAATTTCTATTTCATTTTTCTTTTAAGTTTCTCAAATATAATATAAGCTTTACTTTATTAGTTTTTGGTTTTCTTGTTATAGACAAACTGTTTCAGTACCATGGATAGAATGAAATTTGCCCAAAGACAAACAGATGGCATTAAACTTAGAAACTTTAGCCTGTTCAATTCAGCATTTCCTCCTATTTGAAAACACATTAGAAGACTTTTTCCAATTTTTCTAGAACCAGAGATATCTGAAATAGAAGTTAATTTTCTTATTTTCCTTTATAATAGCAGTACTAGGACGAAAGACTACCTTTCATGCAGGCTTTCATTTCTTTATAAAGCTCAAAATCATTTGGGGCATCTTAGTGTTTATATATGTAAAATTCTTATTATTATTTCTATTGATATACTTAAAACTATAAACTGAACATCCCCTTTAGAATCACTGTGGGACTTTGCAACCAGCCCTGAAGATACCTGATAAAACAGGGCCAGACTAAAGGGGAGGAGGTCCTCCCTAATCCGTGGACTTGGAAAGGGGCAGGGAGGAGATGAGGGAGGGAGGATGGGATTGGGAGGGAATGAGGGAGCGGGATACAGCTGGGATACAGAGTTAATAAAATGCAACTAATAATAATAAACAATAAAAAAATCCTAACTGGAAAAAAAAGGAAAGAAAATTGTCTCTTTCCATCAACAGATTGCATCCCTCCTTATGGAAATTAATTTCATAATAAGCAATTAATTCTAATGTTTTAACTCTGTGTAGAGTTTTTTATTCTGAATAAGGCAAATTATTAAATATATTCTGCCATCATGGTAGAATCACATGCATATAAACAACCCATTTGCAGTGTGCATGAGGAGCAGGCCTGCTAGGCCACAGAGGAGGACTTTGCAGCCAGTCCTGAAGATACCTGATAAAACAGAGCCAGACGAAAAGGGAGGAGGTCCTCCCCAATCCGTGGACTTGGAAAGGGGCAGGGAGGAGATGAGGGAGGGAGGGTGGGATTGGGAGGGAATAAGGAAGGGGGATACAGCTGGGATACAGAGTTAATAAAATGTAAATAATAATTCATTAATTAAAAAACATAAAACAATTGTTTCTCTAGCACAATACAGTTTGCAAAAAACTCAAATTCATTTCTAAAATGTAGTCTTATTTCAGAAAAGCAAAGTAATATTTGCTGAATTGTATGCTATCATGTTATCAAAAACTAAACCCCAACTTATATTAACAGTTCTCCTTATAAACATTGCAGTCCCCGATAAATGGTTTAGAAGACCAAAACCTCTCTCACAATAGCATTTGAATTGTCCTATTTCCACCTCTCAGAAGAGATCTCAGTTTATCTATGAACACACATTTCACAATCATTAGTATTGACAATAACACTGTCTCAATAGAAAATAATAATGTTTAAGGTACTTGGCCATGGAGAACTTTTTGTAGGATGATGTCTCAGAAACACTGAAGCCAAAATAAGTATCAACCACCTAAGTCCAATTAGAACCAGTTTGAAAAGGCTCTAACTCCTTCTACCTTCTTAACATTGCTAACATTCTACTTCCTTAATATAGAATTAGTACTAGTCAGAAAGTGGAATGTAAAAACCAGCATATGTAGGAGCCACTTTCTACTTTGCACAAGAGAAAATTCAGAGGAAAGTCAGTAGAGTACTTTAGAGAAATTTTAATCCAGTAATATTTTTAATCCAGTAAAATTTTAATCCAGTAATCCTTTGCTCTAGCCAAGGATCACATCCAAAAACAGATTAGTGTGATTGGTCTACAATGTCAAACCTTTAATCCCTCTGGCTGGAATACAGACCCACCCTTAGTACACACCTTTAATCCCAAACAATGGAGGTAAAGTTTTTAAAAGAAAGCACTGATATTTGAAAGTGATGTCTAACAGAGAGGCAGACAAAGTGATGAATCAGAGAAAGATATGACAGAATAAGATATGCCTATAAGATATGATAAACATAATGAAATCTGTACACCTAAAAAAGATAATCAAGAGAGCAGACATGGGGTAAAATGATCAATCCTCGTTTAGAAAGACAGATGGGATGTGCATTGAACGGATGACAGGAGTCTACTGAACGCATTTGAAAGACTCTAACTAGCAGTGTTTTCAAAGCAAGGACTCATGACCAAACCTTTGGCAGAGTACAGGGAATCATAAGAAAGAAGGGGAGTTAGTCTGATGGGGAAAGGATAGGAGCTCCACAAGGACCAAATTTATCTGGGCCCCCGGTCTTTTCTGAGACTGACATTCAACCAAGGACCATGTATGGATATAACCTAGAACCTCTGCTCAGATGTAGCCTGTGGTAGCTCAGTAACCAATTGGTTTCCCATAGTGAGGGGAACAAGGACTATTTCTAACAGGAACTCAATGACTGGCTCTTTGGCCTCCCCACCCCCCAAGGGAGGAGCAGTCCTGTTAGGCCACAGAGGAGAGCTTTGCAGCCAGTCCTGAAGATACCTGATAAAACAGGATCAGATGAATGGGGAGGAGGTCCCCCCCTATCAGTGGACTTGGCAAGGGGCAGGGTGGAGATGAGGGAGGGAGGGAGGGACTGGGAGGGAATGAGGGATAGGGACACGGCTGGGATACAGAGTTAATAAAATGTAACTGATAAGAAAAAAATAAAATTAAAAAAAAAAACTCAAGTGACAACACACACTGTAGATGGTGTGGAGCAAAAAGGAACTCTCCTCCATTACTGGTGGGAATGCAAACTTGTACAACCACTTTGGAAATCAACCCAATGCTTTCTCAAAAAATTCAGAATAGTGCTATCTCAAGATCCAGCTATACCACTCCTAGGCATATATCCATAGTATGCCCAACTCTACAACAAAGACATTTGCTCAGCCATGTTCTTAGCACATCTATTATTAATAACCAGTAGCTGGAAACAATCTAGATGTCCCTCAATGGAGGAATGAATGCAGAAAAGATCATCTTGAGTGAGGTAACCCAGAAGCAGAAAGACACACATGGTATATACTTACTCATAAGTGGATATTAGCCATATAGTATAGGATAAACATACTAAAATCTATACTACTAAAGAAGTTAAGCAACAAGGAACACCCTAGAGTAGATGCTCAATCCTCATTCAGAAGGAAAAATGAGATAGACATTGGAAGCCGGAGAAGACAGGGAACAGGACAGGAACCTACCACAGAGGGCTTCCGAAAAACTCTGCTGGTGGAGGTGTTGAAGTAGAGGCTGAGACTCATAGCCGGCATTTTGGCAGAAGGCATGGAACTTTAGGAAAGAAAGGGGAGATACGAAGTCCTGGAGGGGACAGGAGCTCCAAAAAGAGACCAACAGAGTGAAGAAAAAAAAAAAAACTGAGCCCTTGGAGCCCTTTAGAACCTGATACCCCAACCAAGGTCAATGTGTCGAGAGGACCTAAAACCCTGGCTCGGTTGTAGCACATAGACTCGGTCTTTAAGTGGGCTTCCTAGTAAGGGGAGCAGGGGCTTTCTCTGGCATGAACTCAATGACAGGTTTCTCTGATCATTTTCCATGGGGGATGCAGCCTTGCGAGGCCACAGAGGAAGACAATGCAACCAGTCTGGATGAGAACTGATAGGCTACGGTTCTTGGGATCCTGCCATGTTTCATGCCTCCCACAAAGAAATGTAGGTTATGCTGTCAGAAATAATTATATAGTAGGCACCTCAGTGAATGCTGCAGTGAATATAAAATATTTTATGAAATATTTTATGAAACCATTAGTCAAGTTATATGGATATAGGATATTCGTATAATCTGTGTGTCTCAAATTTTTTATAAATTTACTTGTCCACAAGATAAATCATGTATGGGATGCAACTAATAAAAAATACACTAAGAAGATTTAAATGAAAAAAAAAAAGATATGCCTTACTCCCAGGAGAACAGAGAGGCAACTTAAGAGGTTGCAGCACAGAGAGAGAAAGAGAGAAAAGGCAATTTGGTCAGGAGAGTTTTACCAAGACAGGTTGAAGAGAGAACAAGCTAGACACAGGTGGAAACAGAGTGAGCCAGAGAATGATAAGGAGCCAGAAGATTCTACAAGATTCAGTCAGAAGCTGAGAGAAGCCAGTTTGAGTCAGTCAGTGTGAAGGAGTTTGAGCCAGAACAGCCAGCCAGAGTTCATAAAAGAGCTAGAACAGGTGAGCTTATTCAGCAGTAAGTCTCAGAGGCTGAAAACATTCTAGGCCTAAATCAGATTGTATGGAAGCTGGAAACTTCCAGGACTAGGTCTATGTTAGCAGTGGAAGCAGTAAACCTTTGAGACAACAATTATATCTAGAAAATAAAAGATACTTTTGCAGAGTACTAAGTTGTATGATACTGTAAATTGTCAAACACCTATTAGGGTATCCAGGCTTACACCTCACCTTAAAAGAGGTTTTGTCACATTGAAATGTTCATATAATTGACTTGATTCTTGGTTCCTGTGCCTTTTTATATGGCAAGGTCTTCTGCCTTGTCTTATCACAACTCTGTGATACGGATGAAGCACTTAATTCAGGTAGAATTTCTGTGCCAGGCCACAGAACATAAATTCAAAACAAGTATTTCTCTCAAAACTCCAGCTTTGATATTTATGCAAAACCCTAATCAGGAATAACTCACAGAAATTGGGAGGTATGTGATAATTTTCATGTTTCCAAATGTAAAATATATCTTTTAAAGCAAAGAGAGACTCTGAAGTTGAATTCTTTGTTTACAATCATAGAACTCTGTATTAGGCTAACTCAGTGGTTCTCAACCTTCCTAATGCCGTGACCCTTTCATACAGTCCCTCATGTGGTGGTGACCCCCAAACAGGAGATTATTTTTTATTTTTACTTTGTAACCATAAATTTGCTATTGTTATGGAGCTTAATACTCCTATGAAAGGGTCATTCAACCCCCCCCCCAAAGGGGTCACAACCCACGGTGAGGACCACTGGGCTAACTGACGCTAAACTGCGTACTATCCCATGCCCATGCCAATGCTAGATTATAGTGACATGTCTTCGCCTCACAGTGGAGAATTCTTTACTTCCAGGATTTTTCTATAAAAGAAAACTTCTATAGAGTTGTTTTCATCTTTGATAGAAGTAATGCCAATGGCATGATCACATGTACATGGCAAACAAACATTCTGACCCGACGATTAATTATTTACCTTTAAGGATAAACTGATGGGTGTTGAGCAGCAAAATGAAAAGGAGCAGTAAAATGCACAATTAAATGCTTACCAAACAAAACGGTGTCATTTTCAAAATGGCATCCAAATGTGAGAACATTTCCACAAAAGGCTTTTCCTGACTCACAGCCACTAGATTTCCTGTAGAATTTCCTTTCTCACATCATGATGAAAAGTGTTCTCTCAGGTTCTATGGGAGGAGACAAACACAAAGGAAGAGTGGAAGGCCACTGTCATCAACTTGATCCTGGATGTTCACTGTGTCACCTACAACCTGGGAGTATAAGAGAACGTTTGAAAAGAACCACTCTGAGAGGTTCACCCTCTGTCTCTTCTGCAGTAAATAAAATATTAGGAGCTGCTTTGTCCCTTTATCAACACAGGGATATGGAAGTTGCTCATAAAGATCCATTTTCTTCTTTGATACACTATTAGATAGAGTCTTTCAAGGGCCCTCTGTGGTAGACTCCTATCCTGTTACTTGTTTTCTCCTATTTCCAATGTCCATCTCATTTGTTTTTCTAAGTGAAGATTGATCATCTTACCCTGGGTTCTCTGTCTTGTTTATCTTCTTTAGGTGTACAGATTTCAGTATGTTTATCCTATCTTATAGGGCTAGTATCCACTTATAAGTGAGTATATACCATGTGTGTCTTTCTGCTTCTGGGATACCTCAGTCAGGATGATCTTTTCTAGGTCCCACCATTTGCCTGCAAAGTTTATTATTTCCTTGTTTTTAATTGCTGAGTAGTATTCCATTCTGTAAAAGTACCATAATTTCTGTATCCATTCCTCCCTTGAGGGACATCTGGGTTGTTTCCAGGTTCTGGCTATTATGAATAAAGCTGCCACAAACATAGTTGAACAAATGTCCTTGTTGTGTACTTGAGCATCTTTTGGGTATATACCTAGGAGTGATATAGCTGGATCTTGGGGAAGCACTATTCCTAATTGTCTGAGAAAGCACCAGATTGATTTCAATAGTGGTTGTATAAGTTTACATTCCTATCAGAAATGGAGGAGGGTTCCCTTTTCTCCACAACCTCTCCAGCATAACCTCTCAAGTGTTGTCACTTAAGTTTTTGATCTTAGGCCATTCTGATGGGTGTAAGGTGAAATCTCAGGGTCGTTTTGATTTCCATCTCCCTGATGGCAAAGGATATTGAGCATTTCTTTAAGTGTTTCTCTGCCATTTTGTATTCCTCTACAGAGAATTTTCTGTTTAGCTCTGTACCCCATTTTTTAATTGGATTGCTCGATTTGTTGCTTTTTAACTTCTTTAGTTCTTTATATATTCTGGATATCAGCCCTCTAGCAGAGGCTGAGACTCATAATCAAATTTTGGGCAGAGTGCAGGGAATCATATGAAAGAAGGGGGAGTTATTATGACCTGGAGAGGACAGGAGCTCCACAAGGACAAAATGTATCTAGGGACAGGGGTCTTTTCTGAGACTGTTTCTCCAACCAAGGACCATGCATAGATATAACCTAGAACCTCTGCTCGGATGTAGCCCATGGCAGCTCAGTATCCAAGTGATTTCCCTAATTATGTGAACAGGGACTGTCTCTGACATGAACTCCGTAGCTGAATCTTTGACCTCCCCCTCCCCCTGGGGGAAGAGCAGCCTTGCTAGGCCACAGAGGAGGAAGTTGTAGCCAGTCCTGAAGAGACCTGATGAGCTAGGATCAGATGAAAGGGAAGGAGGACCTCCCCTATCAGTAAACTTAGAGATGGGCAGGGAGGAATTGAGGGAGGGTGGGATCGGGAGGGAATGATGGAGGGGGCTACAGCTGAGATACAATGTGAATAAATTGTAACTAATATAAAAAAATAAAAGTTTAATTAAAAATGTTTAAAAAGATCCAGTTTTTTTTTTTTTTTAATCATGTACAATCAATCACGGTTAAGGCTGTACTTTTCTCCTCCCTCTTCTCTGTTATACAGTACACCCTGAAAGTATATCATTGTATGCCTTAAAATGTAAGAACGCTACCATGGGACTCTTTAATTAGTATTTGTTTGCTATAACAATACTAATAATTCCCATAGCAGAGATACTAAAGGAATTCCACTCTGCCAGAATAACTACAGAATGTAATATAATATCTAAATTGATTTATCCAGAAAGAAAATGCAAAGATATTCAGAAAACCCAACTGGGAGTTTTCTTCATCCAGGCTTTTGATTGTCAAAAACCCTACAATGAACAATTTCCCCACTATCTTCTAAAATCTAATATAAACTTCAGTTAAAATAAATACCGTGTATTCCAAATTTGTCCAAACAATAAGACTGGAGAATGTTTTTGTAGACCTCCAAATCATTCTTCAAAATATTGTATATAACAAGACTAAGACAGTCTCATTTTGCTATCAATTTGATCCACACAAAATCACACTGGCAAGCTGAAGGAAGGAGGAGAAAATGTGAATATATATTTAAAAAGTGACCTAATTGAGGTTTAATAAACTATGCATTTTTATATGGTCAGCCAAATTGCACATCTTGTTTCTTTTCGAAGCATTTTCTTGGTATTGTTTTGGTCGTGCTAGTTACCTACGATCTTCAGTTCAGAAGTAATATGCTCATTTAGTAGGTAAGTGCAGACTGTGGAGGAACATTAAATCATGGCTGCAGCATTTAGCGATGTGTCCCTGAGACCTCTTATTTTTTTTTTTTATCACATTGGGCTTTACTTTTATGTAACAGGGATAAGCTACTGACTCTGAGAACCTATTGTCATAATTAACTGACACTGAGCACTGACCCTATTACCCCTCATAGCCGAAAAATGCAGGTACTCAGAATTAGCAGCTGTAACTGTTACTCCCCTTCACAACTTCACATTAATGTGTTACAAGATGACACCTCATCCTTCCTGGCACTAGTCAGACTCCTAGTGTATCCACCTCTCTAAATAATGATCTAACTGAATGCAACAGAGCTTGCCACATCAAACAGTTAAAGTACACAGGAGTTCAAAGTGGTAAGGAAAAAAAAAGAAGCTTATTAAAATAGAGAAATGAACACAAATACACTCACACAAAAATAATACATGCTTGTATTTCTGAAAAAAAAAACTGTAAAAATCAAAGTCAGACAAATTGGATCCCTGGAACACAGAATATCTAAGTTTCTAGCTGCTTACATTACTTCTCAGGTAGGGGTCCAGGGCAATTCTGGAAATTAGCATTTGAACTTGTACCCTGTGAAAAGAGGGTTGCCCTCCTCAATGTGGGTATCTAATCCTCTGAGGTCTGAGTACAACAATAAGGTGGGACAAGCGAGCATTTTCTGGTTCTCTGCCAAATTGCAGCACCTGAGACCTTGCTCTTCTGCTGACCCCAGTGCCTGGCTCTCGAATCTTCCAATTCAGACTGCAAATGGACTTCACAGGCCCTAAAGATCCCTAGCTAACACACTCTACCCACGGCTGTTCTGTGTCTACAGATTTCAAATCAAAGACTAAGGAAGGTCCTTTTCACCCTCATAGGTGTGCCAACCAACAACATAGTTTTCTAGGTAACCTCCTCTCTTCTCTCTGTGTATTTATGTGTCTGTACACCTCTGTCTTACTGCCTCTATGACTATTTCATACTTTTCTATTGCTTTGATAAAACACCAAGACCAAGGAAATTTACAGAAGAGAGTTTATTTGGGCTTTATTTAGGGATGAAGAGGGTTCTAGTCCCTGAAGATGTATTGGAAGTAGCAGGTGGCAGGAACAGATTCTGAACACAGAAGGTGAGGGATCACATCTAGAAATGCAAGCACAAAACAGAGAGAACACTGGGAATGGCACCATGGTTTTGAAACCTCAGAGCCCTCCCCCAGCAGCATGCTTCCTCTAGTAAGGCCACACAACCTAAGCCTTTTTACACAGCTATACCAACTGGCACAGTGTATTCAAATACCTGAGCCTGTGGGGAACATTCTCATTCAAAGGACTGCTCTGTCTCTGTCTCTCCATATTTGGTTTGGAGATTAAATACAGTCTGCGAGAACACCTCACATGTGCTAGAAATGAACTCTACCACTGAGCTATGCCCCAGTCCTAGTTTATTTTTTTTAAGTGATGATTGCAGTGGTATAAAAATCCACGATGACAGAAAACTTTTATTTTTAAAGGGTAAAGATGGTTAATGAATAAGCTGAATTACATCCTATCATACTAATTGCTACAAATATAATTGTATAAAGGATAGTATGAGAGAAACTTGGGGTAAAGAAGATTAATTTAGCTTAAAATGGTCTCAGCAGATGATATTTAAGACTTGAATAATATAAGCAGACCAAATTTCTATGATGATCTGTATAATACCACATACTTGGAAAATTCATGGAAAAGATGCAGTAATAAATTTTAAATGAATATAAAATTTCACAAGCACTTAACACAATTATAGAATTCCTTATACACATAAAAAGTGCATTAACCTGGAAAGGGTACCTGTGTTGGTATATGGGGTTGCATGTTTATGTGTGTGTGTGTGTGTGTGTGTGTGTATGTTTTCTTTTATTCTGTCTTAATAAGAAATTACACTGTTTTATGCCCGCAAGGGAGAAAAATATAAACACCATGAAGAATACAAAATTGAGTTCATATATCTCATCAATATTGTTCATACTAGAGTGATATGAAAATAACATGCTTGCTATGTGTTATTTTAATTACTCTTATTTCAAACATAGGAAGAAACTAATATATGGTATCCATAGCTACCCAAATGTTCATACTTAAATCCTTTAAATGTTAGCTGATTCCCCATTTCTTCCCAAGCCCTCTGAAATTCTTTCACATCATTATTCTCTAGGCCACTAACAAGAAATCCATCACACTTCTCCTCCTTCAGTCTTTAATTTTTCATCAAGAATACCTTCTGGAAAGTAGGCATTTTTAAGAAAACAATAGCCTGTTTTCGGAATGATTTCTCCCACTCACATGTCATTTTCTATCTAATCCCTATTTCCTTTCTTGCCTGTACACCAAAAAAATTGAAAATAAAAATGTAAGGTTGCTATGGACATTTATAAGTGCACATGGCATGTCTGTCAGAATATCTTCACTTATAGGTTACAGCCTGTCTAACGTCTGTTCAGAAAATGCAATTAGTTTTTGGAGGTCCAAAGTCAAACACATTGTCTTAGGAAGTAGTTTTAAAGCAAGCCATACAGCTCTCTGCTTGGTAATTTAAATGACTGACCACTCAATTTATGAGCATTCCCAGCGATAAAATTCAGCCTGAACTTAATAATAGCACATTTTATGTGACAACGATGACAATTACAATCTATAGTTACTGCAGTCGCCCTTTGGTCTAGGGAAAAATGACAGTATTAATTATACACACTTTGCCATTTATCAGACTTAACTTGGCAGGCGATTGAGCTGAGAACTATCTCCAGCTTGACTCCTACATTTACCATTTTCTAATCCACTGAAACGAAGATAATTAGAATAGAAAAAAAAAAATGAGGTCTTCTCCCCAGGACTTTATCTTGATTTCATGTACAGTATAGTTCTTGGATCATATTAAATTTATACCATTTGCTTTAAAACCCTGCTGTTGTTTACTTCCTGAACTACTTAGGGAATAATGTTTCCTACTGAAGCATAGTTGAGACTTTGGTTACATGCAACTTTCATATTTTCATTTTATATCTTACATCTATATTTGCACTATTTGAGAATTTGTGGTCCTTATTGTTTTATTTACCTTGCTAGTTTGCATTATGATACAATGAAAACTAACGTGTCTAAAAGCATGAAGTACTGTGTAAATGGTTTACAGTCCATGAAAGGACAAAGGACTCCTACGTAGATTTTTTTTCATTCAATCATTTTTCTCACTTATACTAAATCATAAACCTGCCTTGTTCAGAACAGTTGTCCTCCATGCATTAGGAGAGATTCGTTATGTTATGTAAGAGTCAAGACAATTATGGCATCATGAGCTGTTGCCACAATTTTTATGTACTCTTTCATGAACCTTTGAAAATTTTGGAAGATCTCTTTCTAGAATAAAAATAATTAGTGTGTTAGAAAGATTAAGCAAAATTAGACCACAGCTAGAGCTCCAGAAGAATGCTAAAACACGTGACAGAAAAATGTGATATAAAACAGCCCCATCCTGAGAAAATAAAAATATATTTAAATAACAGAATTTACAAGAGATTGTTCAGCTACACAGGTAGTATGCTACGCTGGAAAACACCATAGAGATAAAAAGTATGATGTCGCAGGTGAACCTTGAAATGTTGACCAAGAAAAAGAGTCGAATGTCAGTTACTGTGGTTGGAAGCAGGAGAAGTAAGTGGGTGTGAGTCAGAGAGGTTTTTGCATGTTTAGTTGGTTTGATTTTGATTATTTGTTTTGTATTCTATTTTTTGTTCAAAATAGCTTTTTTTCATACCATATATTTTGATCACAGTTTCCCATCCACCAACTCCTCCCAAATCCTCCCTAACTCCCCTCCTACCCAAATCTACACTCCCTTTTACTCATTTTCATTGGAAAACAAGCAGGCATCTATAAAACAATAAAATAAAATAAAAAGAGAAAAAAAAAACAAACAATCATAATAAAAAGAATACAAAGGAGGAAAAGTCACTGGAAATACATAGAGACGCATAGACACACACATTCACCCACAAGAAATCCCATGTAAACACAAAACCAGAAACCAGAATATATCTGCAAAAGACTATAAAGTGTGCGTGTATGTATATATGTATATATATATATATATATATATATATATATATATATATATATATATTTAAGTAATTGAGACACACACACACACACACATACTGACAAAGTATTATGAGATGAAGAAGCTCCAAAAATGTCATTAATTTGTTTGTGTAGTGCATACAATGCTGTGCATGGAGCCTGCCTTTAAGAGGGCTTTGTATACCCAGTGAAACTCTGTTGGAGGATTTCCTCTGTGAGTGCCTCATCTCAAATTATACTACAAAGCTATAGCAATAAAAACAGAATTGAGTTGGAATGAAAATAAATTTTAACTCAGAGGATGAGAAGATTATAGAGCATTTTTTAATAATGCTGAATAAAATTAATAATATTTCATTGCCTATTTGATGACTATTACTTGATGTTCCCTCCAGCAAATACACAGTAAATTGACTCTCTCTCTATATATATTTAATATATATATGTATATATATTACATATATACACACACATATATATAGTAAAATTTTGTGTTAGACTCACCTTAAATATCACAATTTTGCTTTTCATTTATACTTTAATAATTTGTGAAAATTCTTTTAAAGATAAAATTCTAGGACTTGAGCCCCCATGCAGGTGATGCTCACAGGATCCTTAAAAGTTTCTTCCTCGTGTTTAAGGTTTTTCATCTGATTCAGTTGAGCAGCACATTTTATACATTCTTTTGATTTCTAGAATGTCTTGTAGTAATGAATTCCTGGAGTAGACTTTACAGAAATTGGTAAAATCTAGAAAAGGCATTTGTGATAGTAAGCCATTCCGATATTACATTTCTGCCAACAGAGTTTTCCCAATACAAAAAGTAAAGACCAGTAAAGTCAATGCTAGGAAAACGTACATGAGATATGAGAGTGACCCCATACCACCCCCACTTCTAGGGGTATGGTAACTCATTTGCCAAAAATTTCCTGCCTTGGTCTTAGGTAAAATCAATTGTGTGGGCACTTGTGATTATACCTGTTTAAGAAAGTCCTTATTAATTAGTTTAGGGAGATTAGAGCAATGAAGTAGACAACTATAGATGCTTCAAACTAAGAAATAAGCTATGTTCTGCCAAATAATGCAAACCGTGGATATGGAGGCATTATGCTTCTCATGGAATACCCCAGAAAAAAAAAGTTTGTTTTTTGGGACAAAACAAGGCTTTTGTGAACATGTTGGCTTGAGAACACTTGTGAAAACAGAACCAGAGGAACTTCAAGGAATCTTTTTATCTTCCCTCCACAACAAAAGAAACGTAAAAAAAAATCAAGTGAAGGTACTGCACTTTATGGATTTGGGGTGAAGAATGAGACCTTTTGAAAACTCCAGTTGATTTGTTTGGAGGGCAGAGTGCAATATCTAAATACTCCTGCGGTAGGCAGAAAAAAAGAAATCCCACTGAAGATTCTACTTCTTAATTTTTAAAAAATATATAAATATGTTACATGGCAAAAGACTTTGCAAATAAAATTAAATTATAATATTGAGATGGGAATGTTACTAGAGAGCAGAGTTAGCAGAATTAATCACTAAAGTAAACAATCTTCAGAATTAAGGGCACCAGAAACAGAATTATGGCGATATCCTCACAACATGGCACCAGATGAGAGGCTAAGCTACTCTTTACTTTTCAGCCCATTAAATAATTATAAGCTTTTCCAAACATAAATAAAAACTGAAGAAGCAAATATTTTCATAAATACTTTGTAGAATATTTTGGTGAGAGTTCTCCAGAGAAACAGAGCCAGAAACAGATAGGTGGTAGGCTTAATGAATGATGATGATGATGAAGCCGGGCGTGGTATCACACACCTGTAATCCCAGCACTCAGGAAGGCAGAGGCAGGTGGATCTGTGTAAGTTTGAGGCCATCTTGGTCTACAAAAAGAGTCCAAGACAGCCAAGGTTACATAGAGAAACCCTGTCTCTCAAAAACCAAAAGAGAGATAGACAGAGGCAGAGACAGAGTGAAAGATGATAGGTGATAAACACATAAATAAATGACAGATAGATAGATAGATAGATAGATAGATAGATAGATAGATAGATAGATAGATAGACTGTAATTATTTATGATGAAAAATTGATTCACACAATTACAGGTAATGTGTTCTATAACCCACATAGTTGATTATAAATCTGGCAAGCCTGCAGAGTTGGTGGTATAGATCATTCTAAGCCCAAACATCTGAGAACAGGGAGATCATGGCACAATTGTGGGTCCACAAACAAAAATTTCTAATATTTGCTAGAAAATAACAAATATTCCAGCTCAAACATGCCAAAGAAGACAGATTCTCCTATCCTTAATAGTGTGGAAGATATCCACACACATTAGAAGAGCATTCTATGGAATTAGGATTATATCCTGGTGGAAGAACTTCTTCCTTTAAAGTAAGACTCTAGCCCACCAGAGCATAATAAGGTCATAAGAACAAAAAGAAAAACCTTAGTAGGTCACTGTGACAATAATGCGTGGTGTCACTTCTCTTTTATTCCTGGTCTAGTCTTCAACCCAGGGAAAAACTGAGACCATATTTTAGATGATAGTTTGAGAACATGCACAGCCTTACCAGAAGTTTTGCATAAAACTTCTGTCATTTCACCTGTAACTAAGTTCTCAAAAGGCCATTTTACTTGCGTGTCAAACCAGCTGTATCAGTATGATGAACATGAATGAGCAAGATGGGTGAAGTCCATGCACTATGGCTGTCCATTGAGTGCCTTCATTAGAAGCCATACACTACGGCATGAAATACTGTGGTACTAGATGGAGCACGCAGAAAACGAAGAGGTAATAATTCTAACAGAAGCATGCAAACCCACAGGGGAAAACTCACTGAACTCATAACCAAAATGCTGCCTGTTTCAAGAGGGAGAGAATCTGGAACAAATAATCCTCAGGTGCACCTGTTTGATCATCCTTAGGAACACAGGGACTCATAGTACCTCTACACTGCTGGCCAGTTCAGAAGATAGCAATGACTTTAGCCAGGCGCACCATGATGCTAAGCACATTCACTTTGACCACAAGCCTATTGGGAAATGAAAGCGGCACCTTGGGAAAGAGCCAGGTCAATTGTCTGATGCAAATCATTAGATATTTCAAAAATGAATAATGAGATTTTTTTTCACATAAATGATAAAAAGGGAAGTTTGTCCTCAGAAACATAATTTGGCCTGAGAACTTATTTAAGTTTTTATGTAGTCTAATAAAAGTCTCTGGGTAGATGTCATTTATTTGTCTCCTAAAGCCAGTAGTTTATTGTATGTTAGTTCAGGGACACTGAGAAATTCATGCAAAGTAATACCCCAACTTTTACTACTCATAGCCTGAGTACAAATTTTCTAGAGAGTTTCTTAGAATTCTGATTGCTGGCCATCTCTGTCTCTTCCCTGCCTACCCACACATGGGTGTGTGCTTTTCTAATTCAGAGAAAGAGCATAGGAAATGGCATTTCTTTTTTTATTAAATTTTTATTTTTTATACTAATTACAGTTTATTTACTTTGTATCCCAGCTGTAGCCTACTCTCTCATTCCCTCCCAATCCCATGCTCTCTCCCTCATCTCCTCCTTATCCCTCTCTATGTCCACTGATAGGGGAGGTCCTCCTCCCCTTCCATCTGACCCTAGGCTATCAGGTCTCATCAGGACTAGCTGCAATGTCTTCCTCTGTGGCCTAGCTAGGCTGCTCCTCCCACATAGGGTGGGGAGGTCAAACAGCTAGCCACAGAGTTCATGCCACAGACAGTCCCTGTTCCCCTTACTAGGGTACCCACTTGGACACTGAGCTGCCATGGGCTACGTCTGAGCAGAAGTTCTAGGTTATATCCATGCATGGTATTTGCTTGGAGAATCAGTCTCAGAAAAGACCCATGTGCCCATATATTTTTGGTCCTTGTGGAGCTCCTGTTCTCTCCAGGTCTTACTAACTCTCTTTTTTCATATGATTCCCTGCACTCTGACCAAAGTTTGGCCATTAGTCTCAGCATCTGCTTTGATACACTATTAGGTAGAATTTTTCAGAGGCCCTCTATGGTAGGCTCCTATCCTGCTTCTCATTTTCTCCTACTTCCAATGTCCATCCCATTTGTCTTTCTAAGTGAGGATTGATTATCTTATCCCCAGTCCTCTTGTTTAGCTTCTTTGGGTGTACAAATTTTAGTATGTTTATCCTATCTTATAGGGCTAGTATCCACTTATAAGTGAGTATATACTGTGTGTGTCTTTCTGCTTCTTGGATACCTCACTCAGGATGATCTTTTCTAGGTCCCACCACTTGCCTGAAAATTTCATGATTTCCTTGTTTTTCATTGCTGTGTAGTATTCCATTGTGTAAATGTACCACGATTTCAGTATCCATTCCTCAGTTGAAGAACATCTGGGTTGTTTCCAAGTTCTGGCTATTATGAATAAAGCTGCTACAAACATGGTTGAACAAATGTCCTTGTATACTTGATCATCTTTTGGATATATACCTAGGAGTTGTATAGCTGAATCTTGAGGTAGCACTATTCCTAATTGTCTGAGAAAGCGCCAGATTGATTTCCAAAGTGGTTGTGCAAGCTACATTCTCACCAGCAGTGGAGGAGGGTTCCCCTTTCTCCACATCCTCTCCAGCATGTGGTGTCACTTGAGTTTTTGATCTTAGCCATTCTGATTGGTGTAAGGTGAAATCTCAGGGTCATTTTGATTTGCATCTCCCTGATGGCTAAGGAAGTTGAGCTTTTCTTTAAGTGTTTCTCTGCCATTCTATATTCCTCTACAGAGAGTTCTCTGTTTAGCTCTGTACCCCATTTTTTAATTGGATTACTTGATTTGTTGCTTTTTAACATCTTGAGTTCTTTATATATACTGAATATCAGCCCTCTGTCAGATATAGGGCTGGTGAAGATCCTTTCCCAATCTGTAGGCTGTCGTTTTGTTTTGACTACAGGGTCTTTTGCTTTACAGAAGCTTTTCAGTTTCATGAGGTCCCATTTATTAATTTTTGCTCTTACAGCCTGTGCTGTTAGTGTTCTCTTCAGGAAGTAGTTTCCTGTGCCAATGATTTCTAGGCTCTTCCCCACTTTTTCTTAACTGATTTACTGTGTCTGGTTTTATGTTGAGGTCTTTGATCCACTTGGACTTTAGTTTTGTGAACAGTGATAAATATGGATTGATTTCCATTTTTCTGCAGGTAGGCATCCAGTTGGACCAGCACCATTTGTTGAAGATGCTGTCTTTTTTCCATTGAATGGTTTTGGCTTCTTTGTCAAAAATCAAGTATCCATAGGTGTGTGAATTTATTTCTGGGTCTTCTATTCGGTTCCATTGATCCACTATTCTGTTTCTATGCCAATAAGATGCAGTTTTTATTACTATTGCTCTGAAGTACAGCTTGAGATCAGGGATGGAGATATCTCCAGAGGATCTGTTGTTGTACAGGATTGTTTTGGAAATTCTGGGTTTTTTTTTTCTTTTCTATTCTTGAAATAGAGAATTTTTCTTTCAAGGTCTGTAAGAAATTGTGTTAGTATTTTGATGGGATTTGCATTTTTAACAGTGCTGTCATGCCTATGTGGCTCTGAAGAAACCAATCTTTGAAAACAAGATTTGCTCTTGTAGAGCATAGGTATGACAGAAGAGCAACAGAACCAAAAACTCTGAGCACAGGGGTCTTTTCTGAAACTGATACCCCAACCAAAGACCATGAATGGAGATAATCTAGAACCCCTGCACAGATGTAACCCATGGCAGCTCAGTGTCCATGTGGGTTCCCAAGTAAGGAGAACTGTCTCTGACATGATTTCACTGGCTGGCTTTTTGACCTGCCCCCCTGAGGGAGGAGCAGCCATGCCAGTCCTCAGAGAAAGACAATGCAGCCAGTCCTAATCAGACCTGATAGACTCAGGTCAGATGGAAG
The DNA here is from genome assembly GCF_907164565.1 of Psammomys obesus. Taxonomy (NCBI): domain Eukaryota; kingdom Metazoa; phylum Chordata; class Mammalia; order Rodentia; family Muridae; genus Psammomys; species Psammomys obesus. Next base: position 27,274,131 of record NW_026592118.1, read on the forward strand.
GGGAGGAGGACCTCCTCTATCAATGGACTTTTGGAGGTGCATGGGAAGAGAAGAGGGAGGGAAGGTGAGATTGGGAGAGGGTGAGGTAGGGGGCTACAGCTGGAATACAAAGTGAATAAATTGTAATTAATTAAAAATATTTTTTAAAAAGAAAAAGAAAAAAAAAAGAAAACAAGATTTGCCTTGCCTACAACTAGACTAAGATTTTACGAAGCCTCCACTTTATAAAAACCTAAGATTGCTTACTACAAATCCAACATTAGACATGTAAACTGAAATAGACCTTTGCAAATTAAGGTTTCACAAAGCTCTGAGTCTAAGAGGAAATTAGTAGTTCTCTAATTTACATGAACTATGAAACGGAGGTTCATTTGGGCATCATAGGTAGGAAACAGTAACACACGTAAAATAGCCATTTGTTTACTTGAAGTGGTTTTTTTTGTAATTATTAAATGAGATTTATTCTGCTCTTTAATAAAAAAACAACAGATTTTTATCTTTGATCATTGAAATTTAGCTGATGGTGCAATATCTAAAAAATACTTCATTAGCACTGACAGGAAAATTGTTATATTGAAATAAAAGAGAAATCAGCAGTCAGTGGCTCAAATAAGGGCAGCATCGTGTTGTAGGATTTTATTACCCTCTACATTCACCCTTATGAAGCTCTATTTCTTGTCACTGTATTCATCATCAAATCCTATTTGGGAATGGCAGCATTAATCAAACCACTTTTGAGCTTTCAATGTACCAGTGTGAGCTTCTAGAAGTCCCTATTTTCTTACACTGAATGATGAAGAAAAGTTCTACATCAATATTTTACCCATCAATGATCTCTTAATTCTAGGAGTCAACCTGTAGGAAAGAAACTTACATATGTACTGGCCTTTATGCAATTTTAAAAGCACACTTGACATATTTGAACCTTTGAATAAATTCTAAGCATTCCATAGATGCCTTTCTTTGTATATATAAGACTATCACTGGAAAATCTGCTTCTCTTATGCCTAGGTCTAAAAAAAATAATAATAATAATAAAAAATAAAAAAAAAATGTCTTGCAAACAAGCAGCTAACCTCACTTCCTTGGATATTTTCTGCCAACACCATTAATTTCACTCAAGGCCCCTGGGCTTAGAGAATGAAAAGCAGCCCAGATGGTTTTGAAAAGTAGAGCTGGGATTTGACTTTTAAGTGTCTAAATTAGATGAACCAGATGCATCCTACCCTCTGCTCTGCACAAAGAAGAAGAAATCAACACACTATTTCACGAAACTTCAAAAGTCTGCTCCTTTCACTCAAGATGCAGCTTTTCTACCTGAAAATGTAACCTGCATGTATTATGTTATAGCAAAGTTAGAGAAGGAGAAAGGGAAGGGACAGAAAAATCAATTTATTGAACACTCTGACCCAGCTTTGATGTGCAACGCAGCACAAGCTTCTCTGTACAAACCTATAATAAATGTCTCTGATCAGCCAACAAAATATCCCTGGCTAAAATACACAGCAAAGAGAGGAAGAGATCAGGAATTAGAGATTATCTGACTGGTTTGATCTACACAGATGTTTCATATATTAACCCAAATCAGAGATAAGCTGTCTGGTTCAGTTTTTTTTTTTCCCATAATGTTTTAATCTGAGCAATTCTTTTTAAGGAATCTAAGCTACATTCACTCTCATGATTTTTTTTGTGTGTGTATTATTAATTCTTTTTAAAATTTTTCTTAATTACACTTTATTCACTTTGTATTCCCCCATAAGCCCCTCCCTACTCCTCTCAAAGTCCCACCCTCTCTCCCCCTTCTCCAGGAATGCCCCTCCCCAAGTCCACTGATAGAGGAGGTCTTCCTCTCCTTCCTTCTGATCCTAGTCTATCAGGTCTCATCAGGAGTGGCTGCATTGTCTTCTTCTGTGGCCTGGTAAGGCTGTTCCCCCCTCAGGGGAGATGATCAAAGAGCAGGCCAATCAGTTCATGTCAGAGGCAGTCCCTCTTCCCATTACTATGGAACCCACTTGGACCCTGAACTGTCATGGGCTATGTCTGTGCAGAGGTTCTAGGTTTTTACCAATGCCCAATGCCCACTAAGATTATGGAGGTATTTGAAAGTCTTTTTTTTTACATGTGCTTATTTTATTTATTCAAGAAACAGATTTAACTAATTCAATTAATAATTATTTTTACTACTAATTATTCCAATTAATTGCTATTATTTTGAGAAAAATATGACTTTTTTGAGTTTTACTGTCATTTAGTTGACTAAAAAATACCTCATTTGTATAAAGCAGGAACTTCTTTTTTTTCACATTCTCATTTTTCTTTTTTTAATTTATTTTTTAATTATTACAATTTATTCACTTTGTATCCCAGCTGTAGCTCCCTTCCTCATTCCCTCCCAACCCCACCCTCCTTCTATCTTCTCCTCCCCTGACCCTCCCTCAGTCCACTGATAGGGGAGGTCTTCCTCCACTTCCATCTGACCCTAGCCTATCAGGTCTTATCAGGACTGTCTGCATTGTTTTCCTCTATGGCATGGTAGAGCTGCACATCCCCCAGAGGGAAATGATCAAAGAGCCTGTCACTGAGCTCATGTCAGAGACAGCCGCTGTTCCCCTTACTAGAGAACCCACTTGGACACTGAGCTGCCATGGGCTACATCTGTGCAGGGGTTCTAAGTTATCTTCTTGCATGGTCCTTGATTGGAGTATTGGTCTTTGCAAAGACCCCTGTGCCCAGATTTTTTGGTTCTGTTGCTCTTCCTGTGGAGCTCTTGTCCCCTCCAGGTCTTTCTTTCTCCTCTTTTCCCTAAGATTCCCTATACTCTGCTTAAAGTTTGGCTTTGAGTCTCAGCATGTTTTAATACCCTGCTGTATAGAATCTTTCAGAGGCCCTCTGTAGTAGGCTCTTGTCTTGTTCCCTTCTTCTCCCACTTCAGATGTCTATCTCATTTACACTCCTGAATGAGGATTAAGCATCTTCCCTAGAGTCCTCCTCGTTGTTTAGTTTCTTTACGACTAAGATTTTAGTATGTTTATTCCATATTATGTGGCTAATAGCCACTTATAAGTAAATATATATCATGTGTGTCTTTCTGCTTCTGGGATACCTCACTCAGGATGATCTTTTCTAGCTATATCCATTTGCCTGCAAATTTCATGATTTCCTTGTTTTATTATTAAATTTTTATTTTTATATTAATTACAGTTTATGCACTTTCTTTTCCAGCTGTAGCTCCTTCCCTCATTCCCTCCTAATCCCACCCTCTCTCCCTCTTCTCCTACCTTGCCCTTCTCCAAGTTCACTGCTAGAGGAGGTCCTCCTCCCTTTCCTTCTGATCCTAGTTTATCAGATCTCATCAGGAGTGGCTGCATTGTCTTCTTCTGTGGCCTGGTACAGCTGCTCCCCCCCCCCCAGGGGGGAGATGATCAAAGAGCCTGACATTGAGTTCAGGTCAGAGACAGCCCCTGTCCCCCTTACTAGAGAACCCACTTGGACACTGAGCTGCCATGGGTTACATAAGAGCAAGGGTTCTGGGTTATATCCTTGAATGGTCCTTGGTTGGAGTATCAGTCTAAGAAAAGATCTCTGTGCTCAGATTTTTTGGTTCTGTTGCTCTCCTTGTAGAGCTCCTGTCCTCTCCAGGTCTTACTAGCTCCCCCTTCTTTCATAAGATTTCCTGCACTCTGCCCAAAATTTGGTTATGAGTCTCAACATCTGCTTTGACACACTTCTGGGTAGAGTCTTTAAGAGTCCCTCTATCGACTAATATCGAGTATATACAAAGAACTAAAGAAGCTGAAAAGCAGCAAACCAAGTAATCCAATTAAAAAATGGGGAACAGAGCTAAACAGAGAATTCTCGACAGAGGAATATCGAATGGGAGAGAAACACTTAAAGAAATGCTCATCCCCATTAGCCATCAGGGAAATGCAAATCAAACGACCCTGAGATATCACCTCACACCCATCAGAATGGCCAAGATGAAAAACTCAAGGGACAATACATGCTGGAGAGGTTGTGGAGAAAGGGGAACCCTCCTCCACTGCTGGTGGGAATGTAAACTGGTACAACCACTCTGGAAATCTATCTGGCGCTTTCTAAGACAATTAGGAATAGTGCTTCCTCAAGACCCAGCTATACCACTGCTAGGTATATACCCAAAGTTTGCTCAAGTACACAAAAGGGATATTTGTTCAACCATGTTTATAGCAGCTTTATTTGTAATAGCCAGAACCTGGAAACAACCCAGTGGTCTATCAACGGAGAAATGGGTACAGAAATTGTGGTATTTTTACACAATGGAATACTACTCAGCAATCAAAAAGGAGATCATGAAATTTTCAGGCAAATGGTGGGATCTAGAAAAGATCATCCTGAGTGAAATATCCCAGAAGGAGAAAGACAAACACGGTATATACTCACTTATATAGACCTATAAGATGTGATAAACATAATGAAATCTATACACCTAAAAAAGATAATCAAGAGAGCGGACATGGGGTAAGATGATCAATCCTCGTTTAGAAAGACAGATGGGATGTGCATTGAACATATGACAGGAGTCTACTGAGCGCATTTGAAAGACTCTAACTAGCAGTGTTTTTAAAAGACTCATGACCAAACCTTTGGCAGAGTACAGGGAATCATAAGAAAGAAGGGGAGTTAGTCTGATGGGGAAAGGATAGGAGCTCCACAAGGACCAAATATATCTGGGCACAGGGTCTTTTCTGAGACTGACATGCAACCAAGGACCATGTATGGATATAACCTAGAACCTCTGCTCAGATGTAGCCTGTGGTAGCTCAGTAACCAATTGGTTTCCCATAGTGAGGGGAACAAGGACTATTTCTAACAGGAACTCAATGACTGGCTCTTTGGCCTCCCCACCCCCCAAGGGAGGAGCAGTCCTGTTAGGCCACAGAGGAGAGCTTTGCAGCCAGTCCTGAAGATACCTGATAAAACAGGGTCAGATGAATGAGGAGGAGGTCCCCCCTATCAGTGGACTTGGCAAGGGGCACGGTGGAGATGAGGGAGGGAGGGAGGGACTGGGAGGGAATGAGGGATCGGGACACGGCTGGAATACAGAGTTAATAAAATGTAACTGATAAGAAAAAAATAAAATTAAAAAAAAAAGAGTCCCTCTATCATAGGCTCCTGTGGCTGAGTAGTATTCCATTCTGTAAATTTATCATAGTTTCTCTATTCATTCCTCAGTAGAGAGACATCGTGGTTGTTTCCAGATTTTGGCTATTACAAATAAAGCTTCTATGAAAATAGTTGAGCAAATGTCCTTGTTGTATATTTGAGCATATTTTGGATATATCCTAGGATTGGTATAGCTGGATCTTGAAGTAGCGCTTTTCCTAATTTTCTGGAAAAGCTCCAGATTGATTTCCAAAGTGGTTGTATAAGTTTACATTCCCACCAACAATGGAGAATATCATAGAATGCATTTTGAACATATTCAGCATTCCTCCTCCAGCTCTTACCCACTTCCATCCCCTCCCACCCAATTTTGAGATTGATTTCTTCCTTTTTTTCTTTTCCCTATTGAATCCAGTTTCTGTTATGATAGTCCTTGGGTGTGGGCCCTTCCTACTGTGTGTTCAACCACCCAGGAGTCACACCATTAAAGAAATTAAACTCTTCCTCTTCCAGCAGCTATTCAAAGTCAATAGCTCTCAATACAATCATCTCCAAGTGGTTTTGCTGGGTGTTTGTATTCCATTGTCTTGAAGTCAAGCATTAAAATATCTCTTTTGAGATTGGCAAAACCAGGTCTTTTCTAATAGGATGAGATTTCATTTGCATCCTTCCTTTCTTCTTTCCTTTCTTTCTTTCTTCCTTCCCTTTTTTTTTTTTTTTTTTTTTTTCTCTTTTTCTTCAAACGGGTTTCTCTGTATCTCCCTGGTTGTCCTGGAACTTGCCCTGTAGACCTGGCTGGCCTTGAACTCAGAAATCCACCTAACTCTGCCTCCCAAGTGCTAGGATTAAAGCCATGTACCACCAAGCCCAGGAAGGGATATGATTGCTATGTATATTGAACGACAATTGCCAATCCCTAGACAAAAGAAAAAAAAATACAAATTAGTCAGAAAACAAAGTTATGGATGAGAAATTTGTAAAGAGCTATGGAAGGAAAGTTTCTTTAGTTTTGCTTTAAGTCAGTGACAATAATAAAAGTTATTTTGGGTCCAGGGTTTATAATATAGGAAATTACATATCGTGGGCTGTACAGTTGAATCTCTTTCACAAAGAAAAGCATAGCCTGTTTCTAAAATAATTCACAGCTGATTCTTCAGCCCCAGTTGTGTAGCACCCATTATCTCAGAAAAGCAAAGGTTTCGCTTTAGTGGTTCTGGTATCTTGATATTTGGTCAATTCTTTTCCCCAGCAAATGAGAACCAAAAATAGTTTTTATTGTTTTTCCCTTTTTATGAAACATAGATATTTTTTGCTCATATAATGTATACCGATTACAGTTTTTCCTTCCCTCCAATTCTCCCAGTTCCTTTCCACCTTGCCTTCTATCCAGATTCACTCCCTTTCTAACTGTCAGACAGTCGGAAATGCTGCTTCTAAAAGATAAAAAAAAACAAACAAAACAAAATAAAATATATTAATATAAAACAAACACCATCACATGAAAATTGAACCAATCAAATCAAGAGAAAAAAAGGACCCCCAAGTGAATCTACAATAATCAAAGACCCACTCCTTTAATCATTCAAGAGTTCATAAAGTACTAAATTACGAGCTATAATATATGTCATTTGATGGAGACATTTCACCTAGAGATGTGTGTTTTAAGATCTCACTCTCTTATGTAATGTCTTGCCATGGGTGTTTGTTCCCATCTACTGCACGAAGAACCTTCTCTGATGATGGCTGAGAAAGGCACTGGTCTATGAGGATGGCAGAATATTACGAGGAGTCATTCTATTGTTTCTTGCATTTCTTTTATTAGACTCATACTATTTGCTACTGAAGTGGGCATTAAGATAATTCAGACATTGGTTGATCACTCCCACAATCTTTGTACCGCTATCGTCCTAGCATATTTTGCAGGCAGGACAGATTGTAAATCAAAAGTTTTATTTTGGGGTTGGAGTTCATATTTCTTCTTGGGTAGCCTGCAGAACACCTTCCTGCACCAGAGACACTAGAACATAGAGGTAAAGGTTCCATGTTGGCACCATCTCTACCTTTCCAAGTTCAATGAGTTCTATACATTTTGTCTTCAACAATGGGACCTCACTATCAGCAGAGAGCAACATTAGCCTGTGTTGTTTGGGTATTTCCATCATTAATAGTGTCAAGGATTGGATTTCTACTGTGGGGTGAGTCTCAGGTTGGGCCAGTCAATGGTTAGCCATTTCCTCAATCTCTGCTCCTTCTTCATCCCTGCACTTCTTGTACAGGCAGGGTAAATTTTGGTTCAAGGTTTTGTGGGTGGGTTGGTGTTTTCCTTCCTCCGGTAGGAGTCTTGTCTGGTTATAGGGTGGCCGCTTCGGTTTCCATGACCCCTGCTACTAGGGGTCTCAGCTAGAGTCACCTCCATATCCTCCCAGGAGCCTACCCTGTGGCAGGTGCCCAGCTTGTCTCAGAGTTGAGCCCTTCATTTCCCTTGCAACACTATCCTCTACCTAGTTCTCTCTCTTCATCTACTTCCATGGTCTATTCTATTCCCCGTTCAGAGTGAGATTCAAGCAACTTCCTTTGGACCCTCCTTGTTACTTAGATTCTTTGGGTCTGTGAGTTGTATTACAGTTATTCTGTGCTATACGGCTAATAGGCTAATATCCACTTATAATTTGAATACATAACAAGTGTCTCATTCTGGGTTACCTTAATCAGGATGATCTTTCCTAGTTCCAGCCATTTGCCAGCAAATTTTATGATTTCCTTGTTTTTTTTTAATACCAAGGTAATATTCCATTGTATAAATGTACAATATTTTCTTTATCCATTCTTTGGTTGAGGGACATCTGGGTTATTTCTAGTTTCTGGCTATTATAAATAAAGCTGCTATGAACATAGCTGAGCAAATGTCCTTTCGGTATGGTAGAGCATCTTTTGGGTATATGCCCAGGAGTGATATAGCTGGGTCTTGAAATAGAACTATTCCCAGTTTTCTGAGAAAGCACAAGATTTATTTCCAAAGTACTTGTGCAAGGTTTGTATTTGAAAAGGCAACCATCCGCTTTATTCGGAGAAATAAAAGAACCAGGATAGCTAAAACAATTCTGTACAATAAAAGAACTTCAGGAGGAATCACCATCCTTCATCTCAAGCTGTGCTACAGAGCAACAGTAATAAAAACTGTATGGGATTAGCATAGCAACAGACAGGATAATCAATGGGATTAAAATGAAGACCCAGAAATAAACTCACATGCCTATGAACACTTGATTTTTGAAAAAGAAGTCCAAATCATACAATTAGAAAAAAAGGAAGCATCTTAAACTAATGGTACTGATCTAACTGGATGTCTACATACAGAAAATTTGCAAGTAGATTAATATTTGTCACCCTGCACAAAACTCAAGTCCAAGTGGATCAAAGACCTCAAGATAAAACAAGATACACTAAATCTATTAGAAGAGAAAGTGAGAAATAGCCCGGAACTCATTGGCACAGGACACAATTTCCTAAACAGAACACCAACAGCTCAGGATCTAAGATCAACAATTAATAAATGGAATTTCGGAGGATGGAAAGATGGCTCAGAGGTTAAGAGCACTGGCTGCTCTTCCAGAGGCCTTAAGTTCAATTCCAGGCAACCACATGGTGGCTCACAATCATCTATAATGAGATCTGGTGCCCTCTTCTGGCATGCAGGTGTACATGCAGGTAGAACATTGTAAACATACTAATAAATACATAAATAAATGGAATTTCATGAAACTGAAAAGCTTCTGTAAGACAAAGGACACTGTCAATAAAACATATGAAAGCCTACAGACTGAGAAAAGATCTTCACCCATCCTACATCAGAAAGAACACTAATATCCCAATATTCAAAGAACTTAAGAAATTAAAACCAAAAAACCAAACAACCCACTTAAAAAATATGGGGAGCAGAGCTAAATAGAGAATTCTCAACAAAGAAATCTCTAATGGCCAATAGCAGAGAAACATGTAAATAAATGTTCAACATCTTTAGTCATCGGGGAAATGCAAATCAAAACAGCTCTCAGATTCCATCTTACACCCTTCAGAATGGCTAAGACCAAAAACTCAAGTGATAGCACATGCTGGAGAGGATGTGGAGAAAGGGGAACTCTCTTCCATTGCTTGGTGGGAGTGCAAACGTGGAGGTATTTTCTTAATTGAGGTTTTCTTCTCTCAGATGACCTCAGCTTGTGTCAAGTAGGCATAAAGCTATACAGCATAGAGGGAATGTTTCTTAATCTACCCAAATGCCATTTGCCTGATAATATCAAGTTGAATACACAGAGAAAAGAGCTGACATAAGTGACAATGACTCTAGGTCTACAGGGGCAAAAGGAAGGGGCATCTCTGCAGGGTCCAAGGCGAGCTGAACCACAGAATAGCTCCTAGTCAGAGTGATTACAGCAAAATGCATAATATCAAAAAGGAAGAAAGTTGCAGGAGATTTTTCTTCACTGTCCTCCTGTATAATTGTCCTCCTATCTGTTAATTGTTTCCCATTAGCTGAACAAGACACTAGTTGAATATGGAGTCTGGGAAGAGTTAAATGTGTATAAAGTATGTCAGCAGAAAGAGAAGTCAACACAACTGTCATTCCAGGCCTCATAAGGTCCAGAACCTGCCAAAGGGCCTTGGTTACTAAAATCCCATCAACTTGTCCCTTTAGTCTCAGAGAAATTAATATGACTCATGAACTTTACCCCCAGGATACAAAGCCTTTCTCCTTCACAGACCACACACAGCAGTCTTTCCTTTAAGGGACTGTGTGGCTCCCAAAACGAACAACCCAACATTTCCTCGAACTGAGTTGCAGTCCAGGAACCCTGAAATACCTGAACATTTGTTGCAGTAAGTGTACCAACTTAGAGTGGCAGGATAAAGATTGAGCTAACATTAAACATTTTCTACAGGAGTGACAAAGAAAATTACTATCTCTCAGTATGTTAAAACTTCCTACACATGAAACTTCCCTACACCTAATTTCCTGATTACATAGTGGTAAACAAGTACAGTTCCACATGAGATGAGATAGAGTGAATGGACAGGAAATAAGCCAAAGGGACTGATGGCAAAGGACACATCTTCTGCATGCTTCCCAAAGCTGTTAAAAAATGGAAATCTATTTCACAGTGCTCCATGTAAATGAGTTACACTAAGAGTTTTGTTCTGCTACTCTTGAGCAATTAGAATATCCTGCAGAGTGTGAATCAATCTAGCACTTTTTGTTCTGTGTTGATCAATTAGCTTCAACCAGTGACCAGAAAAGTGTGTAAGTTCCATCAGAGAAACTTAAAAACTATTTTATTCTCTTTATTTTTCTATTAAAAATATACTCAGTGATGAGACATCATGGTTTAACTGTAATTGGCTTATGGGACCAAAGTAATGAATTGCAAATCAGAAGAAAATACAAGAAGAATCACACAAGTTCTTATCAGCACTAGGACTAACATCCCTAGAAGGTCAAGGTCCAGTGACCTTAATAGCACCAATTGTTTTATTTACCAAAATATACAAAAGACCTAAAAATAAGGTAGCATGAGTTCTCTGAATATATTATTAAAACTTATTTATCCTACTAAATCTGTACACCTAAAGAAACTAATCAAGAGGGAGGACTTTTGCTAAAATGCTCAATCCCTATACAGAAAGGCAAAGAGGATAGACATCAGAAGAAGGAGAAAACAGAGAACAAGTCAGGAGCCTGACACAGAGGACCTCTGAAAGGCTCTGCCTTGCAGACTATCAATGCAGATGCTGAGACTTATCTGCAACTTTGGGCAGAGTGCAGGGAATCTTATGAAAGAAGTGGGAAGCAGTAAGATTTGGAGAAGACAGGAACTCCATAAGGAGAGCAACAGAACCAAAAAATATGAGGACAGAGGTTTTTCCTGAGACTGATACTCCAACCAAGGACCATGCATGGAAATAACCTAAGACCCCTGCACAGATGTAGCCCATGGCAGTTCAGGGTCCAAGTGGGTTCCATTGTAATAGGAACAGGGACTGTCTCTGACATGAACTGATTGGCCTGCTCTTTAATTACCTCCCCCTGAGGGGAGAGCAGCCTTACCAGGCCACAGAAGAAGACAATGCAGCCATTTCTGATGAGACTGGGATCAGAAAGAAGGAAAAGAAGACCTCCCCTATCAGTGGACTTGGGGAGGGGCATGCATACAGAGGATGGAAGAAGGGAGGGATTGGGACTGGAGGAGGGAGGGAACTATAGGAACTATAGGAACAAAGTGAATAAAGTGTAATTAATAAAGGATTAAAATATATTTTAAAAACTTATTCTTTCTTCTCCTAAAATATAGTGCTTTATTGCTTCAGGTCCTCTCTTTTCAGTAATGAAAGCCTTTTGGTATCGGCGTTTACACAATTTCTAAAGGAGGAACGCACACAGCTATCTTTTGCTAACCCCCAAAGGTAGCATGTCAACTTGGGCTGACAGTCAGCAGTCAGTTCTCCTGGAGATTTGGCATTTACATAAAAAATACTATGTCTTGTCAATTTTATTTGGAGGTAGAAGAGCAAATAAGTCAACTCTTATAAAATTACAACGTATTCACGTCTTAATAAAAAGTTAACCAGAAGTTCATACCACGATTGAATATGCGAGTCGACTTTTTATCAGCTTTGTCACTGAATGCTTCTTGTGGTATAATTATCATTCAATCCTTTATTTCTTTGGGACAAGAATTTTAAGCCACTGGACTGTATCAGGGAAGGTTAATTGACTTAAACTGATACAAAAGTGATTCCATGAGTCGACTTAATGAGACATGCATAGACTTCAGGGATGTCGTGAGACCCTGTAAAATCCCTGGAAACATGCATTAGAACTATGAAACCATTCCTCCTAGGAGAAACACTGAGTTAGAATGCTAAGTGCCTTGGGTTACATTTTCATTAACCAGTCAATACATAACTTTGTGTCAAATGTGTTTCTATTAAAAAAATCTTATTTGAATATATATTATAGATTCATCAACAGTTAATTCACAACCAACAGCACTCTCTCTCATAGCTGAAGAAATACATAACACACATACTTTCTCTATAAAGTACATCAAAGCCTTCCTGTACTTAAGACTGGATAGCATATCAGCATTTCTTTTGGGGGGTATTTGAAAAATACCATAATCACCAAAAAGACAGTTTATATGTGAAATCTAGAAATTTTTAACTTGTAAAAAATAAACAATAAGTGGTAGTTAGAGTCTGAGAGGAACTGACAAGGTATGGAAAATATTCAAACGGAATAAGTTTCAGTCAGTCAGAAAGAATGGCCTTGGTGACTATACTATGAAAAAATATTAATATCAATACTCTGCTGTGTATCTGCTAAAAGAATAGATTTTAAATGTTTTTGTCTCTATAAACCACTGTATAAAGTGATAAATGTTGATTATGTTGAATTATTCATTACAGAATATATATATATGTCATAATTTCATCTTAACTCCCTAAATATATATGATCATTATTTTTCAGTTAAAAATAAAATACATGGATCTGGAAAGATGGCTTGGTAGAACAGTAGCTGGTCTTCCAAATGACCTGGTTTCAATTTCCAGAACCCACAAGGCAGCTCAGAACTGTTTATAATTTCAGTTCCAGGGGATCTGACTTTAGAGGAACTTAATCCAGTAACATGGCTACTCTAGCAAGGGATCACATCCAAAACCTAGGTCTGTGTGATCTGGCTGGAATACAGACACATCCTTGGAATACATCTTTAACCCCTCCTGCTGGAATACACACCCTTTATCCCTCTGTTTGGAATATAGACAGGGCACACCTTTAATCCCTCTGGCTGGATTTAATACACACCTTTAATCCCAAACAATGACATCTAATTGAGGGACAGACAAAGTGATGATCAGAGAAATTCTGTGAATGAGTCACAGACAGGATACACTCAACTCTCAAAACAAAAGACGGGAAAGGGACACTACTTAAGAGCAGAGAGAAAAGTCATGGGAGTTCATAGGGGCAGTACAGTAGAGTTAAGGAGTACATAAGAGATCAGTTCAGTTCAGTTGAGTATGGTTGAGTTTGTTGAAGTTCAGTTCATAGATTTCAGAGTCAGTTTTCCCAAGCAGATCAATTTAGTGATAAACTGAGAGAATCCAGTTTAAATCAGTTAGCTTGGAGAGGTTAATTTATTTAGCAAAGAGTCTCCAAGGCTGAAAACATTCTAGGCCTAGGTTAGCAGACAGGGGCAGGAAACTGAAGCCTTAATGGTCCAGGATTGCAGAGTTAGATTGTACAGAAAGTAGAAGCTTCCAGGCGTGGGCTTAGGGTGTTAGATAGAAATACTCTGGGCTCAGCCCAAGCCGTATGTTTGTAAAGCTTGGGTACTAACTCTCATCTTATCCCCTCATCTGAGAAAATAAAAAGAACCTTTACCTCTGACACCCTCACATAAACATATAAGCAGGCAGAATATGAATGTACTTAAAATAAAAATAAATAAATCATTAAACATTTTTAAAATAAATAAAATACATGATTTGAATATTAAAGGGCATGGAAAGAAGAACATCCTTTAATCATTTTTTGGACACACAGACTTCTGTAGGTTATCTAGAAAGTACCTGAAAATTTCCTATTAATTGTGCATATCTGGACACAGCCCTATTTTGGTGAAATCAAAGACAAAATCAATATATAAACTTGCATATTCTATTCCATTTCCTAAGTGGTTATTGATGGTTTCTCCCAACTGAAAAATACCTTGAATATCCATGGTTAGAATAGATTCCCTCAGTTATAACATAGAAAAATATGTGAAAAACTTGGTCTAGAGCTCTTAATATTAATTGCCATAACAAATTCAATTAAAAAATTAAACAGGGCGAGTTACACTCTGTTTCCTGCACTCCATTTCTGGCCCATTCCTGAAGGCCTGAGGTACCAGTGAAAAGCAGATAGGATCCCACCCAGGATCTCTTGTCCTCTAGGTCAGCTTGGGCACATCTCACAGCAGCAAAATAAATCCTGTCCCCTGAACTCCATATTTACACCCACAACTCTGCCTGCATTCCCGGAGACCTGCCAGCACTAGGTACAACCAGATGGAGAAAGGCCAATGAAAAATAAAAATAAAAATAAAAATAAATAAAAAATAAAAGCAAACAGCAAGTGCCATGGAAATTTCACACCGCCAGAACCCAGCTATCATTCTACAGAGAGCCATGGATACCCTAACACAACTGATGCAAAGAAAATGACCTTAAGTACAATCATATAAAGATGATAAAGGCCTTTAAATAGAAAATGAATAAATCCTTAATGAAATATAAGGAAATACTGGTAAAGCAAATGAATAAAACATTTCTAGGCCTGAAAACAGAAGTAGAAGCAATAAAGAAAACAAATACCAAGGGATGGAAAACTAGAGATGGAAAAGCTACAGATGCAAGCATCACCAACAGGATCTGAGAGAGGGAAGAGAGGCTCTCAGATGTAGAAGGCACAACAGAAAAATTGATACATCAGTCAAAGAAAATATTAAACCTAAACTGGTTCTGACACAAAACATCCAGGAAATTTGGAACTCTATGGAAAGACCAAACCTAAGAATAATGGTAATAGAAGAAGGAGATTACTAGTTCAGATGTCCAAAAATTATTTTTAACAAAATCATAGAAGAAAAGTTCCCTAACCTAAAGAAAGAGATGCCTATCAACATAAATGAAGCTTACTGAATACCAAATAAATTAGACCTGAAAAGAAATTTCTCCCACCAATAATATCAAAACACTAAATGTACACAACAAAGAATCAATATCCAAAGTTGCAAAGAGTCTTTCAGAGGCCCTCTGTGGTAGGCTCCTGTCCTGTTCCCTGTTTTCTTCCTCTTCTGATGTCTGTCCTTTTTTCCTTTCTGAGTGAGGATTGAGCATCTTACCCAGGGTCTTGCTTCTTGCTTAGCTTCTTTAGGTGAACAGATTTTAGTATATTTACCCTATATTATATGTCTAACATCCACGTATAAGTGAGTATATACCATGTGTGTCTTTCAGTTTCTGGAATATGTCACTCATGATAACCTTTTCTAGTTCATACCATCTGCCTACAATTTTCATGATTTCCTTAACTCTACACAGCAGGGTATCAAAGCAGATGCTTAGTTTCTTTAGATGCACAGATTTTAGTGGGTTTGTCCTATGTTGTATGTTTATATGAGTGAGTATATACCGTGTGTGTCTTTTTGCTTCTGGGACAACTCACTCAGGATGATCCTTTCCAGGTCCCACCATTTACCTGCAAATTTCATGATTTCCTTATTTTTAATTGCTGAGTAATATTCCATTGTATAGATGTACCACAATTTCTGCATCCATTCTTCAGTTGAGGGTCATCTGGGTTGTTTCCAGCTCCTGGCTATTACAAATAAAGCTGCTACAAACATGGTTGAGCAAATGTAACCCACTAAAATCTGTGCATCTAAAGAAACTAAGCAAGAGAGAGGACCCTAATTAAAATGTTCAATCCCCACCTGAAAGGCAAAGAGGATGGACATCAGAAGAAGAAGAAAACAGGAAACAACCTAGGAACCTGCTACAGAGGGCCTCTGAAAGCCAGAAGAAGAAAACAGGAAACAAAGTATGAACCTACCACAGAGGGCCTCTGAAAGCCTCTGCCCTGCAGACTATCAGAGCAGATGCTGAGCCTGATGGCCAACTGTCGGGTGAGTGAATGGAATTTTATGTAAGAAGTGGGAAATAGTAAGAGCTGGAGAGGACAGGAACTCCACAAGGAGAGCAACAGAACAAGAAAAGTTGAACATAGGGAACTTCCCAGAGACTCATACTCCAACCAAGGACTATTCATGGAGATAACCTAGAACCCCTTCACAGATGTAGCCCATAGCAGGTCAGTGTCCAAGTGTGTTACCTAGTAATGGGAAGAGGGACTGCCTCTGACATAATCTGATTGGCCTGCTCTTTGATCACCTCCCCCTGAGGGGGGAGCAGCCTTACCAGGCCACAGGACAACGTAGCCACTTTTGATGAGAACTGATAGACTCAGAAAGGAGAGGAGGACCTCCCCTATCAGTGGACTTGGGGAGTGGCATGCATGTAGAAAGGGGAGGGAGGGTGGAATCTGGAGGGGTGGAGGGAGGGGCTTATGGGGAGATACAAAATGAATAAAGTGTAATTAATAAAAAATAATAAAAAAAAGTAGATGCTGAGACTCATAACCAATCTTTGGGCAGAGTGCAGGGAATCTTATGAAAGGAGGGTGAGATAGAAATACATGGAGAGGACAGGAGCTCCACAAGGACAGCAAACGAACCAAACATCTGGGCAAAGTGGTCTTTTCTTAGACTGATACTCCAACCAAGGATCATGCAAGGAGATAACCTAGAACCCCTGCACAGATATAACCCATGGCAGCTCAGTGTCCAAGTGGGTTTCCTAATAATGAGAACAGGGACTGTCTCTGATATAAACTTAGTGGCTGGCTCTTTGATCACCCTCCTGAGGTGGGAACAGCCTTATCAGGCCACAGAGGAAGAAAATGCAGCCATTTCAGATGAGACCTGATAGGTTAGGGTCATGTGGAAGGGAAAGAAGACCTCCCCTATCAGTGAACTTAGGGAGGGGCACAGGAGGAATGAGGGAGGGAGGGTGGTAGTGGGAGGGAATGAGGAAGGGGCTACAGTTGGGATACAAAGTGAATAAATAGTAATTAATAAAAATAATAAAAAGGGGCAGGGAGGAAATGAGGGAAGGAAGGTGGGAGGGAATGAGGGAGGAGGCTACAGCTGGGATACAAGGTAAATTAACTGTAATACAAAAAAAAATAAAAATTAAAAAATTAAAAGAAACTGCTCCACAACCTTCCAAACCTACAAAATATAAAAATAAAAAATAAGAATAATAAAATTTTATAAGTCCCCAACAAAAAGACACATCTAAGTAACGAAGATAGACATTATCTCAGAGTAAAGGGTTGGAAAAAGATTTTCCAAACAACCAAGAAGCCATTCTAACAAAATAGATTTCCAACCAAAATGAATAAAAAGAGATGGAGAAAGACACTTCATACTAATCAAAGGAAAAATTCACCAAGATGATATCTCATTTCTGAACATCTATGCCCCAAATGCAAGGGCATCCACATTTATCAAAGAAACATTACTAAAGCATAAATCACACATTGTACCCCACACATTAATAGTGGGAGACTTCAACACCACATTCTCACCAATGAACATGTCATTCAGACAGAAATTAAACAGAGAAATATTGGAACTAACAAAAGTTATGACCCAAATGAACCTAACCCAACACCCCTTCATGATTAAAGTCTTGGAACAATCAGAGATACAAGGTGCATTCCTAAACACAATAAAGTCCAATGTACTGCAAGGAAAGAACCAACATAAAATTAAATGGAGAGAAACTTAAAGAAATTCCATTAAAATCAGGGATAAGACAATGCTTCCCACTCTATTAATATCTATTAAATATAGTACTTGAAGTCTTAGCTAGAGCAGTAGACAATTAATGGAGATCAAGAGGATACAAATTAAAAAGGAAGAAATCAAAGTATTGTTATTCACAGAAGATATGGAAGTATATGTAAATGACCTCCCCCAAAATTTGAGGATTCCTAGAGCTGAGAAATACCTTCAGTAGTGTGTGAATACACAATTAATTTAAAAAAAATCAGTAACCCCCCCAAAAAAATCAGTAACCCTTCTACATCAAATGAGATGTAGAAAGAAAGACAACTTGCTGAGAAAGAAACAACACCCTTCACAATAGCCACAAATAATATAAAATATCTTGGTATAGCTTTAATAAATGGGATATCATGAATCTGAAAAGCTTCTTTAAGGCAAAGGACACCATCAAAATGACAAAATTTAAGCCTACACAATGGAAAAAGATCCTCACCAACTCCATATGTTACAGAGGGCTAATATCCAAAATATACAAAGAACTCAGGACATCAACAAATCAAATAACCCAATTAAAAATGAGGTACAGATCTAAAGAGAAAATTCTCTACATAGGAATCTCTAATGGCCGAGAAGCACTTAAACAAATGTTCGGTGTTTTTAGTCATCAGAGAAATGCAAATCAAAATGACTCAAGAGAGTCCATCTTATATTTGTCAGAATGACTAATATCAAAAGCTCAAGTGACAACTCATACTGACAAAAAATGTAGAGCAAGGGGAACACTTCTCTATTATTATGGTTATATAAGTTTGTACTTATACAAGCATTGTGAAAGTCATTCTGGAGGTTTCTCAGAAACCTGGGAACAGACCTACCTCAAGACTCAGCTATTACACTCCTGGGCATATACTCAGAAAATTTGACATCATGAAATTTGCAGGCAAATTGATAGAATTAGAAAAGATCATCCTGAGTGAAGTAACACAGACCAAGACAATAACATGGTATATACCTAGTTCTAAGTGGACATTAATCACAAAGTACAGAATAACCATGTTACAATCAACAGACCCAAAGAAGCTAAGTCACAAGGAAGGCCCAGGAGGGAATATGTGAATCTCACTGAGAAAGAGAAATATATTGGCTATCAGGGGAGAATGGCAGAAGGGAACTAGATGAGGGAGGGGGAGAGAGAGGGATGGGAACAGAAGCGATGAGATGCGGGGGGAGTAAAGAGGGAAAGTGTACTTATAAAGGCAACGGGATTGGGGTCACAGAGTCTCTAGGACTAACTGGAAACTTGGCACAATCGAAACCCCCAGGAATCTATAGGGTGACCCTAGCTAAGACTCCTAGCAATGGGGGATATGGAGCCTGAACTGGCCGTCTTCTGTAAACAAGCAAGACTTCCAATGTAGAAACTGAGACATGAACCCAGCTACAAAAGCTTAGATCCACAGTTTGTCCTGCCTACAAGGTATGCAGAAGTAAGACTGAGCAGAATTTAAGGAAACGGCCAGCCAACGACCAGCCCAGCTTGAGACTCACGACATGAGAGAGTGCCTACTCCTGACACTAATCATGGCATGCAGATGAGAGACTAGCATCAATGACATCCGTGCGATGACATCCAGCATCTCATGGAAACTGATACAGAGACCCACTGGCAAAACTTAAGTAGAGTTTGGGGAATCCTATGGACGAGGGGGAGAAAGGATTGAGGGAACCAGAGAGGTCAAGGTCACCATAAGAAAAGCTACAAAATCATCTAGCCTGGGCCCTGAGAGGCTCACGGAGACTGAACTGCCAACAAAGAGCATGCATGGGATAGACCTCGGCCCTCTGAACATAGATAACAGCTGTGCAGCTGGGTCTTCATGTGGGACTCCCAACCAGGAGAAGGGGCTGTCTCTGACTACATCGTCTGCCTTTGTTTCCCTTTTCCCTAACTGGGCCGCCTCATCTAGCCACAATAGAAGAAGGTACACCTAGTCTTACTGCAACTTCATATACCAAGGGAAGTCGACATTCATGGAAGGCCTTAACCTTTTCTGAGGTGAAGGAGGGGAGGAGAGGTGGAAGGAGAGGTGAGAGGGAGGGTTGGGAGGGGAAGCTGGGATCTGGATGTAAAGTAAATAAAGGATTTAATTAAGAATAAATAAATTGATAAACAAATACATAATACACACATAGGCATGAGCATACTACAATAAACAGACCACAGAATCACAGACAAAAACAAGGCAAAGTGTTGCTTCATTTAACTTCACCTGGCAAAGGGAGCCACTGGCAACTCTACACGTATATTCAAGTAGCTGGAATCCCTGAGAATGTGGATTTGGGGTTACAGATTTCCTACAGAGAAAACTCTAAAACAGGAGATTCTCTAACAGGATATAGTTTTGCTTCACTTCTAAACAATTGTATTTCTCTTTGTCCTGTACGTGTTTTTAGTATGCCATGGGAAGAAAAGTCAAAGACAGTTTTCAAACCAAGTTTCCTTTTGACCATCCTTATGCAACATGGTTACCAGCATTTTATACTTGATGTCTGTTGTGAGACTGGAAAAAAAAAAAAAAAAAAAACTAAGGAAATTTAGTAGGATGGAAAGAGATGAAGAGAAAGTGACTAGAGATGCAATGGATATTCATATAAGTTCACTTTTATATGATGATTAAGGTTGGCTTCCTATTTCTCAAGGAGGAGGATTTCTGCCAGTGACTAGAATGACATTTTCTAGAACGGATGCTACCAGTCAACGAATGAAACCTGGAGCAGAGTTTTACAGAAAAGCGTCTGTCATACACAGCACTAGGAGACACAGATACCAAAGTAATGGAGGGGCAGTTGTTTTGGCCTCTTTGGTTTATTCTTGACGAAACTTTGCTATATCTGTGCACATCCAAGGACAAGAAATTTGAAAGTGGCTGAAACTGAAACTTTAAAATGAGCATCAGCCTTCCAGGCAGCTGAGGAGGCCAGACAAGCTTCTATTGGCTTCTCTTAGTTTAGCAGGAAATAAAACAAGAGGGAGGAAACAGTAAGCAAATGATAAATGCTGCTTTTCATAATTCATTCCCTCAGACAATCCTCTAGGGATAACCCACAGCAAATGAGGAAGAATTTGAAGCTGATAACTTCTGACAGCCAGTGCAGTGGATTTCATGCTACCATAATTTGGTCCTTAATACAGTTCGGTATGTTTGTGAGGAACAAAGGAGTTCGCCTGTGTATGATCCAGTAGACTCGGGACATAAACAAGTCTGTCAAAGAGAGCCTTTTTTAGTTAAACACTGAGGAAGACCATTTAATGGGTGCTTGGCTGAGCAGTGCTTTTATTGATGCGATTAGTTTAACAGGTATTATTAAAAAAAAAAAAAAAAGCTGCTATGGGCTGACAGGAATACACACTAAAAAGAATATGTTATAAATCAAAGATCTGAAGTTCTACTAACGCCTCTGTGTATCGAACTACAAGTATTGACAGCCAATAATTATTAAAAGAGGAAACAAAGAAAATAATTGTTTGTGTGGCAAAGAACAGGAAACCGGTATTCTGAACAAAGATGGGAATGGGTGACCAAGGCGGTGATGGAGAAGGTAAAGAGGACTCACGGTAAAGAAAGTAGGGAAGCTCTGTAGAAGACTTGTGTGGCTACAATGGACAAGACAATTGGCCTTTTCAGAAGGAAGAGGTGATGAGAATGATGAAGCAGGGGGACAGGCAGGGTCCACATAGGGCTGTACAAAGTGTGTACAAAAGGCAGCTGAACACCATTCACTGTACAGGGAGCTCCCACTGGGTCTGCAAGGGGGAAGGAGCAATCAGATGGAGAGTTTTAAGGATCACCGTGGGCAGCTTTGTCCCTTCAGTTTTCAGTTAGAGACCTTTGTTGTGCTCCATCAACATTCGAAAGCACTGTTGTCAGCAATGCGGTCTATCTCTGTATTTTGCTTATGGACTTACCCTCAGCAGCACTCAAAGAGGACTAATGAACAAAGCCAAAGAAACATCAAGGATTAACAAAAGAGTCACAATTAAATTCCCAAAGTGACTGAGCACTATGGAGGGGTCAGATGGGAATAAATTTTCTTGATAGATTACTACAGTGAAACTCTTTTTTTCTTTCATTCTCACAGCTGCACGATGCCAAGTTTTGCAAATTTCCATTACATGACCCTGATCGCAAAGTTATGTCCTTGAGACTTAAATGATACAAATATGCAAACTTTTACAATATATCAGCCTTAAGTGAATCTTTAGAAAGAACAATGGGGAGGGGCTCTAATTATGGAGAGGGAAGGAAATCCAGAAATATTTAGGAATATAAAACACCGGTAAAGGTATCTAAAAAAGCCATCAGGATTCATACTATTAACTATATATTTACAAATACCGATTACATATGCTAAATTGCTGTGAAAATGTTCATATGTGGTTTAAATGAGATTTTTTCTCATTTGAGCTGACAATACTCTATCCAAGAGCCAAAGAGCATTAATAAAAACCCTAACACCAGGCAGGAGAAGCACTCTTTTGATTTGTTCCTCAGACTTATCCAAGAGACTCCCCAAAATAGTGCAGGCCACCGTTATTACCCTTCCTCCACCCTGCCCCCCACCAGAGGCAGAAGGTAAATCTCATTTTTGAAGAAACTATGCACTTCAGAAACAGGGCCCAGAAGACCCTGAACAGGAACTATCTGAAAGCCACCTGCCAGAGGACCAGCTTTCATAGCGCCAGAAGGCATCATGCAGGATTAGAAAGGAGGGAAGCACACTTACTGAGCTGTGATGCTTCTGAACCACCATAGAATGATAACCCTCCTGGTACACGTACCCACATACCTTGACAGTAACCAACAGTTCTCTCATTGGACTCAAGACCAATCCAGCAAGAGAGAACTCATTCATGGTACTGGAAACCTAGTCATAGCTAGTGAAGCTACAGCTCTTAGAGAACCTACAACCTCTTCTTTACTAAACCAGCATAACTCATAAGTATATTCCAATATTTGTCCTCATATTCACATATAAGTTTAGCCTTCATCCCTCATCAAGGGAACTTCTCTTTACAACCAACAGAGACCATTACAGAAAATCAAACTACAGTTAACCAAAATGCAGAGTTGTAGAGCCCAGTCTTAACTGATACATTTGCAACACAACTCCTGCTCTTAGACCTTAGGGATCTTGGCCGATGAGGGAATGACAAGACTGTAAGACCCAGACTCCAAACAGGGAGTTTGGTGTGAGATTTTGTCTCTTATGAAATCAGAAACCAATGAAATCAGGTCTATACGAGGCTTAAACATGAAGTGAAAAAGGTCAATAGCAACAGGCCTGCTAACAATGGGGAATGTTCACAATGTTAACCCCACACAAAGAACTCTATGCAACTAAGACATGCCGAGAGAAGAAGACAGTCTTCTCCATGGAGGATCACTCCTGTTGCTTATCCAATACCAAGTGGCCAGCCCTGAAAATATACAAAAATATGCTATACATCCTGAGCATGATTATTTATATATTTGGGAATATGAACACACATAGGTATTTAACAACAATTAATGACACGAAGAAGCCATGAATTTAAAGAGATCAAGGAGAGGAAGGGTTTGGAGTAAGGAAGAGGGAGGAGAAAAAAATGCAACCTCAAAAAATAATCTCAAAAGAAAAGAAAAAAATATTTTCAAGAGAATTATAAAATTTCTTATTCCAAATGAAAGTTAGAAATTTCCTAATCCTAGTACACTGTGCGCCAGTAGTTTCTGAAGTCTTATTAATATAGGCCTCCATGTCCTCATTTGTTTACTAGTACTTATGATCTCAAAATGTGTTTGGGCAGCTCATATACATACTTGCTGGAATGTGTATTAATTTCAAACTCATGTATCCCTACAATCTTCCTGCAGAAAATTGAATTGAATATTATGTTACTTAGGAAACTATATATGAACAGTATAAATTTAACATTCCTTATCTATATTTATACTGTAATTTTCATCCTTGTAACCTTTTTTGCTCATCTCTTTCTTACTTTGCAGTCACCATCATTTCTCTTTTAATTTTTAAATTAAATTTATATTTCTTTATATTAATTACATTTTATTCACTTTGTATCACAGCTGTAGCCCCCTCTCCCAGTCCCTCCCAATCCTACTCTCCCTTCTTCATCTCCTCCCATGCCCCTCTCCAAGTCCACTGAAGGGGAGATCCTCCTTCCCTTCCATCTGACCCTAGCCTATCAGGTTTCATCAGGACTGGCTGCATTGTACTCCTCTGTGGCCTGGCAAGGCTGCTCCCCTATCCAGGGAGAAGGTCAAAGAGTCAGCCACTAAGTTCATATCAGAGACAGCCCCTGTTCCCATTACTATGGAACCCACTTGGACACTGAACTGCCATGAGGTACATCTGTTCAGGTGTTCTAAGTTATCTCTATGCATAGTCCTTGGTTGGAATATCAATCTCAGAAAAAGACCCCTGTGGCCAGAGATTTTTGTTCTGTTGCTCACCTTGTGGAGCTCCTGTCCCCTCCAGGTCTTTCTATAGCCCCCTTCTTTCCTAAGATTCCCTGCACTCTGCCCAAAGTTTGGCTGTGTCTCAGCATCTGCTTTGATACCTTGCAGGGTAGAGTCTTGATTTCACCTACCAAAGTTAAATCATCATCATTGCTATAGCAAAAACTGTAGCTAAGTTTAGGATCAAGGTGTCTCTACATTGTCCAGCTGAAATTAGTTGAGTGGGGTCCAGTTAGGTTGTTTTTAATACTTTCAGCCTTAAGATTGTTTTCTGTTTTCTTATAGTAACATTTAAAGATGATTTTGTCAATTTTCATATTGTAACTAGACTGTTATTTTTGCTTTTAGAAAACTTTGTTATGTCTATTATATAAAGGGAGAACAACCTAACTTCACTGCAATTGCAGGAACCATTCTACTTCCCTTAGTAGATATAAACAATAAGTTAAGAGGGTCCCCTTTGTCTTAAAGATAGAAGGAAGGCAGCTCTCTGTGAAATAAAATGTAAATAACTTCTATAGAGACCCTTTTGTTACATAGAAGTTTGTCTTAATTGAAGAAAACAGCTGACAAACTGAATGATTGCCAAAAAACATTAGTGAGACTAATGATTATTTGATGAAACTTCATTCCAGTGTGTGTGTGCATGTGTGTGATCTTTGATGCACTTACTTTCTCCTATTAAAAGACTTCTGTTCTTCTATAAGGCCCATATGCATCAAATTCGAATAACAATAGTTACCTCTAGTTCAGTGTTAATCAGTTAATGTTATTCAGAATATAATCACCAAATTTGCACACACAGACACACAAAAAAAAATCAAAATACCTTTTTACAACCTACAGTATCATCTGGTATCCTCACTTTATGGCATCAAGGACACCTGTTCCCAAACAGCTGAAAGCAAGAAGTTAAGTGGTAAGGTAACTTCTTATCCCAAATTCATATAAGTATTACCAGATTCATGATCTCATCAGATAATGGGA
The DNA here is from genome assembly GCF_907164565.1 of Psammomys obesus. Taxonomy (NCBI): domain Eukaryota; kingdom Metazoa; phylum Chordata; class Mammalia; order Rodentia; family Muridae; genus Psammomys; species Psammomys obesus. The sequence continues at coordinate 27,299,238 of NW_026592118.1, forward strand.
TCACAGTTACTGTTCCAAGACTGTTTTTTTTTTTAATTTTTATTAATCACTTTACATGATAGTCATAGCCCCATCCCTCCTTGCCTCCCAGTCCCACCCTCCCTCCTTCTCTCCCAGTCTCCTCCCCTATTCCTCAGAAAAGAGGAGCTCCCCTTTCTATCTACCCCAGCTCATTAAGTTCCAGTCCTATCAGGGCTGAGCATCTCCTTTTCCCCTGTGGCCTGGCAAGGCACTCCCTCCAGGGGGAAGTAATTAAAAAGCTGGCAAAAGAGTCTATGTCAGAGAGAGCTCCCATTTCCCTTATTAGGGAACCCGCATGAGGCCTGATCTGTCCAACAGTTACATCTTTATAAGGGGCCCAGTTCCAGTCCATGCAAGATCCTGTGTTGGTGCTTAAGTCTCCGCAGGCCCCTTCTTGGCCCTGGTGAGTTGTCTCTGTTGGCCTTCTTGTGAAGTTCCTGTCACCTCCAAGACCTTTCCTCCTTCCCCACCATTTGCACAAGGTTCCCTATTGCTTTGCCCAATGTTTGGCTGTGAGTCTCAGCATCTGTTTTGCGGTTCTGCTGGGTGGAGATTCTCAGAGGACAACTCTGACTGATTGCTGTCTGCAGGCAGCAGTGTCAGGGATTGGATCTATCCCAGAGGGTGGATCTTGGGTTGGGCTAGGCATTGGTTGGATCTTCCCTCTAGCTCTGCTTTATCTGCTCTATCTTTACCCCTGAACATCTTGTAGGTAAGGTGAATTTTGAGGCAAAGTTTATGTGAAAGGGTTGGTGTTCCCCTCCCTCAACTAGACTTGTCTAGTTAGAGGGTGTTCTCTTCTCCCTCTATGTCCCCTGCTACTAGGGGTCTCTCATATCCTCCCAGAAGCCTACCTTGATTTAGGTTTCAAAGAGAGATGGTCACCCAGTTTCTCTTTTCTCTACAGGCCTTTTGTCTTATCGTCCTGCTCTCCCAGATCTGATATCTACCCTCATATCTCTGTGTTTCCTCTCCTGCCTTGTTCCTTCTCTTCAACCATTACCTCTGTCTATTCTATTTCCCCTTCTGAATGAGATATAAGCATCCTCCTTTGGATCCTCTTTGTTACTTATCTTCTTTAGGTCTGTGAATTGTAGTATAGTTATCCTATACCCTATGGCTAATATCTGCTTATAAGTGAGTACATACCATGTGTGTCTTTCTGGGTCTGGGTCTCCTCACTCAGGATGATCTTTCCTAGTTCCTACCATTTGACCGCAAATTTCATGATTTCCTTGTTTCCAATTGAGCTACAGAGCTAAACAGAGAATTCTTAACATTCTCCAGTTGAGGGACATCTAGGTTGTCTCCAGTTTCTGGCTATTACGAATAAAGCTGCTATGAACATAGTTGAGCAAGTGTCTTTTTGTATGGTAGAGTATCTTTTGTGTATATAACCAGGAGTGGTAAAGCTGGATCCTGAGGGAGAACTACTCCTAATTTTCTGAGAAAGCTCCAGATTGATTTCCAAAGTAGTGTACAAGTTTGCACTCCAATTAGCAATGGAGGAATGTTACCCTTTCTCCTCGCCCTTGCCAGCATGTCCTGTCACTTAAGATTTTGATCTTAGCCATTCTGATTAGTGTAAGATGGAATCTCAGAGTCATTTTGATTTGCATTTCCCTGATGACTAAGGAAGCTGAGCATTTTTAAGGTGCTTTTTGGCTGTTGGCCATTAGAGATTACTCTGCTGAAAATTGCAGAAGATATCAGAAGATTGAAAGATATTCCATGCTAATGGATTGGTAGGATTAACATAGTAAAAATCACCATTTTACCAAAAGCAATCTACAGATTCAACACTATCCCCATTAAAATACAACACAGTTCTTTACTGACCTTAAAAGAACATTTATAAGCATCTTATGGAAAAACAAACAAAAAATGCAGAATAGCTAAAACAATCCTATATAATAAATTCTGCAGGTATCCCTATCTATGAATTATGCTGTACTACAGAGTAATAAAAACTGCATGGTACTAGCATAGAAATAAACTGGTTGATCAATGGAATCGAATCAAAGACCCAGAAATAAATCCACACATGTTTGAAGACTTTATATTTGACAAAGGAGCTAAAATTATACAATGGAGAAAATACAGTATCTTCAACAAATGTTGCTGGTCTAACTGATGTGTACACATAGAAAAATGCAAATAAATCTGTACTTATCTCCCTGCATAAACTCAAGTCCAAATGTATCAAAGACCTCAAAATAATACCAGACACACTAAATCTATTAGAGAAAGTGGGGAACAACTTTGAATTCAATGGTATAGGAGACAACTTTCGGAACAGAACGACAATAGCCCATGCTCTAAGACCAACAATTAATAAATGAGACCTCATGAAATTGAAAATCTTCCTAAAGGCAAAGGACACTGTCAACAAAAGAAAATGACAAATTGGAAAAACAAACAACAACAAAAATCTTCACCACTTCTACATCTGACAAAGAGCTACTATCTAAAATACATAATAAGCTCAAGGAATTAAACACCAACAAACCAAATAAATAATTCAATTAAAAATGGGGTAGAAAAATAAACAGAATTCCCAACAGAGGAATATTGAATGACCTCAAGAAGCACATAAAGAAATGCACAATGTCCTTCTTCATCAGAGAAATGCAAATCAAAATACTTTGAGATTCCATCTTACATCGATCAGAATGGCTAAGATAAAAATCTCAAGCACATGCTGGAAAGGATGTGGAGAAAGGGGAAAACTCCATTACTGATAGGGATGAAAATTTGAACAACGACTTTGGAAATCAATTTGTTGTATTATTTTAAGTCATCTATTTGAAAAGTTAGTAATGCAAACGTGATAGACATTAGAAGAAAAAGAAAGGGAACAAGACAAGAGCCTACCACAGAAGGCCTCTAAAAGACTCTACTGATCATGGTATCAAAGCAGAGGCTGAGACTCAGTCAGTCTTTGGGCAGAGTGCAGGGAATCTTATGAAAGAAGGGAAAGAAGGGACAGGCGCTCCAAAAGGAGACCAACAGAACCATAAAAACTGAGCCTCTGAGAGCTGGTGGGGACGGGAACTCCACAAGGAGAGCAACAGAACAAGATAATTTGAACACAGGGAACTTCCCAGAAAATCATACTCCAACCAAGGACTATTCGTGGAGATGACCTGGAACCCCTGCACAGGTGTAGCCCATGTCAGTTCAGTGTCCAAGTGGTTACATAGTAATGGGAAGAGGGACTGCCTCTGACATAATCTGATTGGCCTGCTCGTTGATCACTTCCCCCTGAGGGGGGAGCAGCCTTACCACGCCACAGTAGAGGACAATGCAGCCACTTTTGATGAGAACTGATAGACTAAGATCAGAAAGAAGAGGAGAACCTCCCCTATCAGTGGACTTGGGAAGTGGCATGCATGCAGAAAGGGGAGGGAGGGTGGGATCGGCAGGGGAGGAGGGAGGGGCTTATGGGGGGTACAAAATGAATAAAGTGTAATTAATTAAAAAAAAAAAGCAACACACTGAGTTGTTAAAAAAAAAAAACTGAGCCCTGGGGGGCCCTGAAGAAAATGATTCCCCAACCAAGGTCAATGCATGGAGAGGACCAAAAACCCCAGCTCAGATGTAGCCTATAGACTCAGTTTCCAAATGGGGTCCCTAGTAAGGGGAATGGGGTCTTTCCTGGCATGAACTCAGTGGCAGGTTCTCTGACCACCTCACCCTGGGGGGTGCAGCCTTGTCATTCCACAGAGGAAGACAATGCAACCTGTTCTTATGAGACCTGATAGGCTAGGGTCAAATAGAAACCCTACTTGTGATTGATTCCTAAATTTATTTGTTTTTTCCAAGCCATACTGTAATCACATCTGCACATCGCTGTGCCAAGTTCTGGTGTGGTATAAGGTTCTCACTTATGCCAGCTGAATGCTAATTTAGACACCTTTCACAGAGTATCCTTCTTTCAGATGAGAACACAGAGGCCCAAGTGCATAATAGAAACTGCATTCTGGTAGTTTATACATATATGGACCAGAATACTGGACCAGAAGTGTCAGAGATCTTTTGTCAAAATCCTTTGTTTCTCCAATTCCTATAAACAATCTCTAAGCAGAAAGGTCTTATTTGACAGCTAGTAGAAAGTTGCTCCACAGTTAGAGTTTTAACTTTCCTACCTTGCTGATCAGTATCCCATGTTAAGTATTTTATTTAGTATATCATTGTGGACACTGATCTATATGCAGTCATGGCAATAAAAGGGTGCTTGAACATCTGTCTGCACAATTTGAGGTGGGGCAATTTGTTGTCTTTGCTATCTCTTAGGCATTTTGTTTCTTACTATGGGAGAAGCAGTGGTAGGGTTCACTATATATATCCTTGGTGGATTAAACCCATGGAAGAGGAAACAGATAAAGAACATATACACCACTGTGCTTCCACACCTCTGGGTTTATTCTATATAGTTTAGCCAATTACCACTTTCCAAACAGTGTTTACTCAAGGAAGTAGATCCTCCTTTTCCCAAACTTCACATCTTTACTTCCCTAATATTTAAAGCATGGACCATGAACATCCTAAAAATTAAATAGAACTTGGCAAGTACAATGTGGCAGGGCGAGGATTCAGACTTGCTTGCTAATAATACTTAATTCAATGGATTAAGGCGATAATGAATGGCATTTGACAAATATGTACTGATTACTTTCAAGGTTATCTGTGTCAAAGGAAAATAGAACTGGGTGGTAGTTACAGATTTTATTCAGGAAACTCTGCAGTATGAGGATACAGAACACGATATAAAATCGTTCTTCATTTCAAATACAGCATTGATAGGTGAAGATATATACAGTTAGGTAGCAGAGTAGAGGTCAGTATATAGAAAATTACTGAAAGGAAGTATTGTAAGTTTGGGGTTATGACTATTCTAATTTTTCAGGGTTGACATTGAAGGCAAATAAGTTAAAATGATTAATCATATATTTTATGAATAAGTAATACTGTCATCAGGTCTGGCAATGAACTCTTATAATACCAAGTGCCAATAAAGATACAGTGTCCTTCAGAAGATATATTCCTACAAACTCTTTGCTACCCTCCATGCCTGGGGGTGGCATGTACCTTTTCTGGGGGTACTGAGTGCCGCTCAACACATTCCCTTAATCACACTTTCTAAAGAAAAAGGTATTTATCCCATTTCCAGAAAGACACCAAAGTTAGCTTTGGTTCTCCTTTCCAAGAGTTCATAAGAAAAGGCAGCACTGATTGAGTGCTAAATCATTAGACATCCATCTCTTCCTTCCCCAGTGTGTAAGAATGGCAATAGATAGAAAGATGATGGATGGATAGATAGATAGATAGATAGATAGATAGATAGATAGATAGATAGATGATCTGGAATATTCTATATTGAATGAGCAGACCCCAAAAGCATTCTACTAAATAAAAGAAAGCCAGACATAGGTCCTAGTATTTTTTTATTTATATGAAGTTCATTGATTGGCAAACACACAGAACGAGAGATTAAATTAACACTTTCTAGGGGTGGGACTATAATCATATAGTGATCTGGTTCCACAATTTTTGTGGCTACAATAAAGGTCACTGAATTATTTACATCAAAATGCAAATTATAAACAAAACATTGAAATATGTCTATGCAAATACAGTTAACCTTTAATGTCAACAGCAATGTGTCAATTAACAGTTGACCTAGGAATTAGAGTAGGTGACACATTGCATTTTTTTCCCGTTATGAATCATCTATATATGAATCATTGGAACGACTTACAAGCTGCAGTCCGCCTCACCCGACAGTGCTATCCATGAATAGAAACTCCAAGTATCTAGTAGTCGCCTGGTCCCACAAGGCTGTTGTTGCAGCTCGTTTTTCATACACACCGGGAATCCCAACGATGTAGGATCCAGTCTCAGCAGAGGAATAGATATGCTAGCACAGTGAGGGGGGGTAAGCAATCAAAGAGCAAAAGCTTCCTTCTTCTACGTCCTTATATAGACTTCCACTCGAAGGTACGGCCCCCATTAAAGCAATATCTTCCTACCTCAAGATCCAAATGAAAGATGTGTGCCTTCTGGCCTTAAGTTCTGAATCAAAATATGCGTCTTCCCACATCAGCGGTCTGGACTAGAAACGCATTCACCTACAGACAAGAATTAGTGAGAGATGGGATGATGGATTGGAATAAAAATCAGATTTTTAGTGTAATATATACAATTACATGATTTTAAAAATTTAAACTATGTGATCAAATAATTTAAAACATAAGGGTCTCTGATTTTTTGTCTTATCTGTTGAGCATCCTTTATGTACCCTTGCCAATCCAATTTCTTTTTTTTTTTAATTTTTGCTCATTTAAACCATCACTGTGACACACAGAATTTTAATGTCTCACAGAAACTCTGGATGAGACATTGTTTTCCCCAACCTTGACAAGGAAAGTAGTCTATGCGTAAGAACACATCCTTGCACCTTTTTTTGTTTGCTTGTTTGTTTTTTGTTTTTGTTTTTTGAGACAGGATTTCTCTGTGTAGCCTAGTCTGTCGTGGACTTGCTTTCTAGACCAGGACGGTCTGGAATTTACAAAAATCCACCTGCCTCCGCTTCCCTGGGTGTTGGGATTACAGGCCTGCACTACCTCACCGGGCTACATCCTTGAACCTTTAATGACTATTTTCACGAAGAGAGTGGGAACATGACGTGTCAAGGCCCTCTTTGCTTCAAGAGCTGAGCAGCAGTGGGCCATTCTCCTAGACCTGACCCTTAAGATGTTATTGTTGCTTCAAATTCTGAATTCTATTCATCCAGAAAATCGTTTTTTCTTGCCTTAGGAAAACATTTTTTTTTCAAATGTTAAAATACTATCATGATTTATTTATGTTTTTGATTCATTTTCTTTCTCTTTCTTGTTTTAATTAGTTAATTTTACATTATTGAACCTAAATGGCACTCAGAATATTAAAGAAAAACTAATAATATACTAAGAGCACAAAATAGCAATAATTCATTTATTTACAATTTATCTATGAAAACTGTTTATTTTTCTTTACAAAACACTATATATATTTATAATTTTATGACAGATGAATTGCCACAACTATTTAATCTTTTCACAACTAGCTTTTATGAAACAAAAGAGAAAGTGAATCATGCTCAGAGCAAAAGACTATTTTCAGATAATTGCTGAGGAATAAAATAATTTCTAATTTCAGAATAAGCTTTAGAAGTCTTAATAAGCATTTAATTTTGGGTATCCTTGAGGTATTGGTTCTTAGCTCTCATTTAGACACAAAAAAGCCAGAAGATGCTGTCTATTATGTAAAAATATTTAATATATAAACAGAAATTAGCAAAACCTTATGTATTTTATACTTTAATCACCTCTCAATTATTTATTATAGAAAATGCAGGGGGGGCGGAGCCAAGATGGCGACTAGCACACACAGTTTCCGAGCTGTGGAAGAGATAAAGTTCTGAGTTGATGAGTGGAAGAACTTCTGAAGCCAGGGAAACAATGGAGAGACTTTCTAAACAACAGGGAACATCGCTGGAGGTGAAAACCTTGGTCTCAGGTCACCCAGGGACTTGTTTGGGGAAGGTGAGAAACGATCCTTTGATCTCGGCACTCCCCTCCTCCAGACCTCCCTCCTCCTCGGCACAGGGGACTCGCCTTTCTCAGACTCGCCTTTCTCAGCGCAGACCTAACTGCCTGGGGCCTGCAGCCACTGAGGCAGAGCCCCAAGCCCTTTATCAGCAAAGGCCAGCAGTACTGTGTCTCGGAGCCCCAGATTCACGTGCAGCGGCTGCACCATCCTCCCAGGGCCCGAGTCTGCTAGACGCCATACTAGCTCCGCAGGAGCGCCATCACTGACGGTACAGCCCGCCGAATCCCACAGTGACAGAGAATACGCTATATACTCACCAAAACCAGACAGAAACGCCATACAAGCTAGACACACCAGGCGCTGGGCCTCCGAAGCTTGGAGAGCACAGTGAAGAGACCCCAGGACTTTCCAGAAAGCATCTGGACTAGCAACCCAGCCTCCAGTTACAGCAGGACTTTCTAACCTGGCGGCGGAGCAGCACTGAGCTGGCGGGGCACATCAGCCCTCCAGTTTAAGACTAACCAGGGCCAAACCAGAGAACAGAAAGGCTGGTTACCCCGAATCCTACTGACGTGACCACCCTGAAATCTCCAGCTGCAGCAAGACCTCATAACCTGGCAGTGACAGCAGCACGGAACTGGCGGAGCACATCAAAGAAGCAGGGCCAAACCAGAGAGCAGAGAGCCCAGATACCCCGATCTCTGCCAAGTGACCTGCCTGTACAGCTAGTCCTCAGCACACGCTAAGGACACGGGACCTCTCTCAACTTCCTGAAGAATTCTCCAGACTCGAGAGAGAGACAGTACCAGTCTGATCGGCAGAATCCAAAAACAAACAGGGAAGGTCTCAGATAAGCCAATGGCCAGGGGTAGGCGAAAGAACACTTCCAACATAAATCAGGACATCATGATTTCAACAGCAAACCCCAAAATCGATGGATACTCCAATTCATCAGAAGCACAGGAAAATGACCTTAAAGCCATGCTTGCTCAATTATTTGAGGCTCATAAGGAGGAAATGAACAAATCTTTCAAAGAGTTGGCCAGTCAATTGGAGGTAAAGAAAGAAGAAATAGACAAAACCCTTAAAGAAACACAGGCAAACATAGCCAAACAAATAGAGGCACAAGTAGAGAAAAAATTAGTGGCATACAAAAAGGAAATGAACAAAGAAATAGAGTCCATCGTAGAGAGACAGGAATCCAAATTCAAACACATGAAAGAAATGGTGCAAGGCATGAAAACAGAATTAGAATCAATAAAGAAAACACAAAATGAGAAAACTCTTGAGCTGGAGAACTTGGAGAAAAGATCAGGAACCACAAAAGTAAGCATCACCAACAGAATACAAGAGATGGAAGAGAGAATATCTGGAGCTGAAGACACACTTGCAGAAATTGATACTTCTCTCAAAGAAAAAGTAAAATCAGAAAAGTTCCAATCACAAAATATCCAAGAAATCAAGGATGCTATGAAAAGACAAAATCTAAGAATAATAGGAATTGATGAAAAAGAAGACTCCAGGCTCCAAGGTCCAGAAAATATTTTCAAGAAAATCATAGAAGAAAATTTTCCCAACTTAAAGAAAGAGATGTCCATAAATATACAAGAGGCCTACAGAACACTAAATAGACTAGACCAGAAAAGAAACACATCACGTCACATCATAGTCAAAACACTAAAAATACAGAACAAAGAAAAGATATTAAAAGCAGCAAGGGAAAAAGGCCAAGTAACATATGAAGGTAGACCTATCAGAATCACACCAGACTTCTCATCAGAAACTATGAAAGCCAGAAGGGCTTGGGCAAGCATCATGGAGACTCTAAGAGATCACAAATGTCAACCCAGACTACTATACCCTGCAAAGCTTTCAATCAACATAGATGGAGAAAACAAAATATTCCATGACAAAACTAAATTTACGCAATATCTATACAGCAAACCAACCCTACAGAAGATACTAGAAGGAAAACTCTAATCCAACGAAAACGAATTCACCCAAGAAAACAGGGCATACAGATAATATCCCAACAAAAATGAAAAGAAAACAAGCAATGAAACAGGGTAAGATCATCGACTCCATTACAAAAGGAACTAACATGCATTGGTCAATATTATCTATCAATAATAATGGACTCAACTCACCAATAAAAAGACACAGGCTAACAGAATGGTTACGGAAACAGGACCCAACATTCTGTTGCATCCAAGAAACACACCTATGCAACAAAGATAAACACTACCTCAGAGTAAAGGGCTGGAAAAATGTTTTTCAAGCAAATGGTTCCAGAAAACAAGCTGGAGTAGCCATCCTAATATCTAATAAAATAGACTTTCATCCGAAGTTAATCAAAAAAGATAAGGAGGGCCACTATATTCTCATCTAAGGAAAAATCTACCAAGAGGACATCACAATTTTGAATATCTATGCTCCAAATAGAAGAGCACCTACATTCATAAATGAAACAATATTAAAGCTTAAATCATACATTGATCCTAATACCTTAATAGTGGGAGACTTCAACACCCAACTCTCATCAAGGGACAGATCAACCAGACAGACACTAAATAGGGAAATAAAAGCACTCACAGAATCCCTAAATCAAATGGACCTAATAGACGTCTACAGATCTTTTCACCCAAACTCAAAAGAGTACACCTTCTTTTCAGCACCACATGGAACCTTCTCAAAAATAGACCATATAGTTGGTCACAAAGCAAGCCTCAACAGATACAAAAGGATTGAAATAATCCCTTGTATACTATCTGACCACCATGGACTAAAGCTGGACATCAACAACAACAGAAACAACAAAAAGCCGACACGCACATGGAAACTGAACAACTTACTACTCAATGACAGCTGGGTCAAGGAAGAAATAAAGAAAGAAATTAAAGACTTTCTAGAATTCAATGAAAATGAAGGCACAACATACCCAAATTTATGGGACACATTGAAAGCAGTGCTCAGAGGAAAATTTATAGCACTAAGTGCCTACAAGAAGAAATCCGTAACATCACATACAAACAACTTAATGGCCCAACTGAAAACCCTAGAAAAAAAAGAAGCAGATACACCCAAGGGGAGCAGACGGCTGGAAATAATCAAACTAAGGGCAGAAATCGATCAATTAGAAACAAATAAAATTATCCAAAGAATCAATGAAACAAAAAGCTGGTTCTTTGAGAAAATCAACAAGATAGACAAACCCTTAGCCAAACTAACTAAAAAGCAGAGAGAAACTATACAAATCAGCAAAATCAGAAAGGAAAATGGGGACATAACTACAGACACTGAGGAAATCCAAACGATTATTAGGTCATACTACAAAAGCCTATATGGCACAAAATTTGAAAATCTAAATGAAATGGATAACTTTCTTGACAGATTCCATCTACCAAAATTAAGTCAAGATCAGGTAGAAAGACTGAATAGCCCTATATCTCCCAAGGAAATTGAAGCAGTCATTAACAGTCTCCCCTCCAAAAAAAGCCCTGGACCAGATGGCTTCAGCGCAGAATTCTACAAGACCTTCAAAGAAGTACTAACACCAATTCTCCTCAAACTATTCCACAAAATAGAAATAGAAGGAACACTACCAAACTCATTCTATGAAGCCATAGTCACCTTGATACCTAAACCACACAAAGATCCAACAAAAAAAGAGAACTTCAGACCTATCTCTCTTCTGAACATTGATGCAAAAATACTCAATAAAATACTTGCAAACCGAATCCAAGAACACATGAAAGATATCATCCACCATGACCAAGTAGGCTTCATCCCAGGAATGCAAGGGTGGTTCAACATACGGAAATCCATCAATGTAATCCACCACATAAACAAACTGAAGGAGAAAAACCACATGATCATCTTCTTAGATGCTGAAAAAGCATTTGACAAAGTCCAACACCCATTCATGTTTAAAGTCTTGGAGAGATCAGGGATACAAGGCACATATCTAAACATAGTAAAGGCAATATACAGCAAGCCTATAGCCAACATCAAACTCAATGGAGAGAAACTTAAATCAATCCCACTGAAATCAGGGACAAGACAAGGCTGCCCACTCTCTCCATATCTCTTCAACATTGTACTTGAAGTCCTAGCCAGAGCAATAAGACAACTAAAGGAGATCAAGGGGATACAAATCGGAAAGGAAGAGGTCAAAGTGTCACTATTTGCAGATGATATGATAGTATACATGAGCGACCCCAAAGATTCAACCAGAGAACTTCTTCAGCTGATAAACACCTTCAGCAAAGTGGCAGGATACAAAATCAACTCAAAAAAATCAGAAGCCCTCTTGTATACCAAAGACAAAAAGGCTGAGAAAGAAATTAGGGAAACAACACCCTTCACAATAGCCACTAATAACATAAAGTACCTTGGTGTGACTCTAACCAAGCAAGTGAAAGATCTGTTTGAGAAAAACTTCAAGTCTTTGAAGAAAGAAATTGAAGAAGATCTCAGAAGATGGAAAGATCTCCCGTGCTCATGGATTGGTAGGATTAACATTGTGAAAATGGCCATCCTGCCAAAAGCAATCTACAGATTCAATGCAATTCCCATCAAAATACCAACTCAATTCTTTGCAGACCTTGAAAAAAAGATTCTCAGCTTCATATGGAGAGACAAAAAACCCAGAATGTCCAAAACGATCCTGTACAACAACAGATCATCTGGAGGTATCTCTATCCCCGATCTCAAGCTGTACTACAGGGCAACAGTAATAAAAACTGCATGGTATTGGCATAGAAACAGGAAGGAGGATTAATGGAACCACATAGAAGACCCAGAAATAAACCCACACACCTAAGAATGCTCAATATTTGACAAAGAAGCCAAATCCATTCAATGGAAAAAAGACAGCATCTTCAACAAATGGTGCTGGACCAACTGGATGTCTACATGCAGAAAAATGAAAATAGATCCATATTTATCACCCTACACAAAACTAAAGTCCAAGTGGATCAAGGACCTCAACATAAAACCAGATACTCTAAATCAGTTGGAAAAAAAAAGTGGGGAACAGCCTAGAACTCATTGGCACAGGAGACAACTTCCTGAACAGAACATCAACAGCACAGGCTCTAAGAGCAACAATCAATAAATGGGACCTCATGAAACTGAAAAGCTTCTGTAAAGCAAAAGACACTGTCATCAAAACAAATAGACAGCCTACAGATTGGGAAAGAATCTTCACCAACCCTTTATCTGACAGAGGGCTAATATCCAGTATATATAAAGAACTAAAGAAGCAGAAAAACAACAAACCAAGTAATCCAATTAAAAAATGGGGAACAGAGCTAAACAGAGAATTCTCGAAAGAGGAACATCGAATGGCAGAGAAACACTTAAAGAAATGCTCAACCTCATTAGCCATTAGGGAAATGCAAATCAAAAGGACCCTGAGATTTCACCTTACACCCATCAGAATGGCCAAGATGAAAAACTCAAGTGATAGCACATGCTGGAGAGGTTGTGGAGAAAAGGGAACCCTCCTCCATTGCTGGTGGGAATGTAAACTGGTTCAACCACTTTGGAAGTCAATCTGGCGCTTTCTCAGACAACTAGGAGTAGTGCTAGCTACCTCAAGACCCAGCTATACCACTCCTAGGTATATACCCAAAATTTGCTCAAGTACACAACAAGGACATTTGTTCAACCATGTTCGTAGCAGCTTTATTTGTAATAGCCAGAACTTGGAAACAACCCAGATGTCTATCAATGGAGGAATGGATACAGAAATTGTGGTATTTTTACACAATGGAATACTACTCAGCAATCAAAAAGGAGGAAATCATGAAATTTGCAGGCAAGTGGTGGGATCTAGAAAAGATCATTCTGAGTGAAGTATCCCAGAAGGAGAAAGACAAACTTGGTATATACTCGCTTATATAGACCTACAAGACATGATAAACATAATGAAATCTACACACCTAAAGAAGATAATCAAGAAAGTGGACACAGGCGAAGGTGATTAATCCTCATTTAGAAAGACAAATGGGATGTGCATTGAACTTATGACAGGAGTCTACCACAAAAGGCATCTGAAAGACTCTACCTAGCAGTGTTTCAAAGCAGACACTAAGACTCATAACCAAACCCTCGTCAGAGTGCAGGGAATCATATGAAAGAAGGGAAGTTAGTATGATATGGAAAGGATAGGAGCTCTACAAGGACCAAATATATCTGGGCACAGGGTCTTTTCTGAGACTGACACTCAACCAAGGACCATCTATGGATATAACCTAGAACTTCTGCTCGGATGTGGCCTGTGGTAGCTCAGTAACCAAGTAGTTTTCCAAAGTAAGGGGAACACGGACTATTTCTAATAGGATCTCAAGGGCAGGCTGTTTGACCCCCACCCCAGGGGAGGAGCAGTCTGTTAGGCCACAGAGGAGGACTTTGCAGCCAGCCCTGAAGATACCTGATAAAACAGGGTCAAATGAAAGGGGAGGAGGTCCTCCCCTATCAGTGGACTTGGAAAGGGGCAGGGAGGAGACCAGGGAGGGAGTGTGGGGTTGGGGAGGGAATGAGGGAGAGGGATACAGCTGGGACACAGAGTTAACAAAATGTAACTAAAAAGAAAAATAAAATTAAAAAAAAAATTAAAAAAAAAGAAAATGCAATTGTTAGTATGTAGCTATTGTATAAAAATTATAATATTGAAATATCTGTACAAATTTAATATAGATTCAGGTTTTGTTTTCAAATATTTTCAACCTGTGGGTGGTTGAAACCGTAGATACAGTACCAGTGGTTATGGAGAAATCTACAAAATCCTGTAAAAAAAAGTATCTTAATGAGAGCCTGACTGAAAGAAGTAAAAAGTTGTTCTGAGGAGTTTATTATTTACTGTAAATATATATGATTTTCCCAAAGAGGAGAGCCATTAAAAAACTCTTAACATTTACTTGGGTAGCCAAGTGTATTGTGATGGTGGCAAAAGAGCTCAGACACTGTAATTTTGTAAATAGTGTTTCTTTTGGTTGGAAAACTCAGTGGACTGAGATGAGGTGTTCATCTCCATCTTCAGGGCCCTTTAAAGCTTTATTGAACTTCAAACCCTTTCATTTTCTTGGTTTAGAAATCAGAGTCCGTGAACATCCAGTTGGGTAGACTATACTTTGAGCTTAAATAGAAGATTCAAACATTTGGTGTCAATAGTCTCTAAAAATCACTGATGGTGTTTGCAGAAATATCAGGTCTTAGTTTCACTGCAAAGCTGAAATACAAATGATCATCTTAAATTTACAAGAAACCCTTGTTTAGAACATTTTTGGCCCTTCCTTTTCATTTCTTTGCTGTAATTTCTTTTCTTTTGTTTGTGACAGGGTCTCGGTCTACAGCCCCAGATGGCCTAGAATTTGCTATGTAGACCAGGTTGTCTGGAACTCAAAACAAATAGATAGGTAGGTAGGTAGATGATAGATAGATAGATAGATAGATAGATAGATAGATAGATAGATAGAT
>NW_026592118.1:27314343-27333673 GCF_907164565.1 Psammomys obesus
ATAGATAGATAGATAGATAGATAGATAGATAGATAGATAGATAGATAAGAAAGAGAAGAGAAAGAAACAAAGAAATCCAATTCAGCATCCTGAGTGGCAGGATTAAAGCAATGCATGAGACATGTTATGCATATTCATAATACAGACAGACATGATGTCAAACAAACAAAAAGAGGCTTTCAGTTTGAGTGGATAGGAACACAGAGAAGAGCTGAAGAAAGAAAAGATGGGAATTGATATCATTCATTTCAGCTAAATTAAGAAGAATCCTTAGTGTTATAGTTTGAAGAGTTTACAGTAATTACACCAGTAAGTGGGATTATTTTAAACAGGATCAATCACGTTTTCCGAAATTTTATCACATAACTTGATAAGAATGTACAAACGACCATCTCATTTAAGTGAGGTCATCTAATTTCTTTTTTCCTTTTTTAATTTATTTTTTTTTTACAATTTATTCATTATGTATCCCGATTGAAGCCCCCTCCCTTCAACTCCTCCCAGTCCTACCCTCCTTCCCTCTTCCCTTGATAAGCTATAGGGAGATGGCCATGGAGGAGATAGTCTAATTTCGAACAATACAATAACATATGGATATTAATATAGCAGACGCTATAGAGTGAAGATGTTACTAAATGTTTCCCCCTTTTCCTGTAGCAGAGAATCTGCTTCTTGCAATACATGGTAACTGATAAGGAGCTTCAAACTAGCTGATATACAGATCACGAGGGACCCTGAAGCACTCAGCTCAGCTCTAAGTGGTGTGTTTCCATCACACTCCTCCTGCTCTTAGATCTATGCAGACAAGGTAGTAAAAAGATTGTAAGAAGGATAGGTGGTGAATGACTCCAAGGAATTGTCTTCTAAACACAACAGGGCTGGCATTCATATAAACCCACGGAGACCATGGTGGCATGCACACATTCCAGTCAGACAAAATTCTGACACAGAGAAATAGACACCAATTCCACTCCTAAACAAGAAGCTATGCAGTTGATACCTGATGGGAGAGGGGAAAGCAGTTTTCTCTAAAGGAGTAACTAACCGTGTGTCTATCAGCCACACTTCATATCAGCCTCAAGCTCAGAAGCATCTGACCAATACAAAACAGACTTCATGTTTTTGTGTAGTTTCTTTTGTTATTATGGGGTATTTTTTTATCTTTCAGATATTTGTTCTCTTGTTGAATTTTTGTTTTTGTAATAGAGAAAAAAGACGAGGTGGGGAGAAAAAAACATGAAGTTGTTTGGGTATGGCAGTTTGGAAGAACTAGGAGGACTTGAGAAAGCAGAAAGAGCATGATAAATATGATAAACTTACATGATGATAAATTTATCATATGAAGGTAAAAATATATTGCATGAAAAATTTTAAATAAAGATATATAAATAAATTAATGAATATATATAAACAAATATATATATATCCATACCCTCAGCAATGTCTTCCATGTTTGGGTAGGCTCAAGGAATGAAGAAAACAATGAGGAAAAAATGCCAATCACTCCCAGTGAGATGTCATATCAAAAAACCAGGAATGTAGGCTTGAGGCCAAAGAACTCTTTATCACACACACGTCAAGACACATTGAGGCCAAAGAGCTCTTTATCACACACACGTCAAGAGACATTGGTCAGCATTTTACTTTATGCATAAGGCGCTCAAGTTAGGAAGCTAACTGATACGCTTGAAGTGAATAAATTGTTTTGTGACTAAACCTGATTATTCAAATAAATAATGTAACTGAATTCAATAAAGCCATTCTATAAGTCTCGTTTTTGTTAGTTAGAAAGATAGATAGATAGATAGATAGATAGATAGATAGATAGATAGATAGATAGATAGATAGATTTAATAGATGTGATTTTTTAATTTTTTATTTTTTATTAATTACAGTTTATTCACTTTGTATCCCCCATAAGCCCCTCCCTCCTCCCCTCCCAACCCCACCCTCTCTTCCCCTTCTTCTCGCTTGCCCCCCCCAAGTCCACTGATATGGGAGGTCCTCCTCTCCTTTCCTCTGATCTTAGTCTATCAGATCCCATCAGGAATGGCTGCATTGTCATCTTCTGTGGCCTGGTAGGGCTGCTCTCCCCACAGGGGGAGGTGATCAAAGAACAGGCCTATCAGATTATGTCAGAGGCAGTCCCTCTTTCCATTACTATGGACCCACTTGGATACTATGCTGTCATGGACTACATCTGTGCAGGGGTTCTAGGTTATCTCCATGCATGTTCCTTGGTTGGAATATGAGTCCCTGGGGAGAGCCCTGTGTTCAAATTTTCTGCTTCTGTTGCTCTCCTTGTGGGGTTCCTGTCCTCTCCAGCTCTTACTATTTCCCACTTCTTACATAAAATTCCATTCACTCCGTCTAACAGTTGGCCTTAAGTTTCAGTGTCTGCTTTGATAGTCTGTAGGGCAGAGCCTTTCAGAGGCCCTCTGTGGCAGGTTCCTAGGTTGTTTCCTGTTTTCTTCTTCTTCTGATGTCCATCCTTTTGCCTTTTGGGATGGAGATTGAGCATTTTAGTCAGGGTCCGCTCTCTTGATTAGTTTCTTTAGATGTTCAGGGTTTTAGTAGATTTATACTATGTTATATGTCTATATAAGTGAGCATATACCGTGTGTGTCTTTCTGCTTCTGGGACAGCTCACTCAAGATGATCCTTTCCAAGTCCCACCATTTACCTGCAAATTTCATGATTTCCTTATTTTTCATTGCAGAGTAATACTCTGTACCACAATTTCTGCATCCATTCTTCAGTTGAGGGGCATCTGGGCTGTTTGCAACTTCTGGCTATTACAAATAAAGCTGCTACAAACATGGTTGAGCAAATGTCTTTATTGTGTACTTGAGCCCCCTTTGGATATATGCCTAGGAGTGGTATGGCCAGATCTTGAGGAAGTGCTATTCCTAGTTGTCTGAGAAAGCACCAGATTGATTCACTCATTTTTTCCTTCTTCCACTTTTAATGAAAATGTACACACTTTAAAAGTGCATTTCAGTTCAATAAAACAGTATTAATATTACAGGGAAATTCAATCAGTCCCTTTGAAGACTTCACTCAAACTGGAATAGTGTCTGACACAGACCAAACACGAGTAACTTCATTAAATAAAGACATGTAATATTATAAGAAATAAAATTGTCCAACTCTGACAATAAGCTACTTCCCTTATCTTGAATGTAATGGAAGAATTTCAATTTAATAAGCAATTCTATATAATTATTTTCATTAGTTTAGGAGGAGAAGATTGTCACAGCACAATAAACCTTCATTCCCAGCCTTTTCTGAAGGTACACATCAATGTGACCTTGTTGTGAAAAGACTACATAATTTTAAACCTGGTATGATTGTGCCAAAGGGATCAGCAGTAGAACAGGAAAGCGTTTCTCAAGTTGGCTTCATCAGAGTCAGTCTATGATGTGTGCACCCTGGAAGTTCACCACGATCCGAAGTTAGACTTTCTGTGCATGTCTGAGGGACTTGGGGTGGTGGTTGAGACTTGGGAATTTTGTTTGTCTCCACTCTTTCTGGAATCAGGATGTAGTACGGACAAAGGTTGCACTGTGTACCTGGTATTTCTTTGGGTGACAAGGTTCCTCACTGAAATTTGATAAACTGAAGAATACCTGCCTAAAAATACCTGATCCTTAAAAGGTTATTCAGCAACAAATCACCAACCTCACCTGCCAAAGTTGAATTCACGAGGGAGCAAAATCACTTTAGAGGATTCTTCAAATGTCAAGTGCCTGTCCCAGCTAGAACCTTGTGGCAAGCCTCTCATGCCACAAGGCAAACATTGCAACATCAAGTGGGTGACCACTGTCTGTCAGATGGTTTCCAAAAGTTACAAGTCCGCACCTCAGGGAACAGTACAACAAACACACTGGGGGAGTACTAAGAAGGTATGTCGAAAACATTTCAGTTAAATAATTTATTTTAGATATTAAGAGGCAAACTACCTATGCTTTTATTGTTTTTTTTTTTTAGGTAACTGGCTCCTCTGTAACAGATTAAGACTGGTTAACAGCAATCATCTCTCATTGCCTTGACTAGTATGACCTGCTGTATATTGTTCCCTCTTTCTCTCAAAAGTTCAGCTACTTACCTAATAGTTTGCAGAGGTCCATTTTTATATAATACAGAAAACCCTGTCTAATAATTTGTGTTTAGGTGATTATTTCCTTAACTTACTTGGAAGAGACTTTACAATTGAGGAGAGCAGGAAACATACTGCTGATAATAATTATCAGGTTGTATATAGAATGATATGTTGAATCACCTCTCTAAGCCTCTAATATTTACCTTTTTGTTAAAAATCTTTCATATTGTCCTAAAACTTTCAAATATGGCTTAAGAATTGGCACTTTTATGTGTATTTTTACTCTCGCTTCTTCCCTCTGTGACACTTGCTTTACCTTCTCTTTCTTTTATGCAACCCTCAACCTTTTCCTTTTTTAATTAATTAATTAATTTAATCACTTCACAACCTGTAGTCCCTTCCCTACTATTCTTTTGGTTTCACCCTCCTTCCTTTTTCTCCCTCCGCTATTCCTCAAAAAGGGGGAGCTCCCCCCAACCCATTCCAACCCATCAAGTCACATCAGGACGGAGCACATATTGTTCCCCTGTGGTATGGCCAGGCAGCCCTGTCAGGGGGAAGTGATCAAAAAGCAGGCAACAGAGTCCGTGTCAGAAACAGCCCCTGCTCCCCTTACTAAGATACCTATATAAAGTGCAAGTTGTCCATCAGCTACATCTGTGTAGGAGGTCTAGGTCTGGTCCATGCATGGTCCTTGGTTGGGTGCTTCATCCTCCACAAGCCCCTCTGGGCCCTGGTTAAGTTGGCTCTGTTGGTCTTCTTATGGAGTTCCTGTCACTTCCAGGTCTATCTATTCTTCCCTCCACTTTTCCACAAGACTCCTTACGCTTTGGCCAATGTTTGAGGAGCAGCATTTGTTCTGAGCCGCTGCTGGCTAAAACCTCTCAGAGAACAGCTATGCTAGGCTCCTGTCTGAGAACATAGCAGAGTATCCTTAATAGTGTCAGGGCTTGGCTCTCTCCCATGGTATGGGTCTCAGGTAGAGCTAGACGTCGGTTGGGCATTCCCTCAATCTCTGTTTTATCTTTATCCCTGCACATCTTGCAGACAGGGTAAATTTGGGGTTGAAGTTTTTGTTGTGGGTTGATGTTCCCCTCCTTCTAGTAGGAGTCCCGTCTAGTTAGAGGGTGTCCTCTTCAGCCTCCATGACCCCAGTTACTAGAAGTCTCAGCTGCAGTCACCTCCATATCCTCCCAGAAGTCTATCCTGTCTTAGGTCTCCAGGTCATCACAGAGATGCCTCTGCCCATGGTTTCTCTTCTCTCTGCAGGTCCTCTGTCCTCCTGCCAGCCCCAGACGTCCCTCAACGAAAGAATAGATAAAGAAATTGTGGTACATTTACACAGTGGAATACTACTCAGCTATTAAAAACAAGGAAATCATGAAATTTGTAGGCAAATGGATGGAACTAGGAAAGATCATCCTGAGTGAGGTAACTCAGACTCAGAAGGACACACGTGACATGTGCTCACTTGTAAGCAGATTTTAATCATAAAACAAAGAATAAACATACTACAACTCACAGATAATTAATAAATAAATAGATAGATAAATAAATAAATAAATAAATAAATAAATAAATAAATAAATAGCAAGGAGGACTCAAACCTTATTTTCATCTATTTCAGTTTACTGCAACTTAGTACAGTGAGACACCAACACTATACCTTTACTTTGTCTTAATTTTATCTTATGTTTCTATTTTAATAAACTGGGTGGTTACCAATTTCCTTTTTGGTGTTGTTGTTCTCCATTGAAATCTCAGAAAATAGGAGCTATTTCTTTCTACTTGCCCGAAATAGACAGTACAACTACAGTATTGCCTGATTATATACATAACCACTGCATTATATCTAGCCTTATCACCTTAAGGATATCTTTACTAAAAATGGTCCTCATTAAACTTCATCCCCTTAATTTGTTAAACATTTCAACATTATGCCTGACAGTAATAGTGAAGCACCGGAGATATTTTTAGCAACTATGAACTCTACAAACATACTGACAAAGGTAGTCTGGAAAAAAAAATAAAATAAAAAAAGGACAGCTCCTCCTGCTTGACAGACTTATAAAAACACAGTCATCCATGGATGATCATCTCTCAGATATGACTTATAGACTCTTCAGAAACGCTGCTGGTGTCAGATTTCTTTTTTTTAATTTTTATTTCTTTATTTTTAAATTATTTTTATTTTTATTAATTACAGTTTATTCACTTTGTAGTCCCCTGATCCTTCCTTCCTCCTCCCCTGCCAATCCCACCCTGCCTCTCTCTTCCCTACCCATACCCCTTCCCCAGTCCACTGATAAGGGAAGCCCTCCTCCCCTTCCTTCTGATCCTAATTTATCAGGTCTCATCAGGAGTGGCTGCATTGTCATCTTCTGTGGCCATTGTCATCATCAGTTCATGTCAGATACAGTCCCTGTTCCCATTACTATGGAACCCACTTGGACACTAAACTGCCAATGGCTACCTCTGTGCAGGGGTTCCAGGCCATCTCCATGAGTGGTCCTTGGCTGGAGTATCTGTCTCAGAAAAGACCCCTGTGCCCTGACTTTTTGGATCTGTTGCTGTCCTTGTGGAACTACTGTCCTCTTCAGATCTTACTATCTCCCACTTCTTTCATAAGATTCCCTGTACTCAAAGTTTTACTATGAGTCTCAGCATCTGCCTAGATACCCTGCAGGGTAGAGCCTTTCAGAGGCCCTCTGTATTAGGCTCCTGTCCTGTTCTCTGTTTTCTCCCTCCTCCAATGTCCATTGTCTTTGCCTTTCTAAATGGGGATTGAGCATTTTAGCCAGAGTCCTCCTTCTTGATTAGCTTCCTTAGGTGTATATATTTGACTATGTTTATCCTATATTATAGGTCTAATATCTACTTATGAGTGAGTATATACCCTGTGTGTCTTTCTGCTTCTGGGATACCTCACTCAGGATGATATTTATATTAATTACAGTTTATTTACTTTGTATCCCAGCTGTAGCTGTCTCTCATTCCCTCCCAATCAGACCCTCCCTCCTCACCTCCTCCCTGCCCCTCTCTAAGTCTACTGATAGGGAAGATCCTCCTCCCCTTCCATTTGATCCTAGCTTAGCAGGTCTCACCAGGATTG
Organism: Psammomys obesus; assembly: GCF_907164565.1. NCBI lineage: Eukaryota > Metazoa > Chordata > Mammalia > Rodentia > Muridae > Psammomys > Psammomys obesus. The sequence continues at coordinate 27,321,558 of NW_026592118.1, forward strand.
GCTGCAATGTCCTCCTCTGTGGCCTGGCAAGGTTGTTCCTCCCACAGGTGTGGGGAGGTCAAAGAGCAGGTCATTGAGTTCATGTCAGAGACAGTCCCTGTGTCCCTTACTAGGCAACCCACTTGAATACTGAGCTGCCAGGGGCTATGTCCAAGCAGGGATTCTAGGTTATATCCATGCATGGTTCTTGGTTGGAGTATCAGTCTCAGACAAGACCCCTGTGCCCTGATATGCTTGGTCCATGTGGAGCTACTGTCCTCTCCAGGTCATACTAACTCCCCCTTCTTTCCTATGATTCCCTGCACTCTGCCAAAGTTTGGTCATGAGTTTCATCATTTGCTTTGATACACTGCTAGGCAGAGTTTTCAGAGGCCCTCTGTGGTAGACTCCTGTCCTTTTTTCTTGTTTTCTCCTACTTCTAATGTCCATCCCATTTCTAAGTGAGGATTGATCATCTTACCTCAGGTCCTCCTTCTTGTTTAGCTTCCTTAGGTGTACAGATTTAAGTATATTTATCCTATCTTATAGGTCTAATATCCACTTATAAGTGAGTATATACTGTGTGTGTCTTTCTGCTTCTGGGATACCTCACTCAGGATGATCTTTTCTAGGTCCCATCATTTGCCTAAAAATTTCATGATTTTCTTGTTTTTAATTGCTGAATAGTAGTCCATTGTGTAAATGTACCACAATTTCTGTATCTGTGCCTCATTTGAGAAACATCTGGGCTATTTCCAGGTGCTGGCTATTACAAATAAAGCTGCTACGAACATGGTTGAACAAATTTCTAACACAGTCATCCATAATGGCAATGACTTAAGCTGACAGAACATAGGTTTTTACAATAAGTGAACTTGGAGAGGCACAGGAAGGAGATAAGGGAAGGAGGGTAGGATTGGGAGGGGTTGAGGAAGGGGTCTACAGCTGGGATACAAAGTGAATAAACGGTAATGAATATAAAAAATATAAATTTAATTAGAAAAGAAAAGCTCACATGATTGACAAAGCTCCTCTCCCTCTTCAACTTTTAAGGATATTTTCCTGATTTTTTCATTTTCCAACGTCATACCACTTGGGGACATGCCTGGCAGAGCAGACAGAAGGAACAAAACACTGAAGGATGCGCTGACCTCTTCTCTTGCCTGACTCAATACTCAGTGCTCAACACCCATCCCACCACGGTAAATCAGGAAGCCTGGGTCTGGGATCCCAATGACAGTATGTTTAGAAGCAACCCCGATTGTTTCTGTGTGCAGCCAATGATGATCTGAGCCCTGATTACAACCCCAACATAAAACCTAACTCCCCTGGCAAAAACAAAAACACAACACAAAACAAAACAAAAACCTGAACACTTATGAAAAGCAATACTTATTTTAGGAAATATATTTAATACATTTTATTTTAAAAACCTCAACATCGAATACTTGTCTCAAATGTGTAATGAAAATTTGGGAACCCAAAAGTAATTACTTTCTTATTTAAGATACTCTGATATATCAGAACCAAATTCCTCAGTAGTTTAGCTAGCAACAGAGATGACACCATCTAAATTTTCAAGCCAAAATTTCATGTAGGTGTGGGAAAAGATATTTTAAACTCAAAATGAGTATGATTTGTCCTGAAATCCCCAGCCATTGCAGAGCACTTAAAATTATTTCAGACGGTTAGTCTATCAGATCACTTGGATGGCTAAACATTCTTTACACTATAATTTCAGAGGAAAGTGAGTACTGCAAGATCGAAAAGTCACAGTGCTTGGCTTTTAGCTTCAAATGAGTTACATTGTTCCCTTTGGATAAAAGACTGTTTCCCCTCCCCCCTCCCGGTATGCTTAAAGCATATCTGACAGGACACTAGCCAAGTCACTTTGGCAGAGATACAAGCAGCTAAAATTGCTTCCCTTCTTGCTAATACTTTATAATCAGCATTTTCCTGGTAGGCAGCCTCTAGGAAGGAGTGCCTAGATACACACAGAATAATTCTGTGAATAAAATATTTAGCCTCCTTGGAGCTCTCAGACAGAGCCTTGACTTACTGACTCCGAAGCTGCTGACTCCCCACAGTTCAAGCCAGTAGGTATCCCAGATGACTTTACCTTTAAATGACAGTAAAGCACTTAGCTACCCCTAGAAGATCATTACAATACGCCATAAAAATGTATAAAATGCCCGAGAGGATGCATAAGTGACTGCTGCAGCACTCACTGAAATGGGATATTCAGACAGAGACAGCCAAACTCATTTGTAAGGGTCTCAGCAAAGACCTGAGATGCTTACCCAATGAATGCACAGTAGCATGTCAGGCTTGGTGTGGTAAGCAGTGTACAAAGTTCATTTATAAGGCAATAAGAAAAAAGAAGTTTGAGTTATATTACATTCTATCTATTTAAAAAAGTTAAACAATTTTTGTTTACTTATAAGACTGCATTTCAATTACAAAATATTTCTACCTTCCATTTTTTCCCACCAACCCCTCCCAGCTCCCTTAAATTTCATGGTCTCTCTTTTCATCATTTGTTACTGCATGCATATATGCATTTGCAAAAACATAAATATTCCCAAATTTAACGTGTTGTAACACCAAAAGCTACACCTGTATACTCTCTCCAACGTAACGCCCAAACATGAGCTGATCAAGGACAATAAACATATCAAACCAGGTGGAGAAAACCCCAGGAGGCCTCAACCTATAAAATAAATTCTAAACATTTTAATGATCATCACACTTTATAAAACCAGGTACTCAGAGAAAAGTGGTCACAGGAAATTGATGAGTGGTCCCTATGTACTCTACTTGTAGCTGACACATTTTTAACACTGAAGACAGGTGATTTGAAGTAGAGTAAACATAGCACATACAGATTGGCCAACCCAAACCTGCATGCCTATCGTTGACAATAAAAAGTTTTATGAGTCAGTTAAACGTAGTTAATCATTTATTGAATCTTCAACTTATCTTTTTGCTGCAAGCTCTCACTTGTTAGATTAAGAAAGTCCACCAGATAGCTACTCAGAAGAGGGCTGTTACGAAGCAGGACGTTGCCATTATTGTCTCTCTAACAATGCACACATTGTTGGAACAACGCCTCACTCCTGCCAACTCCATGCTCTCCGTCTTGGTGTCCAGCCCATACACTTGTTCTCTAAATCAACCTTCATTCTAATCTACCACCGTGCTTCATTTCAGGCTAATGTCCAAGGTAACCACTGTACAGTCTCACCAACCAAAATATTGATTCTATAGTATAGTAAAGTATTTCATTAGCTTCTCACTATTTTCCACCGGTCAGTATGGTTTTAAGAGAATTTCTTTATATTGTCATCATTTTTGTCTAATGAAATATTAATGTAAATTATCAATTAATTGAATAATAATAAACAAATAACTTCAAGTAATCAACAATATTGGATCTTTTTCACCATTTTATTCCTTTTGGTTGAAAGATAATATAGGGTCATACTCTTCATTCTTACTAGATTAGAATTTGCTGTGTAAGCCAGATTTACCACAAACTTGCAGTTATCTGCCTGCCTGTCTCTTGATATTGACATTATAAAAGCATGTGCCAACACGCTTAACAGTTTAACCGTCATTTTAAATCATTCGCAAACATTTATTTCACAGAAACTTAAAAACGGTTAATAAAAAGGTCTTCCTGACTTAATTTGGGATTTCATGAAATATTTAAGTGTCTACATGTGCAAATAATGTTTCAGCAACATCAAGTCACCGCATGCATTTAGATGTTTATCTGTAGCCTCTGTGTTTCCACACCCACCATTGATACAAGACTGAAAACTCTTTGAGGGCAAAAAGGAAGCATCTGGAAAAATGACTGTATTTTGTAGATAGTTAATTAGTATATTCTGAATAATTAAATTGTTGTCAAATAGTGTCTTATAAATATCACACAGTTGAAAATATTCAAACAGGAGAGAACTGAAGACACTAGATCACTGGTTAAATCATCAAGACAAAGAAGTTACTTAGAATATTTTAAAGTCACAGGAGCAGGGTTCAAATTCAATAACCTTAGAAGACATGTTCCCAATGCTATTTTCTCTGTACCCTGACGAGAAAGGACTGTACAACTTAATTTCAGTTCCAATTTCATCCTTATAACACACAGTCAGAAGTTAGGCAGCAACTACACACATAGCACAGACAGGATGAACCAAGAACCAGTATCTTCTGAGTTCTCTGCTCAGCTACTTCTTACATGTAAACCATCTGACTCTAAACTGGATTTTGCTCGACTTTGTTATTCAGACACCAGAACACAGGAAAATGCACAGTTTGAGAAGAAAAGTAGTGTTGTGCTGGATTTAGGAAGGTCTTTAAAAACCCCTAACCAACACTCTCATTGACAAGAATGAAATGATTAGCTCATAAATCTAAAAGATACCAGGAATTGTAAATTCTACTCTGTGCTGTTCTGTAACTTCAGAAATAGAAGTTTATCCTACCTCAGAACAAATGCAAAGTGTATATTATGGGAAAACACAGCAATACTGTCCCAGACGATATCTGGATTACATCTGCAATCACTATTGTGTTCAACAAGAAGAAATACAATAACAAAGGCAGAAACATGGAGAATAAAAACAAGACAGGATTTTCAAAGTGGCAACGTTCAGTGGAAGTGTGTATATTAAATAGAGATAAAGTTTATAAACGTGAAAAACTATGTTGGAATAAATTCGATATGCTTTACTATAATTACTATAGTCTATTGTTATAATTTGTTGCTAACATTAACCCTGTGACAAAAACAGTGGAACTCAGTAAAGCTGTAGCTTTGTAAGAACCAAATGAAGATTCCGAGAATGACAGCATGATTAACACAATGTGTTGTTGAGTCTGGAGAACATTTGGTGTTTGGTAATTAGGTGAGATGGAGAACCATTGCAGACTCGGGGCGAGAAAGGATTGGCAGAGAAGGAAGCAAACTTGGAAATCAGTCCTGCAGCCATCATCATACTTTTGCATTATTCTTCCTGAATTGTAATACAGTTTAAAAATACAGTAGAAATGTGAGAACACAGGGCATCATTCTTAGATAACATTCTTGCGGAATACAGACAATTCTGCAAGAATACCACCACAGCAATTACACTGTCAGCATGGAGCAACTTGAACCATTTTGCAAACCCATTTGCACCGGCCTTTCTCCCCTCGGGGATGCACAGGGGACAGAAATGATTTCTTCATCTCTTATTTTCAAGGTTGTCTGTATGATGATGACTAAGGGCTGAATTGTCCCAAGCTTGCTTATCAACCCATTATACAATTGGAGAAATGTGGACAGCAGGAGTATTAAAAAATCCTATCTGCACTTACACTCTAATTTCCTGTGAGTAATCTTCCAGATTTGGCTGAAAAGGCGAACACGACAAGCCTCACATCTGGTGGACGCAGTACGTCAAGTCGCCACCCCCTCAGCACCTGGCTTGACTGCCAAACACCAGAACCTCTTAGAGCGGGAACAATGAAGAAAACTGTATTCTATTGTTTCATAAATCCATTGTGCAAGGAAATGACAATTAAACTAGTTCTACTTTCATCACAACTGAGAGCACAGGGCAGGCGATTCAAAGATAATGGCACCTTAGAAATGGATTCTATGGTGATGCAAAATTATAATTTTAATAGAAAATTACATTACGCCACTATGTGATTTTTTTTCCTCTTGAATAATGGCATTTTTCTTCCCTCCTATTCTAATTGGGAAGCCAATGCAGTGTAAATAACGGTACTTGTTATCGTCATTAAGTTCACAGAAGCACAGATTATTAGACATAATTTTGTCATTTTGGAGTTAATGTGGCACAAGGGTATTTTAGTGTCCGGTAAGTGTAAAAAAAATAAAAATATCAAATGTATACCTATTTATTTATAATTTGTTACTTTTGGAGTCACACAAAAATCGTGTAGAGAACATCCAGTATAGGTTACTAGGTATATTATAGGTAAGTCCTTTGATAGCTAGTGGTGGTATATTAAAAACCAGCTAGTCCTACTTGATTGTATTATAAGATCGCTCTCTCTCTCTGTCTCTCGATCTCACTCTTGTTCTACCTTTCCTCTTCCCATCCCCTCCTCCTCTCTTCTTCTTCTCTGTTTATTTTCATTAAAGAGAAAAAATTCTGATTTACTGTCCTCAGACTGCAGAAGCAGCATAATCGAATCAGTTTCAATACTTAAATGAGGTTTTGTTTCAGTATGGTTTATCAGTATAACTAATGTATATCCAAACACTATACTCAAGGATAATTTTAAGAGACGGCTTCAAGGGATTTTGTCACAAACTAGCATAAATAAACATAATTTCTTGAAGCTTAAAACATAGGACAAACAGCTAGAAATAGTGATACACACCTTTTTAGAGATCAGGAAAGAAAAAAACAGATACCATTTCTAGAAGGCTTTGTAGTGCTCTCACGAGATGGGTTTGGGATTTACTAAATGTCCTTGTTGCCCAGAGCTGCTCTTGATATAATTGTTCGGGGTGAGAATAAATCACCTTTAAAAGCTATCATAAAATTTTAATTTTTCAGGGATAATAACAAGACATGTGGTCATGGGTGATATGAGAGAAATTTTGACTTATTCTCTTGATAGAAGAAATAATGCCATGTAATTTAATTGAATTTCTGGGCCATAGGAACTATTTTCTGTATTTGAATATTATAATTGTTAATATAATTTCTGTGTATGTATATATATACATATATATGTATATAAAGATATTTATATTAGTTATACAAAATATCATTTCATCATGACATTTCCATAATTTTCATAATGCTGATTATAAGTTATTGAATTAGCTTAGACATAATTTGATAATGTTTTCAGTTTAGTTGTAAAATAAATCTAATGTAATATTAAGAAATTATATCATTATACTAAGAAAACAGAGATATCTTGATACATGAATCAGTTTGAAGATAGCAAAAGTTTTGTTACAACACACAATAAAGGGCTAAGTATAGAATATTTGACAGTAGACAAATCTGTCAGTATATACACTAAAGCTTTGAAAAAAAATCTACTATTCATAAAAATTTATTTGGGATTTATACTATGAAATTGTATGTATGAAATTGACAAAGGGGTCAAGCAGCAGCTATACTGGAAAATATTGAACTCTATCCTGTGGTCTGCAATGTCCCTCCAAGAGCACAATAAATGATAGCATTTCCATAAGTACTCGCTACAGATCTCTGTCTGAAATCATGTGCCTAAGAATGAAATAAGTTTGGCTCTATCAACTTTTTGCAAAGAATGGGCTCTAGTTCAGTGTGAGCTATTACTTCACCCCGTGAGGAGTATGTTTATATCCAAGCTCAAGTAAAAAGTGAAAATAAGTTTGCTTTTAACTTCTATTTCCCATGACAATCCCCTCACAGACTCTCTCTGTTTGCCGAAGTTGAGCGCTCAAGACAAGGTTGTGCAAAAGCCCAACACATAAAATATTTACAGTAGTTGGATAAGAGGAATGAGTTCTGGTGTGTAGTGCAGAAAGGTGGTTAAGTTAACAGTGACTTATTGTCTACTTCAAGGTAGTTAGAAAAAAAAGGTATCTTAAATGTTCCCAACAAAAAATACTAGTAAACTTTTGAAGTAGTAAATATGCCAACTACTTTGATTTGGCCATTATATATAATATTATATATATATATATATATATATATATATATATATCAAAATGCCACAGTTTATCTCATAAACATATACAATTATTCATTACCTAAGTTTAAACATTTATATAAGAATATATTATTAATAGCAATATTGTATAAATAATAAAGCACAGGTGACACAAACTAAACATTTTGCTTTCTGTTTTCTTCACTAATGTTAATAAGAAAAAAATGAACAATAATTCAGCACCATCTCTGTGTAGTTACATGAACTCTGGAAGAATCAAACAACATAAAGATAAATATAGCATAATAGAACCCATATCTAGAGATGTGGCACAGGTAAATAAATCTAGCCTATTACATATTGTTGTTTTCATTCCTGGAGACTGACTCAACAATAATGAAGGTGAACTAGTGGGACATAAGCTCTGTACAAGGGAATGAATATGAAGATCAGGGAAACTGTTCCTGGTACAGAAAAGATGCCAAAAAAAAAAAGAAAGAAAAAATGGATGAATGTACAGTTTATTAGACAACACTAGGTGGAAGGACAGCAAATATATTAGTTTACTTTCTTCCTAATTCTTAAAATTTATTTATTTATTCATTCATTTATTCCACTTTATTCACTTTGTATCTTGGCTGCAGCCCCTTCCCTCATTTTCTCCCAGTCCCACCCTCCCTCCCTCTTCTCCCCCTATGCTCCTTCTGTAGTCCACTGATAGGGGAGGACCTCTTCCTCTTCCACCTGACCCTAGCTCATCAGGTCTCATCAGAACTGGCTGCACTGTCTTCTTCTGTGGCCTGGCCAGGCTGCACCCCCAAAGAGGGGTGATCAAAGAGATAGCCACTGAGTTCATGTCGGGAACAGACCCTGTACCCCTTACTAGGAAACCCACTTAGAAACTGAACTACTTATGGGCTACATCTGGCAGGGGGTCTAGGTCCTCTCCATGCATAGCCACTTCAAGTTTGCATAGATTATTTAACGTTATAATTTAAAAAACTCTTTAATGGTTTATTGACCATTCACTACCACCTAATGATACAGATTCTTAAGCAAACAGTTTATTCAGAGAAAGTGAAGGAGGAGTAAGCATAAGGATGATGATGGAACTTTGCAGTGTTCTATGGCTATTTCAAGGATGCCTTGTATTTACTGGCAGATCAGAAGTTCAATTAAAATAATTATAGCAATTAATCTTAACGAGAAAAATTACAGCTCCCTTGATGAGGAAAATGAGCTTGAACAAATGTGATCCTCCATGATGTTATAAAACTAAACATTTTCCATGATGAAATTAGTCCTATGAGGCACAGACCCAGTGGGCAAAGAAAACCTATCTCAAAAAGAAGAGCAGAATGGTGGAGAGTATCAAGGAGTAGAAATAGCGATGACTGAGTTCCCGAGATTATTATGCATTCTTGCCTGACAGCCACTGAACATGCATCTTATTCTTTTCCACTGATGAATTAGTGTTGCTCTTTAAGACCTAGCTTGCCTACCACTTCTGTCTCCCTGTCTCCCTATTTTTTATATATTGGCACTGTGCCTGGTTAATATTTAATACCACTTTCATACTGACATCTGAGGGAAACTGAGGTTCCTGCTGGTCTACTATTCATCCTCCTGCATCATTTTTTCTATTCATGTTTCTTTATCTTTCTCCAATCTACAGGGTATCTGAGCACAAGAACTGTGCCTATTCTCTTATTATTTCCCGGCACCTGATATATAGGACAGACGAAGACAATAATATGTGAATAAATGAGATAATTGACTTTTGCTCATTGGTCACATCGAAGATACAGCCTGTACAGAGAAAAGAAACTCCAAAAGAGCAAATTTATGTGATTACAATTAGTTGGGGCACTTTGGAAAGAAATTAAAGATGGTCTATAGATTTCTTATCATACTTCTTTTTTTACTGCTTGCTAATTCCTTCATAATTGATGTTGTAGAGTTAGATGTTTCCCTTGAACATATATATATCAGTGGCGTATATATAAAGTTTAATCTTTAGCTCTTTTACTTCATTAGAAAAGAATGACAGATTTACTTGTGGCAAGAAATTTTACTGTCAATTCAGTATTTATTGGAACATAATCATTACTTTTCCCAGACCAATGATACTATGAATACATCTCTAAAATATTTGATTCAGCACTTCTATCACATTGCAAGTATATTTACATTCTACTTATTTGTAATGTATCTCTTTTTAAATTGGTTTGCCTTTTCTATTGGAAATTTCAAGATAAAAAATTAAGACATTAACATTTAAATTATGAAAAAAAGAAGATTCTTTAATTATCACATTCCTACTCAGAAACAGTCCTGAACAATATTCATTATCAGCCAGCAACAACCGTTCCCTTTAGTCACTCTTTAACACTGACAGAATTATTAGTTAAATTTAGATCGCTCATTTTCATATCAGGGGAGACATCAACATTAGTATCCGTATTAAATATAAGTTATTCCTACATTCTAGGACAAGAGAAAACTTTTTAAATGGATTTAAGGTGATGGATGCAGGACTGTCTGAACATTTATTTGTTTAATGGAAATTATGATTATTGACCAAATTATGCCTTGAAAGGAAATAATTTCATCACTATAATACAAGAACACATTCTCAGGTCTACAAAAATTTACTGTGTATATAAATGTATTTTAAAGTACTTTTGTACTTTAAAATTGCTACCTGTTAACTGGCAGATACATAATAACTCTAACTGCTGCAACAATAACATTATGTCTTGATAAACCAAAGTCTACACAACTATCTAAGTCTACACTGCTTCACACATTTGTGTGTACACAGACACATGAGTGAAAGTAATGTGTTTAGCATCAAAATGTGGAAATTAGGACATTAGGAAATCAGAGGAAATTAGGACATCTTTTCATTTTCGATTCCACTTACAAGCTTTTAAAAAATATTTGTCTGTAAACAAATCTATGGGTTTATGGCTGAGGGGCTATTTTATTTTCATCATGTAATTGAGAAACAGGCTGAAGATGAGCAGGATCATGCTAAAGAAGCTTCCCTCTTTCAGATTGTTGCGCTCACAGCAGATGGCAAGCTAGGTCTACTCGACTTCTCAAGAGCCACATAAGCTGATGGCTGACTCTGGTCGCCTTGCTAAATGTGAGGAGTCACTATCACATTGAATTGTTACTCAATGCACAGTGATAACAAAAGTGTCAGAGAGCATAACAGGAGGAAATATTAGATTTTATTTTGCTTTGTGATTTCATAGGTGCCAGGCCTCACAGTGGTGAGGACACGTTGAAGAGAGTAGGGCATGTCAAGTCATACTGGAAACAGAAGGGAGGCAGAAGCAGAGACACTCCCCAGTGACATACTTCCTCTATTTTGACAATATCTCCTCCATTTATCATTTCTCAATTATGCATCTATTATGAAGCCATGAAGGAATCAATTTATTAAGTAGGTTGGTCTAATTACTATGAAAAAGTCATCAAAGGAACCACCAGAGTGCTTTAAAAATCTCTTGGGCATTTCTCAATACAACTAATTTGATATTAAGATTAAGCATCATACCTATTCATAGAGTATGGGTTAGTAGGATCTGGCTTAAATGGAGTGACTTGAAAATGGAAGGCAAACTCTTGTAAAAAGTATAGATCAGGGAGAAATCTTTATAAGTTATTTGTAGAATGTTTTGGTAGCTCAATAGGACTACTAAGAAGTTTGAATATTAAGGGAGCTTAGCAGTTAGAAAGAAGAGTTTGATCACATGAAAAACCTGTGAAACATACCATTCTATCCCTTCTTAGGTACATAACTATTGGGAGGTAATTTCTCTTTCTCAGTTTCTTGACCTATGTAGAAGAGACTGTAATGGATACCACCTCTCCACTTTACTGTAAGGACCAAATGTCTTTTGTAGTTGTTGTTGTGTTTTTTTTTTTTTAAACAGAGTTTCTCTGTGTAGCCCCATCTATCCTTGACTCACTTTGTAGACCAGGCTGGCCTCAAACTTACAGAGATTTGCCTGGCTCTGCCTCCCTGAGTGCTGCTGGGATTAGAAGCGTGTGCCACCAGCTAATATAACATCTTAATATGCTCTTAGAAGAATATTCAGAAACTATTAGCTCTTATCTGTAACATACGAATACATTGTTATTAATTTTTCTACAAGTAGCCCAAGATATTCAGGAAAAGAAGACATGTTTGTTTGTTTGTTTGTTTGTTTGTTTGTTTGTTTGTTTTTCTCTAAGGCATATGAGGGGGGAAAATGTTAGCATTCTTATGTCCTGTTATCATGTTAAATAGGTTCCTCACTATATGTCCATACTTGATATCCACATATAGAGGAATATATTTAGATCCATATCTATCACCATGAACAAAAATAAACTACAAATGAATTAAATATTGAAAATCCATATATATATATATATATATATATATATATATATATATATATATA
>NW_026592118.1:27333683-27471647 GCF_907164565.1 Psammomys obesus
ATATATATATATATATATATATATATATATATATATATATATATACAGTATCCTACTAGATACATAGATACAAGTAAAGGAAAGAACTTTTTCTACATGGAATTTTATTCTGCCAAGAATTAAGGCCACAAATTGACAAATGCACCTCATAAAATTCAAAATATTCTGTACAGACTTCATTTTTATTTTAAAGAATTTTTATATTTATTTATTTATTTTGTGTACATACCTGTGTACATTTGTGTTCCATTAAATGTTTTAAGAAGTCAAAGGACAACTTCTGGGAGTCAATCCTTTCCTATGCTGTAGATTCTGAGGATCAAATTCAACTTGTCAGGCTTGGAAATAAGCATCTTTATCTGCTTAGCAATTAGCCAGCTCAATATGTATGATTAAAATAATAACTTTACTGTATTTATAATGACAGTCAAATATTGGCTTGCTGTATGTTGCCTTTATTATGTTTAAACATGGTCCTTGTATCCCTGATCTTGCCAAGACTTTAAAGCATGTTGGGTGTTAGATTTTGTCAAAGCTTTTTTTTTTTTTTCTGCATCTAATGAGGTTATCATGTGATTTTTTTTCCTTTTAGTTTGTTTGTATGGTGGATTACATTGATGGAATTATGTTGAACCATCCCTGAATCCCTGGTGAGGCCTACTTGATCATGGTGGATGATGTATTTGATGTGTTCTTGGATTTGGTGTGTGAATATTTTATTGAATATTTTTGCATTAATGTTTATGAGGGAAATTGTTCTGAAATTCTATTTTCTGTTACAAAACAACTTCTACTGGTGAAAATGCACAATTATGGTAGTTGGTCCCAACTGATACATATAAAAAAAACAACTCTTGAACCTACAAATTAAGGACAATTGTATAAGGAGAGGGGACTGTAAGAGAAAAAGAAGCGAGGAGTTTGCTGACAGATTTTGTCTCCTAGAAATATCAGAAGCTATACCCATGAAGTCTCACCAATATTGTTGCCTAAACATGACCTGGTCAACACCAATGAACAAGCCAATGTGAATGGGGGAAAACTCGCCAGTCCTTAAGCTAATCAAAGAACTACAGGCTAAGAGTAGAAGAAATAGTCTTCCCAAGAGGAGAGCTATTGATTGCTAACTTTACTGAAAATGAAAATCACTGCTAGAAGTTTTCTTGTGAAATCTTGAGGCTGTCTTTTACTATATGTGCTGTAATCGGCAAATAGAGATAATTTGACTTCTTTTCTCGCTTCTCTTTAACTGGATTTTTTTTTTTTTTGTCTTCTCACTCAAGCTAGCACAACCCTGTTTTATTAGGTACTAGCGCAAACAGACATGTAGATCAATGAAACAAAACAGAACCTTAAACATGAATGAACATAACAGCACCCATCCGATGTGTGACAGATTGTTAAAAATACATGCTATAGAAAAGGCAGCATTTTCAACAAACGTGTGCTGGAAAAATTTGATATCCACATGTAGAGGAATATGTTTAGATCCATATCTGTCACCATGAACAAAAATAAACTACAAATAAATCAAATGATGAAAATCCATATATATATATATATGCGGTATCCTACTAGATATACGTAAAGGACTTTCTACATGGAACTTTATTCTGCCAGGAATTAAGGCCACAAATTGAAAAATGCACTTCATAAACTTCAAAATGTTCTGTACAGGAATGGAAAAGTAACGCAAATGAAGAGAAAGCTCAAAAGTGGGAAAGAATATTTTCCTATTATACATCTGAAAGATAACTGATGTCCAGAATATATAGAATATATAAAGAATCCAATAAACAAATAACCCAGTCAATAATTGGTTTATGGATCTGAATAGAGAATTCCTAAGGAAAAATGAAAGAAATATCAGCAGCTAAGAAGTATCCTTTAAAATGTTCAGCATTCCTAGAAATCAGGGATTTCTAATTTTATACTTTATGTATTCTGCCAAAGAATGGAAAACACCGTGAAAACACCTGACAGCAAATGCTGGTGATGCTGTAGGGAGAAAGACATTCATCTTCACTGTTCATGGGATTGCAAGTTTTTCCAGCCACTCTGGAAACCAGCATAGAGTAACCTCTAAAAGTAGTCAGAACTACCAGATTATCCAAGTACACTAATCCTTGGCATATGATCAAAGGACTTGACATCCTACCCTACAGGCGGTTTTCAAACATATCCACTTGCTGCTCTATTCACAATAGCTAGGAAATGAAAACCACATAAATGTGGTTTCACTGATGAATATGTAGCACATAGACACAATAAAATTCTACTCACCTCTTGAGAAAATGAAATAATGAAATTTACAGTAAATCAATGGAGCTAGAAAATATTACTGGGTAAAGTAACCCAGACACAGAAAAATGAATTCTACATGTTCTATTATTTGTGGATCTTTTGGATGTGAATATTTAGATGTGAGTATAGAACCTGGACTAGCCAAAGAAACCAAGAAAGTAAAAAGGTACCATGTTGGAGGAAGGAATAGCTCTAGGAGAAGGATAATAGGACCGAGATGACATGAAGCGAGAACTGGGGAAAATGAGAGAGGTATAAATATTTTTCTTATATATCAAAACTGAAACATAAAAATATATGCTTTTGTATCAGCGAATGTAGGAAAAATATCAACAAATAAACAGAGTTATCATTTTCAATGTCTGATTATCTCATGTTACTGGATCAATAAAATATTCATAGTCACATATAAATTGATATAACACATTTCATCTCTAAAATTTATTTCTTTAATTTCAGTAAAATCATTATTGAAATATGGTATAGCTATGTTTTCAGGCAACCTTGTTTCTTTTGTAGACAAAGTCAATTAGGCAGACTTCTGCAGTTACTATAATTCTAATATATATCAAGAATGACAACTTGTTTTTTTTTCTTTTTTTATTTTATTTTTTTAATTTTTTTAATTTTATTTTTTCTTATCAGTTACATTTTATTAACTCTGTATCCCAGCCATGTCCCGATCCCTCATTCCCTCCCAGTCCTTCCCTCCCTCATCTCCACCGTGCCCCTTGCCAAGTCCACTGATAGGGGGAACCTCCTCCCCATTCATCCGATCCTGTTTTATCAGGTATCTTCAGGACTGGCTGCAAAGCTCTCCTCTGTGGCCTAACAGGACTGCTCCTCCCTTGGGGGGTAGGGAGGCCAAAGAGCCAGTCATTGAGTTCCTGTTAGAAATAGTCCTTGTTCCCCTCACTATGGGAAACCAATTGGTTACTGAGCTACCACAGGCTACATCTGAGCAGAGGTTCTAGGTTATATCCATACATGGTCCTTGGTTGAATGTCAGTCTCAGAAAAGACCCTGTTCCCAGATATGTTTGGTCCTTGTGGAGCTCCTATCCTTTCCTCATCAGACTAACTCCCCGAGGAATGGGTACAGAAATTGTGGTATTTTTACACAATGGAATACTACTCAGCAATCAAAAAGGAGGAAATCATGAAATTTGCAGGCAAATGGTGGGACCTAGAAAAGATAATCCTGAGTGAAATATCCCAGAAGGAGAAAGACAAACACGGTATATACTCACTTATATAGACCTATAAGATATGATAAACATAATGAAATCTATACACCTAAAAAAGATAATCAAGAGAGCGGACATGGGGTAAGATTATCAATCCTCGTTTTGAAAGACAGATGGGATGCACATTAAACATTGACAGGAGTCTACTGAGCGCATTTGAAAAACTCTAACTAGCAGTGTTTTCAAAGCAAAGACTCATGACCAAACCTTTGGCAGAGTACAGGGAATTATAAGAAAGAATGACAACTTGTAATCATTTATTATTGTTTGAGAAATACAAAGTGAGATCATCAATACAATAAATATCATATAAAGTAGTGATATATAATAAATTTACATATATTATTTAAACCTAGGACTATGGATGATAAATTATTACAATTGCTGAAATATTCAAAATATTTTAATTTGATTGCATAATCAACCATCTAAGGATGGTTT
Organism: Psammomys obesus; assembly: GCF_907164565.1. Taxonomy (NCBI): domain Eukaryota; kingdom Metazoa; phylum Chordata; class Mammalia; order Rodentia; family Muridae; genus Psammomys; species Psammomys obesus. The sequence goes on from NW_026592118.1 coordinate 27,337,675, forward strand.
TTGCTTTGTGCGACTGGAACTGAACCATGGCCTGGAGCATTCTAAGCAAACGCTTGACCACTGAACAGCATTATAACCCCAGCATGTTTTGCAATTTCATTTAAATTAATATCTTTAGCCGTAAAAGTATCTTTAAACTCTTTATTCAAGCCCATCAATGCTGGAACATACAGAGAAAACACAAAGGCGCCCACAAGATTGCTGTACGATTTGTTCAAAACTTTATCTAAATTATAGAATGATCTAGAAAGAGCAGAAATTATTTCAGTTGAATTTTGTTCAGGTTTGTTCGTTTAAAATGTTTATTGCTACTACTTCACCTGACTGTTCTGCTGCATCTCCCTCAGACCTGCTCTAAATTAAGTATGATTACTTCAGTAGCATCTGGCCCAAATTCTCACCGAGCACCAAGTGAAAGTGTCATGTCATATCTGTTATGTGATTTGTCAAGACATTCAGCCTTTGCACAGCAAGGTCAGATGTTATCTTTAACTTGTTCCAAAACAGAAAATCATTCCAGGCATAATTGAGGTCACATTTCACAAGAATATATTCACACAGCATTGCCAAATAAGCTTCAAATCTGTTACAAGCATCTTGACCAAAATTAATGGCTACTCTACCTTATCCTGAACATCATTATAACAAATTTGTCTTCATCACATTTCAGGTCAATGGTTATTAGAGAAAATCACATTTGTAATTTTCCTCTCAAGTCGAACTTGTACTTTCTGTAACTGATGTGTAATCAATTAACTAGCAATTAATTTTACTTCCTTGTTTTGTTGTTGTGGTAATTAAATAATGTGTAAAATAAGTTATGTGCTCAGCAATATTGTATAGTATAGTCTCATTAACAGACTATGTATTTCACAGATATTTTGCCTTTAATTTCTCTTCTCACCTGATTTAACTATCTCACTTGATTTTTTTTAATTCTAAACAATTTTTTATTATGTTTGCTTTTAATCTGTCTCACATATTGTCCTACTAAATTTTCTATTTCAAAATAACACTTATTATATCTATTTTCACTCTTTTATAGCCCTAAAAAGATGATTATTATTAGATAAATATCACATGCACACTAACCTCTCAGTAACGTGGCACCCATGTTCCTTATGTTCACTGGTCCTTCAGTAGTAGCTATTATTTATGCTTTTTCGAATATTTTCACTGGAAGGAAAATGTTCTGCTCCAGATACCATTTTATACATCCATCTGCAAAGATAAGCATAGATAGGTGAACTGACGGAAGTCATGTTTTACTGACATTATATTCCAGATAAGAACATTAAACTTTAATTTGTCTGAATGGAAGATAAACAAGATATTTGGTATTATATTCTTTTTAAACAAATAAAGTGTGTGTATTTAAGATATAAGTATTAAAAAGCTCTGATTACTATAGTGGGGGAAATCATTATACCTATTACTCAACTTCCTCTCCCACAGAAAGAGTAGCTATTGTATACTGAAGCAAAAATCCTGACTGCAGTAAACTACTGTTAATTAAAGTGTTCATCCTATACACAGATCTTGCCACTTATTCATCTTACATGTTTGCTATTTTGTATCATTAGCCATCCATGTCCTCGCTTTTTGTCTGTCTTTCATTTTCTCTCTATAAATTTGACTTTTTAAAAAGTTCCATATATAAGTGAAATTATGCAATATTTTCTTTCTAAATATCCTTATATGTTGTGACAAATGTCAGAATGATATTCTTTCCAAATTGTAATATTTTATTGTATTTAAAAACAGTACTTGAATAAGACCTTAATCAGGATTTATATATTTTTTAAATATCACATAGCATGGTCTGGCCCACAGACAGAAGTGAGTTGGGTGTGGACCCCAAATCCACTGTCTTCCATCCTGCTGAGACCTGTGAAAAGACAGAGCAGTGTTCAGTTTGGAAATCTCTCCATCTGTTTCCAATCTTCCTGTCCCACCTGGGACGCAGACAGCTAACCCAATGTGGGACCATCAGAACTGCTAACACCAGAGACAACCACACGTCTAGAGGCCAGCAGAAGAATACAAGAAACAAAACTCAGGGCTATCTGATGCCACCGGAAACCAGCAGTCCTACTACAAGCACTGGAGTTACTACCACACCGGACACACTAGAAAAAGATTTTAAATCTGAGGTTATGAAAATGATAGAGGATTTAAAAAAGGAAAATAAATGCCTCAAAGAAATACAGGAAAATACAATCAAACAGGTAAAATAATTGAATAAATCCCTTAATGAAATACAGGAAAATGCAAGCAAACAGAAGAAAAAAATGAATAAAATTGTTCGAGACCTAAAAACGGAACTAGTGGCAATAAAGAAAACACAATCTGAGGCAGTCCTAAAAATGGAAAACCTAGGGAAGAGAACAGGAACTGCAGACACAAGCATCACCAACAGAATACAAGAAATGGAAGAAAGAATCTCAGGATTAAAATATATTGAAGAAATAGATACATCAGTCAAAGAAAATATTAAGTCTAAAAATAACCTGACACAAAACATCCAAGAAGTCTGGGACACTATGAAAAGATCAAACCTAAGAAAAATAGGAAGAGAAGAAAGAGAAGACTTCCATCTCCAAGATTTGGAAAATATTTTCAACAAAAACATAGAAGATAACTTTCTCAACCTAAAGAAAGATATGACTATACACATTCAAGAAGCTTGCAGAACACCAAAGAGATTGGAACAGAAACGAAAATAATGTTGCCACACACTAATCAAAACACTGAATGTACAGAAGAAAGAAAGATGACTAAAAGCTGTAAAGGAAAAAGGCCAAGTCACATATAAAGGCTAACCTGTCAGAATTACATCTGACTTCTCATTAGAACCTCAAGATCCAGAAGGACCTTGACAGATATCTTACAGACTCTAAGAGAACACAGATGTCAGCACCAACTACTATACCCAGCAAAACTTTCAGTCACCATAAAGGGAGAAAAAAAGATATTCCATGAAAAATAATAAATCTAAACAGTACTTATCCACAAATCCAGCCCTACAGAAGATACTAAATGAAAAGCATCAACCCAAGGAGGCCAACTACACCTAGGAAAACATAGGAAATAAATAACCCCACAACCATAAAACCAAAAGAAGGGAAGTTTGGCCTGGTCCACCTGGCCCACAAACACACAGACATACACACACACATACACACACACACACACACACACACACACACACACTGTACCACCAGCAACATCAAACGAACAGAGTAAAAACCACTGGCAATTAATATCTCTCAACATCAATGGCTTCATTCAACTCCCCCATAAAAAGACACAGGTTAACAGAATGGGTGCAAAAACAATACCATCATTCTGCTGCATACAAGATACACAGCTCAGCAATAAAGATGTACATTACCTCAGCATAAAGACATCGAAAAGCATTTTCCAAGCAAACAGATCAAAGAAGGAAGCTAGAGTAGCCATTCTAGTATCTAATAAAATAGCTTTCAACCAAAATTACTCAAAAGAAATAGAGAAAGACACTTCCTATTCATTCAAAGAAAAAAAACCACCAAGACGTCTTAATTCTGAACATCTATGTACCAAATGAAATGGCACCCACATTTGTAAAAGAAACATTACTAAAGCTTAAATCATACACCCAACCCCACACATAATAGTGGAAGACTTCAACACCCCACTCTTTCCAATGGACTGATCATTAAGACAGAAACTAAATGGGGAAACAAAGAAACAGATGTCATGAATCAAATGGCCCTAATACATATCTATAGAACAGTTCACCCAAACACAAAAGAATATAGCTTCTTTTTAGCACCTCACAGAACCTTCTCCAAAATTGACCATTTACTGGGCCAAAAAGCAAGCCTCAACAGATACAAGAAGATTGAAGTAACCCTTTGTATCTTATTAGACCACCATGGATTAAAGCTGGAACTCAATAACAGAAACAACAAAAAGCCTATAAACTCATGGAAACTGAATAACTCTCTACTCAAGCACCAATGGGTCATGGATGAAATAAAGAAAAAAAATTTTTAAAAACTCTGGTATTCAAAGAAAATGAAGGCACAACATACCCAAACTTATGAGACACAATGAAAGCAGTGCTAAGAGGAAAGTTCATAGCACTAAGTGCTTCACAAAGATTGGAGAGATCTTATTCTAGCAATTTAGAAACACACTGAAAACTCTAGAACAAAAAGAGGAAAACATAGTAAAAAGAAGTAGAACGGAGGAAATAAACTCAGGGCTGAAACCAACAAAGTGGAGACAAAGAGAACAATACAATGAATCAGTGAAACCAAGAGCTAGTTATTTGAGAAAATCAACAAGATAGACAAAAACTTAGCCAAACTAACTGAAAAGCAGAGGGAGAGTACCCAAATTAACAAAATCAGAAATGAAAAGGGGGACATAACAATGGACAATGAAGAAATCCAAAATAATTATTAGGTGCTACTTCAAAAGTCTATATTTCACAAAATTGAAAAATACATTTTTGAGGCGGGGCAAGATGGAGGCGCCAGGAGGACTCTCATTCTGAGGAGCAGCACAGCAGGATTGGCACAGTGACCAGCAATCAGAACTCGCGGCCATAAAACACAAGTAATTGTGTTTCACAGGTGAGAGGATACCCCAGGTGGGGGATTCAATCAGCTTTAACTCACCCGGCTAAACCGCGGAAGAGATCCCTGTTCCACCAGGCGCTTGGTCGCCAGCCCAGAGCTACCCGCCAGCGCGATCTGGTCACGGTCCCAGACTGAACTGTGGGCCCACAACACCATAGACTGGATTTCCCAGTTGAGAGATAACCCCACGGAGCAGGAAACAATTGGGACCGACCCCAGGTTACCCAGACATCCCCTGGAAAAGACTCGGGTTCCGCAGGTGCCCCAGGAGCCAGTGCGGACCCAGAGCCGGGACACAGGCACCTGCCTGCGCAGAGCCCCTGCCTGCGCGCCTGATTCGCCGCCTCAGATAGAACTGTGGGCACCAGGGCACCAGGGCACCAGGGCACCAGGGCACCAGACTGTGTGTCTCTGGCAGGAGGAAACCCCCAGCGGAGGGGGTCAGCAGCTCTAACGCTTAGGACACCCAGCACCAAAACACTTCCTGGACTCACGCAGACTCTAGTGCAGGCAGAAGCGCTGTGCTCTGCCGCTATTATTGAGTTCCCCTAGGGCACTGGGACACACAGCTGCATCCTCAGACCTACAAAAGCCAGAGAGCCATTACAGCAGCCCTCAGATACTGTGCCAAGGATCAACCAGTTATCCCTAGCTAGACTGTCAAAACTGTGGGAATCTTTGGTCCTTCAAGAGGGCTGCACCCACAGCGTCTGGACCAGAGCAGTGCCTGCAGCCGCCATCCCAGACAGAGACACACAGCTTCTGGTCCAGAGTGAGGCACCCAGCCTCCAGACCAGAGCAGTGCCCCCAGGCGCCAACTCAACCTAGGTGCACATTCTCCAGGTCCAGAGCGGAGCATTCAGCCTCTGGCCCAGAGACTTGCTGAGTGCACCTCCCACTTTCCCGGACAGAACTGTGCACCCCAGGATAACAGACTGAGTTTCCCTGTTGGGAGAAAACCCCACAACTAGGGAATCAGCAGTTTCTTCAAGAGGACTGTACATGGAAATTTAGTGAGCAGCAGCACACTAAATTTATAATAAGAAACCCAGCAGTGGGGCAGCTGTCTTGAGAAATTCTATGGGTAAGAGGAGATTCCCCCTGCCTAACATAGACCACAGCTACTACTCAGGGCTATAAACCTGTGGTGAGCAGTGGCAACTCCTGAGAAACACTGGCCATACAGTGACCATAACCAAAAAGCAGAGAAGGACTCCTTCAGGAAAAATCATCTTTCGGCCAAGGGGATACTCCCTACCTCAGGACACCAGGAAGCACAGAAACTAACAGCCAAAACCTAAATCAGCCCAGTGGGTAAAGGTCAGCGTAAAGGCTCAACCAACAAAAGACAAAGCAATATGGCATCTCCAGAACCCAGCCATCCAGGGGCGAACAGCCCTGAACAATGCAGCATAATAGAAAATCAAGAAGATGACCTTACATCTATGTTGATGAAGAGGATAATAGAGGAAACACATAAAATACATAAAGAATTAGAGGAAGATAAAACCAAACAGATCATGGCTATCCGTAAAGAAATGGAGGAAGATAAAGACAAGCAGATTAGGGCCATCCATGAAGAAATACGGGAAGATGCAGCCAAACAGCTTGTGGCCTTCAGAGAAGAAATAATTAAATCACTGAAAGAAATCAAAGAGACAGAGTTGAAGGAACTAAAAGAAAAAGAGGAAAATACAAGCAGACAGGTGAAGGAAGTAAACAAAACAACTCAAGACCTGAAGATAGAACTAGAAAAATTAAAGAAAACACAAATGGAGGAAATAATGGAGAGGAAGAATTTAGGGAAGAAAACAGGAACTACAGAGGTAAGCATAACCAACAGAATACAAGAAATGGAAGAATGAATCTCAGGTGTAGAAGATACAATGGAAGAAATCGATGTATCTGTCAAAGAAAATGTTAAATCCAAAAAATTCCTGACACAGACCGTCCAAGAAATCCAAGACAACATGAAAAGACAAAACCTAAGAATAATAGGAATAGAGGAAAAAGAAGACTCCCTTCTCCAAGGCCCAGAAAATATTTTCAACAAAATCATTGAAGAAAATTTCCCCAGGTTAAAGGAGAAGCCAATAAGGATACATGAGGCCTACAGAACACCCAACAAATTTGACCAGAAAAGAAAATCCTCCCGCCACATAATAATCAAAACAGTAAGTATACAGAACAAAGAAAAAATACTAAAAGCTGGAAGGGAAAAAGGCCAAGTAATATATAACGGCAAACCCATTAGAATCACACCTGACTTTTCAACAGAAACTATGAAAGCCAGAAGGGCTTGGACAGATATCATGCAGACCCTAAGAGAACACAGATGTCAACCCAGGCTACTATACCCTGCAAAACTCTCAGTCCTCATAGACGGAGAAAACAAGATATTCAATGACAAAAACAAATTTCAACAATACCTACACACAAATCCAGCATTACAGAAGACACTGGAAGGGAAAATACAACCCAAGAAAATTAGCTTCTGTCAAGAAAACACAGGAAATAATTAACCTTACTACAGCAAAACAAAAAGCAACCAAGCACACAACCTTATGAACACAGCCAACATCAAAATCAAAGGATCTAACAGCCACTGGTCATTAATCTCTCTCAACATCAATGGACTCAACTCTCCAGTAAAAAGACACAGATTAACAGAATGGATATGTAAACAAAACCCAGCAATCTGTTGCATACAAGAAACACACTTAAGACACAAAGATAGACATTACCTGAGGGTAAAAGGTTGGAAGACAACTTTCCAAGCAAATGGACCCAAGAAACAAGCAGGAGTAGCCATTCTAATATCTGATAAAATAGACTTTCAACCAAAATTAATAAAAAGAGATGAGGAAGGACACTTCATACTCATCAAGGAAAAATTCCACCAGGAAGACATCACAATCCTGAACATCTATGCCCCAAATACAAGAGCACCCACATTTGTAAAAGAAACATTGATAAAATTTAAACCACATATAGATCCCCACACATTAATAGTGGGAGACTTCAACACCCCACTCTCAACAAAGGACAGGTCAACAAAACAGAAATTAAACAAAGAAACAATATCTCTGACAGAGGTCATGAATCAAATGGACCTCACAGACATTTACAGAACTTTACACCCAAACACAAAAGAATTTACCTTCTTCTAAGCACCTCATGGAACCTTCTCCAAAATAGACCATATAGTTGGTCACAAAGCAAGCCTCAACAGATACAAGAAGACTGAAATAATCCCTTGTATCCTGTCTGATCACAATGGAATAAAGCTGGACTTCAACAACAACAGAAATAGAAAAAGCCTACACACACATGGAAAGTGAACAACTTGTTACTAAATGACAGCTGGGTCAGGGAAGAAATAAAGAAAGAAATTAAAGCCTTTCTAGAACTCAATGAAAATGAAGACACAACATACCCAAACTTGTGGGACACAATGAAAGCAGTGCTAAGAGGAAAGTTCATAGCACTAAGTGCCTTCAAGAAGAAATTCGAGACAGCTCATTCAAGCAACTTAATGGCCCACTTAAAAACCCTAGAAAAAGAAGAAGCAGACACACCAAGAAGGAGTAGACGGCTGGAAATAATCAAACTCAGGGCTGAAATCAATCAATTAGAAACAAATAAAACAATTCAAGGAATCAATGAATCCAAGGGCTGTTTCTTTGAGAAAATCAACAAGATAGACAAGCCCTTAGCCAAGCTAACTGAAAGGCAGAGAGACACAGTCCGAATCAACAAAATCAGAAATGAAAAGGGGGACATAACTACAGATACTGTAGGACTTACTTCAAAAGTCTATATGCCACAAAATTTGAAAATCTAAATGAAATGGACAATTTTCTTGATTGATTTGACTTACCAAAGCTGAATCATGACCAGGTAAATCAATTAAATAGTCCTATATCCCCCAAAGAAATAGAAGCAGTCATCAAAAGTCTCCCATCCAAAAAAAGCCCAGGACCAGATGGCTTCAGCGCAGAATTCTACCAGACCTTCAAAGAAGAGCTAACTCCAATTCTCTTTAAACTATTCCACAAAATAGAAACAGAAGGAACATTACCAAACTCATTCTATGAAGCCACAATCACCCTGGTACCTAAACCTCACAAAGACTCAACAAAGAAAGAGAATTTCAGGCCAATCTCCCTTATGAACATTGATGCAAAAATACTTAACAAAATACTTGCAAACCGAATCCAAGAACACATCAAAGATATTATGCACTATGACCAAGTAGGCTTCATCCCAGGTATGCAGGGGTGGTTCAATATATGGAAATCCATCAATGTGATCCACCATATTAACAAACTGAAAGAAAAAAACCACATGATAATCTCCCTAGATGCTGAAAAAGCATTTGACAAAATCCAACATCCATTCATGTTTAAAGTACTGGAGAGATCAGGGATACAAGGCACATATCTAAACGTAGTAAAGGCAATATACAGCAAGCCTATAGCCAACATCAAACTGAACGGAGAGAAACTTAAAGCAATCCCACTGAAATCAGGGACAAGACAAGGCTGCCCACTCTCTCCATATCTCTTCAACATAGTGCTAGAAGTCCTTGCTAGAGCAATAAGACAGTTGAAGGAGATCAAGGGGATACAGATGGGAAAGGAAGAAGTCAAATTATCACTATTTGCAGATGATATGATAGTATATATGAGTGACCCCAAAAACTCTACCAGGGAACTCCTACAGCTGATAAACACCTTCAGCAAAGTGGCCGGATACAAAATTAACTCAAAAAAAAATCAGTAGCACTCCTGTATACAAAAGACAAAAGGGCTGAGAAAGAAATTAGAGAAACAACACCATTCACAATAGCCACAAATGACATAAAGTACCTTGGTGTAACCCTAACCAAGCAAGTCAAAGACTTGTATGAAAAAAATTTCAAGTCTCTAAAGAAAGAATTAGAGGAAGATATGAGAAGATGGAAAGATCTCCCATGCTCATGGCTTGGCAGGATTAACATAGTAAAAATGGCCATCTTACCAAAAGCAATCTACAGATTTAATGCAATTCCCATCAAATTGCCAACACAATTCTTTACAGACCTGGAAAGAAAAATTCTCAACTTTGTACGGAATAACAAGAAACCGAGAATTGCTAAAACAATCCTCTACAATAAAATATCTTCTGGAGGTATCTCCATCCCTGATCTCAAGCTGTACTATAGAGCAACAGTTATAAAAACTGCATGGTACTGGCATAGAAACAGAATGGTGGATCAATGGAATCGAACAGAAGACCCAGAAATAAACCCACACACTTACGGACACCTGATTTTTGACAAAGATGCCAAAACCATACAATGGAAAAAAGATAGCATCTTCAACAAATGGTGCTGGTCCAACTGGATATCTACATGTAGACAAATGAAAATGGATCCATACTTATCACCCTGCACAAAACTGAAGTCCAAGTGGATCAAAGACCTCAACATAAAACCAGACACATTAAATCGGCTAGAAAAAAAAGTGGGGAATACCCTAGAACTCATTGGTACAGGAGAAAACTTCCTGAACAGAACACCAACAGCACAGGCTCTAAGAGCAACAATCAATAAATGGGACCTCATGAAATTGAAAAGCTTCTGTAAAGCAAAGGACACCATCATCAAAACAAAGCGACTGTCTACAGATTGGGAAAGAATCATCACCTACCCTTTATCTGACAGAGGACTCATATCCAATATATATAAAGAACTAAACAAGCTGAAAAGCAATAAACCAAGTAATCCACTTAAAAAATGGGGAACAGAGCTAAAGAGAGAATTCTCTGTAGAGGAATATCGAATGGCAGAGAAGCACTTAAAAAATGCTCAACCTCATTAGCCATTAGGGAAATGCAAATCAAAACAACCCTGAGATTTCACCTTACACCCATCAGAATGGCCAAGATGAAAAACTCAAGGGACAACACATGCTGGAGAGTTTGTGGAGAAAGGGGAACCCTTCTCCACTGCTGGTGGGAATATAAACTGGTACAACCACTCTGGAAATCAATCTGGTGCTTTCTCAGACAACTAGGAATAGCGCTTCCTCAAGATCCAGCCATACCACTCCTAGGTATATACCCAAAAGAGGTGCAAGTACACAAAAAGGACATTTGCTCAACCATGTTTGTAGCAGCTTTATTTGTAATAGCCAGAAGCTGGAAACAACCCAGATGCCCCTCAACTGAAGAATGGATGCAGAAACTGTGGTACATCTATACAATGGAGTATTACTCAGCAATGAAAAATAAGGAAATCATGAAATTTGCAGGTAAATGGTGGGACCTGGAAAGGATCATCCTGAGTGAGTTGTCCCAGAAGCAAAATACACACATGGTATATACTCACTCATATAAACATACAATATAGAATAAACCCACTAAAATCTGTACTTTTAAACAAACTAAGCACAAGAGAGGACCCTAACTAAAATGTTCAATCCCCATCCTGAAAGGCAAAGAGGATGGACATCAGAAGAAAACGAAAATAGGAAACAACCTCAGAACCTGCTACAGAGGGCCTCTGAAAGCCAGAAGGAAACAGGAAACAACCTTGAAACCTGCCAGAGAGGGCCTCTGAAAGCTTCTGCAGTATAGACTGTCAAAGCAGATGCTGAGCCTGATGGCCAACTGATGGGCAGAGTGAATGGAATTTTATGTAAGAAGTGGGAAATAGTAAGAGGTGGAGGGGACGGGAACTCCACAAGGAGAGCAACAGAACAAGAAAATTTGAACACAGGGAACTTCCCAGAGACTCATACTCCAACCAAGGACTATTCGTGGAGATGACCTGGAACCCCTGCACAGGTGTAGCCCGTGGCAGTTCAGTGTCCAAGTGGGTTACATAGTAATGGGAAGAGGGACTGCCTCTGACATAATCTGATTGGCCTGCTCGTTGATCACTTCCCTCTGAGGGGGGAGCAGCCTTACCAGGCCACAGTAGAGGACAATGCAGCCACTTTTGATGAGAACTGATAGACTAAGATCAGAAAGGAGAGAAGAACCTCCCCTATTAGTGGACTTGGGGAGTGGCATGCATGCAGAAAGGGGAGGGAGGGTGGGATCGGGAGGGGAGGAGGGAGGGGCTTATGGGGTATACAAAATGAATAAAGTGTAATTAATAAAAAAATTTAAAAAAAACTAGGAAAAAAAAGAGAAAAATACATTTTTAGAAAGGACAATTTTCTTGGTAGATTTCATCTACCAAAGTTAAATCAAGATAAGGTAAATAGTTTAAACAGTCCTATAACCCCTAAGGTAATAGAAGAAGTCATTAAAATCTCCCATTTAAAAAAAAAAAAAAGCCCAGACGGCATTAAAAGTAGAGCTAATGTTGATATTCCTCAAACTTTTCCACAAAACAGAAACAGAAGGTATACTGCCAACTCATTCTCTGAAGCCACAGTCACCCTGATACCTAAAATACACAAAGACAATTTAAGACCATTCTCACTCATGAATCCAAGTACACATCAAGTACATCATCTACCGTGATCAAGTAGGATTCGTCCCAGAGATACAGGGATGGTTCAACATACAATGTAATACACCAAATAACAAACTCAAAGAAAAAAAAATCCTCACCTATCAATGGACTTGGAAGAGGGCAGGGAGGAGATGAGGGAAGAAGGCTGGGATTGGGAGGGAAAGAAGGAGGGGGCTACGGCTCTGATACAAGTGAATGACCTGTGATTAAAATAAAGTAAAATAAATCTAAAAAATAATAAAATAATCACATGATCATTGTCTTAGATGATGAACAAGGCTTTAACAAAATCCAACACACCTTCCTGATGAAAGTCTTGGAGAGATCAGGGATACAAGGCACAAACCTGAATGTAATAAAGGCTAAATACAACAGGCTGATAGCCAACATCAAACTAAATGGTGGTAAACTCAAAGCAATTCCAGTAAAATCAAGGATAGACAAGGCTGTCCACTCTCTCAATATCTCTTCAATATAGTACTCAAAGTTCTAGCTAGAGAATAAGACAACTAATGTAGTTCAAGGGGATATGAGTTGGGAACGAAGAAGTCAAAGAATCTCTGCAGTTAGTAGGATAGTACACTAGTAGGATAGTGACTCCAAAAATTCCACCTGAGAACTCCTCCTACAGCTGATAAACATCTTTAGCAAAGTGGCTGGATACAAAATGAATTCATAAAAATCAGTAGCCTTGAGAGCTCTGTAGCATTAGATGTGATCAATTACTGTAGACATGTATAGAATTCTAAAGAATAAAGAAAAAAACTTTTTAAAGATCACATTAAGAAAAATTTTAACCATTTTGTTAATTTTTGGGCTTTTTAACAACTAGCCAAGTTAATTCTGATATTTTCTTACATGTTCATCATTGTAGTTTTGCTGTTACAAATCATTAAATGTCCAGCACTTAAAAAAAATTTCAGTAGCCTTGTTGTATACAAATGACAAATGGGCTGAGAAATAAATTAGGGAAACTACACCCTTAACAATAGCCAGAAATAATATAAAGCATCATGATGTGACTCTAACCAAGCAAGTGAAAGACCTGTATGACAAGAACTTTAAGTCTTTGAAGAAAGAAATTGAAGAAGATATCGTAAGATAGAAAGATGTCCCGTGCTCTGGGACTGGTAAGATTAACACAGTAAGAAATGGCCATCTTACCAAAAGCAATCTACAGATTCAATGCAATACCCATCAAAATACTAACACAATTCTTTACAGACCTTGAAAAAAGAATTCTAAACTTCATATGGGAAAAAACAGAAACAAATAAACATGAAAAAAATAGAACAGCTAAAACCATCCTATACAACAAAAGAACTTTTGGAGGTATCTACATCCCTGACTTCAAGCTATAATATAGAGCAATAATAATAAAAATTGTATGGTACTAGCACAGAAATAGACTGTGCTAGTTGATCAATGGAATAAATTCAAGATCCCAGAAATAATCCCACATACCTAAAAAAAACCGCTTGATTTTTGACAAAAGAGCCAAACCATACAATGGAAAAAAGAAAGCATCTTCAACAGATGGTGCTGGTCTAACTGGATGCCTACATGTATAAAATGCAAATAGATACATGGTTTATCACTCAACTCCATGTGGATCAAAAACCTCAAGATAACTCCAGATACACTAAATCTATTAAAAAAGAAAGTGGGGAAAAGTCTTAAACTCATTGGTACTGGAGACAACTTCCTGAAAAGAATGCCAATAGTTTAGGCTATACGATCAACAATTAATAAGTGAGACCTCATGAAATTGAAAACCTTCTGTAAGACAAGGGACACTGTCAGTACAATGAAAGTACAATCCACAGATTGGAAAAAAGATCTTCACCAGTCCTACATCTGATAAAGGGCTAATATCAAATATATATAATGAAGTCAAGAAGGTTTATATTTTCACCAAACCTACTATATTTAGGGTTGTTAAACACCTTTACCTCCATTTCAATCCCAGACCTTTGATAGGAGATTAGTAGGGAAAAGGGCTATAGACCTCATTTATCTACATTCTGATGATTTAGATAGATGCATTTTTAGGGGATTACCAAACTCAGTCATCAGGATACCAGCAGTCCAGTCTAATGGCCAACCAAGCAGCAACATGGTTCAGAAGATCTGGACAAGTCAGTGAAAGCCACAAGACTCAGTGAGACTCCCCAAGAAATTCTCTGAGAAGTCAAGTGTTGAAGCATGAAGATCAACACAATGATGTCTATCCAAAAAGCCCTCATCATTGTGTGGGGGCTTCTATAGATTTGCTATCCTCTGTGTCCACCCACCGATGTTCTCATCCTGCCAAACTTGTGCCCCTCATAAGAAAAAGCTCACAATAAAATATCACAAGCCAACCTACAGCAAAACATCATGCCCGGATGGTATCAAAACATCACATGACAAAACTGAGTCTTCAAAGAAACCAGAAACTTCCACCTCAAAACACCAATAAAAAAAAAAAAAACACAATTAAAAATTATGGCACATAATTACACAGAATTCTTAACAGAGGAATCTCAAATGGCTGAGAAGCACATAAAGAAATGCTCAACGCTCTTAATCATCAGAATGGCTAAGGTCAAAACATCAAGTGACAGCACATGCTGGAAAGGATATGAAGAAAAGAGAACACTCCTCCCCTGCCTAATTAAATAAATAATAAATGAGAAAATGATCTTTTTAATTTCTGGTAGGTCTATCAAAAGATACTCACCATCATTAATTGCTAGAGGAATCTAAATCAAAATAACTGAGACACCTCTCTTCTTTCCTCAAAAATAAGATATAATAAGTGTTGAGAGTGTTTGGTAGATGAATAGATAGACAGACAGACAGACAGACAGACACACAACAGAAGCCACTTCTCCATAGTGCAGAAACGAAAACAACTGTGCTCATTGACCAATCATGGATAAAGCAGAGAAGGTGCATGTGTGCAACAGATACTATCTCAACTACAAAGTAGAATGAAATCCTCTCCCTTCCAAAAAAAAAAAAAAAAAAAAAATACAGGTCCTACATACTCTCACTCCTTTATAGAATCTTAAAAAAAATAAATAAATAAATTTAGAAAAGATCTCATAACTTGACAGCAGAATGTTAAATTACCAGAAGTTGGGGAGGGGTTGGGATTAGGAGAATGATGGGGACAGCTTGATCAGTGGGTGGTGAGTTACAGAGTGGCTGGGCACAAGCTCTGTGGTGTTTCAGTAAGGGAGGTATTTCAGTAGGAAAGGCAGCAGCCTACAGCACAGTTCTCACAAAGAGAAGAAAAGACTTTGAAATCTTCATTGTAAAATAATAATGAACGTTTGGGGAGACAGATGTTTACATGGGATCCCATTAATATGTTTAATTTTTATCATTTATGAATCAATTAGTAAATTATATATATATAAAGAAGGGAATATTAATCTGACTTTGGTTATGTCTTGCAATAAATATGCTCATAATCTGAAAAGCTATTTTCCATGAACCAAAGAAAAATAACCACATCATTTTATAGTTTCCCAGTTTATTGTGATAATTTTCTTATTGTTATTATTGCTCTTGTTGACTCTGACTTATTAAATTAATATGAATAATTATTGTTTTTATTCTTACAGTTTACATCAGGAATTAAAAATCTTTAATGAGTAAAATATATACAAATTGGAGTAATTTTATCTGATTTGCATAAACTATAGGTTTGGATCTGATGAGTTTTATTTTTCTCATTTTCATTGTTTTGATCAGCAATTAACATTCAAAGAGTAGCAGGTATGGTTTGTTATAATTGCAAATTTTATGAGCTTTAGGCTTACCAGCATAAAATTCTCACTTTTTTCTTCTAGGTTTTTAAAAATGAAATTAAATTGACTCCTTAAAACTTATCTTCTCCTGTCATAAGTTCAATGCACATCCCATTTGTCTTTCTAAATGAGGATTAATCACCTTCGCCTGTGTCCACTTTCTTGATTATCTTCTTTAGGTGTGTAGATTTCATTATGTTTATTATATCTTGTAGGTCTATATAAGCGAGTATATACCAAGTTTGTCTTTCTCCTTCTGGGATACTTCACTCAGAATGATCTTTTCTAGATCCCGTCTACCACAAAAGGCATCTGAAAGACTCTACCTAGCAGTGTTTCAAAGCAGACACTAAGACTCATAACCAAACCCTCGGCAGAGTGCAGGGAATCATATGAAAGAAGGGAAGTTAGTATGATATGGAAAGGATAGGAGCTCTACAAGGACCAAACATATCTGGGCACAGGGTCTTTTCTGAGACTGACACTCAACCAAGGACCATCTATGGATATAACCTAGAATTTCTGCTCGGATGTGGCCCGTGGTAGCTCAGTAACCAAGTAGTTTTCCAAAGTAAGGGGAACACGGACTATTTCTAACAGGATCTCAAGGGCAGGCTGTTAGGCCACAGAGGAGGACTTTGCAGCCAGCCCTGAAGATACCTGATAAAACAGGGTCAGATGAAAGGGGAGGAGGTCCTCCCCTATCAGTGGACTTGGAAAGGGGCAGGGAGGAGACCAGGGAGGGAGTGTGGGGTTGGGAAGGGAATGAGGGAGCGGGATACAACTGGGACACAGAGTTAACAAAATGTAACTAAAAAGAAAAAAATAATAATAAAAAAAAACAAACAAAAAAAAACCAAAACTTATCTTCTTCCTTTCAACTGTACTTCCTTTCTTAGTTCTAACTTACACTTTTCTTACTAGGTTAATTTATTTATTTTTTATAAACAAATAAAAATACAGTGCAATTATGTTCATAGTAAAAGGAATTGTATAATTTCCTCCTAAACATACATAATAAAATGATACACTTATCTTAACATCAGAAATATAAATGTAGAAAATCAAATGAAACTTTCTAGATTTAATATATTATTTTACTTTTGCAACATTTAAAATTAAATACTAATATTAAAGCAAAGTAAAAATTATAATTTAATTTACAATAAAATTAGTTAAATGAAACTAGCATATAAATTTAAGTTCTGAAATTTTAACTAATCTCTTTATTTTTAAAAAAGTAAAAATATTTTCAATGCTGCACTTTAACACTCATTTAATTGTAAAAATAAAAGAAATCAATATCCATTGAATGATTTTGGATTCTTTGTCAAAATTCAAGTATCCATAGATGTGTGGGTTTATTTCTGGGTCTTCTATTCAATTCCTTTGATTCACCATTCTGTTTTTATGCCAATACTATGCCGTTTTTATTACTATTACTCTGTAGTACAGCTTGAGATCAGGGATGGAGATACCTCCAGATGATCTGTTCTTGTACAGGATCTTTTTGGAAATCCTAGGTATTTTGTTTTTCCATATGAAGTTGATAATTTTTCTCTCAAGGTCTGTAAAGAATTGTAGTGGTATTTTGATAGGGATTGCATTGAATCTGTAGATTGCTTTTCACAGAATGGCCATTTTCACTATGTTAATCCTACCAATCCATGAGCATGGGAGATCTTTCCATCTTCTGATATCTTCTTTGATTTCTTTCTTCAGAGATTTGAAGGTTTTCTTCAAACAGGTCTTTCACTTGCTTGGTTAGAGACACAACAAGGAACTTTATGTTTTTAGTGGATCTCATGAAGGGTGTTGTTTCTTAATTTCTTGGCCCTTTTGTCTTTGGTATAAAGGAGAGCTTCTGATTTTTTGAGTTGATTTTGTATACAGTCATTTTGCTAAAGGGGTTTATCAGGTGAAGGAGTTCGCTGGTTGAATTTTCATTCATGTATACTATCATATCATCTGCGAGTAGTGATACTTTGACCTCTTCCTTTCCGATTTGTATCCCCTTGATCTCTTAGTTGTCTTATTGCTCTAGCTAGGACTTCAAGTACAATGTTGAAGAGATATGGGTCTTCAACAAATGGTGCAGGTCCAACTGGATGTCCACGTGCAGAAAAATGAAAATAGATCCATATTTATTACACTCCACAAAACTAAAATCCAAGTGGATCAAACACCTCAACATAAAACCAGACACATTAAATCGGTTAGAAGAATAATTGGGGAAGACCCTAGAACTCATTGTCACAGGAGACTACTTCCTGAACAGAGCACCAACAGCACAGCTAATAATATCAACAATCAAAAAAGGGGACCTCATGAAACTGAAAAGCTTCTGTAAAGCAAAAGACCCTGTAGTCAAAACAAAACGACAGCCCACAGACTGGGAAAGGATCTTCACCAATGCTATATCTGACAGAGGGATGATATCCAGAATATATAAAGAACTAAAGAAGTTAAAAGGCAACAAATCAAGCAATGCAATTAAAAACCGGGGTATGGAGCTAAACAGAGAATTCTCTGTAGAGGAATACAGAATGGCAGAGAAACACTTAAAGAAATGCTCAACATCCTTAGCCATCAGGGAGATGCTAATCAAAATGACCCTGAGATTTCACCTTACACCATCAGAATGGCTAAGATCAAAAACTCAAATGACAATACATGCTGGAGAGGTTGTGGAGAAAGGGAAACCTTCCTCCATTGCTAGTGGGAATGTAAACTTGTACAAGCACTTTGCAAATCAATCTGGCACTTTCTCAATGAGGAATAGTACCTCCTAAAAATCCGGCTATACCACTCCTAGGCATATATCCAAAAGTTGCTCAAGTACACAATAAGGACATTTGTTCAACCATGTTCCCAGCAGCTTTCTTTGTAATATCCAGAACCTGAAAACAAGCTGATGTCCCTCAAGGGAGGAATGGATACATAAATTGTGGTACATTTACACAATGGAATACTACACAGCAATTAAAAACAAGGAAATCATGAAATTTGGTGGGATCGGGAAAAGATCATCCTGAGTGAGGTATCCCAGAAGCAGAAAGAGACATATGGTATATACTCACTTATAGGTGGATACTAGACCTATAAGATAGGATAAACATACTAAAATCTGTACACCTAAAGAAGATAAACAAGAAGGAGTTCCCGGGGTAAGATGATCAATCCTCACTTAGAAAGACAAATAGGATGGACATTGGAAGTAAGAGAAAACAAGTAATAGGACAAGGAGCTAGAGGGTTTCTGAAAGACTCTACCTAGCAGTATATCAAAGCAAATGCTGTCACTCATAACCAAACCTTGGGCAGAGTGCAGGGAATCATATGAAAGATGGGGAAGTTAATATGACCTGGAGAAGACAGGAGGTCCACAAGGACCAAATATATCTGGGCACAGGGGTCTTTTCTGAGACTGATTCTCCAACCAAGGACCATGCATGGAGATAACCTAGAATCCCTGCTTGGATGTAGCCCATGGCAGCTTAGTATCTAAGTGCGTAACCTAGTAAGGGGAACAGGGACTGTCTCTGACATGAACTCAGTGGTGGGCTCTTTGACCCCTACCCTTCACCGAGGGAGGAGCAACCTTGCTAAGCCTCAGAGGAGGTCATTGTAGCCAGTCCAGATGAGACCTGATAAGCTAGTGCCAGATGGAAGGGGAGAAGATCTTCCCCTATCAGTGAACTTAGAGAGGGGCAGGGAGGAGATGAGGAAGGGAGGGTGGGATTGGGAAAGAACGAAGGAGGGGGCTACAGCTGGGATACAAAGTAAATAAACTCTAATTAATATAAAAAATAAAATTTAAAAAATCAATATCTCAATTTAATACTAGCGATATGAGCTTTTCAGCATCCCAAAATTTCTCCAAGCACCAGGTAAGACAGTTGTAATTAGGGTGTTCATTTATTATTATTGTGAATTGCAGTAGAAAAATAATTGAAAGTAAAAGCATAAACAGTGCACTAAGGACTATTAGAAATATTTAGAAAAAAAATTATACATAAATTAGTATAATAGATATTTATTCAGGACATGATACAATTATTCATGAAATAGGTATTCCAACTTATACCTACTCTTGCCAGACCTAAATACCCAAACCAGAACAATATATATCCAATTTAAAGTATAGTTTAAAATATCTGACACAGAAACCTTTGCAAAATATTTGTATCATGTAATTTATGCATAATTTTAAAAGGTGTGCATGAATCTATTTTCAACAAACACATACGAAATAAAATTATGGATACATGTGAAACATAAATGTTATCTCTACTAGGGATAAAGAAACATGATTAGGAAAAATCAAAAATTTGAGCCATATCAATAAATTTAAGTTTGTGTAAGAAGAACGCACTGACTGGTGAAATAATTAACATGTATTTTTTTAATTTAATTTAATTTTTTTATTATTAGTAGTTACATTTTATTAACTCTTTATCCCAACTGTATCCCACTCCCTTATTCACTCCCAATTCCACCCTCCCTCCCTCATCTCCTCCCTGCCCCTTTCCAAGTCCACTGATTGGGAAGAACCTCCTCCCCTTTCATCTGACCCTGTTTTATCAGGTCTCTTCAGGACTGGATGCAAAGTCCTCCTCTGTGGCCTAGCTGGACTGCTCCTCCCTTGGGGGGGGGTGGAGATCAAAGACCCTGCCATTGAGTTCCTGTCAGAAATAGTCCCTGTTCCCCTTACTATGGAAACCAATTGGTTACTGAGCTACCACGGGCTTCATCCGAGCAGAGGTTGTAGGTTATATCCATACATGGTCCTTGGTGGAGTGCCAGTCTCAGAAAGGACCCTGTGCCCAGATATATTTGGTCCTTGTGGAGCTCCTATCCTTTCCACGTCATACAAACTCCCCTTCTTTCATATGATTCCCTGCACTCTGCTGAAGGTTTGGTTGTGAGTCTTAGTAACTGTTTTGAAACACTGCTAGGTAGAGTCTTTCAGATGCCTCCTGCGGTAGACTCCTGTCATATGTCTAATGCACATCCCATTTGTCTTTCTTTTCTCTTCAAAATTAAATGTGTTATAAAAACTTTTGACTTGTGAGTTTTATAATATATATATGCTACATCATGCATAGATGTGATTTAATTCTTTAGTTTACAGTCCATGCTATTACACATTTCTTATTCTAAGTGGTATCTGGTATCTGGTTTGGGTCTTTTTTGGGGGGGAGGGTGAGATAGAGTTTCTCTGTGTAGCCTTGGCTGCCCTGAACTCATTCTGTAGACCAGACTGCCCTTGACTTCACAGAGATCTGCCTACCTTTGCCTCCCAGAGTACTGGCATTATGAGCACTGGCTGGCATCTGTTTTTGTTTCTTTTCTCATTGTTGTCACAGCATACTTCACAAAGGCAAGTTAGGAAATAAAGACCTATTGTGACTCAAAGTTCCAAGAGATGTAGACATCACAGCAAAAGGGAATAATGTCGTCAGTTTAGAACTCTAGTCCACAGAATGGTGCTACCCAGAGGAGTGGGGATTCCAAATCTATCCATGTTGAAATATATGATCACAATGACACCACATCCAGCTGTCATTTTAAATTCAGATATATTCAATAATGATTCTTAATTATGCCACGAGACAAAGATTTTAGAAGTTGTCTGATTTTCCTTTTATAATTTATAAATCGATTTTCTCCAAAATAAAAAATTCATAAACATCCATGCTATGTACCAACAGTTGTATTAATTTTTTCTGTCTGTTGATTTTGTTTTAGACTGTAGGAAAGATGACTTCTAAAAATTACTGCACTAGGGATCAAGGACAGTTGCTACACCAAACAAATGTCTGTAAAAGACCCAGAAAAGAAAATGTAAAAACCAAAGAACTGAAGAAAATATATCAAGAGTTAATAAAAGTGAATGCATTTGAGGCATGCAAATGGAAAATCAGATAACTCGGAGAGCAAGAGTGGGATAAATTAACATTGGATTGGGCTAGTGTGCAGAGAGCAATATCAAAAGAGAAATACTTATCTGCAATGTCTTAGTTGAGCTGGATTCACTCTTGAGGAAAAAACACTGAACAAATGTATATTTTATGCACTAAACTAAGTGTTACAGTGCTTTCCAAATTTAACAGAAAATCATCCCGGGGTTGGGTTTAGAAGAAGAGTAAAGACATGAGGCAAATTTTCATTCAAGAAACACAGAGAGGCACATTTGATGGATATTTCATGCCTTCTCTGTGGCCAGACAAAGCAGCTTTTGTTTTAGTAGCTGATACTGCTATCACGGCAAACACTGCAGACCCCACCCTCCAGCCTTTGTGGATAAGGAGCAGTTTGCCACCAAGTACAGCAAAGTGCTAGCAGCTCACAGATAAGCCAATACCAAGATTCAACATGGCTTTTCCAGTCTCAGAGAACCCTGTTGTGATTACAAATAATTCCTACACAAGATATAATCTAAAACCAGTATTTAACTAAGGCCAAAATTTATAGAACGCTTGTAATTATTCAAATGTTTTTATTGCATAATTGATACCCACTAAAGTACTATTGTTTATTTCCTTAAAGAAATGTCTACTTGTTCTTCATTTTAGTTTCTTTATCTGTATTCCCAGACCCAGGACACTGTACCTTTCTTTCTCAGTTCAAAGACTGATTTCAAGGTTACCTCAACATCTCATGCCAGCATTGTGAATTGCAAGCGGCAATTTTTAGGTGCAGTGAAAACAGTAACAAAACTCAAAGAGACAGATGTGAAAGATGGCCTCAATGTCTTCTAGAAATTGTCACAGTGGATAACCCTGTGCCAAGTTTTACAGGGAATTCATAATATATAAACAAATGTTCCCTCAGCCCCACCACCAATATGACCATAAAAAATGATCTTGTCTCCACATATGCAGTTTGGGAGAATAAATCTGGGTAGAAAAGAATAGACTATTTTGAAGGGAGAAAGATAGATCATAGGAAACCACTAAACAGATGTTAGAGTAGCTTTAAAACCTGCAGGGACAGAAAATCTCAGAGGAAAAAGATGGAAGCGTTCTCACCTGCGGGATGAGCCATGTGGCTCAGGGGGAAAAAAAGAGACTGCCTGTCCTAGAAATGGCCCACCAGTATCTGGGAGATATGGTGTGACAGTGGTGACAGGTCATCTCTGGAAAAGAAATCTACTTGGTCATTCTCCGTGTTTGTGAGAGATATAAATAGGACCTGTGTAAAGAAAGCACCTGCTGTTTGAGACTACATCCTCAAAATATTGTTGGAGACTACCTTGGAGACATGAAAAGAGGAAGGGTCTAAAGTCCCGGAGGCTAAGGGCATCCTTCTACAGCCTCTGAATGGAAGGCAATACAGAAAGCAGTGGCAAAGGAGGACAAATACTGCAGATCAGATAAAACAAGAAAAGACGGGGAGGGAAGGGTTTGTTTGGTTTACACTTCCATATTGCTGTTAAGCATTGAAGGAATTTAGGACAGGAGCCCAAACAGGGCAGGAATGCTGAGGCAGGAGCAGATGCAGAGGCCACTAAGGAGTGCTACTCACTGGCTTGCTTTCTATGGCTTGTTCAGCCTGCTTTCTAATAAAACCCAGGACCACCATCCCAGGAATGGCACCATCCACAATGGGCTGAGCCCTCCCCCCAACTCACTAATTAAGAAAATGCCTTATAGTCACATTTTATGAAGGGATTTTTCTCAATAGAAGTTTCTTCCTTTCAGATAACTTTAGTATAGCATAATGTCGTTAGGAGTCATTTTATTGTCACATTCCTTTAGCAGAGAAAAAAAAATGTGGTTTGGTTTTCCCTCAGACCATGGCCTATCTAGGCATAGATCCTTATCCACAAAGCAGTATCAGTCATGGTTCTATCTTATGGAGCGAGGCTCAAATCCAACAAGCTGTTAAATGGTTGCTCCCACAATTTTTGTGCCACTATTACAGCAGTAAATCATGTAGGTCACCTCTGCAGATGTCAGGTTTGTACTGCCTTGGTGGTTATCTGTATGGAGAGTATAGTCCAGTACCATTTACAATAGTCAGGAGGTATCAAAGCTCTACTTAAACACCAGCTTGACTTCTCTGTGCACAATAAGATATGTAGGCATCGTCTCCAGCAACAGAGCCTTGCCATCAGTTACCCAATAACCTTGGGGAAAGCCTGAGTTGTTTGGGGCTTCAATGGGGCTACTTCAATTTTTTAACAGGGTTTCAAAAACATGCATTGGACAAAAGACAATCTCTTCAAAAAATGGTGCTAAGCAAAATGGAGATACACACATGTAGAAAAACAGAATAATCCCATCTCTTCACCTATAAAATAATCAATTTAAAATGGAGCAAAGGTCTCAGTATAAGACCTGGTACTTTGAAACAGCTAGGGGAACATGATTCAAAATACAGGCACAGACAGGAATTTTCTGAAAAGGGTTCCATCAATTCTGGAAACAATAACAATTGACATAGAAAACTGCATGAAATTTAAAAGCTTCTCCACAGGGAGGGAAACAATCAGCATTGTAAAAACAGTGGATAATGGATAAAAAGTCTTGCTAACTATACATCTGACAGGGGCTCAATATATAGATTATAAAACAATTAATGCCAAAAATCACCTTAGTAATAAATTGACAAATGAAAGTAACATGAAATGTTCAGATAATAAGTAGCAGTGGCCCATAACTATGTGGGAAAAAAAAATAAGTACAGCATCTAGCTCTTAGGAAAATTCAAAGCAAAAATACATTGGAATTCAATATATTCATTTTTAAAACGCAGTGAACAATACAAAAGAAAAGCATGTATTGTTGGCAGAGGTAGAAACCAGTAGGGTCACTATGGAAATCAGAGTGAAATGTGTTAAAGGAACTAAACTAAATATAGAATTAAAAATAAGAGATAATCCAAGTATACCATTCATAGCTCGGTATTGGAAGGCATATATTCAGCATGCAACAGAAATACATTCAATTCATATTTACTGATGCACTGCTAACAAAATAGACATGAAATACAGCCTGTATCTCCATAAGTGGATGAATAGAAAAAAATGCTAATTTTCGCAACGGAGCTGTATTCATACAGTACAGAGAATGATTTTGTATTTTTTGTAGAAGAATGGGTAGATTAGAGATCATTGGGTTAAACAAAATAAATTCCATTCAAAATAAAATGGGAGATGTTTTATTTAACATGTAGAATATGGATGGGTTGTTGGGAAGACTCCTCTTTCCCGAGAAGAAAAGTAGAGACAAGAGGGGGAAGAGTTTGAGGGGATGGGACAGAGAGCAGAGGGATGTAGAGTGAATTATGGCCAACTGTTGGGCAGTGTGCATGGAATCTTATGTAAGAAGTGGGAAATAGTAAGATCTGGAGAAGACAGGAACCCCACCAGGAGAGCAACAGAACCAGAAATTTGAACACAGGGGTCTTCCCAGAGACTCATACGCCAACCAAGTACCATGCATGGAGATAACCTAGAACCCCTGCACAGATGTAGTCCATGGCAGTGTAGTGTCCAAGTGGGTTACATAGTAATGGGAAGAGGGACTGCCTCTGACATAATCTGATTGGCCTCCTCTTTGATCACCTCCCCCTGAGTGGGGAGCAGCCTTACCAGGCCACGGTAGAAGACAATGCAGCCACTTTTGATGAGATCTGATAGACTAAGATCAGAAGGAAGGAGAGGAGGACGTCCCCTATCAGTGGACTTGGGGAGGGGCATGTATGAAGAAAGGAAAGGGAGGGTGGGATCGGGAGGGGAGGGGAGGAGGGAGGGGCTTATGGGGGATACAAAGTGAATAAAGTGTAATTAATAAAAATAAAATAAATTAATTAAAAAATAATAACTTATAAAGTAGACACTAAATTAAAAGACAGAATACTTGAAAGCAGGAGAAGACTAACAGGAAAGGGAAGGAGATGAACAGAGGAAAAGTGACATATATATGTGTGTGTGTGTGTGTGTGTGTGTGTATGAAAGCATGAGATGTGTATATGACACATACACATGTGTGTGACACCAGAACTAGGGTTATTTTGGGCAAGGAAGAGGAGTAACGAGGGTGTGAGAGGGGTAAATAAATGTAAGGAAAGTACAATGAAATCCATTCATGAAAATATAATAGAAACATTTTCTTATATGCTTATTGTAAAAAGACATACATCATTTATAAAAGACATGATCCTGTATAGTTTTCACATCTAGGAGATACGATGCTTCTGAAGTCTAGAGATCGTCCATTCTAGAAATCCACACCAACAAAACTGCATTGTGTGCCTGAGGTTGCCTGTGCTGAAGCATAGCTCAGTAAACAAGACATCATGCTAAAAGCCAAAAGCAGAGTGGATAGCATCCAGACAATGGCTCAGTCTTTTAAATCAACAATAATTTGATAATAATAATAATATGTTCAACAAGTTAGTTTGAACATGCTATGAGTCACAAATATGTTAGTACAGTTTTCTTCTTTCTTAGAAAATCTTTAGAAATGTTCTCCATTATGTTTTTCCAGGAAATTATAAGATTTTAGAAAATGATTTTGTACACTTTTGCAACATTTATTAATGTTTAAAATATTAATCTCTGTTTCACAAAACATTTGTGGTACCTTCCCACAATCCACATTCGGTTCTCCTCCTATTCCATCTCCCAGAATTTTAACCAGAAACAGCTAAGCATTCATGAGCATATTGCCCAAAGACATAATCAAAGGACAATGTATGCCATCCATGGATTTCTCACTGGTGTTTAGAGTTTGAGCTTACAAACAAATAGCCTTTTCACTATATTAAATAAAGCCATTAGTATAATCTGTGTAAAATCAAACATAATATATTTAGACCATCAATCAAATTTATAGGAAAACTTTACAATACCATCCTTAGAATGAAAAATCATTTAAGCACCTAATCATGCATGAAGCTCTCGGTGCTGTGACAATTAATTACACAGCTCTGGGCTGCTGACCTATAGTCGTCTTACAACTTGAAACAGACAATGGGAATGACCTAAGTCCATGCAAGTCATTGTGCTCAATGGGAAAGTAATGCTGAACATTATGGAGTGTGCATGTCTGCATGCACTGATTTGAAGGAACAAATATTTACAATAAGCATCAAAGTCTGAACTATCTCTTTGTTTTCTTGCCCAAGAATGAATCTTGTTTTATATAGTGAAAACTGACACAAAATGAAAAATACAGCTCACGGAAGAAATTACTGAAATAGATGACATTTAATTTTATTTAATTGTATTTCTAGTGACCAAAATCACCTCCAAACAGCTGCCATATTTTTATACTACCTACACATGTTCTTTGTTTCCTCAAAAGTGGTGTCTTCTTTCTTGTCTTCAATGCTTTATATTCTCTCTTCCATCTCTTGTTATTCTTTTGGCCTCTGAAGTTCCTAAATTATTCTTTTCCAGATTTCCCTCAGTTTGGATTTTTTTTTAATTCTATTTATACTTCTAGGTCTTGAACTCTTTTATTCATTTTCTTCCACTGAGTGTTAGTGTTTTCGTAGATTTCTCTATGTGATTTATTAATGTCCTCTTTAAGGTCCTTTATTATACTAATAAAGAGTATTTTAAGCTTATGCTTCAGCAAGAACTGCGAGACTAGAGGCTTTTTGAATGGTAGGGGATTTACAGAGGAATTTTCATTTTGTAGGAACTTGGCAAAACATTCAAAACTCTACTTGGCAGAACATCTTATCTTAATAGTGTGGAGGTCAGGGTGTAGGGTATAAAAGGAACTGAATTAAATAGTTCAAGACATGAAAGTGGAAATAGAATTTTTAAAAAAATCCAAACTGAGGGAAATCTGGAACATATCAAATTCCAGAAAATGGGTGAAGACATGGTCAAACTCAAGTTTTACAGAAAACTAGAATGAACTTATTTTGGTGTTGTAACAAGATGGATTCTAATCTTAAAATGGAGTCAGGCTGGTCCATCAAATGCTTCAGGGATTCTGCCAGGAGTGGCGCCTGGGTTTTCCAGATACAATGTGTTTCTAGGTATTAGATGCTGACACTTAGGAGTGGGGATGGACTAGAAGGATCAGGGTGAAGGGATGCAGAGGAGGAAGGAAAGCAGAGTGTTTTGCCAGGATCTGCTTAGTTTCCTGGGAATGGTGTCAGGTTGTAAATGTTGAAAGGTGCTCTACCAGCCTGCCTTTCAGGGACTCAGCACCAGCAACCCATGCTACTCTAGTGCCTCTGGGTATGGGAAATTTCCAGTATCCCCAGTTGTGTATGAGCACCCCTTAAAAGGCCCCTCTGGAAATCACTCCTTTCTCTCTCTCTCTCTCTCTCTCTCTCTCTCTCTCTCTCTCCCTCTCCCTCTCATTCTATCTGCTGTCTTTCACTTTCCCTCATGCCCTCACTTTGAGACTGCCTTTTGCTTTCTCCTATTCCCCAGGAAACCTCGTGCATTAGATCTGTTATGTACCATGATCTGTGCAACACACCTTGGCCTAGACCTATCAAGATTCTTTTTGCTGCCTAACACTAACAGTCAGTGAGTGAGGTGAGGCCACAGCAAGCAGTCGGCTGCAGAACTTGGGATGAGACTGGGGGATTGGATTTTGAGGCGAGGAGGAATACTGACTCTCTGAAGCTAGCCGAGCCGTTTAGCTGCCCTGCTTGCTTCTCTGGGAGGCTTGGGGAGCAGGAGTGAGCATGGAAAGTGTTCTCATGGAATACCTGCTAAAACTGGAAGGTGTGACAATGGGGTGGGTTGGAGAAGATCTGCATGTCTGGCTGGACATGAGGGCAGTGAGCAGGGGGAGGCCACATCAAGTGGACTGCTGCCAATCTGAAGAGGAGACTTGAGGACTGGGTTGGGAGAAAAAAGAGGAAAAGTGAATCTCTGCAATTAGCCTGCTTGCTTCCTTGGCCAGTGTACTCTCTGCTTATCTGCTTAAATGCTAGGTCTTGGTTCCCTGCCCTACTAATTGATATCACTGTGACCACAGGCAATTTCTTTAACTTTTCTGTCTTTCTTATTCGTGTGAGGTGAAATAAGAGTGTTATCTCTCATGGTTGTTCTAAGAATTGAATTGGCCACTCACTGGCAACACATTAGCTGAGCAAGACAGGGAAACAAGCCAATTGAAGATCTTCATAACTCCATCCTCCTCTCCAAATCCAGTCCACGAATCCTAGTACTGCAACAGGATACTAGCTGCAACCTTGCTCTTATCTCCTGTGCATTCCACGAAGACCATCCACTCTAACCTCCACCCGCTAGTCTTCAGTTCACCCCCACCCCAGCTCAAACAGGAACTCCCTCTAACCCACAGCCCATGCCTGCCAGAAAACCAGACAGATCTTCTCTTCTCTTTATTCCCTCAGATCCAATTCCTTAGCTTTATCCAATGTTCTGCAATAGAATACCCGAGGGAACTTTCTTCGGCCCTGCTTCCATCTCCCGTGGCTTCCACGGTTCTTCTACCCCTTCTAATCTCCCTACATACTTGTTGCTTTTTATCAGTTTACATTCCCCTGCTAACCCAAGGGCAGCTCTTCCCGGAGAAACGTGGAGGCTGCAGGTAGATCCACACCTCTCCACTGCTCCTGATATCCAATACCACCAGTATCATCCCCAACAGATCACAAAGACCTTTTCCACCAACCTTCCTTCCTCCTCATGCTATTATCCCAGCCTCCAATGCTATGAGGAATTTCCCCAATAACTAACAGAATGAATGTGAAAACAGGATCCATCCTTCTGCTGTATCCAAAAAAACATATCTCAATATTAGGGATAGACATTACCTCAAGTAAAGAGATGGAAAAAGATATTCCAAGGAAATAGACCTAAAAACTAACCCGCTAGAGCCATTATAGCATCTAACAAAATAGACTTCCAACCAAAACTAAACAAAAGAACTATAGAAGGACACATCTACTCATTTTTTTTTTATTCTGGTAGAAAAAAAAAATCTACCAGATGATATATCAATTCTTAACATCTATGCTCCAAACACAAGGGCACCCAAGATGACATATAATTTCTTAACATCTGTGCTCCAAGCATAAAGGCACCCATATTTGTTAAAAGAAACCTTGTTAGAGTATAAATCACATGTCAAGCCTTGCACGTTTATAGTGGGAGACTTCCATATCCCCCTATCACCGACAGACAGGTCACCAAGGGAGTCACATGAAAATCCCCAAACAACCCAGACTCTTCCTAAGAGAATGGGTTTTTCTCTGTAAACTGACAGCAGGAACCTCATTGCCTAGGACAACACCTACACAACTCAGTGAACACAAAGACTGGTACCCAGGCGGAAATTTTACCCTTATGTTCTCCTGTCTTTTGTACAGGGAGGTTCTCCGCGCCTATCAAAAGGGAAACATAAACACCAACCCAGTTACAAAACCATTAGCCTACAATCTGTCCTGCCTACAAAATATGCTGGGAGGTCACAGAACGTGTGGGAGTTGTCAGCCAATGTCTGATTAGACTTAAGGCCTACTCCATGAAATGGAACCCAAAGCCAACACTGCTTGGTAACCAAAAACTAAAGACTAGATATACCAGAGATCTAGAATAAAACCAAACATTACTAGTCTAAAATAGAAATATCAATAAAGTGACTCCAAATGATATTCTGCTATACTCATAGATCAGTGATTTATCCAATCATCATTAGATAGAACTGATAAAGAGACCCACAGACAGACATTATGCAGAGATATAGTCTAAATTAGATGTCTCTATGAAACCCCTCCCCTCAGAGGTCAGACAATACCATGGAAAGGGAGCCAGAAAGAATCTAAAAGCCAGAGAGGATGGAGGACACCAGGAGAACAAGATCTTCTAAATCAACTAGGCAAGGCTCATGTAAACTCACAGAGACTGAAGCAACAAGTACAAGGCCTATATGAATCTGTATCAGGTCCTCTGCATATACCTTTTGGATTTCAGTTTTATATTTTTATGGGCTTCCTGAATGTGATAACCAGTGTGTCTCAGACTCTTCTGCCTGCACTTGGTACTCTTTTTGTTCTGTTGGATTGCCTTGTCCAACTTTGATATGATGATTTTTTGCTTTATATTATTATATTTTATTTTGTCATGTTTTCTGGTTTTCTTTTATAAGCATGTTCTTTTCTAATGAGACAGAAGAGGTGTAGATCCAGAAGGGAGGAGGGTGGAGAGAAACTGGGAGAAGAAGAGGGAGTAGAAATCATCATGAGGATACATTGTAAAAGGAAATATATTAAAGAATTTAATTGGAAATATATATATATATATATATATATATATATATAGAGAGAGAGAGAGAGAGAGAGAGCTTTCAAGATAATGTAGCATATTTTAGCGGCTATCATTAATATTCTGTAAGGCATATTGACTTTAGATAAAGCCCTCTTCTGCTGTTAGAATTATCACATATCATGTGTTCTCTGAAAATCAGATCTTGCAGAATGCCTCATGTTACCTCAATTCTGTTCTGCGCTATGGAACCAAAGGTCAAACTCATTGATACCATTTTTTTTTTAATGTGTAAAGATACATTGTAATGAGAAAATCACACCAATATGGCTTATTTGATTTAAATACATGTTTTTTTTTTTTTATAAAATGGGTTCTAAAATCTCTGTATTTGCTATGAAATCCTAATCCATACAGGCATCACCATCTGGGCAAGCTGTCCTCTTACACAGACCAAGTTTGAAAATAAAATAAAGTACCTTGGTGTAACCCTAACCAAGCAATTCAAAGACTTGTATGAAAAATTTTCAAGTCTCTGAAGAAAGAATTAGAGGAAGATATGACAAGATGGAAAGATCTCCCATGCTCATGGCCTGGCAGGATTAACATAGTAAAAATGGCCATCTTACCAAAATCAATCTACAGATTTAATGCAATTCCCATCAAATTGCCAACACAATTCTTTACAGACCTGGAAAGAAAAATTCTCAACTTCGTATGGAATAACAAGAAAGCGAGAATTGCTAAAACAGTCCTCTACAATAAAAGATCATCTGGAGGTATCTCCATCCCTGATCTCAAGCTGTACTATAGAGCAACAGTTATAAAAACTGCATGGTACTGGCATAGAAACAGAATGGTGGATCAATGGAATCGAACAGAAGACCCAGAAATAAACCCACACACTTGCGGACACCTGATTTTTGACAAAGATGCCAAAACCATACAAAGGAAAAAAGATAGCATCTTCAACAAATGGTGCTGGTCCAACTGGATGTCTACATGTAGAAAAATGAAAATAGATCCATACTTATCACCCTGCACAAAACTGAAGTCCAAGTGGATCAAAGACCTCAACATAAAACCAGACACATTAAATCGGCTAGAAAAAAAAGTGGGGAATACCCTAGAACTCATTGGTACAGGAGAAAACTTCCTGAACAGAACACCAACAGCACAGGCTCTAAGAGCAACAATCAATAAATGGGACCTCATGAAATTGAAAAGCTTCTGTAAAGCAAAGGACACCATCATCAAAACAAAGCGACTGCCCACAGATTGGGAAAGAATCATCACCAACCCTTTATCTGACAGAGGACTCATATCCAGTATATATAAAGAACTAAACAAGCTGAAAAGCAGCAAACCAAGTAATCCACTTAAAAAATGGGGAACAGAGCTAAACAGAGAACTCTCTGTAGAGGAATATCGAATGGCAGAGAAATACTTAAAGAAATGCTCAACCTCATTAGCCATTAGGGAAATGCAAATCAAAACAACCCTGAGATTTCACCTTACACCCATCAGAATGGCCAAGATGAAAAACTCAAGTGACAACACATTCTGGAGAGGTTGTGGAGAAAGGGGAACTCTTCTCCACTGCTGGTGGGAATGTAAACTTGTACAACCACTCTGGAAATCAATCTGGTGCTTTCTCAGACAACTAGGAATAGCGCTTCCTCATGATCCAGCCATACCACTCCTAGGCATATACCCAAAAGAGGCTCAAGTACACAAAAAGGACATTTGCTCAACCATGTTTGTAGCAGTTTTATTTGTAATAGCCAGAAGCTGGAAACAGCCCAGATGCCCCTCAACTGAACAATGGATGCAGAAACTGTGGTACATCTATACAATGGAGTATTACTCAGCAATGAAAAATAAGGAAATCATGAAATTTGCAGGTAAATGGTGGGACCTGGAAAGGATCATCCTGAGTGAGTTGTCCCAGAAGCAAAAAGACACACATGGTATATACTCACTCATATAAACATACAACATAGAATAAACCCACTAAAATCTGTACATCTAAACAAACTAAGCAAAAGAGAGGACCCTAACTAAAATGTTCACTCCCCATTCTGAAAGGCAAAGAGGATGGACATCAGAAGAAAAAGAAAATAGGAAACAACCTCAGAACCTGCTACAGAGGGCCTCTGAAAGCCAGAAGAAAATAGGAAACAACCTTGGAACCTGCCAGAGAGGGCCTCTGAAAGCCTCTGCAGTATAGACTGTCAAAGCAGATGCTGAGCCTGATAGACAAGTGATGGGCAGAGTGAATGGAATTTTATGTAAGTGGGAAATAGTAAGAGCTGGAGGGGACGGGAACTCCACAAGGAGAGCAACAGAACAAGATAATTTGAACACAGGGAACTTCCCGGAGACTCATACTCCAACCAAGGACTATTCGTGGAGATAACCTAGAACCCTGCACAGATGTAGCCCATGGCAGTTCAGTGTCCAAGTGGGTTACATAGTAATGGAAAGAGGGACTGCCTCTGACATAATCTGATTGGCCTGCTCATTGATCACCTCCCCCTGAGGGGGGAGCAGCCTTACCAGGCCACAGTAGAGGACAATGCAGCCACTTTTGATGAGAACTGATAGACTAATTTCAGAAAGGAGAGGATAACCTCTCCTATCAGTGGACTTGAGGAGTGGCATGCATGCAGAAAGGGGAGGGAGGGTGGGATCGTTAGGGGAGGAGGGAGGGTCTTATGGGGGGATACAAAATGAATAAAGTGTAATTAATAAAAAATTAAAAAAAAATAAATAAAATTGCCAAGTGGCA
The DNA here is from genome assembly GCF_907164565.1 of Psammomys obesus. Taxonomy (NCBI): domain Eukaryota; kingdom Metazoa; phylum Chordata; class Mammalia; order Rodentia; family Muridae; genus Psammomys; species Psammomys obesus. The sequence goes on from NW_026592118.1 coordinate 27,371,623, forward strand.
CCAAAAGAAGGTTGAAGGAGATCTCTACCAGGTTGCTTTCCATACTCAATAAAATACAAGTCTCAATGAGATTCCATTATGATGAACTCCACAAATCCTGTAGTCTTCTTTGCTTTAATTAAACTTTGTTGTTGTTGGAATATTGGTAGAAGTCATATCCTTGGTCAGTAGACCCAAAGTCTGAAGCCTAGAGGACATATACTCTCCAGGATGAATTAACATGTAAAAGGAAATATTTTACATCCAACTGGGAAAGAAAGAGATAATGTTCTCAAATCACTGGACTCTTTTCTCCTTTAATTATTGTTGGCTTCTGATGTATCTTTAGACCATGTTTTAAGGCTATCATGGACACTTTTTTATATAACCTTTTAGTGTGTGTGTGTGTATGTGTGTGTATCACAAACACATGTGTGTACATGCATGTGTATGTGTCACAGCACATATAGAGAGGTCAGAAGACAAGCTGCAGGAATCAGTTCTCTCCTTCAACTAAGGTACCATTACGTGGTTTCCAGAAATTGAACTCAGACTGTCAAATGTCAGAGAACCTGCCTTTACCCAATAAGTTTACCCATGCCAGCCCTATGTGTATTTTTATGCAAAGAAGATTGTTATGATACCCAAATTATATCTTGAATTCTATAGCCTTATCATTTCATTTATTAAAGTGCCATCCTTAATTTATATAGTCAAAATTGAGTGTTTATTTGCATGTGTGTAAATATACATGTATGAGTTTTATATTTTTCTGTAGTGCAGTTTGCTTTGTTTTTAGTTGTATGTGCTAATTAATAAAACATCTTATGTCCATTGCATGTTGTTCAGAAATTTAACTTCAAACAACATAGACTAAGAAAATAACTTAGAAGAACTAAGGCAATATGTATGTCAGCATTTCCACCTCATGCTCGTTTATGAGTGAAAAAACAGTATGAAATAGATATCCAATCATAAAAACTGTCATTAGGTTAATGATGGGAAAACAACAAACAGAGCCCTTACAATGATTAAAATTGATCTGATAGGCACAAAAAATCAGCACGCCAGGCACATCATATCACAGAACAAAAGAAAAACAGGGTGAGGCATTGATCATTTGGTAAAAATAAAAAGATCTGTACATCGAAGATAGAGATATTACAGCAATATTAATGACTGGGGGGTAGGAGTGTTCTTCATATGTGCCATTCTCAATCTGTTTAGCTTTTTTGACTAAAGCATAGCTTTTATTTCAGCACAGCACAAAGATGAAGGCTTTTGTTGTTGTTCAACATGGTTTTGCTAACCAAAAAGCCACTTGAAATAGTTGGATAAATATGGCTTAAATGTAAACCATATTCCAATAGCATTTCACTATACCAAATTGTCTAGTTGTAAGAGGATTTACTTTAAAGAATTTTCAAAGGACAAGAGTGTTTGTGTACATATTTTTAATGATTTTAGACTGTGTGATTTCACATTGAATAGCCACAAAATACAAGGTTTTATGAAACATTGTATAAAGTACATCATACCAACAATGAATAAGTGCTTACTAAACAATCATTATTTGCATGTTTAGGCAAAAACTAATGAAATGAAGTTATGAGGATTTGATACAGTATACATTTATAGTAGGTCACCAAATATGAGGTTATATTTGGATTTTTGAAAGAATTTGCAAAATTAAGACTCTCCTTATGAACTTCATATTTCATCTGAGACAAATTCTTTAGGTGCCTTCTTGTTGGCAGTTGTTTAGTGAGTTTGGATTTTTTTTTAATATATGGTTTGGTTTTCTTGTGTGATTAAATTCATCATATTTACTGAGTTATACTAGCAAACACAAGAATGCTAACAGTCATAATTTTCCTGTTTGCCTTTGTACCGTTATGACAAGCTCTGTTTCAGTCTAACAGTGGTAATAAAATTAATAACATTGGGTGATTTGTTTTCATATAATTTAACTCTTAGACACAGATCATGTTCCTTTAAGAAACTTATTTTTGTTTTGCACGTATATACAAGTGTGTACACCGCATGCATGAATGTGGACCATGTGCATGTCTGGTGCCCAAGAGAGTCAGAAAATAGAACCAAATCTCCTGCATGCATGGGATGGACCTAGCGCTGCTTCACATATGTAACACTTGTGCAGCTCTTCATGTGAAACTCCTAAGAGCAGGCGTTCCTAAAGTTGTCTGCCTTTAAGTTCCTTTCCCCTAACTGGGCTGCCTTGTTTAGCCACAATAGGAGAAGATGCGCCTAGCCCTACTGCAACTTGATATACAAAGAAGCTGATTGATAGCCATGGAGACCTCCCCTTTCCTGAGGAGAAAGGAAGATGGAAGGATAAGGGTGGGAGGATGAAAGAAAGGGACTGGGAAGGGAAGAGGAGGGGAAGCTGTGATCGGGGTGTAAAGTTAATTAAATAATTAATTAATTGATTAAAATTATTGATTGGTTCATACTGACCTTAAGCAAGTTGGTCCTAGCACAATGGTGCCTCCAGGAAGTTCTTCAAGGGAGGGCAACTGGAAGGTGAACCGGAGGAAGGAGTGCTTGGGAGAGCTTGTCTGCACCCTGGTCGCAGCAGCATGGTTTGCAGATCCCCCACTGGCTATATCAACTTCACCAGGCAGAAGCTAGATCCCAAAATTGCTGTGTTTCATAGAGCTGCTCTAAAGTGACCAATGGGGCCTTCAGATGATCATCGCTGGCATGATCAAAGAGTTAGAAGCCACATGGGTAGTACTGGGGTACTCAGAGAGGAAGCAGGTCTTTTGGGAGTCGGATGTTGATCGGCCGGAAAGTGGCCCATGCCCTAGCGGAGGGTCTTAGAGTGATTTCCTGCACTGGGGAGAAGTTAGGTGAAAGGAAAGGTGGCATCACAGAGGAGGTTGTTTTCGAGCAAACCAAAGTCATCATAATTTGACTTGAAAAGAGTCACCCTGGCCGATGAACCATTGATACCGGCAAGACTGCAACACCTCAACAGGCCCTGGAAGTACATGAGAAGCCCCGGGGTTGGCTGAAATCCAACCTCTCTGATGCAGTGGCTGAAAGTCTCTGTAATCATTTATGGAGGTTCTGTGACTGCAGCAACCTGCAAAGCGCTGTCAAGCCAACCTGAAGCGGACGGCTTCCTCGTGGACATCATCGATGCCTAACAATAAGCACTGCCCATCTTCCCACCTGCCTGCTAAGCTAGGACAAGGTTTTTCAGAAGTTTAGTAATTGCTCCCATCAGTCACGTGCTTTGATGATGTCATCTGCCCCATCTCGCCACCTAATCCACACTGTACCTTTCTAATTTTTTTTATTTAATTTTCTTTCATTTATTTTCTTTTTATTTATTTTAATTTATTTACTTTGTATCCCAGATGTAGCCACCACCTTCATCCCCTCCCAGTCCCACCCTCTTTCCCTCTTCTCCTCCCATGGCCCTTCCAAAGTCCAATGTTAGAGGAGGTCCTCCTCCCCTTCTTTCAGATCCTAGCCTATCAGGTCTCACCAGGACTGCCGTAGTGTCTTCCCCTGTGGCCTGGTAAGGCTGCCGATGGGGAAAAAACCGGGAGCTGGACAGGAGCCTACAACAGAGGGCCTCTGAAAGGCTCTACCCAGCAGGGTATTAAAGCAGATGCTGAGACTTATAGCCAAATTTTGGGCAGAGTGCAGGGAACCTTATGAAAGAAGGGGGAGATAGACCTGGAGTGGACAGCAGCTCCACAAGAAGAGCAACAGACCAAAAAATCTGGGCCCAGGGTTTTTTTTTCTGAGACTGATACTCCAACCAAGGACCATGCATGGAGATAACCTAGAACCCTTGCACAGATGTAGCCCATGGCAGTTCAGTGTCCAAGTGGGTTCTCTAGTAAGGGGAACATGGGCTGTCTTTCTGAACCTTTTACACCTCCCTATAATGGTTGTTATCAGGCCAATCTGTTTACCACTAACAAAGGTTAGAATGAAATACATCTCCAAGCTAGCTTCCTGTCTGAGGCATTAAAAGAGTGAAACTGACTTTGTCCCTTCAGGCCCAAGTAAGGACAAAAGAGTGACTTAGAATGATCCCTGCATCGGGGAAAAGTTAGATGAAAAGGAAGCTGGCATCACCTTCCTTTCCCTTTTCAGTGTACATTAAGGCCAAGATCTCCTCTCACCCTAAGAGGCCAAGGATGCTCTCCTCTCCCATCGTGTATAATTTATAGAGTTGTTTTTGTGTACGTGTAAGGGAAATAACACCTGGCCCTTAAAAAATTTTAGCAATAAAAAATAAAGAAGACACTGGCACAACTCTCACAAAAGAAAAGCAAAAGAATAAACCTTTTACAAATAAGTTCATGGGTGAGCAAGTCTGAGATTTTTATCAATTATATAACAAACTGTTGCTACCGATATTATAAATACAGAATTTCCACTGTATATTGTTTTATAAAAGCAATACATTGAAAATAGCATAAATGGCCATCATAATAAAACAATACTAAAAGTTATGGGATGAACTTACTATGAAAATTAAGTGTGTGATTAAAAAAGAATAAGTAACTATACTCTATTGACCTGGAAAGATGTCCATGATCATTTTTATAAAAGAAACCACCAGCCAGCTCAATTAATATTTAAGAGTACATACTAATTAAAAATTTAAGAAGGGAGCCAGGAATAAAAAAAGAGAGCAAGCAGGAAGAGATATATGGGAAGTTAGGGGGTGGGAGAAAAGGAAATCTGAAATTGATGTAATTACATTATATATATATAATTTTTCAATACAGGATGTGTATTTACAGTGGTTTTAATAGTGGTAAACTTTGAAATATCTAGTTTCTAGTATTTAAATTTTCAACACACTGAGCTTACTGACAATTTTTTATATTTTAATTATCTGAATTTTCTAAAACAAGATACAGTTTTCACATAAAGTAATAAATATTTATTAGGATAACCTGTAAGGTATATAAAAACAAAAATCACAATTCTACTAGAATAATAACAAAAGTATATCATTTGTGAGTAATTCAGTTCATTATTCTCCACTTTCTTTTTGTATAACTCAGACAGTGGTCTCAAACTCCCCAGTATAAGAAGTATACAGAAGACTGTTAGCAAGCAGGTCACCTGCTCACTCAACACACATTCTGGGAGCTATAAAGGTAAGGCAGATCCAAGAATGAGCATCTCTCATATGGTTCCAGGTGATGCTGATGTGGACTGAAGAATATACTTTTCATTACTTCAATATTTTTAATTAAGAATATTTCATACATTTTTATTGTGTTTTTGTTGCAGGATATTTGATCCCATTGTGAACCTCTAAATTGTGAACTGTAAAAACCTGTTTCTAGTTGAGGAGTTGCTTAGCCCTAGCACAGGATTAAATAAAGTTAACCTTAGGTCAAGAGAACAAGTAACCAGCTGGTAGGGAAGAAATAGAAATAGCTTATTTATTTTTTATTCATTCACTTATTTATTCATTTATTCATTCATTCATTCATTCATTTTATTTATTTACTCACCTATTTATTTATTTATCTATCTATCTATTTATTTATTTATTTATTGGCTTTTTGGCCTTTCCTTCTGGGACATGAGCTGAACAGAAAATCTTTTTCCTTCCTGGATGCTGACTGAGTAGTATCATCTGGGTGCTTTATCTGCCTCTCTGAGCTAGTAGGTTTTCACCCTGTATCAAGCTCCTTTATTGGTAAAACTGAACAATTGGAATTTTCTTTCTTTCAAACAACAGTTTTCATCTCTTCCCACTCCTTCCAGATACTCCCAGCTCTATACTGACCCAACTTTCTCTCTCTCTCTCTCTTTCTGTCTCGCTTTCTCTATCTCTCTTTAACTCTCTCACACACACAAGTGAAACAAAAAATAAAAATAAAAACAATAAGACGAAACAATTCCAAAATAAAACAAAAATCTCTTCCCCCCCCAAAAAAAAAGCACATGAATTTCATTTTGTGTTAGCCATAGATCCCTGAGCCTGTAAGGGAAGAGTGTCATAAAGACATCCCACTTAGGTCCAAGTGCTCCGAAGTTTCACACTCTTCTGCGCATTGTCCAGTTGTGAACCTGTGCATTTATTCTCATCTAGAGGAAACGTCTCTGCTATAGGTGGAGTGAGACACGGATACCTGTGTATAGTAATGTGTCATTTGGAGTCATTTTATGGTTACGTTTCTTCAGCAGAACAACAGCAGTGGGTTTGGAGGGACCACACTTTGAAAGCTGCTATTTGATGCATTAGGAATGTTCTGAATTTTACACTGTATAATTCATTTCCTTAAATCATGATAATACGCACACGTTAAAAATATTTCTTCATGAAACTGAATTTTCTTGAAACATCCCCACCTCTGATAAATATTCTTTGAAGAAATGTAGACTAGAACCATAGTCACTTACCAGAGCCTGGATAGAGTGGGGAGCAAGACAGATGGAGAGAAGACGGCAGTGTGTCACTGGCTAGGAAAAGCCTTCTGATGTCCTGTGGAATAATAGCATACTGTGGGCCTGGAAATTCTGAAGATTTGCCACACAAAGGCATGATTACACATGGTTATTGTTATACATTAGAAGCATGTGTTGGAAGGGTACATCATATCTTCTATTCTCGTAACTTTAAAGCTAAGGCAGATTCAACAATGTGCGTGTCTTACAAGGTCCCAGGTATGCTGATGTTGTAGACTGTGGAATACACAGTTTTACTATTTTAATGCTATTAATTAAAAGTATTTCATACATTTTGGTTGTGTTTCCCACTCTTCCAACTCCTCCCAGATCCTCCCCATGTCCCTACCCATGCAACTTTATTCTCTCTCTACTACAATGTCATCTAAAATAAAATGTTTTCCGTATGTTTAAACAATTTAACTCATTTCTTAATTTTCTGATTATGTAGTGTTCAAGTTTCTTTTCTATTGTGGTGATAAAATAAACAAACTAAGCAAAAGAGAGGACCCTAACTAAAATGTTCACTCCCCATCCTGAAAGGCAAAGAGGATGGACATCAGAAGAAAAAGAAAATAGGAAACAACCTCGGAACCTGAGACAGAGGGCCTCTGAAAGCCAGAAGAAAACAGGAAACAACCTTGGAACCTGCCACAGAGGACCTCTGAAAGCCTCTGAAGTATAGACTGTCAAAGCAGATGCTGAGCCTGATGGACAAGTGATGGGCAGAGTGAATGGAATTTTATGTAAGAAGTGGGAAATAGTAAGAGCTGGAGGGGATGGGAACTCCACAAGGAGAGCAACAGAACAAGATAATTTGAACACAGGGAACTTCCCAGAGACTCATACTCCAACCAAGGACTATTCGTGGAGATAACCTAGAACCCCTGCACAGATGTAGCCCATGGCAGTTCAGTGTCCAAGTGGGTTACATAGTAATGGAAAGAGGGACTGCCTCTGACATAATCTGATTGGCCTGCTCTTTGATCACCTCCCCCTGAGTGGGGAGCAGCCTTACCAGGCCACAGTAGAGGACAATGCAGCCACTTTTGATGAGAACTGATAGACTAAGATCAGAAAGGAGAGGAGAACCTCCCCTATCAGTGGACTTGGGGAGGGGCATGCATGCAGAAAGGGGAGGGAGGGTGGGATCAGGAGGGGATGAAGGAGGGGCTTATGGGGGGATACAAAATGAATAAAGTGTAATTAATAAAATAAAATAAATGCAGAAAAAAAAGAAACACTTCATGGCTAAAAAAAAAAATGCAACTTGGAAAGAAAGGGTTTATTTGGCTTACACTTCCAGGTCACAGTCCACAACTGAGAGAAGTCGGGGAAGGTGCTCAAGGCAGAAACCTACACGAAGGAATCATGACAAAACACCACTTACTGGCCTGGTTTCTGTTATAGTCTATGGCTCATGTTCAACTAGATTTCTTATAATACCACCTAGATGGATTAAGCATATTAGTGATTAACTGCAATTCATCAATAATCCATCCATATCACACTAAGGAAAGAGGCTGTGTGTGACTGTTCATGTGGCTGTCTTTATTGAATGGCACAGAAAGCATCTCATGTGGAAGAGTGATGGGTACTGCTGCCACAGTTTCTGACTCTGTCCTCTGGGTATCTAAGCTCCTTGTGCATATAGCTGAGCTATACTGGAAGGAAGGAAGCTTAGCTAGGGCTGGTGGCTATAATGTAGCATCTCGGTCATTGGTGAACTGAGCAGCTCATTTAGTTGGTGAGAACAAAGGCTATTTACACCTTTGGGGACTGGATAGAGGCTTCTGGGATGAGTGTACATCATTAGCCTGGCACAGGGTGCTAGAAATGCCTTATTTGCATTAAGGGGAATTCCAGGTGATTGTAGGATATGACCTTTTAAGGAGAGAGGAAGTGTAACCTGTAACCTGTCCATCAGGCTACGTGACCACCTCAAGGGTGTTAGAGATGGGGGCATAAGGCTCTAGGTTCTAGGACATGCGGGCCCAGGGAAAGGAGAGAGCAGTCCTACTCCTGCCAAATCATGATGAGATTTTTGGGGTGTGGCCACATCTCAACCCCACTCTAACTCTAGACCAGATTCCCTGGTCCTCTGGCTGCCCAGCCCCACAGATACTTTGCAGAAATCTGAGTTTTACAATAGATATTAGGCTAGGCTATAATAGTAAATTACATGGCAAATCCAAACCAGCTAAGATTGTCTGTTACACTGTTATCTTAAAGGCAGGTTAAACAAACAGGCTGAGTATACAGTAGGCTAGCAGTCTCGTGTCTTAAGTGACCTCGGGGTATATTATTTACTCCGGCTGTGATGTCTAGCAAAAGTTCCAGCATCTTCAAATGTGAGATATGTTTTCTGTTCTGCTAAAACCCTCTAGGTACTTCCCAAGAAGGTCTTGACATTTCTGAATCGATTAACAATCTAGACATTGCCTCACAGTCACATCCACAGGCCAATATGATCTAGGTAATTTCACAGTTGAGGATTTCCTTTCAGATGACTCTAAGCTGTGGCAAGTTGGCAATCAAGGCAAACCATGACAAATGTATTTCTGACCTATTTTAAGTGTCCTAAATAATTTTGTAGTCACAGCAAACATTTCAAATTTTATAGGTTATTTCATAAAGCCAAAATTAGTGCATCATAGGCTATAAATAGGCTAAAACTCCAAACATGAGTTTTCTGCCTACTCACAACAGAAATACATGAAAATTGAATACACTCACTTGAAAAGTCATATATTGTAAATCAAGAAAATGCCTAAACTTTTTTTTTCAAATTTAAAACATCCAACCGTACAATAGAAACTAAGTGAATTGGTACCAACTTATGGGTGGATTTCGCTATATTTATGTGGTCAACAAATGAAACAGAATCAATATTAGTTGGATCAAAGATTAAAGTCATGATAAGTTCTTTTAGGCCACTGTTACAAAGAGCCAAGAAAGATAAAGAATTCATTTGGTACTTAACTGAAAGTACATTAAAGAAAATACAGTAACCTAAATGTGGTGATATATGTCTTTTACACCAGTGCTTAATGAGCAGAGGAGGGTGAACATCTGTGAGTTCAAGGCCAGCATGATCCATATAGTGAGTTTCCAACCTGCCATGGCTTCATAATTAGACTATTATAGAAGTGGAAAAATTGGAAATTCGAACTAATATCATCATGCCAAGAATAGATTGGTTTGATACTTGTACTATATGACTCTAAATATTAAGAGATTCACCATTTCTTTTCATTTATATTGCTTTTTTTTCCCCCAGGTTTGGGGCATATTACAAAAGTTAAGGTCCACCTTGGCATATTTCGTGAAGGGAGGAGAAAGGGATCATTTAAACAGTACCTTTGAAGAACTTTGAAAGTACCCCACAATTTTGATCCTAGGTCTCCCTTTATTGTCTGGTAAGTTTGGACAAATCACTATTCACTTCAGTTTCTCATGGAAAGGTGAGATACCACTTCTTATACCAATGGATTCTTGTCAGATCTAAATGAAGTAGACTAGTTAATAAAATCACACACTACACAGAGTGAGTGTCTAACAAACTATAGTCATATTCTGTTCCACCTGCCGGCACTTGGAATGCGGTAGAATTTGGTGAATGAATGAATGAGTGAGTGGAATAGGAATGGATTAAGATTGATAACTCAAACCAAAACAACAGAAGTTTTAGGTCTGCTTCAAAGCCCCTCAACTAAGCAAATAGACTGGGAGGTATTATTTCCCCTTGGCTTCTTACTGCATTTTTACCTGAAAATTTTGTGCATATGTGTTTGTCCCAGGCTCCAACAAAACTATCCCTCAAAGGAAAGCTGGGAAAGATGAAAAGGTTCCAAAGTGTCAGGGATGAGCTCTCCATCAGAAATGCCACCATATTTTTGCCAGTCTTTTTTGGGACCCATCGGGTACTTTGCCTTCATGCCTTTTGATGTGAATTCTGATATTTCTCTCGTAAGTGGCATTTCAAATATGACAGCTCCAGCTGTCCCCTCGTCCCTCTCTAGTGATTCATGCCCAGCAGATGGAACAAATAGCTTGGCATGTATTCGCTGGATCAGTGTTGGCAAAAAGGCCATGCCAGACGGCTGATGGCTTCTTTGAAGTCATTTTTTCTGGTAACTGAACAGTAATAGCACAGTCTAGCCCAAACATAAGGATAAGGAACAGATCTAGAATATAGGACTTCATGTCTTTAACAATGCCTGTAATTAGTTTTAGAATATCTTTTTCATTAGTCATACTACCTGTTAGAGAAATATGTCATTTTCTCATTTGAGATTTCTACTGCCTGAAATTAAAGAAAGCCAATTAATGGAGCATTAATGACATCAGAATACACACAGAGATAGATGTCAATACATTTTCTTTGTAGTTTCAATTCTGCCTACATCTTTCTGGGAAACCTGGAGCTAATACTTTCACATATAGTGACTTTTGGATCCTGAAACTTTTCAATAAAGATGAAAATATCCTTCTTGCCAATGTCACAAAAAGATTTTGAGAAACATAAAATAACAGATTCATAAAAGTTATACGAGTATTATAAAAAAGTTTTAAAACAAGGAGATGTAATTCAGTAACAGAGTACTTGTCTGATGTGTAAGCGGCCTGAAAAATTGCAAATACATTATGGATATCACATTTCTGCCTATCTTTAAGCTAACATGGGTTTATACAGAAGCATAGTCACTCCTCTGGATGGCTAGGTAAGATCTAGGCCGGACTGAAAGACAAGTGTCTACTTGAATCAGGGACTCTCCTCAACTCATACTTACCAACTCTTCATCTTTTCTTGGAGCTACATAAATTCTACAACACTGAAAGGTAATTCATTTTTTAATAAAAAATGTTTTGTGCAAAATTTAGCTTTTAATTTTGACAATTTCATTCCTGTGTATAATAAGTTTGAATCATTTCTACCCACCATTGCCCATCTTACCAATAAATGTCCCTCTTCATTTCACTTCAGTTTGTGTGTGTGTGACCCACTGAGTTATATTCATGTTGGTTGGATGAGCATGGGTGGGAATTATTTCCTGGGGCTTGGTCAGGTTATCTGTGGCTACACCACCAAAGAAAATGACATCTCCCCCCCCGCAACAAGTAACTGCCTTTAGTCACCAGCAGTGGTCTGGCCTCCGAATCTTTCTCCTATCCATGATGAAATGCAGACAGAACAGAATTTTGTGAAGATTTCTGAAGGTAACCATAGCTGCTTTGAATTTTTTCTTAAATGCCCGAGTTTGACATAACATCAAATCATAACATCAAGTAATAAACCCCAAACGTGGTTTTGTAAATATGATTCTGGAATCTATAAATTTAGTTAATAAACAATCAAAGTTTCTAGAATATGGTGGCTTTCACGCAGTAGAGATTTTGACCAACAACTTGTTGTCATTTCAACTCTAGTATAAATTTAGCCTGAAGTGGCCAGCTATGGCATGAATATGTCCAAACCAGAATAATCCATTTGGGTAGCCTTATGCAAATCAATTTCTAATTGTACTTAATAGACTGAGAAGCAGAATTACTGAAATCGTCTGTTTTATATTTATCCCTAGAAGTTTGTCTATGCAGTTTATAGAATTACTCAAAATTTCAGGGGCCAAATATGTGCTTAAATATTTCTCTTTTTAAAAAACCTTAAATCTCTGTTCTTTATGAAAATAGGTTTCTCAAAAAAATATTTACAATACCTTTTTACAAAGAATCACCTGCAGAATCTTACGATATTAAAGTGAAGGGTCTTACTAACATTTAACTGTTTTGTTTTCCCAGTAATTTTACTCATCAAACCTTTCCCTTTTATTTCCCTGTCCAAGATATTAGGATGAAAACCATCAGTTCAAAACTGCACTTGTTAAATTTCCTTTCTCTTTAGTACAAATTTCTGCAGCCCTGCTGAGCTTAGTTTGCATTAAATAGGTAAAAATAGGCCTATAGTACTGGCAAAGCTGGTAAAGCTTGCCATGCAGCCATGAAGATCCCTACCACCAACATAAAAACTGGGCACAGCTGTGCCCATTTGCATATGGAACACTGAGGCAACAGAAAAAAAGAGAATTCCTAGAGTTTGCAGACCAGCAACTCTAGCTGAAATAATGAGTTCAAAAAGACACCCTTTCTCAAAATAAATATGATGGAAAGTAATTGAAGAAGAGACCAGAACAGTGACTTTTAACCTCCACACATCTGTGCTGCCCAACCAGCCTAGTTATCAGTGAGATCCAAGTTTAGGGAGGGACTCTGCCTCAAACAATGCAAGAACATCAGAGGAAGACACCTGACGTCAGCCTCTGGTCTCCACAAAAGTGAGTGTGTGTGCACAGGCACACATGGAGACAAGGGAGAGGAGGACAAAAATCAGGAGGAGGAGGAACAGTAAAAATGAGAAAATTAGTGCTGAAGGAGGTCCAAGACAATGGGCCAAAGGAAATCTCCCACTGAAATACCTCAATCACAAACTCATATCACAAAGAGGATTCAATTCCTCCTCACATTTTGCTATGGATTCCTGTGTCACATGTTGTTTATGGTACGTTATCTGGCAAAACAAAGTAGAAAGCCGAGCTTCTTAAAGATTTTCTTTTCTGGGACAAGCTGAATATAACGCTTAGAAATTTAATCTAAATTAAATCCCATCCCAACACTTGTCAAAACTTTGACAAGGAAGAAAACTTTCAGTTTACTTCCAGGCAACACAGAATTAGTGAGCAAATTTAGTGGAATGAGGAACACTAGTAAGGCTGTCTATACTCCCCCTATAGGTAGGACACTGAACATGGGTCATAAAATACCTTCAAGTGTGTGAAAACTCCTTGAAACTCATCAAGATGTCTCAATTATGACTGAAGCAACATTAGGCCCTTGAAATCATTATCACAAATATCTCTCGACTGGGGATCTTATCTGTCTAAATATCACTAGGCCAGCATGGCACTGGAGAAAGAGCCAAGGACTGAACACAAAGAACAGGTATTCAGCAATAAAGGTGCATTCTCTGGATGGCTGAAGTATTCAATCATCCACAGCATACTCCTCTCCTGAAATGATTATTTGTGGAATCTCTGTGTTAGATGGTTTCTATAGCTCTGATTTTGCTGAAGACTACCAAAACAAACTTATTTTTGATGTTGATATTTAATTAGTCCATATGTTAGAGATTTCTTAATGCAGCTTTGTTTTAAAAATGTTGTTAACTTGGCTAAAATTTAGTCATACTTTCATTTAAATTTGTAACAGTGTGGCATTATTTTCTGCTTTCCATAGAAACATATGCTTCAGGGACTTCAATACCACCTTTAGGACCAGATGGCGTTGGTAAATAATACTTTTTCTTTCCTGTCTTAGGTCCAGAACTGATGAAAAATTAAAGCACAGGAAATAGATGGAGATTTAAATGGCAGCTTTACTACTGGTAGCAAAGCAGATTAGAGAATGTGGAATTAAACCTGCATCCAGAGGCTTCTAATCATCCCATCCCTGAATCAGACGGACACAAACACCCCATACAGGAAGAACGGGGGTTGTCTAATGTTCAAAAATTTATCTGAATGCTTGAGAGCAAAGAACACCGTGGAAGGAGTGGTCTGTAAAAATATGAGAAAATGGTGAGGCTGATCTTCTTCCAGACCCATATTCAGGTGAAGTGAGTTGACAAATAAGGAAAAGAGGCAATGGTAGGATGCTAGCAGAAACCTTCACAGAAAAGGATTTAGTGATCTAGCAATCTGTTCATATTGAGATAAGCAATCAGTGAGAGCTCAGAGTCCCCTTTTTGTCAGTGTTTATTCATCTTTCTTTGCTTGTTTCCAAGTGTGTAAAACAGTAGCTAGGTAGAGAGTATATAAGAATAATATAAATATTACTTAAAGTTGTCCTCACATAGGCAAACACGTCTACATATGCAAAAATATGCACACATTTATACTATATTTTGAGAAAGAGACTATTGGGTATGGCCTAATATTCTTTGGTTTATAAGATAACCAAGAAGGCACTCTTTAATAGATACCAAAAAAACCAGTAATTAAGAAATTGTACATGTGATTGCCTGTAAATTTGCACTCTGTATCTTTTTAATGCATTGGGACATAGCCTTAGAAGCAGAAGGCAGTTTTCCAGACCATTCAGCATTTGCAATTCCCTCTGTCTCTTCTGGCAATGCGTCCTGGTTGTGTGATAAGTGTGGATGACTGGGCTCACATGAATCTTATAGGACAGGAATCTGAGAGTTCTGCAATTGTAAGCATCTAGAACAGTCAAGATTGAAAGTTTGAAAGAAACAGAACCTAATTTTAAATGACCATTATGGTGATAGGGGCAGGATTCTATTTTACCAGATTTGGGAAATGCAAGATAAGCTGTACAATCAATTTAATTATGTATAACATTTTAAGATGCAAAATTAAAATTTAAATGACTATTCACTAACATAAAATATTCATTATAAAATCACTGCTTAATCATTGTTCATAGCCATCTAACCCACTGCAATTCAAGTAGGTGTTAAAAGAAAAGACAAGTCTGGAATTTTAGATTACTTTATTCTTCAGGGCCGCAGACCATATGTGTTCCCATAAAATGATCAAAGAAAATATAATTGATATTACCCTTTATCTTTTATGTCCCTTAGTAATGCTTTTTTACATGCAGAGCTGACTACCTTTCTCTGTCTTCTCAATGCTGATTCTCCATTCATGTAAAATTCAATGAAATGGCATTATTTGGAATACATTTTATTGTGGCATTATATAATATGTTTATATTATATATGTTCATATTATATAATGGCATTATAATGAATTATAATTCATCAATACCTTTCCCTTGGTAACTGACCTACAGACCCATCATGTTTAGCAACAGGAGATTAGAGCCAGCTTTAGTATCACACACCTATGGTTCCCGCATTTACTTGAAAGGCTGAGGCATGAGTGTTAGCATGATTTCCAGATCATCATGGATTGTGTGGTGTATTAAACCAACCAAACAAAAACAACAAACACTAAGCCAAATAGTGTTGGTTTATGCCTTTAATCCTAGGACTTAGGAGGCATAAGCAAGTAGACCACTGAGCTCAGGGCCAAACTGTTCTACAGAGTGAGTTCTAAGACAGCCAGGGCTACATAGAGAAACCTTCTCTTGGAAAACAGACAAACAAATTGCACTAAATTACACTATACCCTATCTTTTGACACCATTTTATCATTGTGATAGAAAGTGTCAGATTTGTAACTATTCTGTGAACTATCACAAGTGCTTTACAGCATCTCTTAAAAAAATTCACACTGGACTTAAAGCACCTTAGAGGGGCTTCCAAAGGGAGTAATGAGGGTATGAAACCCTTTCCCAAAGAAATGACTGAAAGAGTGAAGTATATGTTAAACAAGAAAATATAGCTATTATCAAAGTTTCATCAAAAAGAAATTTCTCATTCTCAAGAGACAACCATGTGAAGTCAGTTGGAAGCTGAGTATCAATAGTATCAATAGTACCTACTTCACATGTAGAATGTGAAGTCAAAAAGAAATAAACAAGAATATGAGATCCATGCCAGTAGACTGTGTGAGGTGAGACAGACTTTCTTTTTATTTTTTAATTTGTTTTTTCTATTAACTACGGTTTATTTACTTTGTATCCCAGCTGTAGCTCCTTCTGTGTCCCCCCCAATCCCACTCTCCCTCCCTCATTTCCTTCCATGCCCCTCCCTAAGTCCACTGATAGGGTGGGTTCTCCTCCCCTTCCATCTGACCCTAGCCTATCAGGTCTCATCAGAACTAGCTGCATTGTCTTCCTCTCTGGCCTGGTAAGGCTGATCTCACCTCAGGGGGAGGTGATCAGAGAGTCAGCCACTGAGTTCATGTCAGAGACAGTCCCTGTTCCCCTTACTTGGGAACCCACTTGGAGACTGAGCTGCCATGGGCTACTTTTGTGCAGGGGTTCTAGTTTATCTCCACATATAGTCCTTAGTTGGAGTATCATTTTCAGAAAAAAAAAAAAAAAACCTGTGCCCAGATTTTTTGGATCCTTTGCTCTGCTTATGGAGCTTCAGGACAGACTTAATTTTTTTTTTAATTTAAAATATAATAGTATCATTCTCTGTTGCTCCTCCTCCTGAGGGTCCAGCCCATGGGTAAGGGCAGGGAGTTCATTCACAGGCGTTGAGTGGCAGGAAGTCACCACATGGACAGCCAACCCCAGAAGCTGAGTGAAAGCAAACCAAGGGCGAGCAGCTGCAGACTTGTTTATTCCAGAAGAGACAGCAGCTTATATGCCTTTGGGTGACCAATCAGGTTCTTCCACATCTCTGAGCCAGCCAATGGATGTTTGTCTCTGGGCAGGCTCTCCATAGTCAGGTCATGTACTTTCTCCCTGACTACTTCCATAGGCCCTTCAGCGGAAGCTGCCTCAGGCTGTGAGTCCTAATGGGCCTTTGCCAGGAATGGCCACAATTATCCCCTTTCCTTTCCTACCTACAACACTTACCACATACCCCTTACCCTCATCATCTTTCCCAAATTCAAATTCATGGTCTCTTTTTCTTTAGTTGTTGATACACATATATATTAAATATACAAAAACAACTTGCTCAGTCCATGTAATATAGCTTGTATGTATAAGATTTCAGACTCTTCCCTGGGGAAAGCTGTATCTGGATCTGACCTAAAAGCCTCTTTCCTGGTAACCAAAGGGGCTATGTAGGTGTCTAAGGGAAAGAAGCATCCAGTAGTCCTACCCAGCTATGATGCCTATGAACCACAAAAAGAATGGCACAATAACCTAAGGATGAAATAGTGGGTACATATACCTTGGTGGTAATCAAGAGCACTCAAATTTCACTTAAGCTATGCTGAATAGAAGGAAATCATGTCTACTACTGAAAACCTAGCCAACTACGTGGGGCTGGTGAGGTCAAGAGTCTTAAACACACACACACAACTTCCATTTTATTGAACCAGCGTAACTCTTAACTGTATTATAAATATTAATAATTTTACAAACCATAAACACATTTCTCATCCCTCATCAAAGATACTTCTGTTTGCAGCTGACAGAGACTTTTAACAGAAAGCCAAAACCAATGAAAATACAGAGACCAAGTAACCATGTGGTGCCCATCCCTAACTAATATTTCTACAAAACAGCTTCTGTACTTATAGCTCAAGGAGCATCACAGAAGAGGGGGAAGAAATAGCATAAGAGATGGAAGAACAGGAAGTCTGCCTAGAGATTGCATTTCCTAGAAGTGTCAGGGAAGCTACACTTAAGATTTCTCATGAATATGACTGCCTAAATAAGACAAGCAAGAACAACACCAACAGACATGTTAATGTGCAAGGAAAAAAAAAAACTTTCATGAGGCCCTGGTCCTAGAGAAATAAAGAAAGAAAAACCTAAAGGCACCTAAAGAATAAAGGAATTGGAATAATTTTTTTTTTAATTTCTCAAACTTTCAGTTTCTTCACCTGAAAATTCAGTACTAATAACTGTGTGAGTATGGCAAACAAAAATCCTTCATAATGTGCCAGAAATGTCAAAATGCTTGTAGAAGCACTCCTGCTATTATGTTGTTTCTGTCATGAAGTTTCTAACCATGCATATGGAAAAGAATCAGCTCCTCGTTCTTGAAATAGCAGTATTATGAGCGCCCAGCCTTGCTGGTAAAGCCATTAAAATGAACTATAAAGACACAACCTGCCAAAATGTTAGAGATAAGAAGGCCCTCAAATTCTCAAATTCATGTCTTGCTCTATCTGCCATCTAATCCTGAATTGTTTTTCTTTCATACTCTGCCTTCCATTGTCTTTATCTCTTAAGGTAAGGAGTGCTTCACCATTAACATTGTAAGTGCTCATACTTGGTAATTTTTAAAGCTTGGAATGGAAACTGGCTTTTAGTCACTTTAAGATCCACGCAGACTGTACACACCTTTGTTGTCCGTGATATCTGGAAGTTTCCTTCGACATTGCTGCCCTTCAATACACCACTGATCTTCATGAGTCCCAGAGAGCACAAGCTCCTAGCCAAATCCACCTGTTTTCTCTCATTTCACATCATGATACTTTTGTCATATCATATCCTCTTTAATTTAGTTTAATTTTGACTTGTGTGTCAAAGTCACCACTTAATTTTCCTCTAAACTCTAAACAGACACGAAATTCACTCATCTTCAGGGATCACTCATGAAAAGGAGTGACAAGTCCAGTGCATTTGCTCTGCATTTTAATAATTTAGCAATTTGGGTTTTGTCAATATTTTAGTATTTTGTTTCCTAACTATTCCCAAAAGAGAGATGCATGCATACAGAGATGATAGACATGTGATAGAGATAAAAGATAGGTAGGTAGATACATACATGCATACATACATAAATACATATATACTTATTTATATACTTACATACATACATATACACATAGATAATAGTAAGTAGATAGATATCATGGAGACAGATGATAGAGACAGAGAGAGATCCAAAGGCAACTAGAAAAGGAAAAGCTTTATATCATCTTATATTTTATAATACAAGGGATTATAATCCTCACAAGGAAGCCAAGGGATGAGCTTTGAGGCTGAAACTGAAGAAAAGACCATTGACAACTCTTCTTTGTCTCTTACTCCAGTTGATTACTCATCTACCTTTCTTATACAGTCCAGGCCCTCCTTCCCAAGAATGACACTGCCCACAATGGAATGGGAGTTCCCACTTCAATCAGCAATCAAGAAAATATCCCACAGAAACGTCCACAAATTGAGCTGTTGGAAGCAATCCCTCCATTGCAGCTCCCTCTTCTCAGGTGACTCAAATTTTTGTAAAGATGAGAAAAACTAGCCAGCACAACCAGTAATACCTTTCTTCCTTCCATCATACCTGCCCACTCACTTCCTTTCAATAAAGCTATAGTAAACTCATTCATGACATGATTTAAAAATGTACCGTGATGGGACTGGAGAGATGGCTCAGCAGTTAATGGTACCCTCTTGCAGAGGGCAAAAGTTTGCTTCCCAGCACCCACATAGAGTGGCTCACACCCAACTGTAACTCTGGATCCTTGGGTAGCTGATGAACTCTACAGAAACCTGAACTCATGAACACACACACACACACACACACACACATTGGAAAACAAACAATAAATACTAAAAATCAGACAGCCCGCCTCATGTCACTAACTCAAGAAATAATAATAAGGTGGAGTTGTACTTGAATAAAGCAGTCTTTTGAGGGAAACGTTTTTGCTTTTATCAAAAGACTTTTACTCAATTATTTTTTCCCTCACCTTTTGGTCAATGAGAAAAAACCCATCACAATCAATTTCAAGCCAAGTAAAAAAAATTTTATAATGATACATTTCCTTTAATAATTGTGCTGTAACACAGACCACACGCTGGTAGGTGTGACATGTAAAACATAAGGTAAAAATTAGAACTTAAGGTTCAAAAGGTTGAAAATATGTTTTCTTCAAGAGAAACACCTTTCTGCAAACGACTCTATCCATACACTATTTACAGAAAAAAACATGCAAGAGCACCACATATTTCTGTTCAGAGCAGGTCTACAGTATCAAGGATTATTTACTTCATGAAAACAGAACACAGATTTAACAAGATTTAAAATGGAAACTTTTAGTCATAATTAAATGTGAGAAGTCTGATAATGTCCTTTGTAAAGTTCACTTTAATCTCAATTTAAAAGTTTGCTAATGACTTAACCAACTGATATCTCTAGAGGGCCTGAGGAAAAGGATCAGAGGTTAAAGCACTTGTTGTACAAGCTTGAGGAACACTGTACAGATGCCCAGACCACAAAAAGGCTGGGCTGAGATGGTGGATGTCTGTAATCTCTGTGAAGGCAGACTCCAGAGCTAACAGAAGTACTCAGGTAGTCTAGACTAGCCCATGAAAGAGCTCTGGGTTCAACTGAGAGGCCCTGCCTAATAAACAAAGCAGAGAAAGATCTAGGGCGACGTCTGACATCAGTTTCAAGCCTCGTCATACATGAGTACGTAAGTGAACACATATACACACAACATGAAAATAAAATAAATGGTTCTACAGTAATAACAGAAATACAATATAATGCAACTTCCAAATGAGCAAATAATGAAAACTATTTAAAATCCTACAATGAAAAAGTTTTCTTTATAACTATTAAAAGTTAAAGCTCAAAGGGATAGGAATAAAAACTTTTTTGAAGCATCAATAAAAGATTTTCTCAATAGAAAACACAATTAGTCACTTAGGGGATTCCTATAAATGGACTCTGAAGCCTACAGATACAGGATGGCATGAAAACTACCTAGCTGGGAGGAGAGGGAGCAGTGGAAAGGCCATACATAATTTTCAGCAGTGTCTCTTCCAGGAAAGCAATTTGGACTTAAACCAGTCCAACAGTGATGGAAAATCATTATCTCTGGATGGTAGATTCTTAGCTGGGTCTGATTACAGGTGAGATAAAGGTGTTTCAGGCCTGGACTTGGTAGCTAATGTTTTCATCCCATTCGATGCTCATGGTCCTTCCAAAGCTGCCAGGACAAACAGTTTCTTCTCACTTGAATTACCTTGACTGACAGTTAGAAAACAAAATAGAACCCAACCATCTGCTTCATTTGAAATAAAATGTGAGTGAGTGTCTAAGAAAACTAAATTAGCATGATATGCAATGGTATTCAAATTTTTCCTGGATGATAAAAATTTCTTAGCATTTAAGTAGATTGTTGGGCAAGAGCAAATGCTCTAATGCAAACTTCACATAAGCTCTTGGTTGACTCTCTATGAAAAGAATTCATCAAAAAGAAATGATTAATCCTCTCAACATCATTGGTGCTGGAGAATACTAATCACCAGCTTTTCCTAGCTTTATTTAGGCTTCTTAACAAACTTGGTATGTTTATGATACTATTCTCAGCTAAATTCTAATAGGATTCCACAACCCAGGAAATGAGGCCAACAACTGGCAATGAGAACTCACAAAACTAAAGTGCTTCTGCACAGTAAAGTGAACTGTTAACCGGGTGTAGAGACAGACTACAGAATAGGAGGAAATCATTGCCAACTGTATGCTGACAAAGGAGTGACACGTAGAAGATACAAAGAGCTTTAAAAAATTAAATAAGAAATCAACACAATCAAATAAGGGATTGAGAAACCATAGGGTGTTCTTAAAAGAGATGCAAATGGCCAATAAGTATACTTTTAATTTGTCCAAAGTCCTTAGTCATCAGGGAAATACAAATTAAAATTATATTGTAATTCTATCATAGCCCAATCAAAATGGCAATCATCATGAAAATAAATGACAACGAATGCTTCATTTGGTGAGAATGTGGCAAAAGGGAAATACTTCTTTCTCTGTTAATAAGAGTATAAATTGGTCAAGCCACAGAAAACCATAGAAGTTTCTCAAAACCCTAAACATATAATTACCACATGACACTTGTATGCAACTCCTGAGTACACACACAAAAGACTCCGTATACACGCACAGAATTAATTACACATTCATGCTTATTGCTGCTGGTAAAATCAGTCTACAGACACATCAATTTATGAATGGAAAATGAAAATATAGTACACATACAATATGGAATTTTACTTAACCAAAAAGAAAATGAAAAATTGTGAAATTTGCAGAAAAAGTGGGTTGAACTGGAAAAATGATAAGAGGCATACACTCCTGGGTAGAGTCTTTCAGAGGCTCTCTGTGGTAGGTACCTGTCCTGTTTCCTGTTTTCTCCCTTTTCCAATGCCCATCCTGTTTGCCTTTCAGAGTGAGGATTTATCATCTTACCCAGGGTCTTCCTTCTTGTTTATCTTCTTTACATGTACAGATTTTAGTATATTTATCCTATCTTATAAGTGAGTATATACCATGTATGTCTTTCTGCTTCTGGGATACCTCACTCAGGATGACCTTTTCTAGTCCCCACCATTTGATTGCAAATTTCATGATTTCCTTGTTTTTAATTGCTGAGTAGTATTCCATTGTGTAAAAGGACCACAATTTCTGTATCCATTCCTCAGTTGAGGGACATCTAAGTTGTTTCCAGGTTCTAGCTATTACAAATAAAGCTGCTAGGAAAATGGTTGAACAAATATCCTTGTTGTGTACCTGAGCATGTTTTGGATATATGCCCTACAGTGGTGTAGCTGGATCTTGAGGAAGCACTGTTTCTAATTGTCTGAGAAAGCACCAGATTGATTTCCAAAGGGGTTGTACGAGTTTATATTCCCACCTGAAATGGAGGAAGGTTCCCCTTTCTCCACATCCTCTCCAGCAAGTATTGTCACTTGAGTTTTTGATCTTTGCCTTTCTGATGGGTATAAGGTGAAATCTCTGGGTCATTTTGATTTTAATTTCCCTGATGACTAAGGATGTTGAGCATTTCTTTAAGTGTTTCTTTGCCATTCGATATTCCTCTATATCAAAGCAAATGCTGAGGCTCATGGCCAAACTCTGGGCAGAGTGCAGGAAATCTTAGGAAAGAAGGGGGAGTAGAAAAACCTGGAGAGGACTGGAGCTCTACAAGGAGAGCAACAGACCCAAGTAATCTGGGCCCAGGGGTCTTTTCTGAGACTGATACTCCAAACAAGGACTATGCATGGAGATAACCTAGAACCCCTGCACAGATGTAGCCCATGGCAGCTCAGTCTACAAGTGGGTACCCTAGTAAGGGGAACAGGGACTTTCTCTGACATGAACTCAGTGGCTAGCTCTTTGATCACCTCCCCCTGAGTAGAGAGCATCTTTACCAGGCCACAGAGAAAAACAATGCAGCCAGTCCTGATGAGACCTGATAGGCTAGGGTCAGATGGAAAGGAAGGAAAACCTCCTCTATCAGTGACCTTGGGGAGGGGTAGGGGAGGAGATGGAAGAAGAAGGGAGGGATCTTGGAGGGAATGAGGGAGGGGGCTACAGCTGGAATACAAAGTGAATAAACTTTAATTAATACAAAAATTAAAAATGTAAAAAAAAAAAGAAAGACATACACAACATGTTTTCTCTCATATTCATATCCTAGTTTCTAGCTTTTTCATGATTTTTACTGATGGACGTAAGTGTATATAGAGGCCAGGCAACTATGATGAAACCTAGGGAAGCAGAAAAAAAGGAGATTAAAGGAAAGGGATGGAAAGAAATAGAGTACATGATTTAAAAGATCAAAGAGCAATACTATGAATTAAAAGGTTCAAGTGGCCATGAGAAGGAGAATGAAGGAAAGGAGAGGGGAGTATACAGTCTAAGTGTGGTGGGTATATTAAAAGAAATATGCTTGAAACTGCTATAAAAATTGTGGTACGTCTACACAATGGAACACTGCTCAGCTATTAAAAACAAGGAAATCATGACATTGGCAATTGGATGGAACTAAAAAAGATCATCCTGACTAGGAACCTCAGAAGCAGAAAGACAGGCAATGTAATCTCACTAGTAAGTGGAGATTAGTCACATAATATAGGGCTGCCATCTACAGACCCAACGAAGCTAAACACTAAGGAGGACTACAGGACGGATGCTTAAATCTCATTCAGAATGGCAAGCAGGATAGACAACAGAAAGCTGTGGGAGACAGGAAACAGGATGAGAGTCTACTATAGAGGGTCCTCTGAAAGGATTCCCCTAACAGGGAATCAAAGCAGATGCTGAGACTAAAGGCCAAACTTTGGGCAGAGCTTAGGGAGTCTTATGGAGGAATAGAGGAGTGGGATTAGAGGGACATGGAAGGGACAGGAGCCCCACAAAGAGACCAACAAAACAAAAAGATATGAGTCCAAGGATTCCTTCAGAAACTGACACACCAACAGAGAACCACGCATGGAGAGGCCCTAGACCCCCTGCTCAGATGTGGCCAATTGGCAGCTCAGTCTCCATGTGGATCTCTGAGGGAGGGCATCAGGGGTTGCCTCTATTATGAAGTCAATTGACTCTCTCTGATCACTCTCCCCTGATGATGCAGACTTGCCAGGCCACAGAGGCACAGGAGCCAAGCAGTCCTGATGAGACTTAACAAGCTATGGGCAGAAGGCAATAGTGGAGAACTTCCCCTTTCAGTGAACTAGGGCAAGAAAGAGAGAGAGAGAGGGTGGAACTGGGGGAGTTGGAAGAGGAGGCTTCAATTGGGATATATAATAAATAAATTGTGAAGAAAAAAATAAAAATTAAAAAAACACCTGTTATTCATAAGTTAATTAAAATAATAAATAAATAATTCATAGTTTGGTAAAAAAAAAAATACCTTACATTAATCAGGAATACAAAGTCACAGCAAAGTCAGGCCCACTAGAATAACACTTGACTCTTCAATGGAAACTGAAAGTCAGAAAGGCCAGGATGGTAAAAGCTCTACAGTGTCTAAGAGACTACACTGGGAGCATAGATAAGGGTACCCAGCAAAAATATTAATCATAGTCAATGAAAAAAAAAGCATTTTAACTTTTAAAAATGTAAGAAATATCTGTACACCAGTCCAACTCTCTATGACACACTAGAAGAAAAACTTCAGCCTAAATGGGATGCAAGAAATAATGCCAGAACAGCAAATCAAATGCAGTCAAAGCAATCCACACCACCACAACAAAACAGAAATCACTAAGCATTGCTCACTAAGAACTCTCAATATTAATGGTTTCAATTGCCCAGTAGAAAGACAAAGACTCACAAATTGGATTACAGAACAGGGTCCAATTTTCTGCTGCACCAAAAGAAGCATACCTTGTCATCAAGTCCAGACCTCTTTTTAAGAAAAGACCTCTTCTTCTGGGACAGCTCACTCAGGATGATCCTTTCCAGACACACACGGTATATACTCACTTATATAGACATATAACATAGGATAAACCTACTAAAATCTGTACATCTAAAGAAACTAACCAAGAGAGAGGACCCTGACTAAAATGCTCAATCCCCATCCTAAAAGGCAAAGAGGATGGACATCAGAAGAAGAAGAAAACAGGAAAAAACCTAGAAACATGCCACAGAGGGCCTCTGAAAAGCTCTGCCCTGCAGACTATCAAAGCAGACACTGAGACTTATGGCCAACTGTTGGGCAGAGTGCATGGAATCTTATGTAAGAAGTGGGAAATAGTAAGATCTGGAGAGGACAGGAACCCCACAAGGAAAGCAACAGAACCAGAAAATTTGAACACAGGGGTCTCCCAGAGACTCATACTCCAACCAAGTACCATGCATGGAGATAAACTAGAACCCCTGCACAGATGTACCCCATGGCAGTTTAGTGTCCAAGTGGGTTACATAGTAATGGGAAGAGGGACTGCCTCTGACATAATCTGATTGACCTGCTCTTTGATCACCTCCCCCTGAGGAGGGAGCAGCCTTACTAGGCCACAGAAGATGACAATGCAGCCACTCCTGATGAGATCTGATAGACTAAGATCAGAAGAAGGAGAGGAGGACTTCCCCTATCAGTGGACTTGGGGAGGGGCATGTGTGAAGAAGGGGGAGGGAGGGTGGGAATGGGAGGGGAGGAGAGAGGGTTTAGGGGAGGATACAAAGTGAATAAAGTGTAATTAATAAAATTAAATTAAATTAAAAAAAGAAAAGACCTCTTTTAAAAAAAAGGTGAAAAAAGATATTCTAAACAAATATATACAAAACAAAAGCTGTTTAATATCTATCAAAACAGACTTTAAGCCAAAAATATCAGAACACATGCTGAAGAACACTAATTTTCCTACTCATTGAAGGAAAAAAATTCACTAAGAAACTATCACAATTACAAACATTTATGTCCTGAACACAAGGGTCTCTAAGTTCATAAAAGAAACACTACAACTGAAATTGCATATTAACCATCACACAATAATAGTGGGTGACTTCAAAACCTCACTCTCACCAATAGACAGATTATGCAGGAAAAAATAAAACCTAAATAGAGAAATGCTAGAGTTCAGAACATCTCAACAAAATACTAAAGAATATATGATATTCTCAGTGCAATGGAGCATTTTCCAAAATTGACCACATATTGGAACACAAAGCAAGCTTTAATGAATGCTAGAAAATTGAAATAACACCTGTATTTTATCTTAACCTTGTGGATTAAAGCTGGATATTAAAAATAATAGAAACAGCATAATGCATACACACTTAAGGAAACAGAACAACTCACTAGTGAATAAAAATTGCAAAAACTTTTAGAATTGAATGGAAATGAAAACACAACATACCCAAACTATAGAACACAATGAAGCAGTCTAAAGGGCAAGTTCACAGCACTAAGTGCCTAAATCAAAATAATGGGGATATCTCATATTACTACCTTAAAGACATCCCTGAAAGCTCTAGTAAAAAGGACGAAATACCTCAAAGGTGTAAATAGCAAGAAATAATTAAACTCAGACCTGAAATCAATGAAATAGAAACAAACAAAAACTATAAACAATCTATAAAGATTTGATTCTTTGAAAAAAATCAACAAGATTAACAAATTCTTAGCCAAATTAACCAAAAGATAGAGAAAGGTGATGCAAATTAGTAAACTTAGAGATAAAACTATGACATCACAATAGAGACAGAAGAAATTCAGAGAATCATAAGAACATACTTTAAAAATCTGTATTCTCTAATTGACTAGGATCAGAAGGAAGGAAAAGAAGACCTCCCCTATCAGTGGACTTAGGGAGGGGTATGCATGCATAGGGTGAAGGAAAGGAGGGATTGGGATGGGAAGAGGAAGGGAACCACAGGGGGAATACAAAGTAAATAAAGTGCAATTAATAAGGAATTAAAAAAAATCTGTATTCTACCAAACTGGGTACCTAAAATAAATGGGTCAATGTTTTGATACATACAACCCACCAAAGTTAAATAAAAATAAAATAAACAATTTAAATAGACATATAACCTCTAGTGAAATAGAAACAATATTTTAAAAAAATCTCCCAACCAAAAGAACCCTAGGGCCAAATGGAATTGCCACAGAATTCTACCATACCTTCAAAGACCTAACTCAAATATTCCTTAAATTATTCCACAAAACAGAAACTGAAGGGATATTTCCTAGTTTTTATGAGTATATAATCATCCTCATACAAAGATCCAATAATAAAAGAGAATTACAGAACAATATCCTTTATGAATATGGCTGTAAAAAAATCTAATAAAATAGTTACAAACTGACTTCAATAACAAATCCAAAAGAAAATTCTTCATGATAAAGTAGGCATTATCCTAGAGATACAACCAGCGAATGATTCAACATATATAAACCAATAAACATAATCCACCATATAAACAAACTGAAAGACAAAAAACACACTATCAGCTTGGTAGATGCAGAAAAGGCCTTTGACCAAATTCAACATGTCTTGGAGAAGCTAAGTATACAAGGGAAATACCTCAGCATAATGAAGGTAATCTATAGTAAGTCAAAAGCTAACATCAACCTAAACAAAGAGAAAACTCAAAGTATTTCAACTAAAATCAGAAACAAGGTAAGGTGGTCCACAATATATTTACCCAATAAAGTGCTTGAAGTCTCAGCTAGAGCAAGAAGACAAGGATATAAAAGAGATAGAAGCAGGAAGGGAAGAAGTCAAAGTATCTTTCTTATAAGTGATAGGATTTATATATAAAATAGTATAAAGACTACTAGGAAAGTTATACAGCTGATAAGTGTATTCAGCAAAGTGCTAGCATAGAAAATTAACAAAAACTTCAGTAGCCATCCTATATACAAATGTTAAACATACTGAGAAAGAAATTATGGAAACAATACTTTCACAATAGTCTTTAGAAATATATCATGGGGGTAACTGCATCAAAGCAAGTGAAAGCCTTGTATAATAAAAACTTTGAGATATGAAGAGATGTTGAAGAAGCTATGAGAAGATGGAAAGACCTACCAAAATGGATCAGTACAATCAACATACTAAAAATGGCTATTCTACTAGAAGCCATCTACAGACTCAGTGAAGTCCTCATCAGAATTCCAACACAGTTCTTTACAAAAATTTAAAAAAAAAAAATCTTCAACTTCATATGGAAACACGATAAATTTAGGATAGCTATAAATGTCCTGAATGATAAAAGAACTTCTGGAGTTATCATCATGCTAGATTTTAAACTGTATTACAGAGTTACAGAAACAAAAAAAAAATGGCATGGGATTGGTATAACAAACACATTTATCAATGGAATCAAACTCAAGTCCTACACATAATTCCACACGCCTACAGACACCTGATTTTTAACAATCCCAAAACAAAACAAAACAAAAAACCTGGATAAAAGGCAGCATCTTCAAATAATGGTGATGGTCAGACTGGATATAGAAGAATGAAATATAGAAGAATGAAAGTAGATCCGTTTCTCAAATCCATGTGAATAAAGGACTGCAACACAGACAAACTAAGGATTATGCTTCAATTTATTGTCACAGGAAAAGATTTTCTGAACAGGACTCCAATAGCACAAATACTAATACAAAACAGTTAATAATGGACCTCATGCTAAAAAAAAATCTGTACAACAAAGAACATTATCAGTCACACAAATCAGCAGGCTACAGAATAGGAGAGGATATTTACCAATGATAAGACACTAAGACTCATAACCAAACCATGGCAGAGTTCAGGGAATCATATGAAAGAAGGGGAGTTAATATGATATGGAAAGGATAGGAGCTCTACAAGGACCAAATATATCCGGGCACAGGGCCTTTTCTGAGACTGACACTCAACCAAGGACCATCTATGGATATAACCTAGAACTTCTGCTTGGATGTGGCCTGTGGTAGCTCAGTAACCAAGTAGTTTTCCAAAGTAAGGGGAACAAGGACTATTTCTAACAGGATCTCAAGGGCAGGCTCTTTGACCCCCCCCCCCCCCCCCGCCCAGGGGAGGAGCAGTCCTGTTAGGCCACAGAGGAGGACTTTGCAGCCAGCCTTGAAGATACCTGATAAAACAGGGTCAAATGAAAGGGGAGGAGGTCCTCCCCATCAGTGGACATGGAAAGGGGCAGGGAGGAGACCAGGGAGGGAGTTGGGGAGGGGGAGGGAATAAGGGAGCGGGATACAGCTGGGACATAGAGTTAACAAATTGTAACTAAAAATAAAAATTAAAAAAAAGACAGATAAAACATTAATATGTAGGATAGTAGAATATATAAAGAACTAAAAATAATAATGAACTTCAAGGACACAAATATCCCCAAATAAAAGTTGGGCTATCGAGCTAAAGAAAGACTTCTAAAAGAGGAAACGCAAATGGCTAACCATCACTTCGTAAAATGTTCGACACCTTTAGCCATTAGGGAAATGCAAAGAAAACTCATTTGAGATTTTATCTTCCCCCTGTCAGAATGACCGAAATTGATAAAACAAGTGACAGCACTTGATGGCGAGGGTGCTGGGGGGAGTACAAGCTGATGATATCCACTGTGGAAATCAGAGTGGCAGTTCTTTCAAAAACTGAAAATCAAGCTACCTCAAGACCCAACTGTTCCACTCCTGGGCCTATCCCCAAAGGACTCTCCATCTTGGTATGAGGTGTTTGCTTCTCCATGTTCATTGCTGCTCTATTTATAATAACCCAAATCTGGAAACAGCCCAGATGCCCATCAAACGATGAATGAATAATGAAAACGTGGTGCATTTACACAAAGGGATTTTATTCAGCTGTTACGAAAGATGAAATTGTGAAATTTGAAGGTAAATGGATGAAGCTAGAAACTTTTCAGCCACTGCTCAGGAGCAGGTAAGTTTTAATGACCTCTCAGGAAAATTCGGCATTACATTGTAAAGTGGAAGGTATGCACAATCTACAATCCAGAGGCCTCAAGTTCATATAAACATAAAGGGCACCAATATACCTCTGTTTTAGGGATGCTAAAAGATGTTACGGACAACCAATAATTAGCATCATGCACTATGCAGCTAGGCTGTCAGGTCAAACTACATGTGTTACATTTTTCTGTATCTAACCAATTTAATAGTATTTTGCTCTCTGGTTTTCTTATCTACAAGTTGATAATAATAGGACCTACTACATAGGCTTCTGTTGATACCCAAGAGAGTCAAAACACACAGGAGCAAATATATAAAAATTATGCACACACGTGTATAATGCTAAAATTAGTGCCTGATAAGTGAGCATTCCAGCTCTAGCTATTTGTATTATTATTTACAAGAGCAGTCTAATGGTACAATAAACATGCAAGTGTGGATATTTATCACTGGCATGTGTATACATAAAACAATGTAAATACATACATATGTACATTCACATGTGAACACACATAATGATGGGATATTGTAAAAGGGCAAAAAATAAATAGACTATACCATTAACAAGAATAAAAAATAATGCACAAAAGATACAAACACTATAATTTCATTTGTGTGATATGTTTTTTATTTTAATTTTTAAATTACACTTTATTCACTTTGTATCCCCCTATAAACCCCTCCCTCCACCCCTTCCAGTCCCCTCCTCCCTCCTCCTTCTCCACGCATGCCCCTCCCCAAGTCCACTGATAGGGAAGGTCTTCCTCTCCTTCCCTCTGTTCCTTGTCTATCAGATGTCAATTTGAGTGGCTGCATTGTCTTCCTATTTAAAGGCAAACTAAATGCAATGTTTAAGGAGATATACCTCTTCACGAAACTAAAAAGTAAATAGGGTATTACTAACATGTTTGATGAATCACACACACACAAACATATACATACAAAAGAATTACTGAAACTTGGAGAGTCATTCAAGGATGTTTTATGGTGCTAAAATCATGTTTCCTCTGGTGGTTTGTGCCAAAAAAAGGGGGGGGCAAATACTTTTCAGTCTACATAGGTACCTCTTATACATTGTTTATGCTTTATATTCTACAAAAACCATTATTATGTTTTTAAATACTGCCAATTTGAGGCATCAATATAGGTTGCTTTACATTAATATTTAAAGTAATTGTCTTACTAATTGCTAGCCTCATTAATAAAAATAAACATTTCCACTCCCCTCTCAAACATTGTTCCTGTTCCCTTTACAAATTTCCCCAGACATCAGACTTTCTCATGAATAAAAAAGACACAGGAGTCCTGAAAATTGTCTCTCACATTCTCACTGTTTCTCACGATTGGATAGCAAGGGCAGAAACTGGAACAATTGATGATGATGCCCTTGACCTTATCCAGATAAATAGTTCCTTTTCCACACATCTGTCCTTATCAACAGCAATTTCTGAGATTGGGGATATTGTACAAAGACAGAAAGAGAAGAAAAGGAAGAATTGAAATGTGATGATTAAAAATTTAGCCCTTCATGTAAAACTGAGAATATCAAAACTGTCCCTGAATCATAAAATATTAAGAATCCTAAAAGCATAGTTCCTGTGACAGAAATTGAGCCCCAGTAACCTAGAGACGTAAGTATTTATTTGGGATTTGCTATTTTCTTCACGCAGGGCTCTGTATCTCATCTGAAGATTTTCACCTGCACAGGGCTCCCCAGGATCCATTCATCAGGCATGCAGTAAGTCACTGGACTGGCAGTTTCTCACAGAGAAAGTCAGAATAAAAATGAGGGGGAAATAGGAGAATGACATTTTTGAAATGCTTATTAGATATAGCATAAAAGATGTATTCCAAAGCCTGCATTACAAAGATTTTACTCATAATTCCAAGATGAAAAATGTTAAGCATGACTACACAAAAATGATAAGGCAGTGATTTATGTATAGAGTTGGAAAAAAACAACAATTTTTTGGGGGGGTAGACTATTCTATCATGCATTATAAAATGACTTTTCCCTTCTGCTGTTCATTTCAATAAATCTTCTTGTCTATTAATCTGTAAATTACTAGTTTAAACTACAGACAATGTTTTCCTCATTGAAATGAAGTTTATGGGAAGAGTTCCCTGACACAAAGCAAAAATCCTATATCAAGCACACAATTTCCCTGTCACGTACATGCCTAATAAAGGAGGATTTGACTATTTACTAACACATACACACAAAAATATGTGTGTGTGTATCTAACACATATGTTAAATACATTTCCATTAATGTTTAAAGGATTTATAGCCTCCATTAGATTCAAATTTTTTTAAAGTCTTTTAGAGCTATTAGGTTTTAGTTACTTGTGAGTATGTGTAGAGAGTAATATACAAGTGAATATAGACACCCACAGGATCCAGAAGATGGTGTTGAATCCTCTGGAACTTGGTTACTGGCAGTTAGGAGCTGCAAACATGGGAACAGAACTCTAGCCCTCTGCAGGAGACATGTGTTCTTGACCACAGACCCATCTGAGCCCCATACGAAATTCGAAATCTTTTAAATAGTTTTCATATTTCAACAAGTTACAGTCCAAATAAAGCCAAATTTAAGAGTAATGAGAAAAGTAAATGTTAAGAATAAATTGTCCAGAAATACTTACAGTTATCATGATGAATAACGCTCCATTTTATGTTTAAAAAGAGAGCAATGAATATTCATCACACAGTAAGTAAATGATGAAGAAAGGTTGGAATAATGTGTTTAACTCCAAAACTCACATTGGTTGTCATAACTGTCTTCATTATATCAGTTTATTATTTAGTTTTCTCACTGGCTGTCTAAAACCTTCCCATTTTCAACTAAGAACATCTTCATGTTCCTTTCCAAATTTTTAACATTACCACAGAAATCTTTGGTAGCTTTCTTCCTATATTTTTCATCTTTGCAAAATGTATTTACTTAAGCCTTGTTGGTAGAAAAAAACAAGGAAAATGCATGTCTTCTTTATTCTTTTCTTTCTTGCTTTTCTTTCTAATGAGGAAAATGGAGTTCATTAAGAAAGGAACAGTGATACATACCAAATGAACAAATGTGGGCCTCTGAAGAGGCACAGTCTCATTGCTAGGCTTTAGTATAGTGCATTTTACTGGCAAACTTCAATGAATGTAAGGCATACCCCTAGGCTTGCTTCTGAGTTTTTATCTCAACTTGACACAAGGTAGAGTTAGCTGAGAGGAAGGAACATCTATTTAGAAAATGGCTCCATAAGATCTGCTGGAGGGAAGCCTGTTGAACATTTCCTTAATTAGTGACTAACATAGGAGGAGTTTGATGTCATCTCTGGGCTAGTGGTCCTAGGTTTAATAAGAAAGCAGGTAGATGAAGTCATAAGGAACAAGCCAGTGAGGAACACTCCTCCATGGCTTCTTTTTATTTTTTTTTTTTTACTTGTATTTACTCAGTTATTTATTTATTTATTTATTTATTTATTATTTATTTTTTATTTATTTATTTTTATGTTAATTACAGTTTATAAACTTTGTATCCCAGCTGTATCCCCCTCCTTCATTCTCTCCCAATCCCACTCTGCCTCCCTCATCTCCTCCCATTCCCCCTCCAAGTGCACTGATAGGGGAGGTCCTTCTCCCCTTCCCTCTGACCCTAGCTTATCAGGTCTCATCAGGACTGGCTTCATTGTCCTCCTCTGTGGCCTGACAAGACTGCTCCTCCTTGGGGGAGGGTGGAATGATCAAAGAGCCAGCCACTGAGTTCATGTCAGAGACAGCCCCTGTTCCCCTTACTAAAGAACCCACTTGGACACTGAGCTGCCATGGGCTACATCAGAGCAGGGGTCTTAGGTTATATCCATGAATGGTCCTTGGTTGGAGTATCAGTCTCAGAAAAGACCCCTGTGCCCAGATATTTTGGTTGTATTGCTCTCCTTGTGGACTCCAGTCCCCTCCAAGTCTTTCTATCTCCCCCTCCTTTCATAGAATATACTGCACTCTGCCCAAAGTTTGCTTAAGAATCCCAGCATCTGCTTTGATACACTGCAGGGTAGATTCTTTCAGAGGCCCTCTCTGGTAGGGTCCTGTCTTGTTTCCTGTTTTCTCCTTCTTCCAATGTCCATCCTGTTTGTCTTTCTGAGTGAGGATTGATCATCTTACCCAGGGACCTCCTTCTTGCTTAGCTTCTTTACATGTACAGATTTTATTATGTTTATCCTATATTATAGGTCTAATATCCACTTATATGTGAGTATATACCATATATGTCTTTCTGCTTCTCAGATACCTCACTCAGGATGATCTTTTCTAGATCCCACCATTTACCTGCAAATTTCATGATTTCCTTGTTTTTAATTGCTGAGTGGTATTCCATTGTGTAGATGTACCACAATTTCTTTGCAAATCAATCTGGCACTTTCACAGAAAATTAGGAATGGCACATCTTCAAGATCCAGCCACACCACTCTTAGGCATATATCCAAAATATGCTCAAGTATACAACAAGGACATTTGCTCAACCATGTTTGTAGCAGCTTTATTCGTAATAGCCAGAACCTGGAAACAACCCAGATGTCCATCAACAAAGGAATGATGCAGAAATTGTGGTACATTTACACAATGCAATCCTCCATGGCTTCTGTACCAGCTCCTGCCTCCAGGTTCCTGAAGGGTTGAGATCCCTCATTGGCTTCATTCAGTGAACTGTGATTCAGGATATATAAGCCAAATAAACCTTTCTTCCCCATGTTGATTTTGGTCATGTTATTTCATCACAGCAGTTGAGACCCTAACTAAGACATGAATAACATATTTTAAATACATTTTTGAAGAATATTTTCCAGGAATGTGTTGATTATTTCCAGATTAGGGTTTACTTCCCATTGCTGTCCTTATATGGAATTTTCTAGGTGTTATCCAATAGAAGGAAATAGACAATTTTACAAGCTAATTACATGCAAGCATAACTTCAATGAATCAAATGACAATTAATAGGAATTTCTCTGCATATTGTTAGTTGTGGCCTTTTTTGGGTGATATTGCTATCGTACAGGTCTACACTGTATAAGCACTTATAGTTTGGCTCTTTTTTATACACCTGTTTATCTGACTCATTTTCTTGCTCAGTGATTTCCAATCTTAAACTTACATTGTTAAAAAAAGAGTAAAGTCCATGGAAAATTTACTTCAAAGGACATTTCTAAAAAATGTAAAATACAGAATAAGAAAATAAACACAGAATAAGAGATTGCATCCATATTTTTCAAGTGTAAATTCTTTTCATCTCTTTTGCTAAGATGAGATAAAGTTTGATCCCTAATGATATTAATATGAAAAAGTCAAAGTATCACTATTTGCAGATGATATGATAGTACACATGAGCGACCTCCAAAATTCAACCAGAGAACTCCTTCAGCTAATAAATAACTTCAGCAGAGTGGCTGGATACAAAATTAACTCAAAAAAAAAAATCAGAAGTTCTCCTGTATATGAAAGACAAAAGGACTGAGAAAGAAATTAGGGAAGCTATATCCTTTACAATAGCCAGTAATAACATCAAATAACTTGGTGTGACTCTAACCAAGCAAGTGAAAGACATGTTTGAAAAAAACTTCAAGTCTCTGAGAAAAGAATTTGAAGAAGATATCAGAAAATGGAAAGATCTGCCGTGTTCATGGACTGGTAGGATTAACATAGTGAAATTGGCCATTCTGCCAAAAGCAATCTACAGAGTCAATGCAATTACCATCAAAACACTAACACAATTCTTTACAGATCTTGAAAAAGCAATTCTCAATTTCATATGGAAAAACAAACAAACAAAAAACAGAGTTGCTAAAACGATCCTGTACAACAACAGATCGTCTGGAGGTATCTCCATCCCTGATCTCAAGCTGTACTATACAGCAGGGATAATAATAACTGTATGGTACTGACATAGAAACAGAATGGTGGATCAATGGAATTGAATAGAAGACCCAGAAATCAACCCACACACCTATGGATACTTGATTTTTGAAAATGAAGGCAAAACCATACAATGGAAAACAGACAACATCTTCAACAAATGGTCCTGGACTAACTGATATGTACATGTAGAAAAATGTAAATAAATCAGCATTTATCTCCCTGCACAAACTCAAATCCAAGTGTATTAAAGACCTCAACATGACACCAGACACATTAAACCTCTTAGAAGAAAACGTGAGGGAGAGCTTTGACCTCATTGGCATAGGAGACAACTTCTTGCACAAAACACCAACAGCATAGGCTCTAAGAGCAACAATCAATAAATGGGACCTCATGAAGCTTCTGTAAAGCAAAGGACACTGTCATCAGAACAAAACAACAGCCTACAGGCTGATGAGGATCTTCATCAACCCTATACCTGACAGAGGGCTAATATACAGAATATATAAAGCACTCGAGAAGTTAAAATGCAACAAATCTTTCCAACTTCTGATATCTTCTTCAATTTCTTTCTTCAGAAACTTGAAGTTTTTTTTCAAACAGTTCTTTCACTTGTTTGGTTAGAGTCACACCAAGGTACTTTATGTTATTAGTGGCTATTGTGAAGGCTGTTGTTTCCCTAATTTCTTTCTCAGCCCTTTTGTCTTTTGTATACAGGAGGGCTCCTAATTTTTTTGAGTTGATTTTGTATTCAGTCACTTTGCTGAAGGTGTTTATCAGCTGGAGGAGTGTTCTGGTTGAATTCTTGGAGTTGCTCATATGTACTATCATATCATCTGTGAATAGTGATACCTTGACTTCCTCCTTTCTGATTTGTATCCCCTTGATCTCCTTTAGTTGAGAAAGGGGAAGCCTCCTCCATTGCTGGTGGGAATGTAAACTTGGAAATCAATCTGGCACTTTCTCAGATAATTCAGAATAGTGCTTCCTCAGGATCCAGCTATACCACAACTAGGCATATATCCAAAATTTGCTCAAGTATACAACAAGGACATTTGTTCAACCGTGTCCATAGTACTTTTATTCATAATAGCCAGAACCTGGAAACAACCCAGATGTCCCTCAACAGAGGAATGGATACAGAAATTGTGGTACATTTACACAATGGAATACTATTCAGCAATTTAAAACAAGGAAATCATGAAATTTGCAGGCAAGTGGTGGGATCTAGAAAAAATCATCCTGAGTAAGGTATCACAGAAGTAGAAAGTATATACACATGATATATATTCACTTATAAGTGGATATTAGACATATAATATAGGATAAACATAATAAAATCTGTACATGTAAAGAAGCTAAGCAAGAAGGAGGTCCCTGGGTAAGATGATCAATCCCCACTCAGAAAGACAAACAGGATGGACATTGGAAGAAGGAGAAAACAGGAAACAGGACAGGACCCTACCAGAAAGGGCCTCTGAAAGAATCTACCCTGCAGTGTATCAAAGCAGATGCTGGGATTCTTAACCAAACTTTGGGCAGAGTGCAGGGAATCCTGTGAAAGGAGGGGAGATAGAAAGACCTGGAGGGGACAGGAGCTCCACAAGGAGAGCAACAGAACCAAAATATCTGGGCCCAGGAGTCTTTTCTAAGACTGATATTTCAACCAAGGACCATCATGGAGTAAACCTGGAATCCCTGCTCTGATGTAGCCCATGGCAGCTCAGTGTCCAAGTGGGTTCTTTAGTAAGGGGAACAGGGGCTGTCTCTGACATGAACTCAGTGGCTGGCTCTTTGTTCATTTCCCCCTAAGGTGGGAGCAGACTTACCAGGTTACAGAGGAAGACAAATGCAAACAGTCCTGATGAGACCTGATATGCCAGGATTAGCTGGAAGGGGAGGAGGACCTCCCCTATTAGTGGACTTGGTTAGGAACATGAAAGAGATGAGCGAGAGAGGATGGGATTGGGAGGGGATGAGGGAATGGGCTACAGCTGGGATACAAAGTGAATAAATTTTAATTAATAAAAAATAAATAATTTTTTAAAGTTAAAAAATAAATCTTGTCTTTTTTTTTGCTTCTACTGAGAATAGCAACATCTAAACAATTACATTACCATTTTTAAAATTTAAGTCTACTATTTTATCATTGAAGAATAACTTACTAGGGATTTAGGGAAAATTTACTGGAATTTAAAGTCACCATACATCACATATTACTGAGGTAAGTTAAAGCTAAATTATGTGTTTATATTTATTTATATTTGTTTGTCCATACTTGGTGTTTGTTATACTAACCTTTAAATAAATATAAGAACACAAAAAATCAGGCATATTCATGGCAATTTGAATTATACATTTATGTCCTCTATGTGTTAATTATATCCTTGTAAATATTCTCATGTATTTGATAATTTACCATGTAAGTATGTTCACATATAATTAGATATTTTAAAGCACTTGTATGCCTCAACATTTTTCTTGTCTGATGATTTGACTCTGTGGCTGTTGCATAATCCTAAATCAAACTATCTTTCAATAAAGACTCTTATGTAAATATTTTTATATTTTTCCTAAAATCACTTTGAAACAGAATCCTATCAAAGGACTTCCTAGGGCAAACATATAGAGACAGACACGCATAATTTTCTAGACATCATAAAGTGTCACTTCATGACAGTTACTGCAGTGTGTAACCCCACTAGCGACATGTGATCACACGTGTTTCCCGTCAGACTTGACCCAAGAATGTGTTGTTGAATCAGGACGCTTGGCAATCTGACATGAATGAAATCTCAGTGTCAACTTCCACTTTACTTCCTGCGAACAAAACTGAGAAACTTTTCGTCATGTAGCTCTGGTTGTTGGCCTCTTCTTTCCTATGGCTTGCTCACATTTCCCTAAGGTTGTAATTTCCCTGTGCTGTTTCTAGAGTAGAGCGTCATTTTCACCTTTTCTAAAATGAATTCCAGTTATTTTCTGTTTTATCATTTTGTTCTACTTTGTGCTTCTTTTACCATTCAACAGGTTCCAGTGGTTAGACATATTATATTAGTGAAGGCAGCATGTGATAACACATGCTTGTACCCCCATGCTCCAGAGGTTAAGTCTGAAGCTAATATGATCTACAGAGTGAGGTCCAGACCAACTAAGGCTATGCAGCAGGGTTTTTAATGCATTCTTATTTCAGTTATGGCTGCAGAGTTTTCTCTGCACCTAAGTGAAACAGAAGTGGCATTCTTTTTAGTACTTGTGCCTTTTATTTGCATTTTTTAGTCATTTACAATTTGTCTTCACAATGATATGAATGTTGATGCAATTTATTCACAAATTGACTTTTTCCCAGGCTAATAATTACAAGATTACTCAGTTTTTAAACTACTGTGTTTAGCCATGAGTGGCTTGTAAAATCTGAAAACATTTAATGTACATACAAATCCATGAGTTTGAGAATAAATATGCACCTGTGAAATTGTTACACCACCCAGGTCATGAACATACTCCTCATCTCTCAAAGTTTCCTCCCATCTCTATTTATTATTATTATTTGCATAAAAATAGATTTCTCACACACAAGTTAAAGAATACTAAGAGAGATCAGTCACAATTCCAACGATATAACTTTAGACTTATAAAATAGTTTAAAACCCTAACACATAAGGCTGGGGAGGTGGCTCATTCAGAAGAATGCTTGCTCCACAAGCATGAGAACCCAAATTCAGACCTACAGCACCCAGAGAAAAAGCTGGGCATGATGATTCATGCTATAGTCCCAACCCTAGGGGCTTGTACAGAGAAGGGTTCCCAGAATTAGGTGGAAAGCTAGTCTCACTGAATTAATGAGCTTCAGGTTTCAGGGAGAGACCTTATCTCAAGAACAAAGTAAGAAATACCCAAGGCCAACCTCTGTTCTCCACGTGCATGTTCTCACACAACATGTACACACATACAGCCACATACACACCA
The DNA here is from genome assembly GCF_907164565.1 of Psammomys obesus. Taxonomy (NCBI): domain Eukaryota; kingdom Metazoa; phylum Chordata; class Mammalia; order Rodentia; family Muridae; genus Psammomys; species Psammomys obesus. The sequence goes on from NW_026592118.1 coordinate 27,411,696, forward strand.
CACACATGAAGAAAATATTAGCATCTATACAATACTAATTCCTCCCAGAAAAACACATGATAGACCTAAATACACAACAGAGAACAAACTAGAAGATGTTATGAAAGAGAGGCTGCCCAATTATAGCCCTTAGTATCTATATAAAACCCTGTGGAGGAATCTGTAAGATGTTCTTCAGTGGCACAAGAGCAACCAGAACAAAAGAAAAGACACACCATGCTATTGCAATAATGATTCAATATAGCATATCGATGACCATTAATGCCTCCATATACACCAGAAATCCAAGTATCTAGTCCTAATATTAGGACCAGGCAATTGAAACTCAGCAATTTGATTATTAACATCAGAGTGATTTAAGGAAATAGTATGCATGCTGCTTATCATCCAAAATCTTTCATTTGACACTTTCTAAAAATAATGTGAAAACATCAATGTCAAAACATACTGAGTGGGCATCAAAGGCTTGAAAGAACATCTGAGAACTACAGTAGAGCATCCTTTCAAGAAATGCCAGATCATTAACACTATTGACAATGAAGACTGGGGCGCTTTATGAGAAAGACGCACATCAAAAACCTGACTGTAAAGAGCTGGACTCAATACAGAGAGAATAATTTGAAAATATCTCACCACAGAAGTAGTCAAGGATCCAAAGATCTTTTGAAGATTTACATATTCAAAATTTGTTGTTGTTGCTTTTGGTGGTGGTGTGGGAGATGTGAGGGTTAGAGATATATGGTATATGTTCTTGTTAGCATGAGTGTGTGCAGTGTGCATGTGGCCTTATGTTTATGAATATGCATGCTCATGGATGTCAGAGCATGATGTTGGGTGTCTGAGACAGGATCTCCTAGTGCACCTGAAGCTCAGCAAGTCAGCTAAACCAGTGTTCAGTGACTCAGCTAAATCATTGGTTCCGTGACTCGGCTAAACCAATGGCACATGAGTTTCAGGAAGCCACATCTCTCTACCTCCTTCCACCTCCACCATCAAACACTGGCTTGCAGGCTTGAGTCACTGTGTACAGCTTTTTGTCTTAATATGGGCTGCAGGAATCAGAACCCAAGTCCTCAGGCTTTGCATGGCAGACACTTCAATGACTGCACCAAGCTCCCAAAACACATTTTTAAAATATGCCCTTTGCATACAAGACCCATTTTGGGTGGAAGGTTTTATGCATGGGTTGATGTCTCCCTCCCTCATCTAGGAGTCTCACCTGCCTACAGGAGGTGCCAACTTTATGCTTCTTAACACCTGTTGCTTGGTCACCCCCATAGAGTCCTAGCAACCTCTACTTTCTCAGTGATGACCCCACCACCACCAATTTTTATTCTTTCTCCCAGTTCTTCTCCTCACTCTCCCCCATTTTCTTCTTTCTGCCTACCTGATCCTCATTCCCGTTATCCTTCCCATCCCATCTCCCACCCAGTTGCCTCCCTCCATCTACTTTGGATAGCTATTGTACTTCCTGTTCTGAGTGAGATTCAAGCATCTTCCCTTGGGCTCTTCTTGTCTTCTTTGAGTATGTTTATCCTGTATTATATTGCTAATATCCACTTATAAGTGACTACATACTACATGTATCTTTCTGGGTCTGGGTTACCTAGTTACCTATCAGTCAAGACGGTCTTTTCTAGTTCAGGATTTCTTTGTTTTAATAGCTGAGTAGTGTTCCATTCTGCAAATGTAGCACATTTCCTTTATTCATTGACTGGGCAACCTAGATGTTGATGGGCATCTAGGTTGCTTCCAGTTTCCAGCTCTTATGGATAAGGTTGCAATGAACAGAGTTGAGCAAGTATCCTTGTGCTAAGGTGGAACATCTGTTAGGTATATGCCCAGGAGTGATATGGCTAGGTCTTGAAGTAGACATATTTCCAGTTTTCTAAGAAACCTCCAGATTTATTTCCATAGAGGTTGAACAAGTATGTACTCCCACCAGCAATGGTATAAGAAGTTAGGGGTAAAGGTGGCACAGATATTGAGGGAATGGCAAAACAGTGACTGACCCATTTTAAGACCCACCCCACATGAGAGGGCCAACCACTGTCTCTATTATGAATGATACTCCACTGTGCTTGCAGACAGGAATCTAATATAACTGTCTTCTGAGAGGCTTTGCCAGGCAGCTGAAGGAGACATATGCAGAGACCCAAGGCTAAGCAATGACCCAAGCTTGGGGAGTGCTGTGGAATAGTGAGAGGAAGGATTTGGGGAGTCAGAGCGGTCAAGGACACCACAAGAAGACCTACAGAGTAATCTACCCTGTGTGCATGAGAGCTCACAGAGACTGAACCACCCACCAAAGAGCTTGCATTGTCTGAGCCTAGATCCCCTACACAAAAGTAGCAAATGTGCAGCTTGGTCTTCATGTGGGTCCCCTAATAATAGGAGTAGGGTCTGTCTATGAATCTGTTGCCTACTAATGGGTCACTTTCCCCTAGCTGGGCTGCCTTGTCACTGTCTGGTGGGAGAGGATGTTGCCAGGGTGGATTGGCACCAATTGAGGGACCCTCCCATTTCTGGGAGAAAGGAAAAGGGGGATGGGAGAATGTGGTGTGTGTGGGTGGGACTGGGAGGAGAGAAGAGGGGAGCTGGGATCTGGATGTAAAGCGATATATAGATAGATAGATAGATAGATAGATAGATAGATAGATAGATAGATAGATAGATGGGTAGATAGATAGATAGACAGATACTCAAAAATTAGTTCACCTTAAAAATATTTATTTGCCTCATGAATTTTGAACTTCTATAAAGCACAAAGATTTTTTCAAAAAATGTGTTCTTCGCATTCATTCACTAGCTTGACACTGAACAACTGGTTGAAGATTGTTTGTTAGTACAATTGGTGGTGGCCTAGCTCAGCAGATGGGCACCAGTGATTATGCAGCCACATAAACTACAGAAAATTGAGGTGAATAATGCATTTAAGTTAGGATATTCTTGATGAACCAGTAGGAGTCATTAATGATATTAAATCTCTGTCCTTTAAGAACATTTTTTCCTCTTTATTATTATTATTATTATTATTATTATTATTATTATTATTATTATTATTAATTACACTTTATTCATTTTGTATCCCTCCATAAGCCCCTCCCTCCTCCCCTCCCAATCCCACCCTACCTCCCCTTTCTCTATGCATGCTCCTCCCCACGTCCACTGATAGGGGAGGTCCTCCTCTCCTTCCTTCTGATCTTAGTCTATCAGATCACATCAGGAATGGCTGCATTGTCTTCTTCTGTGGCCTGGTAAGGCTGCTCCCCCCTCAGGGGGAGGTGATCAAAGCGCAGGCCAATCAGTTTATGTCAGAGGCAGTCCCTCTTTCCATCACTATGTAAGCCACTTGGACACTAAACTGCCATGGGCTACACCTGTGCAGGGGTTCTAGGTTATCTCCATGAATAGTCCTTGGTTGGAGTATGAGTCTTTGGGAAGTTCCCTGTGTTCAAATTTTCTTGTTCTGTTGTTCTCCTTCTGGAGTTCCTGTCCTTTAAGAACATTTTTAAGGACTATGTATTCCTACAGAGAGGCTACAGTGTTTTCCTACGTAATGAAGCAGATTAGTCACCTCCAGAAAAGAAACGAATGCAGCTTTCAACTTAGTAACATTTTTACGTGAAAGAGTGAAAGACAAGCAAATAAGAGTTTTTCAAAGTTTGGGTATTTGGTGGAAAATGTCTTCATGGTGAACGAAGTAAGCCTTCTGGGCTTGCCATGTGAAGAGAAGGGACAAGCTAGATGTGTGCCCTTGAGAGAATGAGAGCTTCAAGATAAAAGTTGAGATTTTGATTTTTTTTTTCATCTGGAACATGCATCTCTCCAATGGTTTAGTCTTTTCTTATGAGTTTGTATTGGCCTTTTTGATGTTCTGATCCTCAAAAGCAAAATGTGGCAATATTTGGAAGAATCCCCATTGGGTCAGGACATTCCAAATAACAACTCAAAGTGCTGTAAAATTATTCATAGGGAAAGAAACCCACTCAGAATACAAAACAAACTAACAAATTCTAATATGATGCAGGAGAACAAGATCATTACTTTGTATAACGTAGTGCCCTCTAAAAACATGTCCAAGTCTGACTTCCCAGAGCTTGAGCATAAATTAAACTTACATGATTTTTCAAAATGTGAATTAATATCCAAACAAACACTATTAAGACTCTGAGGGACTGAGGTTTAAAGGGTAAGAACATTAGCTGAGAGAATCTGACCACCCAAGGTCCATCTCTAGAACCCACTCTATAATCTGGATGCTATGGTACACAACGACAGTCCCAGAGCTCACGCAGAAATGGGAGTCGAAAGCAGGACAATCACCTAGAAGACCAACAGCCATTAGCCTGTGGTGGGCAGTAAAGCAGCAGAAACGATGAGTGAGAGCCTGCTTTTACAAGCTGGAAGACAAGCATAAAATTCCCAGAGTTGTAGTATGACCTCCACATGCATGCCTGTACATACATGCACACACACACACACACACACACACACACACACACACACACACACCACATGCACCAAAAAGAGTGGGACAGGCTATAAGGGCTGAAAAAGAAGCAACGTAGCCACAAAGCAGAAGCTAGAGTAGTGTAGCCACAATATGGCAACCCAATATGAAAGGGACCTAGAAAAAAAAAAAAAACACACACACACACACACACACACACACAAAAACAACTCTGTTAAAACTTTGGGAAATTATCGCCCCATGAACTACATGAGCTCAGCCTTCTTCTCTCCAGAACTATGGAAGAATAAATTTCTATTGCAAATTTACAACTTGTAATGATGTGTTGCTATGATAATCAGAGGCCAGTGCATAAAGTATAGTTTCTAATTCCACATTGCAACAGACCTCTGAGAGAATCACCACGCTCTGATTGAGCTTTAGTGTCTTCAGCAAAAGAAAGAAAACTAGGCTGCTCCCAGTCCCAGTCAGGTGGAACATGGTTTCCATCAACGTCCCCTGAAACAAGAGATGGCAGGAGCGTTGCAGAAGCAGACATTGAGACTGTAGCTATAGCCTACTCAGCTACTGAAGATGTTGTACAAACATAATCCTCATTGAAAATACTCATTTATTTCAAATATAATATTTAGTTTTCAAACAATGTTTACATTAATTATTATCTAACACTTATTTTTTAATAAGTCTAATATATAAACACATAATGTAATCAATTACATTTTAGATTTCATCAGTTTTAGGATTTTTTTTATTTTTGTGTTTTTGTTTGTTCTCTTGGGCTTTGGTTTTGATTTTTGAGATAGGGTGTCACTACGTAGTTCTGGCTCTCCAGTCATTCACTATGTAGACTAAGATGTCTCAAACTCACAGATATCTTCCTGCCTCTGCCTCCCAAGTGCTAAGATTAAAGGCATGTAGCACCATGCCTGGCTTCAGTTGTGATTTGTAATACAGTAAATATTAAGAAATATTACCCATAAAGAGTGTTTCCAGAATCTTTTATTATTTTTTGAATATACAGAAGCTCTAAAATCAAAACAAAAACTGTATTCAACAATTTATTATAATTAGAAATCCTTATATTACACATTCATAAAGTTATCTTTGATGAAAAAACTCCATATCTATAAATTCAAAAACTTTACTTCCTTCAGAATCAGAAAATTTGTACACAGGGGTCTTTTCAGGGACTCATACTCCAATCAAATACCAGGCATGGAGATAACCCAGAACTCCTGCACAGATGTAGCCCGTGGCAGTTCAGTGTCCAAGTGGGTTCCATAGTAATGGGAAGAGGGACTGCCTCTGACATAATCTGTTTGGCCTGCTCTTTGATCACCTCCCCCTGAGGGGGGAGCAGCCTTACCAGGCCACAGAAGATGACAATGCAGCCACTCCTGATGGGATCTGATAGACTAAGAACAGAAGGAAGGAGAGGAGGACTTCCCCTTTCAGTGGACTTGGGGAGGGGCATGCATGAAGAAGGGGGAGGGAAGGTAGGACTAGGAGGGGAGGAGGGAGGAGTTTATGGGGGCATACAAAGTGAATAAAGTGTAATTAATAATAAAAAAGGATCATTTGGTGGCACAAGCCTTTAATCCTAGCACTCTAGAGGCAGAGGCAAGTGAATCTCTATGAGTTTGAGGCCAGCAGAAGGAGAAAAAGGAAGAGTCATCATCATCATCATGATCATCATCATGATCATCATCATCATCATCATCATCATCATCATGATTTGAGGGTGGGGCAGGTGGCTCAGCAGGCTTAGAATGCTTGCTACAAACATAACCCCATGTCTTTAGGGGTGGCATCAGGAGGGTTGTTTGGGCTTGCTGGCTACCAATGTAGCTCCACAGAGAGACCCTATCCCAGGCAATAAGAGAGAGATGAGGAAAAAGAGGACATTGATCGCCAGCTCATGAGCACATTTTAAAAGTGAACATAATGTGAAATCCGGGAGACTCTTTAAAGATTAATGAGCCAAGGGCAACTGAAGAAAGCCGGGAAAGAACACACCAATTGGATGTCCAATGCCAAATGGTCAGCACTGAAAATATACATACAAGGGACCTTATATGGGGTTTGTGGGTTATATTAGAAATATGTATGTAGTCTCCGTTTCTCTGAGAACCAGAAAGGATGTGGATGTAGAGGGCATTCACTACCGTTAGGTCCAGGCGTGGCTGAAACTTGAGATGCATGGTCCTCTTGCCGAGCTCAGGCTCATTATTGGCACATTCACTGTGGCCCTGAGAGTTTCTGCTTCCTAGAAGTTTGGTGTGGCTGAACGGAAAAGGAGGGCCAATGCAGATTTCTACAGAAATCATGATTCCATGAAAGAGTTTGAAGAGCTGAGGAAGGCTGGTGTCTTTCAGAGTGCGAAGTGATTTCAGAATCCAAAGAATTCTTTGGCCCAAATGATTTTTCAGGGTCTAAGGAGATGATCATGTGTTTTTTTTTCAAAGCAGATGCTGAGACTCAGGGCCAATTTTTGGGCAGAGTGCAGGAATTCTTATGGAGGAAGAGAGGGGTGGAATTAGAAAGAAATGGAGGCCACAGGAGCCCCACAAGGAGATCAACAAAATGAAAAGATCTGAGCCCAGGGGGACCTGCAGAGACTGATGCACCAACAGAGGACCATGCATGGAGAGGACCTAGACCCCCTGTTCAGATGTGGCCCATTGGCAACTCAGTCTCTATGTGGGTCCCTGAGTAAGGGGAACTTGGACTATCTCTGTCTTGAACTCGATTGTCTGCTCTTTGATCACTCACCCCTGGAGATGCAGCCTTGCCAGGCCACAGGGGAAGAGGATCCAGGCAGTCCTGATGAGACTTAACAAGCTATGGGCAGATGGCAATAGTGAGGACTCCCCCTTTCAGTGGTCTAGGGGAAGGGGATGGGGGGAAGAAGAAGGGAAGGTAGGACTGGGAGTAGTTGAGGGAGGGGGCTTCAATCGGGATATATAATGAATAAATTCTAAAATAATAAACACGAGGGGGAAAAAAGATTCTTTGGATTGAGCTCCACAGAAGTTCCTCACTGTCCTCTGTCCCTGTACTATGAAACATGAACATGTGTGTAAATTAATTTACTCTTAATTAACAATTATCTTGACAAAAATATTTGCATATTCATATACATGCAATAAAAATTAGTGAAAAAGAGGCCATGAACTTAAAGGAGAGTGTTGGGGGTTGGAGAGGGTTTGGAGGAAGAAAATGAAAAAAAGAAGCAAGAAATTTAGTAATTATATTACCTCCCAAACTAAAAAACAAAATACTTTTTTCTGTTGGCTGGGCTATTTTTTCTTAATCATTGAATTATAAAGTGATTATCTTTCAAATGTTGCTATAACTTATATTTTCAAAACATAAATCCTATTTGTAATAATTTTGTATTTTATGTTTAGAATGTAAACAAAAGTACATAGCCAAAAATTCAACTAAAAATAGATTAAAGACTTAATAATATACCAACTCCAAAGATCCTTGACTTGTTCTTGACCGTAATTTTCTTGATTAGCATACCACTAGATCAAGGAACAAGAGCAAAATAAACAAGTAGTGTTACATTATATATAAAATATTCTGCACAGCAAAGAAAATAACCAACAAAATGTAAGGGCGATGCAGGGATTAGGAAAGAAAATTTTCAAATCGTATATCAAAAAAAAAAAAAAAAACTGGTTTAAACATAAAAATAACTCAGACAGCAACAGCATAATAATAATGATGGCAGTGTTGCTGATGCTGATGGTACTAATACAAGCCAATTACAAAGGGCAAAATGTTAAGCAGGTACTTTTATCAAAAACAACAGAAAAGTAACCAACATTTAAAAAGTACTCATCACTAATTACCAGGGAAATGTAAGTCACAACAGCATTGAAATATCATTCTACACCTATGGAACCTCTTTTACTTAAATGGCAAAATAACAACCATTAGAATCATATGAAACAAATAGATCCCTGAATATTGAGTATAAAAATGCTATCGGTTGGTACTACCATTAAACAGCCTAGAGGTTTCTCAAAATTTTAAAAATAAAGTTATTTTGTGGTTGACCAACCCCTTCCTCTGGATTTGAAATTGAATAAAATCAGTAGTTTATTAATATCTATCTATCTATCTATCTATCTATCTATCTATCTATCTATCTATCTACTCTAATGTTCATTACAACATTATTCACAATAGTTAAGATGTGAAAATAGCCTATATCTATCAGTTGATGAATGGTTAAAACACTGTGGCATCAACATTTATATAGACAGATACATATTTACAAATATATCCATTTAATTATATATTACAAACCCATATGCTTATACATAAAATAAACATCATTTGCCATAAAACGAAAGCATAACACCATTTGTAATAACATATTTATACAGAAGACTCTATGCTATGTGAGCAAGTCAGAAAGAAAAAAATATTCAGAAATGAAAAGTAGACTTGTGGTTACCAGAGATCTGGTAGAATGAGCTATGGTCTAACAGTACAAAGGTTGCAGTTGGATACAATGTAGAAACCAAATGTACAGCACAGTGAGGACAGCTAGGACAGTTTAGTTCTGAGAATCTGTAGAGAGTTGCATTCAAATGTTGTTGTCATGAATAGAAATGGTAACTAAATGACCTATAGAAAGTGTTGTAATCAATTATGACAATTATTTTACTATGTCCATGTAAATCAAATCACATGTACTGTAAATACAAACTACAAAAAAAATTAATAAAGTCAATATGGAAGATTGATTAGGCTATTGTAAAGGCGCTAGACAAAAATCGAGACAATTACTATTTATCTGCCAAGATGAAACACAGTAAAACCATGGAGAACATCGGAAGGAGAGCCGTTTTAGTCACCATTGCTGTGAAGAGACACCATGGCCATGGCAAAGCTTAACATAGAAAGCATTTAATTGGGAGGTCGCTTAGTTTTAAAGGCTAATTCTATTACCACCATGCTGTGGAGCATCGTGGCACACAAGCAGACACGGTGCTAGAGAAGTAGGTGAGAGTTCTGAATCATGATTCACAGGAAGCAGGAAGAGAGACACTGGGCCTGGCGTGGGCTTCTGAAACTTCAAAGACTATACCAGGTGACACACTTCCTCCAACAAGACCACACCCCCAACCTTTCTAATCATTTCAAAAGTTCAACTTGGTAGTAACAATTGTCTTCAAATGTATAAGCCCAAAGGACCACTCTTATTCAACCACCGTTAAGAGTTAAACAATGAGATAATGCACATCCCCGGAAGGATGGACCAGCTCTGTTTATGAGCGGATTAGACACTGTCATGAGTAACTTGTGAAGAGACATGCAGAAGCCACAATGTTCTCAGGGCCTAGTTTCACAAGTCACATCATTAATATTTCAATGTAATACTTATAACAAAGGTCAGTGTTATTCCGTATGAAATAAAATTATGTATTTGGAGATACAAATACAGGAGACAAAGATCAGTGGCACCATTTCAGAGAGTTAACTATAAACTTCTCATTTTATTCCTGCCCACATACTATATTTACTACCAAACATCCCTCCCTGGTTTTGATACCAAGCTCTTCCAATATTTGTTACACTTTTTTCGTCTCCAATTACTTATAATTCCATTTACCATCATTTGCAGTACCTATTACCCCATATGAATTACTTTTGAAGGTTACAAGTGATCTGTTCCTGCTAAATTTATGGCCTTGACCTTCCTTTTATTCTACCACATTTTTATAGTTTGCTGCTATGAGGTACCCCCTCACGTATTTCTCTTTTCCTTTAGCATTTTTGATGAGTGTTTGAGGGCCCCACCAATCTATCCTCAATCATTTGTCCTCATCCCCACCATTGTTCTAAACGGGTAGTGTTCTTTGAGTTAACCCTCTGTATTTGCTACTACAGTGTGAATGGTTAATATATACTTTCTGCTTCAACCTTGGCATGTGTTATCAGACCACTAATAAATCCATTTTCTTTTCTATCAAGCAAAGTGTTTCTTTTCTGGGTTGCTACATATGTTGCTACATTCTCTATAAGAAAGTCTCCATTTGTTTATTTATTTATTTATTTACTTAGAGTTTATTTACTTTGTATGCCAGCTGTAGTCTCCTCCCTAGTCCCCTCCCAATCCCACCTTTCCTCTCTCTTCTTTCCCTATGCCCCTCCCCTCAGTCCGCTGATAGGGGAGGTCTGCATTGTCTTCCTCTGTGGCCTGGTAAGGCTGTTCCTCCCTCAGGGGCAGGTGATCAAAGAGCCAGCCCATGAGTGCATGTCAGAGACAGCCCCTGCTCCCCTTACTAGAGAACCCACTTGGACATTGAGCTGCCATGGCTACATCAGTGCAGGGGTTCTAGGTAATCTCTATGCATGGTCCTTGGTTGGATATCAGTCTAAGAAAAGACCCCTGGTTCTGTTGCTCTCCTTGTGGAGCTCCTATCCCCCAAGTCTTTCTATCTCCCCCTTCTTTCATAAGATTCGCTGCATTCTGCCCAAGAAAGTCTCAATCCCTTTTTTCTTTAATACCTTTTAGAATAATTTACCTTATCTTTCCCATTTCAACTGTCATATCCCTATGGTAAGCAATTACTACCTCCCAAGTAGCTTTTAAATCTATTCATCTCCAACATGGCCTTTGCCTCTTCTCTGATCCAATTGTCATGTATTTTATGTTACTTAGGCCTCAGAGATTTTTTTAATTTTTTAATTTTTTTTAATATTAGTTACAGTTTATTAACTTTGTATCCTAGCTGTATTCTCCTCCCTCCTTCCCTCCCTCCCAATCTTATCCTCCATCCCTCCCTCGTCTCCTCCCTGCCCCTTTCCAGGTCCACTGATAGAGGAGGACCTCCTCCCCTTTCATCTGACCCTGGTTTATCAGGTATCTTCAGGACTGGCTGCAAAGTCCTCCTGTGGCCTAGCAGAGCTGTTCCTCCCTTGGGGGGGGGGGGGCGTCAAAGAGCCTGCCATTGAGTTCATGTCAGAAATAGTCCCTGTTCCCCTTGCTGGGACTAAAGAAATTAAAAAGCAACAAATCAAGCAATCCGATTAAAGAATGGGGTACAGAGCTAAACAGAGAATTCTCAGTGGAGGAATACAGAATGGCAGAGAAACACTTAAAGAGATGCTCAACGTCCTTAGCCATCAGAGAGATGCAAATCAAAATGACCCTGAGATTTCACCTTACACCCATCAGAATGGCTAAGATCAAAAACTCAAGTGACAACACATGCTGGAGAGGTTGTGGAGAAAGGGGAACCCTCCTCCATTGCTGGTGGGAATGAAAACTTGTACAGAGATTTCTTTTATCTTTTAATTTTCAGAACAGATGAGCTATTATCAGCTGTCACTTTCAAATATGAACTCTTTATGGTGGCTTTCAGGATACTTAATGTTTTGCTATTTAGTTGCCATGCCTAAGTTTTTATATTTTTTTTTAAGTTTTGTACTTAAGTAGTTTTATTTCTTTTAAATTTAATTTTATTTATATTTAGTTATTACAATTTATTCACTTTGTATCCCCACTGCAGCCCCTCCCTCTTCTCTTCCCAGCCCTACCCACCCTTCCTCTTCTCCCCCTAAGCCCTTTCTCTAGTCTCCTGATAGGGGACCTCTTCCCCTTCTATCTTACCCTAGCTTATCAGGTCTTAGCAAGCCTGACTGCATCATCTTCCTCTTTATATTCTCTATTTTATATTTCTTGGATTTTCTTACAGTCATCAGATCCACACAGAAAATTCCAGTTTTATCTTTCTAAATATCAATTTACCCATAAAATATCCTTGTTTATCTTTTCTGTCCTGTCAGTTTTGTAGGCAAATTCCACAATATACTGAGGCCTTTTCGAACAATTATTCTTTTTACTAAGCTTTCAGTTGTTCAGTTCCTAATGTTTAATCAGGAACCTGCAGCCTGGATTCTTCTTTCCCATTAACACTGCAACATAAGCTTTAAACATTTTAATTGTATGAGTACGTTGCCTTCATGTATGTTTCTGCATCACTTGCCTGCCTAGTGCCCAAAGAGGGGGAAAGCAGGTCTCAGGTTCCCCAGGAAATGAAGTTGAAAATGGTTGTAGTTGCCCTGTTGGTCCTAAGAATTGAACCCCAGCACTCCGGAACAACAGGCAGTACTCGTAACTTCTGAGCCATGTCTCCAAGCCCTCGCATTTGTATTTCTTATTTCATTTCTTTAAAACATCTAAAATGTCTGCAGATAATATGTTGGGACCATGAATAAATATTTATTAGTTAACTGAGTGAGAAAAATAGCTCAAAAAATTTCCATTTGGTAGAATGACTACAGACAAACAACTCCTGAAAATATATTATTTAAAAATGTCTTTTCTCTATGTGTCAAAAAAAAAAAGACTGTCTCCTAGCATAGCCATACTTTACTCCTAAACCATAGGTAAAATCTGAAAGACAGAGTTGCTAAAAGGTACAACTGTTTAAATAAAAAGACAGATCAAGTAATTGCTTCATTTTGCAAGTTCAGAAAAAAAAAATTACACCCATTCCAAAAGTAATTTGATAATTTCAACAGCTGGAAAACAATTACGGGGGGAAAAAAGCAATAAGCTGTTGCTGGGATTTATTAAAAGGAAGAAAGAAATTCTGTAAAATCAAAATGTAGGAGAAAAACCTACAGGACATGTGAATAACAGGAAAAATATCAGTCTGGGTAATTCTATTACTGAAATAACATGATTTTCCTAAACCCAGGATATTAAAGATTAGCATGACCACGAACAGCTATAACTCTCTTAGGAAAGAGGATACTGTAGTCCCCCCAAAGCCTCACAGCTTGCTGAACCTTCCTTTAGGGGCAGTATTATGTCTTGAAGCAGCAGGAAGCCCCACAGTGGGAGGTGCATTCTGACTGAGTGACCTTAGGCAAGGCAGCTAACCTGGGGGAAATTTACTTACCTCATGGGGCTAAGGCACAAATTAAATGAGATTACAGGCCCCATAGAGCCTGGTGTGAAACCTGGTGCCTGCTGGTCAGTACAGCTCATTCTCCTTTCAACTTGCCTGGAAGGATCAAGAGAGAGTAAGAAGGAGGATAAGTGTGGGAGAGAGGACGGCGGCAGCCCAGAGACTCTTTATGCTATGGCAACCTGAAAGATAACTCAGTCACCGCCCTGTCCTTGTCACTCTGTTGATAAAATTTCTGAGTTTTTATCAGCAGCCAGAGAGGCGTAGTTTGGAGTTATTATTTATTGGTGATTAAAATATACTTACATAAATTTTCCCTTCCCTTTCCTTCCACCAATCCCTCCCTTGTACAGCCCTACCTTATGCCTGTGCCCTGATTGGTTTTTGCTTTTGTGTACAAGCAAGAGTTATCAGGGAAGAACTCCAGTTGAGTCTATGCTTCCTTTAGATTGCCTTAGGCAAGTCTGCAGAGCATTTCTCTGGATTGATGATTGATATGGGAGGGCCTAGCCCACTGGGCATGGTGGCAATACTGAACAGGTGGTCCTAAGTTGTTTAAGAAACAGGCTGATGGAGACATGAGGAGCAAGCCAGTTTTTCTGTTACTTCTGTTTCAGTCCCCACGAGTCCAGCTTTGATTTCCTTCAGTGATGGATGGTTACCTGGAAGGGTAAGATGAAATAAGCCCTTCCACAAGTTATTTTTGCTCATGATCTTTACTACAGAAATGGAAACCTAAGTAAGACACACTGCATTGTTCACTCTCAAAATCATGGCTTCTTTTTCTTTAGTTATTATTGAGCATGTACAAACACACACACACACACACACACACACACACACATACACACACATATATGTTCATTTCTCTGGTTATAAATAAAGTAGTATACTTCATACTTCGTGTTTGTTTTTCTTCTTTTAAAATATTCATTTATGCTATGTGTATACTCTTTATTTCAGGTGTTCCTGGTAAATTGTGGTGAAGCCTTTTAATGTCTATATCCTCTTAAGGCATGCAAACAGATTGCGTTTCAGACAAACATATGCATTTGGGGATGTAACTGTTGGGCTTCAGACCCAGAAAAAGCAGCTGAGATGCCCATATCAAATCTGATCTGCCCTCTAGGTTCTCCCAGCATCCCTCAGCCCACACATGTTACGAGGCCTGGCTGGCCTATGCTGCCCTCTGCCCTGAACTTTCCAGCCCAGAAGTTGGGGCTTCCCCTCACCTAGAAGCTCTTCCCTATACAATCCAGAGAATTTAGTCTCTCTCTGTCTGTCTGTATCCCTCTCTCTGCTTGGGCTTTTCTTCTTTGCACTCTCCCCCTACCCTGGTTACTTTTCTGTTTTCCTATGTACGACAGCTTCCCTGGTCCTGAACCCACCCTATAGCTGCCCCCAATAAACCTGAATTTATAACCTCTAATTTAGTTTGAACTGGCTCAGTTCACGGAGAAATACCTCTCAGTAATTAAGACTTTTTTTAAGTGCAAGACACATGCCCGCGTTGTGCTTTCTGGAGCGCTGTTTCTAGAGCAGAGCAGTCCTTTAGTGAAAGACTTCTCTCTGAATGGAAGCAACTCCAGAAGACATAATAGAGGGCTGCAAAGACAGGCCAGTGTGCAGCCCAACAAAGCCATGTGCACACCCCGGGCTTTTTTTCCCAAGTTCTGAAAAGAATTCTTAAAAAATGCTAAAAGCTACAGAGCACTCCATTCCAAGGTTATTTGATTAAAATGAACATAGCACCACAGATTATCCATTTAGAGGCTTTTCACCTAACCTAGAAGAGACAGCTCCTCTGTTACTCAGGCTCACAGCTGAGCTGAAGTGCCAGTCATATAACATCTTGCTGGGGTGCCTTCATTGCTGCCACTCTTCAGCGCTTGGAGTAATTTCAGTAAGGTACATCAGTGATAAAAATTATTCCAAATCATTTCAAAAAATCATATGTCCTTAAACAGGCTGGCGACTGAAAAGGCACATAGACGTTCCCATTACAGCAGGGAAACAAAGTTCTAAAGGTGTGAGAAGACGCACTATTATTTATCAACCCATTATAGAAAATTTACAGGCTCAGAGAATTGTGTCGTGGTGAACAGAGGCCTCGCTTCTATAAAACTTTACTTTATGCGTCAGCTCCCGTACCCTTCATCCAACCTCGCTGAAGTCCATCATACTCCCCCTGCCTCCTAAGTATCCCCGCATATATTCTCATCACACATTTGGCAAAATAAACTGCCAAATAATAAAAGCATGGTGAAGTTCTGTTGTGAGGAATTACTTTGTGATGAAAATCTAAGGCACATAAAATGTTCACTTACTGCAAAGTTTGTTTTATTTACAACACAGAGAACAGCAACACTAGTCTATTTAGATACATGAAATCGGCTACACTAGCGATTAGGACACACTGGGGATTAGAGACAGTTAAGATGGCTCTGCTCAGACTGTGTGACTCATTTCAGGACAAAAAGGGCCTGTACTGGAGAAATGATTCAATTTTTCTAACAGTGGATCAAATGATTATTTTTGTGTTTCTTCTGTATTTGAACATCAAATTTTTTCTGACTACTCCTTGATTCCCTTTGACTTAGTGATTTGAAATTTTTCTTTCTGCTCTGTTTTCAGTTTTTATTTATATTATAATAAACAAAGCCCACAGTGTTAAATGGTCGGCTTGTTGATCTTTGGAAATGATATACTATCTTATAATTGATATCCAAAGTAACCTTCGCAAGGTGTAGTCACCATTCATATGAGAATACAAACCAAAAATCACCTGGAATTCCGGTTAGTTCTATCTCCCTACTCATAGTAACTATGATAGTTCTGTCATCTTTGTCTATAGCTCATTTTCACAGGAAGGATCTCACAGCATTTATAATTTTATATATGGTATCTCTTATTTAATGTGACATACATTGCTAAACATGTCATTCTGTATACTTGTAGTTTTAAAACATGCTAAGTAACCTTCTACAATATGTCTACCAATTCTAGCCTCACACTTTTGGGTTATGCATGTCTTAGTTATTACAATAATGTTTAATGACTATTTCTCTCCAAGTCAGAGTCAGAATCTGTTAGAAGTCTTTCTGGGTCATATATTTAATTTTTGTAAGAAACTGGCCAGCAGTTCTCTCTAAGGATTTTTCTTATCACTTTACACTGCAGAGATTAGCAATGTATGAGTTCCTGTCACCACACATCCTCACCAACACCAACGCTGAATGTTTTCAGTCATCCCAGCTGTCATTTGGTGGAATCTTATTGTTTTAGTTTGCACAGCCTTACCGCCAATGATGTGCAAACCTTTTTTTGTCGTGCTTACTGCTCCTTCACAGATAATCTTTTATAAATGTGAAATGTGCACATCACACTCTACTTCTAGAGAACAACTCACGCTATAAAACCAAGACTTCTTCCAATTCATAATCCTCCTGCCTCAGAGCCTTGTGGATGCTTTAGTTATAGGCGGGTAAGACCACACCCAGATTTTCACATATATTGCAGTTGGGCTGCCATTTCATAATTTATAAGTAGTAATATTTTATATATGCAATATAAAAGTCTATTTTGGATATTGTGTAAATTTTATTGCCCACTTTGTGGCTTATTTACTCATTTTAATGGAGACTTCATAAATATAAATTTTAAGTTTTGCCTTAATGCAATAATTAACTTCATGGATTTATTGTTGGATCATTTGTGTGTGTGTGTGTGTGTGCTGTATGATAAATCTTTTCCTATCCTAAGGTCATGAAGATATGTTTTCATCTGGTTATAG
Organism: Psammomys obesus; assembly: GCF_907164565.1. Taxonomy (NCBI): domain Eukaryota; kingdom Metazoa; phylum Chordata; class Mammalia; order Rodentia; family Muridae; genus Psammomys; species Psammomys obesus. The sequence continues at coordinate 27,428,905 of NW_026592118.1, forward strand.
AAAATGTATGAGTCTTATTTGCATTTGTGCCCATGGTCTACTCAGAATTCATGTCTTGAGATTTAAGCATCCTCCCTACGGTCCTCCTTAGTGTTTAGCTTCTTTAGGTCTGTAGATGGCTGTCCTATATTATACAGCTAACATCTGTTTATTGGTGAGTGTATACCATGCCTGTCTTTCTGTTTCTGGGTTACCTAACTGAGGATGATCAATTCTACTTCCATCCATTTGCCTGAAAATTTCATGATCTCATTCAGAATTGCAAACAGACAGCAGAAACAGTGGAAGAGAGGAAACAGGATGGGAGTCTACTACAGGAGAGCCGTCTAAGAAGATTCACCCACCAGGGGATCAAAGCAGATGCTGAGATTCAGGGCCAAAATCTAGGCAGAGTGCAGGGAGTCTTATAGAGGAAGAGAGGGATGGGATTAGAGGGACATGGAGAGGACAGGAGCCCCACAAGGAGACCAACAAAACTAAAAGCTCTGAGCCCAAGGGTTCTTACAGAGACTGATGCATCAACAGAGGACCATGAATGGTAAGGACCTAAACTCCCTGCTCAGATGTGGCAAGTTGGCGGCTCAGTCTCCATGTGGATCTCTGAGGGAGGGCATCAGGGGCTGCCTCTATCAGGAACTCAGTTCATTCTCTCTTATCACTAGCCCCTGATGATACAGCCCTGTCAGGCCACAGAGGAAGAGGATCCAGGCAGTCCTGAAGAGACTTAACAAGCTATGGGCAGATGGTTATATTGGAGAATTCCCCCTTTCAGTGCACTAGGAAAAGGGGGTGAGGGGAAGAGGAAGGGAGGGTGAGACTGGGGGAGTTGAGGGAAGAGGCTTCAATTGACATATATGATGAATAAATTGTGAAGAAAAAATAAAGAATTCACGTCATACACAAGGAGTCATGTCACAATAACTACCTGGTACATATCAAGTTGCTCCCAAAACATTTTTTAAAAAGACTCCTAGGCATATATTTAAAAGAGGCTCAAGTACACAATAAGGACATTTGCTCAACCATGTTTGTAGCAGCTTAATTTGTAATAGCCAGAAGCTGGAAACAACCCAGATGCCCCTCAACTGAAGAATGGATACAGAAATTGTGGTACATCTACACAATGGAATATTACTCAGCAATGAAAAATAAAGAAATCATGAACTTTGCAGGTAAATGATGGGACCTGGAAAGGATCATTCTGAGTGAGCTGTCCCAGAAGCAGAAAGACACACACGGTATATACTCACTCATATAGACATGTAATATAGGAAAAACCTACTAAACTCTGTACATCTAAAGAAACTAATCAAGAGAGAGGACCCTGACTAAAATGCTCAATCCCCATCCCGAAAGGCAAAGAGGGGGAAGGACATCAGAAGAAGAAGAAAACAGGAAACAAGCTAGGAACCTGCCACAGAGGGCCTCTGAAAGGCTCTGACCTGCAGACTATCAAAGCAGACACTGAGACTTACAGCCAACTGTTTGGCAGTGTGCATGGAATCTTATGTAAGAAGTGGGAAATAGTAAGATCTGGAGAGGACAGGAACCCCACAAGGAGAGCAAAAGAACCAGAAAATTTGAACACAGGGGTCATCCCGGAGAATCATACCCCAACCAAGTACCAGGCATGGAGATAACCTAGAACCCCTGCACAGATGTACCCCATGGCAGTTTAGTGTCCAAGAGGCTTACATAGTAATGGGAAAAGGGACTGCCTCTGACATAATTTGATTGGCCTGCTCTTTGATCACCTCCCTCTGAGGGGGGAGCAGCCTTACCATGCCAAAGAAGATGACAATGCAGCCACTCCTGATGAGATCTGATAGACTAAGATCAGAAGGAAGGAGAGGAGGACCTCCCCTATCTATGGACTTGGGGAGTGGCATGCATGCAGAAAAGGGAGGTATGGTGGGATAGGGAGGGGAGGAGGGAGGGGCTTATGGGGGGATACAAAGTGAATAAAGTATAATTAATAAAAAAAATAATTAAAAAAAGACTTCCCTAAAGAAGTACACTGTGACCACACAAACAAAACTCACATGACTGGATAGGCGGATCTGCTTTGGTTCCATCATTCTAATGTCTACTGTTCCATGGTACTATTCCATGGTACTCAGATTATTATATAATGATAGCAAATTTTGAGATCAGGTAGTCTACATCTCCAATTTTGTCCTTCTTAGGTTTGCACATGTCATTTAATTCAAAGTTAGAACAATGCTGCTGTAAGTAGGTACAAGTACCAGCATCCTTATTTTAGAAAGGAATAAAGTGAAATGTGCGATTTTAACTGATTTTTCCTGTAAAGCACAATGTTAAATAGACCTGGGCTTTAAAATAAAAAAAAGTCGGCATTTCATTTTTTTGTTTTTGTTTTTGTTTTTTGTTTGTTTGTTTTTAATTTTATTTTTTCTTATCAGTTACATTTTATTAACTCTGTATCCCAGCCATGTCCCGATCCCTCATTCCCTCCCAGTCCCTCCCTCCCTCCCTCATCTCCACCGTGCCCCTTGCCAAGTCCACTGATAGGGGGAACCTCCTCCCCATTCATCAGCTCCTGTTTTATCAGGTATCTTCAGGACTGGCTGCAAAGCTCTCCTCTGTGGCCTAACAGGACTGCTCCTCCCTTGGGGGGTGGGTAGGTCAAAGAGCCAGTCATTGAATTCCTGTTAGAAATAGTCCTTGTTCCCCTCACTATGGGAAACCAATTGGTTACTGAGCTACCACAGGCTACATCTGAGCAGAGGTTCTAGGTTACATTCATACATGGTCCTTGGTTGCATGTCAGTCTCAGAAAAGACCCTGTGCCCAGATAGGTTTGGTCCTTGTGGAGCTCCTATCCTTTCCTCATCAGACTAACTCCCCTTCTTTCTTATGATTCCCTGTACTCTGCCAAAGGTTTGGTCACGAGTCTTTGCTTTGAAAACACTGCTAGTTAGAGTCTTTCAAATGCGCTCAGTAGACTCCTGTCATATGTTCAATGCACATCCCATCTGTCTTTCTAAACGAGGATTGATAATCTTACCCCATGTCCGCTCTCTTGATTATCTTTTTTAGGTGTATAGATTTCATTATGTTTATCATATCTTATAGGTCTATATAAGTGAGTATATACCGTGTTTGTCTTTCTCCTTCTGGGATATTTCACTCAGGATGATCTTTTCTAGGTCCCACCATTTGTCTGCAAATTTCATGATTTCCTCCTTTTTGATTGCTGAGTAGTATTCCATTGTGTAAAAATACCACAATTTCTGTACCCATTCCTCCGTTGATGGACATCTGGGTTGTTTCCAGGTTCTGGCTATTACAAATAAAGCTGCTATAAACATGGTTGAGCAAATATCTCTTTTGTGTACTTGAGCAAACTTTGGGTATATACCTAGCAGTGGTATAGCTCGGTCTTGAGGAAGCTTGTCTTAGAAAGCTCCAGATAGATTTCCAGAGTGGTTGAACCAGTTTACATTCCCACCAGCAGTGGAGGAGGGTTCCCCTTTCTCCACAACCTCTCCAGCATGTGTTGTCCCTTGAGTTTTTCATTTTGGCCATTCTGATGGGTGTAAGGTGATATCTCAGGGTCGTTTTGATTTGCATTTCCCTGATGGCTAATGAGGATGAGCATTTCTTTAAGTGTTTCTCTGCCATTTGATATTCCTCTGTCGAGAATTCTCTGTTTAGCTCTGTTCCCCATTTTTTAATTGGATTACTTGGTTTGCTGCTTTTCAGCTTCTTTAGTTCTTTGTATATACTCGATATTAGTCCTCTGTCAGATAAAGGGTTAGTGAAGATTCTTTACCAATCTGTAGGCAGGCGTTTTGTTTTGATGACGGTGTCCTTTGCTTTACAGAAGCTTTTCAGTTTCATGAGGTCCCATTTATTGATTGTTGCTCTTAGAGCCTGTGCTGTTGGTGTTCTGTTCAGGAAGTTGTCTCCTGTGCCAATGAGTTCTAGGCTGTTCCCCACTTTTTCTTCTAACAGATTTAGAGTATCTGGTTTTATGTTGAGGTCTTTGATCCCCTTGGACTTTAGTTTTGTGCAGGGTGATAAATATAGATCTATTTTCATTTTTCTGCATGTGGACATCCAGTTGGACCAGCACCATTTGTTGAGGATGCTGTCTTTTTTCCATTGAATGGTTTTGGCTTCTTTGTCAAAAATCGAGTATTCATAGGTATGTGGGTTTATTTCTGGGTCTTCTATGCGGTTCCATTGATCCTCCTTTCTGCTTTTTATGCCAATACCATGCAGTTTTTATTACTATTGCTGTGTAGTACAACTTGAGATCGGGGATGGAGATACCTCCAGATGATCTGTTGTTGTACAGGATTGTTTTGGAGATTCTGGGTTTTTTGTTTCTCCATATGAAACTGAGAATCTTTTTTTTTTTCAAGGTCTGTAAAGAATTGAGTTGGTATTTTGATGGGAATTGCATTAAATCTGTAGATTGCTTTTGGCAGGATGGCCATTTTCACAATGTTAATCCTACCAATCCATGAGCACGGGAGATCTTTCCATCTTCTGAGATCTTCTTCAATTTCTTTCTTCAGAGACTTGAAGTTTTTCTCAAACAGGTCTTTCACTTGCTTGGTTAGTGTCACCCCAAGGTACTTTATGTTATTAGTGGCTATTGTGAAGGGTGTTGTTTCCCTAATTTCTTTCTCAGTCATTTTGTCTTTGATATACAGGAGGGCTTCTGATTTTTTTGAGTTGATTTTGTATCCTGCCACTTTGCTGAAGGTGTTTATCAACTGGAGGAGTTCTCCGGTTGAATTCTTGGGGTCGCTCATATATACTATCATATCATCTGCGAATAGTGACACTTTGACCTCTTCCTTTTCGATCTGTATCCCCTTGATCTCCTTTAGTTGTCTTATGGCTCTGGCTAGGACTTCAAGTACTATGTTGAAGAGGTAGGGAGAGAGTGGGCAGCCTTGTCTTCTCCCTGATTTCAGTGGGATTGATTTAAGTTTCTCTCCATTGAGTTTGATGTTGGCTATAGGCTTGCTGTATATTGCCTTTACTATGTTTAGGTATGTGCCTTGTATTCCTGATCTCTCCAAGACTTTAAACATGAATGGGTGTTGGACTTTGTCAAATGCTTTTTCAGCATCTAAGGAGATGATCATGTGGTTTTTCTCCTTCATTTTGTTTATGTGGTGGATTACATTGATGGATTTCCGTATGTTGAACCACCCTTGCATTCCTGGGATGAAGCCTACTTGGTCGTGGTGGATGATATCTTTGATGTGTTCTTGGATTCGGTTTGCAAGTATTTTATTGAGTATTTTTGCGTCAATGTTCATAAGAGAGATAGGTCTGAAGTTCTCTTTTTCTGTTGGGTCTTTGTGTGGTTTAGGTATCAGGGTGACTGTTGCTTCATAGAATGAGTTTGGTAATGTACCTTCTGTTTCTATTTTGTGGAATAGTTTGAGGAGAATTGGTGTGAGCACTTCTTTGAAGGTCTGGTAGAATTCCGCGGTGAAACCATCTGGCCCAGGGCTTTTTTTGGAGGGGAGACTGTTAATGACTGCTTCAATTTCCTTGGGGGATATTGGGCTGTTCAGTCTTTCTACCTGATCTTGATTTAATGTTGGAAGATGGAATCTATCAAGAAAATTGTCCATTTCATTTATATTTTCAAATTTTGTGCCATATAGGCTTTTGTAGTATGACCTAATGATTGTTTGAATTTCCTCTGTGTCTGTAGTTATGTCACCCTTTTCATCTCTGATTTTGTTGATTTGGATAGATTCTCTCTGCTTTTTAGTTAGTTTGGCTAAGGGTTTGTCTATCTTGTTGATTTTCTCAAAGAACCAGCTTTTTGTTTCATTGATTCTTTGAATAGTTTTATTTGTTTCTAATTGATTGATTTCAGCCCTGAGTTTGATTATTTCCAGCCTTCTGCTCCTCTTGGGTGTATCTGCTTCTTTTTTTTCTAGGGTTTTCAGTTGGGCCATTAAGTTGTTTGTATGTGATGTTACAAATTTCTTCTTGCAGGCACTTAGTGCTATAACTTTTCCTCTGAGCACTGCTTTCAATGTGTCCCATAAATTTGGGTATGTTGTGCCTTCATTTTCATTGAATTCTAGGAAGTCTTTAATTTCTTTCTTTATTTCTTCCTTAACCCAGCTGTCGTTGAGTAACAGGTTGTTCAGTTTCCATGTGTGTGTAGGCTGTTTGTTATTTCTGTTGTTGTTGAGGTCCAGCTTAAGTCCATGGTGGTCAGATAGAATACAAGGGATTATTTCAATCTTTTTGTATCTGTTGAGGCTTTCTTTATGACCAACTATATGGTCTATTTTGGAGAAGGTTCCATGCAGTACTGAAAAGAAGGTATACTCTTTTGAGTTTGGATGAAAAGATCTGTAGATGTCTATTAGGTCCATTTGATTTAGGGTCTCTGTGTTTTTATTTCCCTATTTGTTTTCTGTCTAGTTGATCTGTCCCTTGGTGAGAGTGGAGTGTTGAAGTCTCCCACTATTAGGGTTTTAGGATCAATGTGTGATTTAAGCTTTAATATTGTTTCATTTACGAATGTAGGTGCTCTTGTATTTGGGGCATAGATATTCAAAATTGTGATGTCCTCTTGGTGGATTTTTCCTTTGATGAGAATATAGTGGCCGTCCTTATCTTTTTTGATTAATTTGGGTTGAAAGTCTATTTTATTAGATATTAGGATGGCTACTCCCGCTTGTTTTCTGGAACCATTTGCTTGAATGATTTTTTCCAGCCCTTTACTCTGAGGTAGTGTTTATCTTTGTTGCATAGGTGTGTTTCTTGGATGCAACAGAATGTTGGATCCTGTTTCCGCAACCATTCTGTTAGTCTGTGTCTTTTTATTGGGGAGTTGAGTTCGTTGATGTTGATAGATACTAGTGACCAACAATTGTTACTTATTTTAGATGTGGTGTTGGTGGTGTCACTGAGTTTCATTGCTTGTCTTCTTTTGTTTTTTTTTGTTGTTGTTGTTGTGTATTTATCTATTTCCTCTGTTTCCTTCGATGTAGTTGTTTTCTTTGGTTTGGAGTTTCCCTTCTAGTAACTTCTGTAAAGCTGGGTTACTATGTAGATATTGTTTAAATTTGGTTCTGTCTTGGAATATCTTGAATTCTCCATCTATGTTGATTGAAAGTTTTGCTGGGTATAGTAGTCTGGGTTGGAATCTGTGGTCCCTTAAGGGCTGTATGATTTCTGTCCAGGCCCTTCTGGCTTTCATAGTTTCTGTTGAGAAATCTGGTGTGATTCTGATAGGTCTACCTTCATATGTTACTTGGCTTTTTTCCCTTGCTGCTTTTAGAATTTTTTCTTTGTTTTGTAGGTTCAGTGTTTTGACTATGATGTGACGTGAAGAATTTCTTTTCTGGTCTAGTCTACTTGGTGTTCTGTAGGCCTCTTGTATGTTTATGGCCATCTCCTTCTTTAAGTTGGGAAAGTTTTCTTCTATAATTTTCTTGAAAATATTTTCCGGACCTTTGAGCCTGATGTCTTCTTTTTCTTCTACTCCTATTATTCTTAGGTTTTGTCTTTTCATGGTGTCCTTGATTTCTTGGATGTTTTGTGTTTGGAACTTTTCTGATTTTATTTTTTCTTTGAGAGACGTGTCAATTTCCACAAGTGTATCTTCGGCTCCTGAGATTCTTTCTTCCATCTCTTGTATTCTGTTGGTGATGCTTACCTTTGTGGTGCCTGATCTTTTCTCTATGTTCTCCAGCTCCTGGTTTTTCTCTATTTGTGTTTTCTTTATTGATTCTAATTCTGTTTTCATGTCTTGCACCATTTCCTTCATCTGTTTGAATGTGGACTCCTGCTTTTCAATGACAGCTTCTATTTTTTTGTCCGTTTCCTCTCTATGTATCACTAATTGTGCCTCTACTTCTTTGGGTATCATTGCCTGTATTTCTATGAGAGCTTTGTTTATTTCTACTTTATTTGCCTTCATTTGTGTGGACATTTCTTTGAGAGCTTTGTGCATTTCTTCTCTGTTTGCCTCAATTTTTGTGGTCATTTCTCTGAGTGCACGATTTGTTTCCTCTTGGTTAGTCTCGATTTCTTTGGTTATTTCTCTGAGGGCTTTGTTCATTTCATTTCTATGGGCCTCTAATAGCTGGAGAAACATAGTTTTGAGGTCGTTTTCTTGTATATCTAGTGAATTGAAGTGTCCATTTTTTGTGGGGTTGCTGGTGAGATCATTATGTCCTGATTTTTGTTGGGAGTGTTCTTACGTCTGCCTCTAGCCATCTGGTTATTTATAATCCTCACTGGTTGTTCCTCGAGATTGTAGTTTGGGCTATGATCCTCTCTTTCTGTTTTTTGGACTGTTTTTTCAGGAAGATGAGAGAGGTTCACTGCTTTGGGGGTGTGCACTGTGTTTTCAGTTTTGCCTAAGTAAAGAATGTGACGCTGGCGCTATTCGCGTGCGCTTTTAGCGGGCACAGTGTGCATGCGCGGATTGTCTGACTATTGCAGTGGCCTGCAAGCCACTATTACGCAGTTCTGACTGATATCCAGGGATTGTTTGCCTGGATTACCCTGGTGGACCCGCAAGGCAGAGGCTTCAATGTCGCTATCCCAAGAATCCCTCTGATGCCCACACAAGGAGTGTGGGTGGCAGGGATCTCGTCTGGTTGCTTCTGTGGAGAGGCCCTGGGTCTGGGGCAATCTCTCCCTAGAAGGCTCACTCACTCTCTTGCAGGACCAGTTGGAATGCACAGGGGTTCCCCTTGCTCACTACTCTCATTTTTGGTCCTGCTGCAGAAGTGCACGGGTAGGGTAACAGTCAGCTCTGTGACACTGTGGCCGCAGGACTCGGTGTCCACCTTTCCTGTGTGCTGCCTCTTTGTTCTTTCCCTCTGCCAGGAGGGGTTGTGTTGACTGGTCCCTGGGTGGCGCGGGAAAGAGTTAGGGTGAGTGTACTCAATCCCAGATCCCGGGCCCAGATCTCTCTGCCAGAAGCAGCCTGGTGGAAGAATCTATGTTTGCTGATCCCAAGAGAGTACCGGGTAGGGTTGAGTGTCCTCAGATCCAGAGCTTGGGTTTCTCTGCTAGGGGCTGCTGGAGAGAGGGTGCTGTGTCCTTGGCAGGCTGCCTCTCTGTCCTTCCCCTCTGACCTTCTCCTCTGCTAGGGTGAGCTTATGGAGGTGCTCTCAGTGGAGTGCCAGCAGGGGTTGGGGCTTCTCAGTGGGATCCTGAGTCCTGAGCCGGCGGTGTTTCTCTGCCAGTGTGTGTGTGTGGGGGGGGGTCGCCGGTGATAGAACTTGCTGCTAGACCTTATTGTGCTGGACCCAGGAGAATCTCAGGACGCGTAGGATGACCACAGTCCCAGATCCCGAGCTGTAGTTTGTTTGCTAGGAGCAGCCGGCAGCACTGGAGTTCCGGCACTGTGAAGCCGCTGTGCGCCTCTTTATCCTTCTGCTCAGCTGTGGCAGGGTGATGGCGGCGTTTGGGGGAGTGCCCGAAAGGATTGGGTTTTCTCAGCCCTGATCTCGGGTTGGGGTACAGACAATGTGGTCAGTGGCAGATTCTGTTGGACACCTCTTGCCTCCTCTGAAGAAGGAGTAGGGATTTTGAGCTGGGCGCGCAGCTGCTATCCGCCCGCGGCAGGAGCTCAGTTGTGATGGCGGCAGGTACCCGTCGTGGTCGGAGAGACCTTCCAGGGAAAGACTAGGTGACCCGTGACCAGTCTGGCAACTTTCCTTCCCTGTGGGTTTTTTTTTTTTTGCAACTGGGACTCGCAGCCTTAGGCCCCCTTGTGCCCACCAATCAGCCTGGGAAATTGATCGTGATAAGCAGGCTTGCGGCACCAGCCCGGAGACCCAAAACGCGTGTTGCCGGGTTCTCTTTCGGGTTCTGGCTGGGCAGCCGAGAGTGGACCCGACCACTTCCCATGCTGTGGGAGCCTCCCCTCACCTGGGAAACACGATCGATCGCTGTTGTTTTAGGGCCCAGAGTTCAGTCTCCTGGTCGCTGCACGGAGTGTGTTGTTCCGCGTCTCAGACACGGTGTTCTCCCGGTGCTGCCATCTTGGCCCCTCCCCTCGGCATTTCATTTTTAATGAATTTATCATTGTGTGTGCATGTGTGTGTGTGTGTGTGTGTGTGTGTGTGTGATATGCATGTGAGTGAAGAAGACATGTACATGCCACAGTGTGGGTATCACAGTGTTTGTATGGATATCAGAGGAACCTTTGAGAATCAGTTCCCTCTTTCCACCATGGGTTATAGGCATCAAACTAAGGTCATCTGACTCACCATATCTGCGTCATTATCAGAATAGAGTAATATTCACTTGGTGTTTTGACATAATCGTAGACATAGTTTGGTAAGTGGTCACAGTGGAGGAGATGCTGTATGGTAATAGTTCTGCCTGTGACATTAACAACATTACACATACTCTTAAAGATAGATAAAGGGTCAGTGATTCAAATAAGCAAAGGACTTTATTTGCATACAAAGTTAGTGAACGAGTGAATGGATGCTAACCTATCTGTAACACAAGCCCATGTCATTCTTTCTCTGCATGACCCTATCAAGTTTGACTACCCATATCCTATCCCAAAGTCATTACCATCACATTCTTCCTTCACCTTTCCTTAGCTGCTTTAATGAGGTACTTTCCTAACGTACTATTTTGTTTAATGTCGTTACTTCGTCTTTACTTCTTCCAAATCCATCTATTAGAAGTTAAAACCTCTGATATGTACCTCAGGTCTCTTTTAGACAGTGTTTTAGAATTAGACAAAGAACGTATTAGAGAAATACTATAAATCATTAGTGGAAAGCAAGCGTGCAACCTTTCTGGTGTGTACTCTGGGTGAGACCTCGGCTCTACACTATGTGCTGGTCCCGCTTCTCTCCTCCAGGAACTGTGAGAAATGATGTAAAATCCATTGATGAAGAAGAAAACAGGAGTTCATCAGCAGAATCATTTCCTTTGATGTAACACCTCTTACCAACTTTATCTACTTCAAAACAAAATACACCAGTAGTACTCATTTTAACTTGACTTCCACAAGAGGAAGTATCCAAGGCTCCTTAATCTTGACTCTGGGACTCATATTTTATTGCTATCTGAACCAGGAATAAAACAAATAAACCAACAAACAAAACACCAAACAAAAGAAAAACACTTCCTATTTTAGCTTTAGAAATCAAAAAGTGTGATGCATCATTTCCATAGCTATTTCTCAAGTCATTTAAATAGGAACAGCAAAATTCCGTAATAAAAGCCAACTGTCAAAGGACTTACCACTTGATCTTCAAACGCTCAATTTATAGTAAGCCTTACATGAAAAAAAAAATCTATAATCCATAATTTGGGGCCTATTTCTGAAATTAAATGGCACTTTAAAAGATTCAAGGAGGCTGAACACTTGCCCTTATGCTCAGTATAAAAACTTTTCAGAGAAAAACTTGCCCTTGCCCCTTGGGACCGATCCATGTTCTTCTCCATAGCCCATGTGTAATTATTGAAATGTCATGAAGTCCTCCAATTGTGTGTGATGAAGTGATTGATATTAATTCAGGTAATTTATTTTACTCTCCATGACGGAAATGTGTGCACATAAATGCTACTGCTGAGCTTACCCTAGTGAATGGCAGTTGAAATTTTTTCCTGAGGATTTCAGAAAGAAAAGGTGGCATTTTACCTTACAAATGTAAATTTTCTCTCCTCCAGCACATGTGTGGAATGAAACACTTGTCATGAATAAGGAATTCTCTCATTCAAACTGCGGCTCCAGAGTTCAGGCCAGGTTCGTAGAGACAGTGAAGTTCCTGATTGAATGGGATCCTTGCAAGGCTTCCACAGATTATTGAGCAAAGCAAGACAACAACAGCAAAGACGGTGCCTTTAGCAATGATTTTGCCTTTCAGGATACATGTTACAGTCACCTGTGGTGCGTAGCCACTGTAGCAACAGGACTGCAGGCAAAATGAACTGCCATCCCACCTAGACATTCACACAGTCCTGTGCCTCAAGAGCTCACACCCCACATTGCTCTACATATGTATCCAGGTGAGTCTAATGGTCCCCGTAGCCTGCCTCCTTAACTGCCGCACAGGAAGCTGAAAGGTCTAAAGCATGTGTGCTACTTAATTCAGGAGAGACTCCTGGAAGAGCATATTAAATATGACTTGAGAAAACGCCAGATCGAAGGAAGACTGCGTTCTTCAGTGCATACTTGGAATAAAACATTCAATAAGATGCAGAGCCCAGTAATCCATAATAGATGCAGACAAAGATTTCTCTAAAATTGGCTAGGCAACAGTGTTAATAGTGTACTCCAGTCGAGACTTAGAAAGGAAAGGATGTGAACTCTTTCTGTACTATTACTATGAGGAGGAAGCTCATTTTTCTTTCTACTTCAGAATTTCTGGCAGTGGAAAATCTGATTACTTACCTTTGGTTACTTTGCTGTTTATTTTGTGTTAATAACAATGAATTGTCCATCTAATTGAATATAAAGATATTTATTCTAGTGCTTATTTATTTTTTCAATGGCATTAACTTTTGTAATATTAAATATCATAATAATAAAATTATTACATTAAATATTTTAATAACAAAAATCTAAGGACATCCCAACAAGTTAATATCTATATCAGAACAATTTCTAAATTAGAAAAATGGTAAGTGAAAACACTTATTTACTCATGAATATTAAAAACATTTATATATTAGAGGCAGAAAATGATGGCAGCTGTGTAAATTCCTCTAAGGGTTGCCTCCCCTGAAGAAATGCTAATTTGAACAGCTAATTACATTCCAAAATCCCACTGAAAAATATAGAGGAAGACAGAAGGAACATGAACTACTGGTTTCACTTCTTCCCCCCACCTCCAAGAAAAGTGAAAAGTGGCCTCCAGCTTTAAAGAAGGAGAAGAAAAAGCCCAGGGCTTTCACATGAAATATAGTATTGAAACCTCTTGAGTGAAATCTAGTGTTGGGGAAAGTCCCCAAGACCTTTGTCCCAAGCTAATAACAATAGTCTGAGCTGCTGGAATTGTTTTCACAAGTAGTCAAGGGACAACACGAGAGTGTGGAGTGTGGAAAGCAAGGCTCTATTCTCTGGGGACCAGGGCCCAAATCTAAGAAAGACTTTGGTCCTGGATCTTAGTGTAGCATACATCACTGTGAGAGCTAAGACCATAAAGAAGACAAAGTGCCCTCCACTCAAGCCAGAACACAGAAACAGACTTTTGAGACATTTGTGTACCAGTTGGAAAAGCTCAGATTTCAACCTATTATTGCCAGCCTTGTCTTGTGGATCAGACATACCCAATATTACACAATTCTCTGAAAATGTGAGACTCAACTATAACCCAGATGAGTATCAGTCTCAGTAGCCAAGGCACTGTCTACATAAACCATGACTTAGTCTCTGGCAAAATTATTTATAAGCCAGCCCTCACAGATAGAGCCATAAACCTTAGCAGTATCAGGCAAAGGCCTGTATTGTGGTGTGATAGTCTTCTGTTTCTTCCTGTACGCTGCCAGCGACAACGTAAAGCTGTTACCCCTCAGAATATTCATGTCTGTGTGCCTTGGCTCTCAGTGGATCTCCCTCACCGGAACTCCCAATCTCTTACTGGTATTATGTAGCAATTTCCTGGACTGTCAGATTCTCCCCTATAGGCAACAGGGGCTAATATGGTTCAAGAAGAAAATAAAACTTACCAACCTCAACAAGTAGTAACACAGACTCATAAGGAACCTCCCGCCCCTCAACACTGTGTAAGCAGGAGACAGTTGCTGGTGAAAACAGAGTCCAGCAGGATAACCTGCCTGCCAGTCATGCAGGGAGCCAGCCTCAGGGTTACAGCTTTCATGAGCTGTCCCCCCTGCTGGGATATTTCTTCAGCAAGCAGCTGCCTTTGAGTCTCCCATACTCCAGAATGCAAGCCCTCACACACACTCTAGTAAAAAAAAAAAAAAAAAAAAAAAAATCCCAATAACGCTCCAGATCTTTAACTTAGCCATGTGTGGAATTGTTTGTTTGGGCTGTCATTGTTGCTCTATCTGTAGTAAATAGACATTTGTTCATAGCTATGCTGGAAAAGTCACACAGCAGCTGGGGAAAGAATTTTCCCATGGAGCACTGCAGTGGGCTAGAGAAACCTAAAAAAGAGCAGATGTAACTTTTTTTTTTTTTTTCAAAAGATAACTGACAAAGCATCTGAAACCAGAGGATGAGGACGTCTCTGCTGGCTTTTGTCAACTATTTACAACAGAACCACAATCAACTATTTTTATTTTTTTCAAGCTTTTATTTTTTGTTAATTAATTAATTTCATTTACATCCCAATAGGAGCATCCCCTTCCTTTTGTCTTCCTAGTCCCTCCACCTCTCCTCCCCTCCCTTTCTCCTAGGACAAGGCAAGGCCTCCCATGAATGTCAACCAGCCTTGGCAAATCAAGTTGCATCTTCTCTTGAGGCTAGACAAGGCAGTCCAGGTAAGCAACAGTGTCAGAGACAACGCTTGCTGCTGCTGGTCAGGGTCCCACATGAAGACAGAGCTGCACATCTGTCACATATGTGTGAGGGCCTGAGTCCAGTCCATACATGCTCTCTGATTGGTGCTTCAGTCTCTGTGAACCCCTATGGGTCCAGGTTGGTTGGTTCTGCAGGGTATTTTTGTGTCCTTTACCTCTCTGGCTCTCTCCTTCCTCCCCCTCTTCCACAGGGTTCCTGGTGTTCCACCAAATATTTGGCTTTCGGTCTTTGCATATGTTACCATCAGTTGCTGAGTGAATGATCTCAGATGACAGTTATGCTAGGCTCCTGTCCGCAAGTATGGCAGAATATCAACTCTCTTTCAGTTAATACGAAAAGAAAGTTCGGAAGAGAGAATTCTCCCAAATCCATTCTATAAAGCAAGTATTACCTTGATATGAAAACACTCATGTAAACCAAACTATAGGACAGTAAATTTTATGGGTATATATTTAAGAATCTTCACCAAAATACTAGCAAAATCCAAAATACATTAAAAATACTGTATACATAATAAAAATTGGCATCATTCCTGTAATGCAAGGATAGTTTAACATATGTAAATCAGTAAACATGTTACAGCACATAAATAGCATAAATCATAGACAATAATTTGACATAATCAAATGATTATGGCAAAAATCATTTGACAAAATTTAATGTCCCTTCATGAGAAAAATGCTGCAAACATGTTCAAAATGAATGTATCTCAGCATACTAATGGACATGGATAGTTCTTGAGTGGGAAAAGCTGAGGGCTTCATCTCCAATGCCAGAAAAATATCCAACTTCATTACTTTTATTTCATATAACATAGGAAAGCCTAACAAGAGCAATCAAACAAAACAAAGAAAAAAAATATACATCCAAACTGAAAATGAGAAAGTCAAACTGTAGATGTATGCAGGGGACATTATCTTATATACAGAAAACTCAAAGATGGAAAGAGATACTATTACAGTAATGAATTCAGCAAAGTTGCACAAAATAAAATTTGATATACAAAATCAGTATCACTGCTGTCTGCAAATGATGAATTATATGAAATAGAAGCCAAAAGGAAAATCCCATTTATAAAAAGTCCAAAACTGAAATGCCTAGGAATAAATTTAACTGAATAAATGAATAAGAATGAAACTTACAAAGTAAGCTATAAAATCTCAGTGAAATAAAATGAAGAGAAAAAAGTAGGAAGAAATCTCATGTTTCTGGAGTGGAAGAATCAACACTGTTGAACTGTCTACACTGTTGAATGTAATCTAAAAATTCAATAAAATTTCTATCAAAAGTCTGCTACTTTCTTTAAAGTACTGTTAAAGAAAATCTTGACATCTGTGTGGAATCACAAAAAGGGTGGTCTGAAGAGCCAAAATGATTTTGAGCAAAAGAAACAAAGTAAGAGGCATTGTATTTTGTGACTTCGAAATGTGCTACAAAGAAAACATTTTTTAAAACAGTTCAGTTTGGCAAATGCCTTATATCATAGAACACGGAGAAATCTTCTGGTACACAACTAGAAGCTTCACCCTGCCTAGCACAGTCATAAGTGCTGGAAAATGTTATACTTACTCCCAGAGGAGAGAGGTAATTATTAATATCTCCTAACTTTGAAAACTACAATAACTACCTGCCTAAAGATGTGCGCATTGGCACATTAGTGACATAATTGTTACGATAGTAACCAACCACTCTGATTGGATTCAATTCTTGATCTATGAGATGGAACCCGTACCTCACACTGTTAATGAGACCAAGAACATAAAACTAGATAGGTCATGGTCCTCGTGGGAGAAAAACACTACCATTATCTTGCTAAATGATCATAGCAATAAAGTTATTCCTAATAACATTGCTATATCCAAAGGCCAGGACATCACTCAACCCTCATCAGAAATACTTCTTGCAGTAGGTAATAATCAGCATAGAGATTCATAGCTAGATAAAGTGCAGAGGGTGAGAGACTGTGGAACACTCGGCCCTAAATGGGATCTCTAATCATATACCTCCCCTCAAGGTTCTGGAATCTACACCAAAAAAGACGAAAGTGTAAAAGATGAAAGTGGTGAATGACATCAAGGAAAGCAAGTTTTCTATGCACAATAAGGCAGATGCACATTCCAACTCACAGACACTAGGACAACGGCCAAAGACTTTTCCTTGCGCAAGCCCTGAAAAATGCCAGCACAGAGGATAGGGAGTAGATAAAAAGTTCCACCAATAGACAAGAAGCTTTTTGAAATTGATAGCTTATAGAAGAGAGTTGGTTTTCTTCAATGAAGTAACCCCGGGTAACCAACCACACTCCAGAACAGACCCCATGCTCAGGAATGGCTGTTGAACATGAACTGGACTCTATGTTTTATTGTGTTGTTGTTCAGAGAGAGAGAGAATAAGAAGTTGGATGGGTAGGGAAGTCAGCAGGATCTGAAAGAAGTTGAGGGAGGGGAAGAATATGATAAAAAATTTATCAAATGAAATTCTGGAAGAACAAGTAAAAAACTTTGAAAAAAATAAACAGTATGGCGAGGCACAATGCTAGACAGGAAGTAATAAAGCACTACAAAAGGTAGAGAACCAAGAGGTAGGCCCACCCCACTGTAGCCTACTTATTTTCTTCAAAGATACTATCACCATATAATGATAAGAAACAGTTCTTCAAAGAATAGTTCTGAAGAAACTGGATATTCAGATGCATAATAATAAAGTTATAGACTCCAAGTGAATTAAAGAATTAAATGTAAGAAAAGGGGATAAAAGGCTGCCATAATCACTAACTGCTCTTCCAGAGGATCTGGGTTTGACTAGCAGCACCATCGTGGTAGCTTGCAACTTCCTGTAACTCCAGTTCCAGGGATTTCTAATGCCCTCTTCTTGCTTCCGGAGTATCAGGCACTCTACTGATACACAGGCATGTAAGCAGACACAAAATATAAAATTAAAACATGTAACACTAAATGTAAATGTTAACGTACTATTAATAGGATAGAATGTAACAGACAAGACTGTTTTGGATAAACCTCAAAGCACAGAAAACAAAAATAAAAGTTTCACAGATGCTATTAGATCCAACTAAAAAGCTCTGTTTAGTAAAAGCAATGCTCAGTGTGAAAAAGGAATGATAAAGAATGGGAAAATTGAGAGGTATAAACCTGGCTAACTGTGTGCAAATTTTGGACATTGCACTGCACATAAGATGTCTGTAGGTAGCAACATGGGACTTTAAGCTTCAGACTACAGTGGTTTCACCTTTAAAGCAATGGAATAATGAAGTAAAACCAATGTAACCCAGTTTCTAAGATTCAGTTTAGTAGTGCTACCCAGACAGGAGAGCCACTGGGCTGAGATGAGACCTTAACAATCTGTTCTTTCCTCCTTCCACAATACCTTTCCACATAGGGAGGGTGAGGAACCTGCAAAACCAAAAATCTAGTAAGTTAAAATTTCAGAATTAGCTAAGAGGTAGCAATCAATGGGTGAAGCTTGCATCTAGGCACTAGAATGCACACGTGTGCATAAGATACCACATACCTTAAGACTGCAGAGGAAATTGGTGGGAGAACACTGAATCCATACGCCACATGTCTGGGTGGCTTTGTGAAAACCTAAGCATTCCAAGAATTCCTAAGTATAATCTCATCTTGTAGTTCATTACAAGTTCATATTTATCAAGGCGAGTGAATAACATATTTTATAAGTATTTTTTTGCAGCTCGATTTTTAACTTTAAAATTATGAATAACTATTTAAAATAGTTAGATGTGTGGGACCAGTGACCTATGAGGTCAGGGGAGCCAGCCTGGAACAAGAGTAAGGTCGAGATGTGTCCAAACTCCAAAAATCTCATCTTGAGAACTGCAGAAGTAAAGACTATTCACTTACTATTCCAGGCCTGCATGTCCTGGTGCAGGTAATCTTGCAACCCCTACCTTTGGCGCCCTTGAGGTAGTCATGTGGTCTAGTGGTCAGGTTTCAGGCTAAAACATCCTAGTACCTTATATGGACATGTCCAGTTAGCACCTGGAATTCTGCTTCAGGCAAATGAAGCATTCCCAGAATCTCAGCCCCAGCCAATGCTGTACCCTCACCGGGAAAATCCCTACCCACTACCCAAGGTTTATAGAGTCCTTATCCTCCCTAATAAAAGAAAGTCCTTTCACTGAAAGCCATCTTGGAAGAGGCTTTTTTTCTCCTGTACTAACCACCAGACAAGATTCTGCTAACCTACTCACATATTCTTGGTATTAGCCATGAAGTACAAGATAACACGGCTACTATCCACAGATCCAATGATGCTGAGTAACAAGGAGGTCCCAACAGAGGATGTTGAAACTCACTCAGAAGGAGAGATAGAACAGACATCTGAAGCAGATGAAGAGAGGGAACTGGGTGGGAGATGGATAGGAAGGGGAACAGGAGTATGGATCAGGAAAGGGGAGGAAGGAAGGCTGGGAAAGAACAGAAATCAGTGTGGGGGCGGTCCTGGGATGGAGGAGGCTGTTGGGAGTCCATGGGGGTGATTCTAGATTAGACTTCTACAGGCAGGGATATAGATCCTGAAGAGGCCACCTCTGGTAGCCAAGCAGGACTTGCAGGGGAGAGAGGGGGACACCAATGTGCCCACAAAACCTTTGACCCAAAATTTGTCCTGGCTACAAGAATTGTAGGATAAAGATGGAGCAAAGATTGAAGGAATGTCCAGCCAATGAGTGTACCAACTTGAGACCCACCTCATGGGAGAGAGCCAGTCCCTGACACTATTAATGGAGCCTAATATAACTGTCTTCTGAGAGGCTTTATCCAGCAGATATTGGAAACAGATGCAGAGACCCACAGCCACACAACAGGTGGAGCTCAGGAAGTCTTGTGGAAGGGTGGGAAGAAGGATTGAGGGAGCCTGAGGGATCAAAGACACCACAAGAAGACCTATAGAGCAAACTAACCTGGGACTATGGGGGATCACAGAGACTGAAACACCAATCAAAGAGCACGCATGGGCTAGCCCTAGACCCCTACAGATATGTAGCAGATGTGCAGCTTGTTCTGCATGTGGGTCCCCTAACAATTAGAGCAAGGGCTGTCCCTGACTCTGTTGCCTGCCTTTGGATCCCTTTCACATAACTGGGCTGCCTTGTCTGGCCTCAGTTGGAGAGGACATGCCTAGTCCTGCTTCCTTCTCTGGGATGATTTTAAGTGAAAGAGCTCTCTTTTTTTGGTGGACATAAGAGCTATATAAACCTTGAGGAAGTGGCCAGGGGTTTTAGGGATGAGTGCACGTCATTGCCTGGAAATGAAGTGCTAGGAATGCTTCCTTTGCATGAATAGGAATCTCAGGTGTTATGTGGCCATTTTCTTACAAAGAAATAGAAAAATTTGATCTGAAACTTGGCCACCAGGCTGTGTGAGTTCCTCAAGGGCGGCAGAGTTGGGCTTGCAAGGCTACCTGCACCGAGCCAGGCAGGCCCAGAACATGGAGGGAACGCGTCTTACCACTGCTGGTCTCAAGGTGAGATTTTTGAGATTTGGACATGTCTCAACCCTCCTCTTGTTCTGGGATGACTCCCCAATCCCACAAGCCCCACAAGATGTATAGTATACAGGCTAGAATTTTATCTGCTGTGGGAAGGACATCCTAGCAAAAGTCAGGATGAGATTTGTCTCTGAATAAAGACCTGTTTCTCTAAACAGGACTTTATTCTTCAACTTCACTACAGACTGACATGGTCATAGACTCCAAAAGCATAAATGAAACTAACTGCTTATACATAATACATCAAGAGCCACAGTATGCATGCAAAAAGTAAACATGCTGCATACATACATTAGCAGATAAAATACAGCAAAGAACATAAATGTATTATTCATGACAAGAAATGCAATGATTAATGTCTCCACAACCACATTGTTTCTTACCCACGGACACAAAATGATTAATTTTTAAAAAATACATGGAGTGTGACTTTACAAGCTTTACTAAATAAATTTTAAATACTTCAACAGAAGCCACGAAAAACAACAGACTGCAAAATAAAAAATGGTTTTCTCAATTAAAAAGTAATCATGCTTTTCTATCTGTTTATAACAAATGCTATAACAAATGTTATAAAGTTAAATAATATGTAGAGAATAAAGGATACATGAGTGTAACCCTAGAAAGCATACTGAAAGGAGGGAAGTTTGTCACTTGTGTCTTTGTCATTTCTCTCAAATGCTTGAGAAAATTTCCATAACAAAAAAATTCAAATGGTAGGTTAATAACAGAGGCAGTAACTATTTGCTTTTATGCATAAAATGTGTCAAGAGCCTAAATTCTTACTTTGTAAACTTGGCTGTAGGACTTTTCACATCTACAAAAACTTGTTTTAGTTCAAAGGACTAAGAAATCTAATATTGATGAGAATTAAACATTCTTTTTAGCTTGTATCCAAACTATCAGACCCAAAAGACTCACTAAAATAATATTAAAATACTTTAAAATAGAATACTTGATGAAATAGAGAAGTCATTAAAGTTTTGTTTGGCTTCAATTTTATCATAATGGGAAGTAATTTTGCTTCTAACAGAAAATAAATCAGCATATTCCACATATTTCGTTATTTCTAGAGGAATTAAATAACCAAAATTAATAAAAATCCCCTTTCCCTAATATGAAGAAATATGAATATTTTTGAGCCTGTGTCTACCTATGAACAAGGTGAGGAGGGCAGAAGGCCTCATTATCATTATCCAGTAGGTGCTGTATGTACCAGTTTGCTGGAGCTGCAGGGCGCCGATAACCTCTATTTGAATCATAAGAAGTGTTTCTCATTAAGATATTGTTGCTGTAAATTTACAAAAATTCTGGGAAGCAAGACAGAGCACATCAAACATACAAAGGCTTCTATTAGAAAGAATCCCACAGATGTACAAACTACTTGCTCCTAAATTGTCCCACTATGATACTCTACTTAACTAGCTTATCCTCATTTGAAAGCACTGGAAAGGTTTTTTGATCACGTTACTTTTAATTACTTTTAAAAATAACTTTTATAAAACTATAGACTTATAAATCTTTGTGGTGTTCTTATAGCTAAAATGAACAAAATTTATGTAAACTGTCATTAATTGTCTTAAATTTCTAAAATCAGGGACATTCATGTCCATTAATAAAAATCACAATGAGTTTTCTCTAAATTAGTTCATCTTATTATTCTCTTATTTTCCTGAGATGCTTGTTAATATAAAAACAGAATATAAAAATGTATATTTTACTAGTATATCCATGCTAATACTTTTCAAGAGAGGCAAACAAATAGTTAATGTATTCTTTCGACAAGAAAAGTATGAGCAATACTCAGCAATGATTTTACAAAATCTACATTAATGGCAAAAATATTCTTTGAATAACTTAAACATTTCTCTATGATGTATTATCTTATCTGTATAAACAACATTATAAATCAGATTCCAAACTAAGAGAAAGTAATTATAATAAAAAGTAAAATAATATCCAACTGAACCTAGAGTAAAAGGATATATGGGAAAGGATTTGGTGTAGATGGTTCAAGTTCCTTGAAATTTATCCAAGTGATTTAAAGACAGCATCCATTAGAGTTGAGTGTAGCATGTAATTCCACGGATACACACCGGCATGAGAAGAATTTTAGCTGCAGAAATAGTTTAGTATAGATCAATCCACACAGGAACCCTGGACGAAGATTATAATGAAACTCTGTGAATTATCTGTGATGAACACATCTCTAACTCCCTTTTCTGGTTTTGTAGATGATCTATTCTGACTAAAGTTGAGCCACATGTACCCATTTAATATTGGTGACATAAACTAGACATCAAGCTATGATGCCCTGCTTTACTAACACAGACAGTATCACACAGTCATTTACCAGACATTTATCAGAAAAGTAACTCTAGCTTAATTTTCTTCCTGAAGCAAATTTGAAATAGACAGCTCTAGTTGTCTTGCATATAAACATAGGGTGTTTTATAAAGAGCCAATGTACTATTTAAAGGATAACTACAGAGATTTGCCTTTTAATGTATAAATCAAATGACAAAGAATATTTTATTCATATTAAAAATAGCTTAAACTTCCAAATATAAGTGTTATTAATTTTATTTTTATTGAAGTTTCTTTTCAACAAAATTGTTTCATTATTGCTTAGATAGTCTTTATCTGGCAAAAACACAAGGAAGAGCAAAAGAAAAAAAAAATGCCGTAAAGGGAAAAGTATCTAAAAGCAGTGATATATACTGAAATAAAAATGGAAAAGTATTCTCATTTTACTAATTCTATTCCCAGGCAACAATTGGGTTTTCATAAGTAGTCTACATGTATTTTATCTAGAATGCAGAAATAAAACAAATAAATGTACAAGAAGCAGAAGAGAGTGTTAACTACATAGCCTGTGATTATGTAAGCCTAGAATTTGCAGGTACAGAGAAAACTGCTTAAAGAGAATTATTCGGTGATTACCTTCAGGATGGGGAAGACAGAGAAAAACTAAACCATAATAGTATCCTTGAAGGAAAAGAGACTAGAAAGCACGTTTAATGAATACCACACAAGCCAAACACAAAAGAACTATAACATCTCATGTTATATTCAGCCTCATTTTTCAGTTACAGATATTTTTCATGTGTTTATAAAGGTATAAATTACTTATATTAGAGAAAATGTAAGGCCTGCTCTTCATTCCAAAACAGTGAAAATGAATTTTCCTTTGTTCTACTACTTTTAGCAAGTTTCTTAGTCAGTACTCTGTTGCTGTGAAGAGGCACCATGGCCATAGCAATGCTTATAAAAGAAAGGATTTAACCGGGGCTGGCTTACAGTTTCAGAGGTTTAGTCCATTATCAGTAAATCATCATGGTTGGGCACATGACAACATGCAGCAGACATGGAGCTTGAGAAGTAGAAGAGAGTTCTACATCCATATCCGACAGTAAGAGAAAGCCACCGGCTCCAGATTAAGCTTTTGAAAACTCAATGTCCAAGGCCAATGACAGACTTCCTCCAAGACCACAGCCACTTCAACAAGGCCACGCCTCCTAGGCCCTCCCAGGTGATGGCACTCCCCATGAATGAGCATTCAAACACAGGCACCCACAGGGACCATGCTTATTCAAACCACCACACCGAGGAGGTACTTACAACTATGCCACTCAAAATGTAACTCTAATAATAGAGTTTATAGGGAAATAGCGAGCAGGTAGAGCTTTGTCATTTATGCTTATTTTCTCTCTGTAAAACTTTTGCTTAATAATGCTGAAACTATTAAACTAAAGATCATTTTCCTTAGTTTATTTCTTCTGTTTGCTCTTAAGTGCAAAACTTTAACTGTATCCAGCTCTTCTGCTTTATTTTCAGATTGCTCAAGTGTGGGACTATTACATTAAGAATCTATGACATTACACATCCCTCAGGGAAGCAACCAAATATGTTCTTTTTTTTCTTTTCTTTTTTATTTTTAATTATACTTTACTTACTTTGTATCCCCCCTCTAGTTCCCCTCCTCTTCCCCTCCCAATCACTCCCTTCCTCCCCCTTCTCCACACTCCCCTCCCCAAGTACACTCGAGGGGAAGGTTTCTTTTTTTTCCTTCTGATCCTAGTTTATTAGGTCTCATCAGGAGTGGCTGCATTGTCATCTTCTGTGGCCTGGTAAGGCTGCTTCCCCCCCAGGGGGAGGTGATCAAAGAGCAGGCCAATCAGTTCATGTCAGAAGCAGTCCCTGTTCCCATGACTATGGAACCCACTTGAACACTGAACTGCCATGGGCTACATCTGTGCAGGGGTTCTAGTTTATCTCCATGAATGGTACTTGTTTGGAGTATGAGTCTCAGGAAAGACCCTTGTGCTCAAAATTTTTGGCTCTGTTGCTCTTCTTGTGGACCTCCTGTCCTTTCCAGCTCTTACTATTATTTCCCACTTCTTTCATAAGATTCCCTGCATTCTGCTCAAAGTTTGTTCATAAGTCTCAACATCTGCTTTGATAGTCTGCAGGGCAGAGCCTTTCAGAGGCCCTTCTTCTGGTGCCCATCCTCTTTGCCTTTCGGAGTGGGGATTGAGCATTTTAGCAAGAGTCCTCCCTCTCAAGAAACCCAGAATTCTAAAAGTCCTGTACAATAAAAGATTTTCTGGAGGGATCTCCATCCCTGATCTCAACATGTACTACAGAGCAACAGTAATAAAAACTGCATGGTACTGGCACAGAAACAGACTGGTGGATCAATGGAACTGAATAGAAGACCCAGAAATGAACCTACACAATTATGGACACCTGATCTTTGACAAAGATGCCAAAACCATACAATGGAGAAAAGATAGCATCTTCAACAAATGGTGCTGGTCTAACTGGATGTCTACATGTAGAAAAATGAGAATAGATCCATACTTATCACCCTGCACAAAACTAAAGTCCAAGTGGATCAAAGACCTCAACATAAAACCAGACATATTAAATTGGTTAGAAGAAATAGTGGGGAATACCCTAGAACTCATTGGTACAGGAGACAACTTGCTGAACAGAACACCAACAGCACAGGCTCTAAGAGCAACAATCAAGAAATGGGACCTCATGAAACTGAAAAGCTTCTGTAAAGCAAAGGACACTGTCCTCAAAACAAAACGACTGCCTACAGATTGGAAAAGAATCTTCACCAATCCTCTGTCTGACAGAAGGCTAATAACCAGTATATATAAAGAACTAAAGAAACTGAAAAACAGTAAATCAAGTAATTCAATTAAAAAATTGGGAACAGAGCTAAACAGAGAATTCTCAATAGAGGAATATCAAATGGTAGAGAAACACTTAAAGAAATGCACAACCTCATTAGCCATCAGGGAAATGCAAATCAAAACGACCCTGAGATTTCACTTTACACCCATCAGAATGGCCAAGATCAAAACCTCAAGTGAAAATACATACTGGAGAGGCTGTGGAGAAAGGGGAACCCTTCTCTACTGCTGGTGGGAATGTAAACTTGTACAACCACTATGGAAATCAATCTGGTGCTTTCTCAGACAACAAGGAATAGCGCTTCCTCAAGATCCAGCCATACCACTCCTAGGCATATATACAAAAGAGGCTCAAGTACACAATAAGTGCATTTTCTTAACCATGTTTGTAGCAGCTTTATTTGTAATAGCCAGAAGCTGGAAACAACCCAGATGCCCCTCAGTGGAGGAATGGATGCAGAAATTGTGGTACATCTACACAATGGAATGTTACTCAGCAATGAAAAACAAGGAAATCATGAAATTTGCAGGTAAATGGTGGGATCTGGAAAGGATCATCCTGAGTGAGTTGTCCCAGAAGCAGAAAGACACACACGGTATATACTCACTCATATAGACATATAACATAGGATAAACCTACTAAAATCTGTACACCAAATATGTTCTTGTTGATGTTCTCTCATAGCCCTATCCTGCTATGAGTATAGATATTTGTTGTATATCTTTTGTCTTTCCTTTAGCAACCCAATTCTATACCTCATTGCATTATATTAACACAAGGTTGTAGAGTTTTTCTTGTATTACTGCTTACAGAACCACTATGGAAAAGAATTGCGTATCAAGCCATATTCTCTCTTCCTTCAGTCAATATCTCACTTTTTAGGCATTTCTGTGCTGTGGTATCACTCCTACTATTACTATTATCAGGTATGACTGTAACAAGGGCCATTTTAAGGAAATTGATAGTACTAAATGGCTGTATCAAAAAAATATTAGACACTAAGGGTGAACGTAGGTCCAAAGTTATGAAAAACAATAAAACAAATGTATATCAAAGTAGAGATAAATGAAATGGAATAAGCACATTTTTAAATCAATTAAACATCATCTGTTTTGGCTTATTTTTAAAAAATAGCCAAGACAGAGAACTCTTCATCATGTCAAAGCAAAGAAAGATGAAACTTAAATAAGCAAAAACTAGATGAAACTGTTTGCTGAGAAATGTCACCTCAGGGCAACCTCAATTCAATCCACAGGCAGAATGAAGTCAGAAATGGCCACAATAGACAGATACTTCACCTGCCAAGGAGATAAAAGTGCTGTGGTCATTGTTTAGGCTGCTTGACAGAATTAAACAGTAGAGAGCCTCTGCCAACATTTGTGAGTATTAAAAGGAAATGGTTCTGACTCATAAAATCTATAGACTGCTAAATTGCCATTCTGGAAAATTGGCAAATGATAGAAATTTTTTATTTAAAATGCTGTTGTAAGTACATCACTTATGTGCCATTTCAAGGGAGAAAGTAAGGATCTGAAGACACACAGTAGTAAACCAGAGCATGACTAAAATAGCCTAGAAATGATAAATTTGTTGCTAACCACTTATATTTTCAATATTAAGCATATTATATATGCAAAGACTGTACTGATTTGGAGAAATACAGGTACAAAATATAAATTAGAGAGATGCAAGAAGTGGAAATTTTCCAAGTTTTTAAAGACTTCAGTACTGATTTAAACTTAAACACAGTAGTTTAGAGTCTGGGAAGTTTTTATAGTCTTAAAATTAATTTATAGCAATTTGGAGTTTCATAAATTACAAAAGGAAAAAATAAATATATCAAAGAAACTTGGGCCATAAAAGGAAACAACTCACAGAGATAAGGAGTGTGAAGGGAGGGTAAAGTGTCAGCAAAAGACTAAGTCAAATTTGAGGTAAAAGCTTCAAAGAAGCAAAGAATGCTTCCTTTGTGGATAAAAGGACGCTGTTCAAAGGCTGTAACTGTCATCAACTCATAAGCATCAAATGAAGGATAAAACATGAAATAAAAGAGGGTAGAAATAAAAGCTGACATTAACAGAAACATAGTAACACAGGAAGAGCTCAATGAACAGGCTTTGCCAATTAATTGACAATGTCTATTCTTTGAAATATACTGGCACACTCAATGTCATTTAATCAGTAACCATTAACGGATGTCTCTTCTGCTCATGTCTGTGGAGTCACACATTTACCAGGAGTTGTGTATTTTGTTCCCAACATACTTCCATCGACTATACGTGAGATCCATATGGTAGATAACTTATGTACTGAAAAATGCTCATGTGAAAAAGTTTATAGTTAAATAAAACTAAAGCAAACACTTCTAAAGTTTTATTGTGGCTCATTAAAAAGAGAAAGACAGGGGATTTTTAGCATTGGTACTGACACAGATCTCTAACCCACTTCCATTCTCAAGGTGCCGTTCACTTCTCTTTTTTAATAAAAAGTCCATATTACAATCACAAGAAAAAAAAATGTGATGAATTTTGTGTCGTAAGACAATATGAAGTATCAGGAGATAATACATTGACTTTCAGAACTTAATTATTTAATTCCATACTCGGCTAACTTCCAGTGTCATTGAATTTTCACTCTACTTTGTAGATCTATAATCAAGCAAAACAATCTTTACATAAAGGGAATGCTGTAAGCAGGACAAAGGTAGAATTCTAATTTTGGATGCTATACTGAGGAAGGCTTTGTTCCTCCATCAAAAACACCCACTGAATTTAAACCAACATAAAGCTTTCACCACCTCTACACTCTTCTATTCATCCTTTGTCTTAGCAGATAGTATTGATTTTGTTGATTCACTTCAGTTTTAATATGTTAGAGAAAGGACACCTAATGATGGGAAGTTTTTAATACTCTCAGTAATTGGCAAATTGATTAGTCAAAGGTAAAATAGATCATAACTAATAGTAAGTAGTATAATTAACATAGCTTGTTTTAGAGCCTAATCCATAGATCTAGTCTCTACAAAGAGATGATAAGCATGTTTTAAATTACTCTGAACCATTTATAAAACTGGTCATGTGTTAAAATGTTATAAAAACTTTTCTGTATTACTTAGGAACATCGACTGTGGTATGAAAATCCTGAAGCTAGTGGGTAGCTTCTGTGTTTGAGGCCACAAAGGCTTGAAATGACTGGAGTAAAATGGCCGTGTAGGCCAAAATCAGGATTTGAACTCAAATTTTAGGTCACAGAGAAATGACATGATCTACTTCATTATTGCTTTATTTGTGATTTTCATGGGTTCATCAAATGGAAAGAATCATGCACTCACTAAGTCTGTATCATGGAAAATGGCTTTAACAGTCTGGCAGATTGACTGGTTATAGGAAAAGTCAAGATTATGAATTAATGCACTACTCGGGAGGTTTTTGCACAAGTCAGAACTGATATGAACCCTGAACCAAGTATGGGAAAGGGGTGACTTGAAACTCCTATATTTCATAGGCAGTTATTAGGAGTGAACCTACTTTTTATATCTTATGAGACTGGGTGTTTGTTGAAGGATAAAGTTATTTTGTTAAAGTAACAAATAAAATGGTGATGTTAATTTTTGAGGTAGATTGAAGGGATTCAGGTTGGGACATGATTCTAAACATTCTATGAAACATTTAAATTATGAGCTGAAATTTTGATGTATGATTATGGAGTAAAGTAGTGGTTCTTAACCCAAGACATATATTTGAAGGCTATTAGGTAAAAGGTATTTAAAGTATGAGGTAGAATAATAACACCAAATAACTGTAGATGAATACCCATCATCTTGGCTCTAGATGATGAATGTGGAGAGATTCTGAGGAAACACAAAAAGAGAAAAAAAGCAACCAGGGAGGTCTGCAATAAACAGTCATCATATCTTATGAGCCAAAACAAAACAACAACAACAAACAATTAAATACAAAAACCAAAAGTAAAACAAAACAAAAACTTCTCAAGGCTCATCAAAGCCTGTAGAGTAGATACCCCCATAGGGTAAGATGAAAACAGCTATCAGATTAACTAACTTGGATGTTGTTTTGCAACCATCTCCTTCCTCATGACACTCAGACATATTCTAGGTATAAAGCCGGATTGTAGTAGTTTCTGTCCTGAAAGAAAAGAAGAATGGGACTGATTCTCCAACCAAGGACCATGCATGGATATAACCTAGAACCCCTGCACAGATGTAGTTCATGGCAGCTCAGTATCCAAGTGAATTCCATAGTAAGGGGAACAGGGAATGTCTCTGACATGAACTCAGTGGCTGGATCTTTGACCTCCTTCCCCTCCCCCCCCCCGAGGGAGGAGCAGCCTTGCTAGGCCACAGAAGAGGACATTGCAGCCAATCCTGATAAGACCTGATAAGCTAGGGTCAGATGGAAGGGGCGAAGGACCTCCCCTATCAGTGGACTTAGAGAGGGATAGGGAGGAGATGATGGAGGGAGGATGGAATTGGGAGGGAATGAGGGAGGGGACTGCAGCTAGGATAGAAAGTAAATAAACTGTAATTAATATAAAAAAATAAAAAATTAATTAAAAAAAGAAAAGAAGAATGGAATTCCTACATTTAGTCAAATGTTTCTGAAGGGTTTTGCTATAAAAGAGAAAAACAGGAAAGAAATACATCGATGTAGTTTGGTTTATGAAGAATAGAATTACTACATGTTCATGAAAAAGTTTAATGTTGAAGAAAAATTGATAGAAACATTTGAAGTGTAAAGAGAAAAGAACAGAGAATAAAACACATGTACAATAGAACGATATCTTTTCCAAAGAATTTAGATAATTCATTCATCAAGGAATGAGTACATCATGTGTATTCATGTGTTCTGGATTACTCAGAGAGGTAGAGAACCAAGCACACAGGTGAATTCTTTTTATAATTTCTTTCATTATACCATCAGCAACAGAGAATGAAAATAAAAGAGAATGTTACAGAAGTATTTGATCACAGGAAAAGGTCTGAAAGCTTGTCTAAAGATTGAATACAGTAGGTAAACGTAATAGGGGTCCCACTTGAGCTTAGCTGACACAAACTCAAAGCTCACCCAATCAGCATTTTTTCCAGCTATGTTTAATTTCAGTATGTGTAGACAGGGGCCACACAGACATGCAACTTTAATTTAGTTCTGATTTGCATTTGTAGACAATTTGATAAAATCAGAGAGTGAAAATGTAGTGATTTTATAGCAAAAGAGTATAAAATAAATCATTGAAATTTCACTAAATAGTAGCAATATAAAAGCATGTGCTGATGAAGGAGAAGGAAGGAGTAGATGATTTAAACTCAGCTTACTGTGTGTAAAGGGATCATTGGATTTGAAGTGTTGACAAACATCAGCTGGCATGACAGAAAGTACTACTTGGAGAACGGGGGGATTGGAATAAAAAATATAGAAGAAGATACTTAACTACCAATGACAAATGAGTTAGTAGCAGAAATATAATTTATAAAATTGGAGACTAAAAGATGGAGAAAAGGTACTGGATAGACAGATAGTTCAGTGGTTAAGAGCACTGGATGCTCTTCCAGAGGTTTAAGTCCCAGCACCCACATGGAAGCTCACAGGCGTCTGTAACTCTAGTTCCAGTTGATCTAATGCCCTCTTTTGGTGCCCTCGGGCACCAGGTACAGACATGGTGCACAGAAATACATGCAGACGAAGCACTCTTATACCTAAAATTAATGAATTAAATAGTTAATTAAAATGTCAAGAAGGCAAGCGTCTTAGATATTGAATGAGATCTCTGGTGGGCAACAGCATTTCCTGGATTTGTGAGCCTTACAGTGCTTTGGAAAGAAATGGTAGAACAGCTGGACTTTCAGGAAATGAAGAGAAATACAAGATGGGCAAGAGAAGACTACAGTAAGCAGTAGTGTGTAGAAGAATGTGCTAACAGGAAATTCCAAAGTCATGATTTCTTTCTTTCATGCAAGAGGGGAAAATGGACCTTCATAAAGAAGTAAAAAAATAAAAATAAAAAATAAACCTATCCCACTTACATTGTCAGTAGTCTGAAAAGCTTTGTCCCACTCAGACTTTGACACTTGGGGAAACGCCTTGCAATCTAGAAGTTATCTCAGAATGGAATAAGTGGTATAGAGGACTAAGAAGAGGGAAGGGTCTACGGTCTGGCTGTCTAGCTTAGCTGTGACAGGAAAGTTTTCATATGCCTAACGAGGGTTTTGTCTAGGTAGGCAGGCTTAAGAGAAAAAGGAAATCATAGACCTTAGTGACAACCATTTTATTTGACAGAGGTAAGGGGTGGGTGCAAGACAGTGGCTAGAGGTCTTGTCCAAGCAAAAAGACAAGAGCACCAATGTTCAGCAAAATGAGCCAATGAACAAGGCTGTGATAGGATGATTTAAAAAAAAGCAACACATTGTATCATTTAGGATCAAGAGAGTATCACTAGGACACAAAGAAAGACTGTCCTCAGAAGCCAGGGAGCTGGGCAGGCATGTTAACTCCACTGAATACTCAGGCTCCATCTCAAGAAGGCATATGTAAAGGGGTAGAATTTCAAACCTGTCACCACACACCTGAGAGGAACTCCGAATCCAGGCAACAACTTATGGCAAAGATCATTTGTAAGAAATAAAAACGTATTTCTTCACCTGCCCAAATGCAGGTCACCTGGAAATACACCCCATGTGTGATAAACAGAAACAAAAAGTGCAAAGGTCCATCCTTTCAGATAATTGTCCAGTCTCTTCTAGATGAATAAGTTAGACTCAACTGGTGATAAAATCAGCATGAAATCACGGATTAAAAACTGAGTTCTGAAAGTATAAGGTTTTGAGGAAAAAGTGTCAGTGGTATGAAACAGATGAAGTCACCCACAGCAATGAAGATAGAAGAGGATGTGATCACAAGGTGTCTCGGCAAAATCAGGAGACCAAACGGCACCACTTGAAAGGACATGATTATAGTGGCAGGAGCTCCTCTTATCTGTTAATTAGGTTCAGGCTGAGCCAAGCGTCCAGGCTCTCACAGCTTCAATGGCCAGAACAAACTCTGCTGGAACCTTGCATAGGAACAGAGCGAGTGTATTGTCTTATCGTCCAACGCATCCCGCAAACTCCATGTCCCCCACAGACTAATGCTTCCTAAAGAGGTTGACTGGACAAATAGATAATCCTTTTCCACCTGCAGATATTTCACTATCCCTGGGCATAAGCTTTTAATGTGGCAAAGAAAGTCATACTTTATGTGTGAAAAGAAGAAGAACAAGACTAAGAATAATGCCTCAATCTTCCTGAGACATCTATGGGATAAAAGGAAAAGCTGATGGCAATTTCAATCAATCCATGTTAAGGTTAGCAAATATTTTTTATTCTATCTTATAAACAAGTTCTCATTTAGGCAGTCTTTTGTCTTCAGATTTTATTTGTTATTATTTTGTGTGTATGTGTGAGTGTCTGAATGTACGGAGTACAGCATGTACACACCTGGTATACACAGAGGTCAGAAGAGGGCATCTTATTCCTTGCAACTGAAGTTACAGATGGTTGTGAGTCAACAGGCAGGTAGAGGAAAGGAATCCAAATGCAGGCAACAGAGTCAGAGACAGCCCCAGCTCCCACATGAAGACTGAACTGCACAACTATTTCATAGGCTCAGAGGATCTAGGTCCATCCCATGAATACCCTCTATTTGGCAGTTCTGTCTCTATGAGCAGTTATAGGCCCAGGTTGGTTGATTCTGTAGGTTTTCTTGTGGTTTCCTTGACCTCCCTGGCTCCTTCAATTTTCCCTCTTCTACAGGATTCCCCATACTCTGTCTAATGTTTGGCTGTGGGTTTCTGCATCTATTTCCATCAGCCTGCTGGGTGAAGGCTCGGATATGACAGTTATGCAAGAAGCCTGTCTGCTAGTATGGCAGCATATCATTAATAGTGCCAGGAGAGCACTATCTCTCACCGCATGGGTCTGAAGCTGGGCCACTCACTGGTTGGCGATTCCCTCAATTTCTGCTCCATCTTGTAGGCAGGACAAATTTTGGGGAGAAGGTTCTATGGCTGGGTTGGTATCCCAATCCCTCCATTGGAGTCTTTTTTGGTTGCAGGAAATGACTTTTTGGGTTCCACATCCAAGCTCAAAGATTCCTGTGAGTTTCCATTGTCCCAAGTTTCTAGCTCATCCCGAAGATGCCCTGCCACACTGATTCCAATGGTCTCTCCCAGGACTCCCTTTCTCCATCCTCCTATCTGTTTGCTTTCTAATGAGAGACAGAAAGGGGGTATATCCATGTGGCAGATGTGGGGAGAAACTGGGAGGAGTAGGACCGGGAGGATGGGAAACCATGATCAGGATATATTATGTGAGAAAAAAAAAAGATTTTCAATAAAAGGAAAACAAAAACTAAACCAAAGCCAACAACAAATCACATTGCCTTTCCTAAAAATATGTGGCAACGCACAAGGCAGATGAATCTTCTATTTCTCATTTGATTTTGGCAGCCTGCCTACAGAGCCCTGGGCCAGGATACGGGAACTGCTACAGAAAGAAAGCAGAGTAGGAGCCTCATCACTGTAGGATGCAGTTCTTACCAAGGAGACACTGATCCACAGGTATTTACCAAATCTGTCTCTCTTCTCCAGACTGTTACATGGATTCAAATCGGAAATCAGAACTGTACAGGTGAACATGAATTTTACTGAAGAGATTTAGAATTCACTCTGTCTTATACGTAAGGAGTATATGTAGGAATATATCTCAGGAAAATTAGCAGCTGTACAGAAAAAAGTAAAGGGAAGGCAAGTATATATTTAAATAATTATTATTTAAAATCTAATATTGGGAGACTAGGACCGTAAGTACTAAAAATGCAGAAGATGTGGTACTGGATTCCCAAGATACTTTGTTTCCTTCTCTTTTATGTCTTTTTTAAATTATCTATTCACTTAACATCTCTATCGAAGCCCCCTCCCTCCTCTCTTCCCATCCTACCCTCCCTTTACTTCTTGTCTGTGACACACAGTGGGGTGACAACAGATAATAATTTTCCAAAACTGTCATCTCAAAAATCAGTATTTGAGGTGACAAAAGTGTTATTTAGCTTGATTCATAATTTCAAAACCTAACGTCACTGTTGATCCATTAATTATGTATAGTTAAAATTCCCAATTAATGATGATGATGATGATAATGTATATCCCATGAGCCAGAATTACTCTTTTTTTTTAATTACAAGTTTGAGGAAGATGATGGTATTGACATTCTATTTCATTGTTCCAATTCCATAGAAAAGCCAACAGGAAACGGGAATTACTGCTAAAGACTTGCAATGGTGAAATGTGAAAATTTTCCAGACTGGGTTCATACACTGCAAAGCAATAAATGTACTTTTTAAATTAATTACATGATATATGGGTTATATCTAATAAAGATTTCATTTCTAGAAAGCTACCCATATAATCAGCGTATTGTGGTAGGTTGGAGGCAGCTACACACTTCCTACATTGTGAAATTGATTTCCCTCACCCTTGTGCCTGAGCTAGCCTATAGATATTTTCAATAACATAGTTGGCATAGAGAATGCTATGCCAAGCCTTTCCTGGCCTTGTCTGTTAGAGAACTGGCTATAATCATCTTTATAACTCAGCAACTCTCTAAGAACTTAATTACCATTAGCCACTCTACCCTAAAGAAGACCAAAAGTTAGCCTTGTAGAGATTGTTACGATTCTTATTTTACCCCTCAGATGCTTCATCTGTCAATCATTCATGTTAATTCATCCGAAGTTGCAACATTATAAAACAGGGACAAGACATCCACATCATTCCATACACAAATATACAACTTCATGGGACAATGGAGTGTTATTTCAAGCCAATAAGTTCAGGGTACATTTGTTACACTGCAATAAACAGAACAAATTACCAAAACAAGTTGATAAATTAGCACATAAGACATAGTGAAAGAGCAAGTGACTCTGGAACACAGAGAGCAGCAAGAAATCAGGAAAAATGGGAACAGTACAAAAATAAGTAAAGGGGAGGCAAAGGAAAATATAACAGGTTCCAAAAGGCAAGAAACCCAACAGTTACCAAGAAGTATACATTCCCCAAAAGGCCAGGATTCAAAAGGCCAAACTTCAGACGGCCACACTACTGGGCAGCTTCACAGGTATGGATGGAGACGAGGAGATGGGGAAGTCTAGGGGTGTTGAGGCGAGCTGGACACTCTGCAGTATCAAAATGCCTAAAGCCCCAAACTGAAGAGAAATAACGCAAAATGGAATACCCCTCTAGCAATGTGGAAACTCTCAGATATCAAAGAGAAGGATGGTGGAGAGTCTAGAGAAAGAGAACGAGGGAGATGGGGCTCAGAAAGTATCCAGTACAGAGGCAGAGCTAAATGCCTCTCTTATTTTTCTCAATACACTACAGTGAAAACTACAAAGCGTGTAGTCGGGAAGCTGGAAAGTCTTAACCTCCATCTCTGCTCATTGCACAACGTCTCTTTAAGGTACAGGGGACTCGTCACTTTAGGGAAATTGATCTACAGTTTTCCGGGCGGGGTTGCACATTTCTGGCTTGGGTATCAGGATAGCATTAGCTTCATACAATTGAGTACTATTCTCTTAACTACAAAGGCAAAAAAATATGAGTACATGTGATTCAACAATACATTAGCTAGGGAACAGTCACATAGAAAAAGTCTCCTCGGCAATGGGAAAGAATGAGCAATAGAAACATGCAACCACCTGGTGTTTCTAGGGGAATCCTACTAGCAATAACCAACAGTCTCAAAGTATTACTTTACTGAAATTTTTCATTTCTACAGAATTCCTAAATAACAAACGTGGAGAAAAATCATCGATTTCCAGTTGGTAAGATCAGGGTATGGAGAGGGGAGGAAATCAATGTGACTATAAAAGGGCGTCTGAGATATCCTTGTATAGCAGAAAACATTCTGATTCAAAATCAGTTTTACCAGATGCTCCCATTGGAAGAAACTGACTAAAGATTGGGTAAAACTGGAGAGATGGCTCAGCAGTTAAGAACATGTATTGTTGTTACAGTGGAGCCAATTTCAATTCCCAGCGTCCACACCTGCGGGCTCATGTTTGCTGGGAACTTCAACTCCAGCGAGTGCTTCTGCTCTCCTCAGGGACATGCACAAACACAGATACCCACAACTATCCATGAAATAATAAAAAATAGCTTAAAAGAGCACACAAAAATAACAAAAAATGTTACATAGGAAGTCTCTGTACTGTTTCTTAAAATTGTGTTAATAAACAATTATCTTAAAAATAAATGTTTAATTTTTTTTAAAAATGTACAGAATGCTACATTTTCTTTTAATAAAAATATACAAATACACACACATTTTTGTTCTTTGGTATTGACTCCCTTTTCTCCATTTCATTTTAGAACTGAGGTCAGTTCTACACTGAGCTCTCTTTAATGTTGTTGTAACAGTTCCTTGTTTTTTCTATGTTAACCACTATATACTTCTGATTTTTTTCTTTAACATTTTAATTTAGCATTTTACTGTGAAG
This sequence comes from Psammomys obesus, assembly GCF_907164565.1. Lineage (NCBI taxonomy): Eukaryota > Metazoa > Chordata > Mammalia > Rodentia > Muridae > Psammomys > Psammomys obesus. Next base: position 27,465,679 of record NW_026592118.1, read on the forward strand.
TAGTTATAAAATATTAAATTAATTCACATGTGATTGTACTAATATAACTAAAAAACATGGTTTTCAAGAAGTAGTTATAACACAGCAAAGTATCTACATAGAAACTCTAATCTTTTTATTAAAAATTTTAGCATGAACTGTTGACTTACTTTTTCTTTAATAGAATGTGTACTTCCAAATCTGTCCACCAACAAGAGCCAGAAGCAACTCTATCCCATTTCTCAAACCCTGATTCTCATCTCTTGGAAGAGTAGAGCAGTACAGAGAAATGAATGGATCTAGATTTGGGGCTAGAAATGAACATGATAATCCTGTTATCTTGCTGTACCTGAAAGCAAGAGTTTAGATAAGACATCTCAAAACATGTCAAAAGGTGGAAAGGTGTCTTGAGTGGTTTGGCAGACCAAGCCTGGAGATGTCTGAACATCAGAAAACATTCTGATTGCAACTATGTAGATTGCAAACATGTCAAGCTACTGATCAAAATAATCAACTTTAAATAATATTAGATCACCAGTATAGGAAGTAGCTAGGCCCTTGTGCTCAGAGATAAGCACCAGGAAAACCAGGAATGTTAACATACAAGGTTAATCCTTCAAAGGCAGAGATATATAAAATATTCCCTGCCAAAAGTCTGGAAACAACTGTGACTAGTAGCCTGCTGACCTCTGCTATCTGCACGCCCAGGCTACACTGGTTCCCCAAGCATTGTTTACCTTGAGTATGGCTTCTCAGATAATGCAGATGCCGTGAATTTCAAAGAGAGCAAGGAAGGGCGGCGGTATACAAAAAGGTTTGAAGGAAGTGAAGGGAAGGGAGAAATGATGTAATTATACTATAATCTCAAAAACACAATAAAGTAAGAAAGAACATTTTTAAAACCAACAAATACACATGCCTGAGGACTCCATATGTACACACACACACACACACACACACACACCAATGAAAACTAAGAATTAATGTGGGGCTTCATTTGAAATATGAAATAACCGCTTGCATCAGCACCTCTAGCTTTACATGTATTTGAAGCTTTCTATAGTAAAAGCCTTTCCTCAGATCAGACATGTATCTATATTCATTCATTCACTCATTCATTCATTCATTCGATAAAGTGAGTATCTGCTATGCTTAGAACAAAATATATTAAAGACAATTTTTCCCAAATAAGCACACAGTCTAATAGTCGGGAGAAAGATAACTTCATAAGGTACGGTATATGCTCCAATAAATGTTACAGCGGAAGCACACGCAATGGAAAAGGCTTGTGGGGATGTAAAGGCTCTACAGAGTGGGTGATAGTAAACCTGTCGTAAGGAATGTAGAAAGGCTCTCTCTGTTCACACTGGCAGCGGAGCATCCAGAGTAAGAGTGGTGCATCAGGTCTATATTACACGCCCTGTGCTTCAGCCACATTTACTGTCACTTACTATTATCCTCAGAATAAACATGTGAATTACCAATTCTTCATAGCAAATATCCTCCCTCACATGAAAATCAACTGAGCCATCGAGTGGTTAAGTAATACGGACAGTATTAACATATTTACAGATACCAAGTTTAGGTTTCAAACTTGATCACCTAAACCGGGCTGTGATCTGTTTAGTAATAGACTCATGAGTACAGACATAAAGAATACAGCGTATGACAGTACCTTACAAAACTAATAACTCATGCTTACAACATCCATCTAGTATAAGGTAGAATACCGGGAGTGTATGACAGGAAAGGGGAAAAGATGGATGGACAGTAAGCAGGCCAACTATGAAGTAAGGCCACGAAAAGAGTTTGCACTATCTCTACTATAAGAAAGTACAAATCAGTCAAGGGTTTTAATTAATGGAGTGACATCTATTGATTAATTCACTACACAAATAGCTTGGACATGGTGAGCAAAAACAGACAGGGGGGAAATCAATGTAGGAAGAAGAAAATTGAGTTTAAAAGAAAGTGTGCTGGTCTAAGAAACAGACTGTGAGTGTCAGAGCGAGAGTTGTTGTCAATACATATTGATGCAAGACAACAGGTTCAAAGTAGAAGGAAGAGGAAGAAGAATCTCTAGAATGTGGAAATTCCAAGAACATGAACGAGAGCATAGACCTAGTGTTCACTTGCTTTCACCCAGCATTTTCTTCTGTCTTCTCTGTCCCTGTCCCAAGCTCACCGTGAGTAGAAGAAAGGAGTAGATGCTCTAAAATAGAGAGAACGAGTTCTCATCTCCCAGGTGACACTGTGAAGATTCCGAGGCTCACTTAATGACCTTGAGTCACAAAAGAATAAAAATCCTTGTGATATTTAAATTCACAGAAACAGATAGCATTTATCCAAGTATTCTATGTACTGTAATAGGCAGAAGTAAAGCAAAAAAAACCACATTTTTTTCTTCCTTTTTATTATTTTTTGACAATTGTTATTTATTACTGAGAATGCAATACACACGTTTTGATCAAATCCACCTGCCATTTTCTCTTTTACAATCCCTCTCTTGTCCCTCCCATCACTGCCTTTCCCTTCCAACTTTACGTGCTGCTGAGTTTTTTATGTTTTTTTCTTTGTTTGTTAAACTACTGAGTCTTTTATTGTTGGCTGTATATATATGTATGACCTTAGAGACACATTCTGGGGCCTGAGTAACCTCTCGTGGCTTGTACTCCTGAAGAAAACTGACTCTTCTTCCTCAGGCAATCATCAATTGCCAGCTTCTTCATGGCTAGGGATAGAACTTCCTGAGCCTGTCTCTCATCCAAAATTTTGTCTGCTTTGAACTCGCACAATTCCTGTGGACGCTGTCACTTCTGGTTTGAGCTCATGTATGCAACTGCATTGCTGTATCTGGAAATCACTGTTTTATTGCAGTCACCCACCACCTCTGAACAATCTTCCTGCTCCCTCTTGCACAATGATCTCTGAGCCTTGGGATGAGGGAGTATAATACAGATATGCCATTTATAGCCGGTCACTCCAGAGTCTCTTATTATCAGCAGGTCTCTGTGGAAACGGGCAGCTACTGCAAAGGATAAAACACTCTGAGGGGGGGAGGGTTAAGAGACACACAGAAATACATAAACTGGATGCATCCGTCAAGGAAAGTTGACATAGATCCAGTACAAAGAGAAGCTACACGTACTAAAAGTGGCAAAGTGAAGAGGCAAGGCTGTTCAAGCTCCTTTCAGCACATATGATGCCACCTCAAGGCCCAAAGACTGAGCGTGGGCCTCAGAATTTGGTGCTTTTCCTACAGAACTGGAGTCATAGTTTGGTCCTTTTGCAGTTTTATTGTTGTTCCCATTTTAGAGGAGAATGATCACTACGTTCCACTGTATATTGGGAATATGCAACATGGTATTGTTGTTTTCACCTGTTTAACAGGCCTATATTATTTTAGATGAATACCATGTTCTAGAGACAACATGATCTGTTTTGATGAGTAGAAAAGAAAGTTGAGTTGGCTATAAGTATTTTCAGGAAATCAATAAAATCATCCTTTTAAAATCCTGAACAATGTAGAGGCCACCCTTTAACTAGACAGGACTCCCAGTGGAGGAAGGGAAACAGCAAACCTCCCACAAAAACTTCAACTCCAAATTTACCCTGCCTACAAGATGTGCAGGGACAAAAATAGAGATTGACAGAATGTTCAACCAATGGTTGGCCCAACTTGAGACCCACCACCCCATGGGAGAGAGTCAACCCCTGACACAACTAATGATATTCTGGTACGCTTGCAGATGGGAGAGGCAGCACCTAGCAGCAGATCAAAAAGATGTTAGGACTCGCAGCCAAATATTTCGTGAAGTGCAGGGGGACTTGTGGAACAGTTTGGGGAAGGAGAAAAGGGAGGGGACAAGAGCTCCACAGGAAGACCAACAAAGCCAACTAACCAGAGCCGGAGGGTGGGGGGAGGTTGCAGATACTGAAGCAAAGACCATACATAGACTAGACCTAGCCCATCTACACAGATGTGGCCAATAGCAGCTCAGTCTTCATGTGGGTTACCTAGTAAGGTAACCAGGGCTGTCTCTGGCATGAACTCTGTTGCCTGCTGTTCAATCACTTCCCTCTGGTAGGGCTGCTTCCCCAGGCCACAGAGGAAGAGGATGTGATCAGTTCTGTGGGACTTGATGTGATCAGGTGGTTATTGTGGTGGGGTGGGGGGATGTTCCTTTTTTCTGAGTAATAGAGAAGAGGGAATGGGGTAAGAGGGATGGAGCATAAGACCAAGAGGAGATGAGGGAGGGGCTACGATGTAAAGTGAAGGAAGGAAGAAACAAGAAAGAAAGAAAGAAAGAAAGAAAGGAAGGAAGGAAGGAAGGAAGGAAGGAAGGAAGGAAGGAAGGAAAGAAGGAAGGAAGGAAGAAAGAAAGAGTTGGTTTAAGAAAAATATCAATTAGATTTTGAAATCTAGCCATCTATTTTTAAGACAAAAAAAAATTAGATCTGTGATAGGTGAAAAGGGCAGTCCTCTTATATTGGTTCCATACTCAAAGTCACTGTGGGAAACATTAGTTTACCAAAACATGACACAAACAGAGTTAAAACACTATGGCAGTCTGTGTGGCCATTGTGAAATGACAATGCCTTCCAAAGTAATTTCTCTTCCAAGGTAGAAGAGTATTTGCAGACAGTACCCATAATTACATTGCAGAAATGAAATCACAACATCACCAACTAACTTTTCTTAATTTTAGGGGAGTGAATAAAGGAAACTGACCTGAGATGAATTGACTTGTCAAGATTAATCTTTAAATAGCATCCACTTGTTATGTGGATACAGGATGCTTGATCACCACAAACTAGCATCATGATCAAAACTTTTTTATAAATTCTTATGTTTGGCATTAACTGAACCCCACCCCAGAATCAATCACACAGATTACAAACCTTACGGGAAATTTGTCAAAGTTAAATTTCACCATTGCTGACTACTGGGCATAAAGCTCACAGATCTTGCTCCTGCTGATGTCAGCCCACCACCCTGTGCTGGCAGAATGGTTTCCTGTTCCACAGGATGTCAGAATTTCTTGTGATGTTTTATGGAACAGATCAATGAGGATAACCTCAAAGAAAGTATGTGTGTAATCTTCAACAACCAAGTAAGAACTCAGGACTTTCAAAGCCACATAAGGAGCATGCAGCTCTTTCCTCAACAACAAACTAAACATGTGGGACATATACATTCTATGATATGTTTACAGAGTAAAGCAAGAAAAATAAGCACAAAGTCAGTGTATTTCTGGGTGGTAAAAGAAAGATTAAAGGAATACAGGAGCCACTACTCTCTTGAACAGTTATATAAGAAAACGTTGCAGGAGATGAGAAAAGCAGGAGAGGCAGGGAGCACTTCACTTCATAACTTTGACATTTAGCTATATGTGTATTCTTTCCTCACTGCTGCCTACACTTTACTAATAAATTTATTTTCAATATTTTAAATTTATTTACTCCGTGTGTGTGTGTGTGTGTGTGTGTGTGTGTGTGCGTGCGCGCACAGTTCTCTCTTTCTACCACGTAGATCACAGAAACCAAGCTCAGGTCATTATGGCCAATAGTCAATTTCTTTACCTACAGAAATACTTTACCAGGCCCTGTTAATAAACTCTGAATTATCGTCTCTCTGATCCATATATCAAAATCAGACTGTTGTCTGCTTTTTAAAACAGCTATTTAACTCCTGAATTTATGCTGTAGCGTTGAATCACTGCAACAGAGACTTCGTTGTCTACACAGCCTAAGCTGCCTCACAACCAGTTACCAGCCCTGTTCAAAAGCATCACCTCAATCTCACCCACTGCAGTTTTTCTAACTTTCTTTAGTATCATAGACCCTCATTTCTCACCAACAAAGAGTGTATTAAATTGTTCTCAATGTATTATCACAGTGAGTTACGGACTTGGACGTGAATTACTTATAAGTGTCTTCTTCCTTCTTCTTCTTCTTCTTCTTCTTCTTCTTCTTCTTCTTCTTCTTCT
>NW_026592118.1:27471657-27542624 GCF_907164565.1 Psammomys obesus
TCTTCTTCTTCTTCTTCTTCTTCTTCTTCTTCTTCTTCTTCTTCTTCCGCTTAAGCTTTTGAAGCGCAGAAATCTCATCATATAACTGTGACCTGTACTTGGGGAATGCGTGCATGGATTATGTGCTCATGTTGGTGAAAGGAAAGAACCAACTCCTCCAAGTTGTACTCTGACATGCACATGTGCTGGCATTGTGTCAGGTGCATGCCAGCACGCGCGTGCACACACACCAAGTTTAAAAAAAACTGTAAAAGTAAGCTTGAAAAAGTAAAATAAGAAAAAGAAATCTTTCCCAAGTACACTGAGAATTGTCTCACCATGTTTGAGATTCTTAATAATTTAACATTTTCCTTCAGATTCTGATTATTAGATATAGACTTTTCTTTTTTGCCAGCAAAGGATTTTTTAAAATTTTAAAGAACACTGTAAGAAAGGAAAGGAAAGTAAAACCAAATCAAATTCTATACAAATGACTAATTCCCTCAATATATAAAGCATGAAAGGTGAAAAGGGCCATTGGAAGTGGCCAGTGAAAGTAGTTGATATGCATTGTGTACATGTAACCAAAAAAGTATGATAATTAAATTATGAGTTTAGCAGAATACCATCAGGAGTCATTTTATTGTTTTTTTTTTCTTTACCACAATAATATTATTTTGTTTTTCCCTAGTCCCATGGCCTATCTAATCTCAGGTTCTTGACCACTGGAGCAGTGTCAGACATGGGTTCCATTTCATGGAGTGGGCCCTAAATCCAGCCAGATAATGGTTACTTACTCCCACAACTTTGGTGCTAGTGTTACACCAGTATAGCTGCAGGGAGGTCACTATTGAAGATCAAACGATTTGTAACTTGGTTGGTGATTGCCTTTCATCTCTGGCAGCATGCAGAGAACCTTCTAGTACCATAAACACTAGTTTTTAGGTGTGAAAGCTTTAGGTAGGCAGCAGCTCAACCTCTCTGAATTCAATGAGATGTGTAAGCAATGCCTTCAGTAACAGGACCTCACCATCAGTTTGTAGAGAGCTACCAATACTCTTGATAATAACCAAGATGTTTGGGAGTTTACGCGGGGCCCCTTTTGGCCAACAAATCAACTGCATGTAATCCATTCCTGGCACTATGCTTTGCTTGGTAGTGAAAAAAAATGTCTAATTAAGGCATTATTTAAAAAGTAATTATCTTATTTTAAAACTCTCTATTGCTTCTAATACTAAATGAAAGATATTTCTATGTTCTGATGAGTCATACTCAGACTGTGGCAAAAAAAAAAAAAAAAAGTCTGTGGAGCTAGTTGACATTCACACCTGTTCCTCCTTGACAAGTGACTGTCTTAGTCGGGCTTCCAAAAGCATACTTTGAGAAAGAGAGTTGAGTGCACAGAATATATAGGAGAATCTTCTAGATAAATATTGAGAAGGACTAATATGGATGGAAGCAGTTCCCTCTGCTGAGGTGGCTGAGGACAACTGTCTTAGAAAATAACCCAGTTATAATCTCTCATTGGCTATCACTTCACAAATGAGCATACTATCTCAAAAAGACATTACAACAGCCACAACAGTAGCCAAGATTATGAAGTACAGGTGCTCAGCAGCCCGAAATTCAGGGTCTAATATGGAAACGCTATACAAACAAGCCTGAAGCTCTACCTATGGTCTTTCTAACACGAGCTAAGTACACACATACACACACACACACACACACACACACACACACACACCATTGGCAGAGCCTATTTAATCCAGTCTCCATCTACCATGGCTATCAATCTGCCACCATCTGTCATTTCAGTCACTTAAAATAAAACTATTGCAGACAAAGAAAATTGCTCTCACATTGAACCATGGGAAACCATAATCAGTAAAAGTCTCATGGGCCAAATTGTGAGATTTCTTATAACAATCAGAGTCTAAAGCTGATTGATCCAGTTAGAATTAGGAAGCATAACAGGAATGATTAGAAAGTGTCTATTCAGAAAGTTTCCGGGCTCTGCCATCTGTTCAGATCTGATAATTAAACAGTCAAGGAAACTCCCTCTGGAGACTCCACAGGGAGAATTCTGCTGAGGCTGTCACTTAGCATTTGTAACTGCAGTGGAGGGGTGAGAGCAATGCATGACGGGCTCAGTGCACCAGGTATCTAGGCATCACGGGCTTCTCCGGTCACTCTGCTCTCATGCCAGAGAACTAGTGAGGCATGGCATCATTTTAATGTCCCTCAGTGAGGAAGGGCATAGAAGATGCGTGCCTTCAGGAAAATAAGAAAAAGGAGTGGAGACACCAGCAACATGGCTGCACTCAACAGTGGTCAACGGCCTCCTCTCTCCAGCTAGGGAACATCAATGTCATTTTTCAAACATCCCAGATGCTTCCCTGCGTGCAAGAGTTTCCAACCAATTTTTCAAATTAAGCACACCCCTGAAACTTGGCTCCTCTCTCACTCTGCTTTGAAAGACTGTTGGCCGTTTTGGTATGTGCCACATTTTGCACACCATAGGGTTCGGATCCCCACAGAACATAACTACAAGTAAAAGCCGCAGAGAATTAAGAAGAAGAAAGCATGCCCTACCAGGGTGTTAACTCCACATAAGCCACATGGAGGAAGAGAAAGCCTGCTGAGGAGAATTGGTTAGAGAAAAGCATCTCAGCAAGACTCACCAAGGAATCCCAACTGTAATTCAGACAAGACCTCAAAGTTACACACCCTTTACTAGTAACGACCGGAAGACATCAATTACATTACACTAATAGCAGCATTCAGGGATGAAGGAACAAACTTTCCTGGGTTTTTTCCTGCCTTGGCAGATTTTATCCATGACATTTAGGACAAACTACTATCAAGATGACCTGTGGAACAAGTTGATTTGATAGATATTAGGCATCCAACTGCAGTCATGGACAGTATCTAAAGTCTTCCTGTTGAAAGTTGTTCAGTGAGAGCTGGGATGGGATGCCAGGGATAGGAGAGAAATGGCCATTTGAAGCTCTCTTCCTAAACTTGCCTACTGATTGAAAGTTTTCTCAAGGGTAACTCCAGGAGTCTGGCTGTATCAAGCTGTCATCAGCTTTCCGTGGAGCTTTGAAATTAAATCCTCTTTACCTGATGTATATGTTTAACACACTTTTGTTATCTATGTTTATATATGTTTTAATACACTTTTGTTTGCTAACAACTCTTATTTTGCAGACAAAGTTTATCTTGTGTGTGAGAGCCATGACTTAAGCCAGTGGTTCTCAATTAGGTGGTGATTCTGTCCCCAGGAGACATTTTACAGTGTCTAACAACATTGCTAGCTAACATAATTGGTGTGGGAGCAGCATTAAGGGCTTTGTGTCCACAGAAACCAGAGACACTACCCAATAATATACAAGTTACACCTCCATGTGAAATTGACAAACACCTCCAGACCCACCTTGATGTTCAGAGGGATGGCAAAGCCTTCCTCTGATCTGAGTGTGAATGCTGACAGTGTGTGTGAAAAATACCCACCATATTTTTCTCCCTCTGCATATTAAGACTATAACCTGCAGAGGTTGCTCCTACCAAGATTAACCAAATAAGCTGGTTCCTTGTTCAGCTGTATGCAATAACCCTGGTTCCCTGTTCAATTGTATACAGTAAACAGCCTGAGCTCCAAGGTGCCGTGGCATCTCCATTCGAGAGTCTAGACCACCCAATCCCAGTTCTTCTGTCTGGCAGTCAGTCTGTCTGTCTGTTTCTCTCTTTTTGTGTGAGTTTCTGTGAGTGAGCATGTGTGTGCAAGAGAGAACCATGAAATGCTCTCTCTTTGAATGCGTGTGTGTGTGTGTGTGAGAGAGAGAGAGAGAGAGAGAGAGAGAGAGAGAGAGAAATCCAAGAAATGGCAGGCCAGGCTCCATCACCTGCAGTATGAGCCAGCTCAGCTGGGCCAGAATTAAATTTTTCTTGTTCGCTTGATTGTCTTTATTTATTTATTTATTTATTTATTTATTTATTTATTTTGCTTAGATGTTTGTTTTTGTTTCTGTTGATGGTGGTGGTGTTGTTGTAGTTTTTCTCTCATAGCAAGAATAGCTAAATATCAATGGTTCCTTTATGGAAAATGTTTTGTTGCTGTTGTTTTTCCCTCATAGTGGTAATAACTCAGTATCAAAGGTTCTTCTCGTGGAAAAAATCAAATGGGCCCAACCTCTAGTACAGGAACAATCACAATTAGGACATAAAGCACTTAAGCCAATGCTGTTTAAATTTCCTGAAGTATTAGTCATTCATTATATGGAGGATGTTCTCTTTTCCTGCTCATCTAATCTATACTTAAATGAATGCACAACTTTAATGGTAAAAAAAAAAAAAATTAAAAACTTGGGTAATATCATGCTCTTTTCTGTTTATCACTTCTAGGGATTTGGCTCTGTTCTCTTGAGTTGCTTTCTGAAAACTTTCAGCTAAATTCTATGGGAACTGTAACACAAAAAAACAAACCAGGTCATTAACTTATTAAATAATGCTGCTGATAAAGCAGTAGCTCATAGAAATAATCCCTTGCTATTAAGGAGCCTACAAAAATTATTGTTCCAATAAATACAATGCAAGTTGATTATGTGCTTTAAACTGTCAATAACTAACAGATTAGCATGTTACTCAAAATTTATAAATAATCGCTATTGGAAAGATCTTTTAAAAAATATAAATGGCTATTTCCCAAGGTTACATCTTAAAATCCTATAGAGGAGTTCCAAAGTTGCTTACTCACTTATAAGCAGATTTTAGTCATATGGTATGGGATAGACATACTACAATTCACAGACCCAAAGTAAGATAAGTACAAAGAAGGACACAAGGGACATTGATTAAATCTCACTTAAAAGGAGAAATAAAACAGACAGCGGAACTGGCTAAAGAGAGGGAACAAGACAGGAGCCCAGCATAACTGTCCTCTGAGAGACTCCACCCAGCAGTGGATTGAAACACATGCTGAGACACACAGACAAACACTGGGTAAAGCATGGGGAGTCTTGTGGAAAAGTGAGAGGAAGGATAGAAGGACCTGGATGGGACAGGAGCTCCACAAGGAGAACAACTAAGACAACTAACTAGAGCCTGGAGGGGCTTGAGGAGACTGAAGCACTGACCAAGGACCATGCATAGACTGGAACTAGGCCCCTTACTCAGATGTAGCAGATGGGCAAGTCAGGCTTTATGTGGCTTCTCTAGTGAGGGGGGTGGGGGCTGACTCTAACATGGACTCTGTTGCCTGCTTTCTGATCACTCCTCCCAGGTGGGGCTGCCTGGCCAGGCCTCAGGGGAAGAGGAGTAGTTTAGTCCTGATGAGACTTAATGAGCTGAGGTGAGTGGAAAGGGGTCTCCTCTTATCTGAGGAATAGGGGAGGGGGAATGGGGGAAGGGAAGAGTGGGTCTAAGAGTGGAGGAGGGAGGGGCTACAATTGGGCTGTAAAGTGAATAAATTAATTAAAATTTTACAAACATGTGGCCTTGTGAAACCAAGGAGAAAGAGGATCCAGGAGGTCCTGATGAGACTTGATAAGCTCTGGGCAAATGGCAATAGCGGAGAACTCCCCTTTTCAGTGGACTAGGGGAAGGGGATGGGGGGAGGAGGGAGTGTGGGGCTGGGACGAGTTGAGGGAGCGGGCTTCAGTGGAGATATATAATGAATAAACTGTGAAAAAAAAATTTAAACTAAAAATAAATCCTATAGAAATTGCTCTTAATGCTTTTATAAAGAAAATGCTCTGCTAAAGGAAAAGGAACATGTATTTTAAATATAAATCCCACATGCTCCAGAAGAGAAGATTGTACCCACCCTGGGTTGAACAGCTCAAAAGTCTAAACTTGTTATGATCAGTCTGCTTTTATTAACTATGTCTCAGCCATTGAATATTTCAACTGACCTCAAATATAAATTAACATATAAGGATAGTGTTATCTCTGTTCTATGTAAACTTTTTTATCTCAGAATTTATAAGATCATTGGGTAAGGTTTAAAAATCTGTGAAATTTGTAACCAATTTTAATGTAAAACTTGCAACAAAAGGCTGACCGTTAAATGTACACATAGGTAATTTTAATTTGCTCCAGTACACTGCATGTGTGATTCAATTCTTGTTGAGAAAAATAGGTCTTCTACATCATACTATGTAAAATAGATATTGTCTGATGGCAGCCGTATGCTTTGCACGCATCTTGGCTGCTGCCTCATCAGGATGGAAATGACCATGAGGTGGCAGCCATCCTTATGACAGGATTTATGATACTCAAACTATAGATGCTCAATACAACCTTAATAATTAAGCTTTACATGTAAAACAACAGATACAAAAGCATTATAACAATTATCCTGGTGATATTTGTTTCTGCTACTTACTTAATTTTTAAAAAGTCCCTTAAAAATTGTTACACATTCCTAATCTGTATAAAATCTACAAACAGGTGCTCATAAGTGAAAATCAACCACTAAGTCTATGTGACGAGCATTATTATACACGAACACTCAGAATGACTTGGGGATGCCATCCACAAGCAGCATCAGAATAAGGAAGCATCAAGCATTATGTCCTGAGACCATCAACCCTGTTTTGACTCTCTAACCTACCCACCGTCCTTTGGCGGGTTGAGGACCCTTACAAAGGTACACAAAAAGTCTTAGATGCGGTTATTTACTGTAATCAGTTGCTTATTTGCTCAGAAGATAGTGCAGAAATGTCCTGTCCACGTGCCAAGAGGGCATGCATCCCAAAGAGGAGAAAAATAAAACAGGACACACCTTGACATACATAACTATGTCTTGATAGCAATAGGTAGGACAGCAGAGCTTTCTGGCCAAGGTTTAAGATGGCAGTGGGGGCCATCTACTCGTGGCAGAAGAATAAATCTTCAGAATATGTAAAAGGCACATTCTTGATTTCAGTATGTGTAATAAGGGAGAAGGCGGCCGTTTTCTGGACCCCCAAGGTGCAATTGAACTGTCACCAGTCAGAATAATTCACCACCTGACCCCACAAGCACCCTGCTCTCTGTACCCTGAGCAGGCATTTTTCAAAATATAAATTATTTACAATGGTCTCCAAAGTCTCTGGAATGTTAGTATATATCCTTAGAAAGAAAATAAAAGGAAATTCTGAAATAAATATTGTGGCAAAACAGAGATCTAGCACAGGTATTAAAGGTCCTCATTAGAAGACATACACATGCATGCATTCTTACAAATGTCAAATCAAACATCAGATTCTAATTATTCAGTTATCACTCCTCTCTTGTCCCTCCCAGGACATGAATACTGTAACTGAGGACCAGGCCTTGTCACAACTTACTCCATGGTAGAAGTACCATTCAGGCTGTAAACCTGAGCACATAGCACCACCAGACAAAACTAAAACTAAGGCCTAATCCATCAAAGCCCATAGTTCTGGGGAAGTCTCTAAATGTACTAACCTTGCCTTTTGGCTTCTGTAGTTCTGCTTCTGACTAACTGTTCTTGTTAAACCAGGGCATGGTTTTTGTACTTAAAAGTTCACCCTGAGAAAGAGTCATGCTATCATGGGATCCTGAATGCCTTATTAGACCTGATGTCTAATGAGGACTTTCTATTAGCATAAGTCCATGTAGAGCGGAGCAGTCTTCTCTGGAGAATGCCTCACAACCAATACCAACAGTCCCCATCCTCCTACCGGATCTCACTGGGTGATAGCAGACACCTAGGCAACGCTTGACAGGATGATTCCGGATTCACTCTGCCCTCTAAGGAATTAAAGAATACTGAAAATGTTAGCAGATAAGACCATTACCACTTAAACCCCTCAGTGTGAAACTGCGCCATGACAATGCTGGCGTCTGGTTGACGAGAGGAAGGGAGAGATTTAAAAAGACTAATAATCTGTATTAAAGCACTGGATCAATAGTCACAACGCTGTCCACAGCGAGCAACAAAATGCCTAATCATTTGAAGATGCAGTGGTAACTTTATTCCATTTCCTCACGTGACAAGAAATTTAAAGCCACAGCCCTAGAGACAGTTCAAGAGACCCGTCTCTCGCCTCAGGCCATGTGTCCCACTGAGCAGAGTAAGGACTTCATAGACACTGCTGCCAACGCAGGCTGGGAGAAAGCCAAGAACAGAAAAGCACCTTCCCTCTCTCTCCATCAACGGAGAAATTATCTTCTCGATCTTTTCCCAACGCTTCTCATTTGTAAAGTTCCAATCACGAGCATGTGCAGTGTCGACCAACCAAAGGTGGAGCGAGGGGTGGGACTGCGCTTTTGGATTAGGTAAACTGGTTTTGGGTCTGCGCAATTGAGCTAAGAATGATTTCAGAATATTGTTAGCGAAGGGAAAAAAAAAAGAATCTTGGGAGGCAACAAGAAGCACGCGCCGCAACTACACTTTCTATAGTAGCGGGCAACACGTTTGGGCTCTGTTAGAACACTGCCCAAAAAAAGTAACTTCTCTTTCCCTCCCAAGTAAATCAGCTGTACAAATGTGAGCCCAGGCGCACTGGCCGACCTTGACGCTGGCACAATAAAGCTTCAGAAGATCGCTGCCTGTGCACTTTTCGAGGTGTTCAGAGCCTGAGTCATGAGACTCTGCAGACTGCTATCAGCATTGTGAACGTCCCCCACAAGGGAATAAGCCTTTACTTCAGTCTCCAGAAGAGCGTTATGGTAGAAAATATAGCTAAATGGAGCGAATGCATATTACAGGTTTCCCCTTTGAAGCAGCTCTCCAGCACTAAGCACAATCCATCGCGCTAATCTGATCAAAAGGCTAACTGCAAAGGAGTTCTAGCCAGGCAAGTTAAACCCCGATTGCTCCCAAAAAGAGAACGGCTTAGATTATATCAAAGAAAAGAAAAGAAAAAGAAAAACTCAATAAACATCATCTTGAGTTTAAAGCTAATGGGGAAATAACTCAGCCTAGATTGAAGCAATTTACTTTGCGTTTGGTTACTTTGGCTTTCTTACAATTTCACTTGGATGGTCTACTATAAATAGTATTATTAGAATAAAGGGTTGTTTCCTGTCCTGCAGCTGTAAATCTGAAAGCAGAATTGTGTTGTTTCTGTATTGTGAGTTAATTACCCACAATCCTTGACCCAGCGCCAAACATTTTAAGCATCCGAGACAAGAAATAAATGAGTCTTCGCCGCCTGCCGGAAACACAAAATTGTACCCCATGACTCAGGGATGTGGAGAAAGTATCTGGAAGAAAGTGTGCCTTATGGTGTGAGAGAAAGCTGCAGCGTGTGCTTTGGACGGACTCTGGAGACAGACAGAGGGATGCAGACGCGGCCAAGGCCGCCTACCAGCTGTGACAAAGAAGATTCTGCTTTTCCTTCTCCAAGGCACCAACCAAAATGGTTTTTTTCTTGTCACTTCCCTGTTCCCTCCCCAGGGCAAGATTATATCATACTTGTCATAAAGGACGGAAAGCTGCAGAACGAACGCTGTGGGCTGAGACTCAGCAGCCACAGCCCTACACTTGACTTTTTCTGAAGTACATTCCAACTGATACTATAAGAAAGAGACGGGGGATTTGCAGTTCTTCCTATAATTTTCTTGTCTTTACAATTGCTTTGTTGATGCATTATTGTTTCATACCTTTATTAAGGTATCGATATTCGATATAGCAATGAAGTTCATGTTGTTAGCATACACCAGCTCTCAGGTTTGAGCGTATGCAAACATCTTTGAAACCATTCATACAATCACAGCAATATCCACGTCCTACCAATTTCTCTTACACCGTTCTTGTTTGTTTGAGTGGTGAGGAGTCATTTTGTGTGTGTGTGTTTTTTTTTAATAAAAACACTTAATACAAGATCTGTTCTTTAACAAGTTTTAAAGTGCACACAACCATGTTGGTTTAGTCTAAGCCCTGTTGTATAAAAGATCTCCAGAATTTAGTTACCTAGTATACTTAAAATTCTACAACCATTTCAGCTACCCTCTAACCTGAGGAAAACATCACTGTATTTTCTACTGTACCTCTATGAGTTTATTCTCGATACCAAATGTAAATATAACCATGCAGTATTTATCTCTCTGAGAAAAGGTTTTGCTTTTGTTTCTCTTTTTTCAAAATGCTTAGTAAAATATCCTCCAGGTTCTTTGATGACAATGTTGTCATGAATGCCAAAGGTTTATTTTTTTTTTAATGAGGCTGATTAGTATTTTATTGCGTATGTGTAAGACATCTTTTTATTCATCTGTTGAGGGACACTCAGTTTGTATATGCCTTTTTAAATATTAAGGGAAATGCTGAAATAAACAAGAGATTGTGTGTATATTTGATATCCATATTCCAAGTCTTTTGATACAAGATCAGAATAACTATCACCATAGAAGTCTATTGCCAACTTTTTGAGAAATCTCCCTACTATTTTCTATACCACAGTCCTATTTAATATTCCCATCAGCGAGGTACAAGTGTTCTGACGTTTCTACATCCTCACCAGCACTTGTCTTTTATTTCTTCATTTTATATTTATTACAGCCTTATAGGTATAAAGTTGAGTTTTCTTACAGTTTTGGTTTGTGTTTCCCTGGTGACCAGTGAGTTTGCATATTGTTTATGTGCTGAGAGCCATTTGTATGTTTTCTTTGGAGAAGTTTGTTAGCAAATCCATTATTCATTTTTAAAAACCAGATTATTTGACATACTTGCTATTGGGTTACAGGGGTTTATTTTGGAAATTACTTTATCAGATAGATACCAGGTTTGTGAATACCTCTCCTATTCTATACTTGACTTTTGTTCTGTAGTTTCCTTTGCTCTGCAACACTCTCTATCAATGTCCTTGTTGAAAAAAAAAAAAAAAGGAGTCAGGGACAGACAGAGAGAACAAGAGAAACAGTAAAAGACATAGAAAGAAATTGGGAGTGGAGAGGAACAAAAGAGTTTCCTCTACATTGTCTTCTGTGGTTTTATGATTCCAGCAAGTCTTATGTTTTAAGTTAAGGCATTAATGCACTACAGGTTAATACTTGTGGAAGAGGTAAACTTGGCCCCAGTGACCTGGTCACATGTACATTTCCAACTTTTCCAATATCACTTGACCAAGAGAGTATACATGTTCAATTGTGTTCTTGACTTACTTTTCAAAACTGACTGTTGCTGTAGTAGCTTATTTCTGTGTTTGATTCTGTTTAATTATTCTATGTTTGTCTTCACAGCAATAAAAAAAAATTGGTGTAATTTCATAATACATTTTGAACTCAGAAAGTATGATGCCTCTACTTACCTTAAGATCACTGTGGGTATTTCTGGGTCCTTTGCAGACCCCTGTGAATTTTAGGCACATGACTTATTAATGCTTCCCTACTCTTACCAAATTCAAACAGGTATCACCCTACCTGGAGTCTCATCCACTTTCAGCTTTAAATTTACTAAAGAGTTTAAAGTTGACTTTTCTCCACTTTTAAATCCCTATTATTTAATTTACTGAAGAAAACAAATAAACAAACAAAACATACAGTCTGAAATTCATTCTTTACACTATGCTGAAGTTCTCTCATTAGTTGTTTGGTTTTTTTTATCAATTTCATAGTAGTGTATTTTCCAGAAAACTAAATACTCTTATTTGCAGAGTGTAGAGTAATGGTTTTTGCAAGACTTATATCAGTGTAACTAGTGCAACTATGGAGCAATGAAGCTTTTCATTACCCCTAATGGTTCCCTAATGCTTTTCTCCTGTCATTCCTCCACCCTCAACCTCACCCCAAGCATGCACCAATCTGACTGTTATCTATAAACATTAATTTCATCTCTTCCAGAACAGCATGTAAATGGAATCATTACACACTTAGGTGTTTTGTGCTGACACTTCATTGAGCTTAAAGTCATTGAGATTCGTTTGTGTTATCTATTATCAATAATTTATGTCTGCTTGGTGCTGGGCAGTTTTCTATGCATGCATGTTATAGTTTATCAAATCACTTGATTAGGGACTTTTGGGCCATTTGTAGTTTAGGGATTATGAATACATTTCTCTGGGAATTATTATATAACGCATTACATAAGCATATTTATTTCAGACTGCTTTATAAGTAGACCTCCTAAGTTACCTGATGGAATTTGCATAACTTTCTAAGAAACTGCTTAGATGGTTCTCCAAAGTGGCCACAACACTACATTCCCGTGATCAAGGAATCCAATATCCACTGGCCTGTCTTAATCAGAACTTGTGACGCTCTTTTGTGGCTTTTGTTTCAACGTTTGTCACGCTTGCCATTGTTGTGGGAATTAGTTCTCATTGCCGTCCTAATTTTTGTTCCTTGATAAACTGGTAAACATCTATTGGCTATTTTTATTTCCTTTTGAAAAGTGCCTTATAGTGTTGTTTGTCTTCTAAACATGGACAGAAAAAGATCTGCTTTCTTGATAGAAGTCTCTGATTAAATATACACACTAATAACACTGACACCCGATTTGTGATTTGTCTTTTTATTTCCTTATTTAATTTTATTTCCTGTAGGGACAAGGCGGGAAGTAGTTTGACTTTTAATATCCTCAATAACTTAAAGTGTTGAACAGAATATTGAGATTGACATTTGGGATAGTAAAGGTGACTTTCTTTAAGAGTCTTGTTATATAACAGGAAACCAAATACAATATCAACGTAGCCCTGATGAAAGCAAGATTTTAAAGAGCTAATAAGAAAACCACAAGCTGTCTGTGCTTCCTAACTTATCCTAGCAAAAGTTTTCTCTAACCTTTGGGACAAGGGGTTTGCAATGAAATCAGACCTCTGACTGACCTGATGCAGAGGGTGTCAGAGAAGTGGTACCCACCTTAACGATTGTACTTGGAAGAGATGAATCCTATGACCTTAAGACTTCCTTCCACTGTAAAGTGGGAAAGAGTGTTTTTGGATGGTTTTCATCTCAAAGGTAGATACAGAATTTGGAGTGGGAAGGAGGAAGGGTGGAAATGATGCAAACATAATACCCATATATGAAATTCTCAAAAAAAAAAATTCACCCAGTTTTTAAAAGAATTTGAAAGGAAAGGCAATCTAAAGCAAATGCTCTAAGGGAAGGAAAGGGGAGGCCACCACTTCCAAGAGGTCAGAATTCAGCCAGGGTTTGGGGAGAAGCAGGTCAGGAGCCTGAGGGAGAAAGAAGCCCCAGGGAAGTTTCAAGCTGAAGGAAGCATAAAGGACACTCTCATGGCTATCAAAGGGCAGAGTTGCTTAATGTTCATGAATTCCAAGTCACCAATACTCAATCGACACCACATACTGTAGGTGTGCCAACATTGTTCCTATTGTTAAAAACTTACTAGTGTTATACTAGATTTCTGGTATTTCGAAATTTTCAAATTGAAAAATCTACCTGCTGATTTCTACAAATAAAAACTTTGATTCTTGGAACTTTTTTAAAAGATTTATTCATTTTTATGTATATGTTTTTTTTTTTTGTTTTGTTTTCTTTTTTTTTTTTGGCCTGCATGCATATATGTATGCACAACATTCGTGTCTGGTGCCTGCGGAGGTCAGAGGAGGGCATCAGATCCCCTAGGCCGTGAGTTACAGATGTCGTGATCTGTTGTGTGTGGGCTGGCAATAAAACCTGAGTCCTCCGGAAGAGTAGCCTATTCTCTTAACCACTGATCCATCCATCACTCAAGACCCCCAACTGTTGAAAATTTTTACTGAGATGAAAGTGAATCTACAAAAGTAGAGGCAGGTTGATAACTTATAAAATTTTAATTTCTCAGTCTAAGAGTATGGTATGACTCTTCATTTATTTATGCTTCTTTCAACTTCTCTCAGCAAATTTAAGTAAATTCTGGTTTACAGAATTTGCATTTTGTTATTGAATTTTTCTTAATTATAGTTATAATTTTCCATAGTTATCATTAGCATGTGGTAATGTAGTTGGATCTTCATAATGGTCATCACAGGTTGAATAGAATCTTTTTTACAAATCTGTTTTAGCCCACAACTTTGGAAGGTGACTTACTTGGAATGGGGACTTTTGCAGATATTAATTATTAACTAATTAAGTATTAATAGTAATTAATAGGAACTTATCTTAACTGGATTTTGGATGGGCCCTGAATATAGAACCTGGTGTCCCAGAAGGAAAAGGGGCCACAGAAAGATGTTCATAGTCCATCAGAAGACACAGGTTGAGATGAATGTGATTTCAAGGCCAACAGACTTCTAGAGGCAAGGAAAGACTTCCCTGAAGTCGACACAGAAGGTGACTCCATTATCCAGTGTTCTCATTGTTTATATGGATATCGCACACGGTACCTGGGAATGCGTTTGCAGTTGGCTTATCTTGACATGCGCACTAGTTATCAGTTTATTACCTCCTACGTCTAAATCCCTGTCTGCTTGTCCTGAGTTTTAAATAAAACTAAAGCTTATAAACTTTTCTCTGTTGTTAACTGCACAGCGCTGGTCTTTATTAATGTTGACTTCTGAGTGAGAGGTAGGAGCTTCCTTTCCTAGTTCTTCGGGCTCTTCTCTTTCCTGCGGAATGGCCTGTTGCAGGTCCAAGGATGCTGACTCTCCAAACAGTTTCTTTGACACAAGGTCAGCTTGATGTATATCAGCTTCATCCCTGTATGTCATCAAGAACACCTAGTCCCAGCAACTGCTACCCTCATGTTTCCCACGGCGTCTTGCGGTGGAAGAAGACAGCTCCCAAATGCTCTGATGCCAATTTGGCCATGCTTCCTCCACCACAGAGCCAGTAACAACTGGATTCCTAAGAGTTCTATGATACACATTTTAGAAGTTTTCTATTTTGACAAACAACTTTGATTATTTGTATAACATATTGCCTACCTAATAGAATGACATTTTATAGTACTGGGGGAAAAAACTGCACACAGAGTTGTATAAATAAGAATAACTTATAATATCTTATACTAGTTATTATAAAATGAAGAAAAATATATTTCAAGTAATAAAACCAGAATTTACTACTAGCAGAAAGATGTATTCATGGCAGATAGAAAGACATTTCCTCCAAATAATGTAATAATGCCAGAAACTTTAATGAACACAAAGAATTGAAAAGTAAAAATGGCAAGTGAAATTACTATAAAACTCTAGTTTCAAATGAATGATATAAAATGTCACTGATTACCTAAAGCAAACATGACAACAATGTCTGGTGGGATTATAGCATTTAAAAAATGTAGAATGTCCCAGGTGCAGTGGCACACACCTGAAATCCCGGCACTCTGGGAGGCAGGGGCAGGTGGATCTCTGTGAGTTCAAGGCCAGCCTCATCCACAAAGGGAGTTCAGGACAGCCAAGGCTACACAGAGAAACCCTGCCTCAAGTATATATATATATATATATATATATATATATATATATATATATATATAGTATGAGACCACTAGCAAGAAAGAATGAAGGGAGGCTGGGAACACACTATTGGAAACCCTTTACACCTGTGCTATGGTGCTACATGAAGATAACGTCATTAATTTAAAACTGGCACTTCAGTTCGTAAAATAAAGCATAACTGCATCCAAATTTAAACCCAGATACTTTCTATGGGTTTATTCTTTATAGAAAAAAAAAGTTTAGCTGACCTTCACATGTGGAACAGGTAAACAAATTATGAGATGCTGCTTATAACAATAAGAAGGAATAAAGATTTGATACATACAGTAGAATACATGACTCACAAGTTCACTAACCTAAGTGAAGAATCCACTCAACAAAAATCACACCCTGTATAATTTACAGAACGTTCTCCAAAGGGCAAAATGATAGGGACAGCAAACACATCAGTGGTTGCCAGGGCTACAGGGTAAGAGGGGAAATGTTAGCAGATCTGGAAATTTTAGAGGTGATAAAACTACTCTATGTTTTGGTTGTGGTGAAGGTGGTTGTATATCTGAATGTATTTACCAAAATTCACAAAACCAGCTACTAAAATCTGTGAATCTTATCATATATGAGGTATAAAACTACCTTATTTTAAGGTGAAAAAATTTTCAACTTGCAGAACTGGAGACATTATTTTAAAACATTTAAGAGAGGCTTAAGCATGAGATTTAGAAGAAAAGGAAACAAGAATGCTTTATTCACACTATTTTTGAAAACAGCTACAGAAGATATTCAACCATTCCTTTCAAAATAAATTAATATTAAATTCCTATGGACACAGTTTACGACATGAAACTTAAGACTTCCACTAAACATTTGTGTGCCAGAACAGTTCCAAGGCAAGCTTGGAAGGAAACATTGTCTACCACAACTTCATCTCAGCCCACATGGCCGGAAAGATGTACCTTATAGACAGGGCAGCTGTGTGCTAGAGCAAGGATTCATATACGTGACCAGCAATGCTTCAAAGGGAAGAACATCACTTCAGAATCTTGAGTGAGTGTCACCCCAAAATCACTGCAGCTAACGGCGATCCGTCAAGAGCTTGAATGGACAACAATATTTATGGCAGGCTTCTCTGAATATGAACCATCTACTCTGTCTTCTACAAGTTTTTAAATTTATCACTAGGTTAAAATGGGAAAACCAAGGGAACAGTTTACCTGTACAACATCACTGTGGCCTCTAGAAATTGATGTACCTAAATTGCTTTTAGAGACCTATAGGTTATATAGGTGAGAAGAACAAACCTCCATGAGGTTCAGTATTTTCTTTTTCTTTTTTTTTTCACTTTGGCACACAGTGTCTGCTTTCCCAGTATAATATACAGTGTGCCTCCCTGGTCACCATTTATGACCAGAAAACAAGACTTGCCTTATTGCCCTATATTTTTCACACAATGCTAGAAATATTAATGATAAGACAAGCTCAGCGTCAGCCATGGTGTGCTTGGGGTTGAAGAGAAGGCATTTCTGACCTTGGTCTTGCATGAGCCATCCCGCTGTGAGTCACTTTGCTCTCCTTCCTTTGTTCTTCCCACACCGCGGTTTCCTGATATTATCAACTGAAGCAATTATGCTGTTTTATATTAATACTACTTCAGAGAGCCTGAGATACAAATAAATTCAAAATCTGCCCATGTCTGTGGAGCAGGAATTCATTGTGAGCGAAACAAAGCCAAAAGCATGTCTTGTGCTCCAGCTGTGCAAAGTTAAATGTTAAGAAGCCAGAAGATAATATAAGCGGCAGATGCTGTTGTTGACACTTTAATATCTCTCTGGAGAATCGTTACCAAGTTCATCAACTTCAAAAATAAATGCAGGTTTTTTTCTTTAAAGTCTTTCTGTTCCCCCAGAGTAAAGCCAAATTAGTGGTTAGTTTTTCTATCAAAAGTAGAATTAGAAAAATCATTGATAGATAAAGAATGAGCCAAAGAAAATAAAGTTGCGGGATTACAGAAGTAGAAAACATGGGAGACAGTTCAGTAACTTTTCCATACAGCTACAGTTTTCAATAAGGCAGCTTTAATTTATTATGAAAACCAAATGGGTGGGAAAGTTATGTCTTCTCATTGGCATTTCTTTTTGAATAGCATATATATGAAAGCAGATAGGTGTTCTGAACTTCCAGCATGCTATACCACTTGTTATGACCAGAAGGAATAAAACAAACAAAACACAGCATAATGGTACCAGAATCATCCCATGTTTTGTGCATTCTTGTATGTAGTAGCCATTTCGTAACAAGGCTCTGCTCTACAGCTTTTGTTTTAATTAGTTTGAAATTCTCCTGGATTTTGTTACAGTAACAGCATCATCAAGTAATTTCACTGGGATAAAAACTGTGGTAAGTTTTCCGTTCTAAATAAGTAAAAATAAATAAGGTACCAGTGTAACAAAGTGCTATTTTATGCATGATTTTAAATTTTTTATTAAAAAATCACACCCTAATTATAAATGCACATAAACATAATGTATGTGTAGTGTGTGCACATGTGTGTGCAGAGGCATCTCATGTGAGACCATATTGTTGGGTTAGGACAGAAGAGGGTGCTGAATGTCCTGCTCTATGACTCTCCACCTTATTCCTTTGAGACAGAGTCTCTCCCTGGACATGGAGTTAAGCTGTCTGTCTGCAAGGCCCTGCAAGCCTCCAGGCTCCGCCTTCCACAGCTCCAGAGTTGCAGGCGTACGTGTGGCCGTGCCCAGCTTTTACAAGGCTTCTGGAATCCGTGTGAAGGCTTCTGTGCTTGTGTAACGAGCACTCTTACATTCTTACCCTTCCAACCCATGAAACACAGCAGCTAGCATGGCTAATTAGAGCAAAACACACTTCAGACTGCATACTAGCATCCACTTTTACCTATTTCATTGATCCTTACCCTATAAGGCACGTTTGTACTCTGACATCATAAATAGCTCCTGTTGGCTTCCTTTTATTTTTTTCCAAACTATAGATAGAGAATCTTTGCACTTGATTTATGAATCCATAGATGGACTTCGGTCCACCTTTGAAGTGATTTGAATATTAAAAAGGATGCAATAATCTATCTCAGATCTGTGTGCATTTAATTTTATGATCTTCAGAAAAACAAGTATGAGTGAAGATTCGTTTTATGAAAAATGGGGAGGAGACTGTGGGTGTGGTTATGTGAACATACACAGCACACACATGTACGTAAAACAAAGGAAAACAATATGCAAAATAGTTGTTACAAGAAGTTGGCTTATTTTCAAAGAGAGAGGGAGAATGCTAATACAACTCAAAGAGTAATTCACATATTAAAACTGAAACGGAGAGAGAAAAAAATTGTTTTTCCATTCATCATTTCTGAAAGGCTAGCATCTTCCCAGAAGCAGAGCTATGGTTTCACAATCTTATAGAGCCCAGCTAGGATAAATCCCTCCATCTCAGTTCAAAAAATGATATTTATCAGATTAGTGAAAGATATTTTATCACAAAACACTTTTCTTTAATATTCCTGCAATGCATAACCTTCCTCTTCCCCATAAAGGCTTCATTTTATCCAGAACGCCCTGACAGACAGCCAAAAAACCCACAATGGGCTGCCTGACTGATTATACCCTGGGAATATTTATGTAACTTCTGATGGCAGCAAAATACTTAACAGAGGATACAGAAGATAAAATAATGGAAGCCAGCCTGACTTAAGCCACATGTAATCTTTGGCATCTCCTAAATCATAGGGTAAGATTAGTCAGTGATAAAAATTCTTCAACTGCTGGCAGCTGTCTGAAGACTGTATTATTCTCTTGAGGGAACTGTCAAATTTAGGAACTTCATGACAACCTACCAAAAATATTAGTTTTAAGTCCTTTACCATTTAATAAACATTACTGACTATTATTATGGTTTTATTTTCTTTTTTGTTTGGTTTTGTTTTTAAATTTTTATTATTATTATTTGTTACAGTTTATTCACTTTGTGTCCTGGCTGTAACCCCCTCCCTCATCTCTTCCTGGTCCCATCCGCCCTCCCTCTTACCTACTAGGTCCCTCCCCCCGATCACTGATAAGGGAGGTCCCCCTTCCCTACTATCTTTATCTAGCCTATCAGGTTTCATCAGGACTGTCTGGATCCTCTTTCTCTGTGGCCTGGTAAGGCCACCTCCCAGTGGGAGGTGATCAAAGAGCAAGCAACTGAGTTCATGCCAGGAACTGTCCCTGCTCCCCTTATTAGGGAACCCACATGGAGACTGAGCTGCCTATGGGCTACATCTGAGGGATCTAGGTCCTCTCCATGCATAGTCTTTGGTTGATTTATCAGTTACTTTTATTGTTTTTTGCTGAGTTACATGCCAGACAGGTTCTCATGGCAAATGGTTAGTTGAAAGCAATGTTAAATAACAGGTTTACCATCTCAGGCCAAAGCTCAAGCAAACAATGTCCCCTTCTGTCCTTCTGATTTTTGAATGGCTTCCATTGCAAAAGAAATGGAAAGAAAAGAAAAGGACACATTTTCTTTTGGGGAAGATACAGAGCAATTTCTGACTTCTTAAAAATTGTCTCAACATTTAGCAATAAAGACACAGGAGGTTCCTTAAATTTTTTTCTTCCCTGTGTGTTAAACCTTTTAACACAAAATTCCATGTAACATAAAGTTGTTGTTGTTGTTGTTTATTTTATCATTTCAGGTGAAAGATTCACATCCATAGCCAGAGAACATAAAGCATCAAGTACCATAAAATTCAACATCATAACCCACATTTGATCCTCATTGGGATCCCGGCTTTGTAACACTTACTTAGTACCTTCTGTGCAGCCGCTCTAAGTTAAAAGTCAGTCCTGCTACCCTGAGTCTTCCTGGAAGCCTCCCTCCACATCCCAACTGCTATTGATTCATTAGGTTTCCCCCACAATGTAAGATAAAGGGAAGAGGATTACTCACTAGCAAATGTAATAATCCTGCAATGCGACATTGTGAACCTTCCATAGGTAAAACTGTGCAGAAACCTGCCCTTTTCATTTTTATTTCTAATATGTGGTCCATGGCCCAACAAAAATACTATGCTCTGGGCGTAATGAAAATGCATGTGCTCGGAAGCATAACTAAAGCTTAAAATGTTACAGCAGTTCAAATACAAAACTCGCCACAGCAGAGCTGACACTTTTTCCCCAAAGGCCTGAAGTATCCAACTGTTAATGTCAACCCTCAAAAAAAACCACTCACAGAAGATATGGGTTCACCCAAAAGTCAGCAGCATTGCTAAAAAAAAAATATCACGGCCCACAGCTGGAGCGAGTTAGAAAGAAAAGTCCTATTTCTGTTTTAAATTTTGTTCAGAATTATCTGGTTTTGGCTTAGCAGATAAGGGAAGAAAATAGTAACAAGCCAATTTAAGTCTCTCGGTAACAAATGGTGAATGTTTTATAAATCCAAGGATATTTTGTTCAGTTTTAACCAATATCTTGATATAATCCTTATGATGAATTTGATTTTTTTTTACTTTTTGAAAATTTCATACATGTAATACAATGAAATATGATTATATTTATTACCATTTCCCTCCAACTTCCCCTCCCATTTTCTTCCATGATTCCCCCTCCCCATAACATGCCTTAAAAAATATATCCTACTATATCTAGTTAGTGTTGATCATATGTGCATGGGTGTGAAGCCACACATTAGAACAATAAAAACTTACCAGCTGCAACTCCCTCAATAAAGAATAATCCTCCCCCAGAAGGTTTCCCCTGTCAATAGCTCTTCAGTATGGGATAGGGACTAGAGGTCATGTTCTCCTTCCACACCAGGATTTCTCTGCCTCATTCTGGGTAAGTCTTGTACAAGTAACCACAGCAGCTGTGAGTTCATAACTGCCACCGCCGTACCATACCTGGAAGACAGAAATTCACAGCACTCCTCCCCTTTCTCTGACTTTCATTCTAGTCACGCCACCATCACGCTGTCCCCTGGGACGTGGTGAGGCAGACTAGTTACTGTAGATAATAGATCCCCTTTTAGTGCTAAGCATGAGTTCTCAACACTTCAACTAATTATTCGCCTCTCTATTGATGGCTTTTCATCACAAAAATAAGTTTCTCTGACCAAGGCTGAGCCCACCCTGGGTCTGTGGTTATAAGTGCAATGTTTAGAAGAAGGTGTGGCTGAATGACCATTTTGCAAAATAGTAATACCAGGTTCCCCACAGGATCCCATGACATCACAGCAGTGGGCTTTTGACCCTAACCAAGTATGCTATCTCCCCCAGTGAGGGAGTCTAATATCCAATCAACAAGTAGTTGCTCTGTGACAGTTGCATTACAACTTGTCTCTAAGGTCAGTACTGCAGCATAGCATTTTAGAGTTCAGATAGACAAAACGGAAGAGTAGACAACACTGACAATATTGAATTGTTCATATTAATGTATAGGGGTTTAACTTTAATCAATCACATTTTTATTCACTTACCCATCATCAAATTGAAAGCAAAAGTCTTAGAGAGTTAAAACTAAGGAGGGGTTTAACAGTTAATATTTAGGATGACCAGTATTTTGGAGATCCAGTGATCAGAGTGCCGTCGATGAAGAGACTTATTTTAGCAAGAAAACTTTACCCACTGTGTAAGAAGACAAGAATAGTAAAGTGTAAAAGGAGAGAATTTAAAAATTGGATCCACCGAATAAGAAAAGAGCCCAAGAGAGAAATCTATCATCGCCAATTGATTCTTCATCTGTCAGTAAATCCAAAGTCACCATCAGTCAGCCAGTAGAGCCCGTGATGTGAAGGAGAAAAGTTCAATGCATAAAGAGGAGGAACAAGGTAAACCGAAATCTGCAAAGACAAGGTTAAATCAATGGTGACACTGAAATATGTGTCTGTTTGAACACTTCTCACTGTCATCACACTAGTGACTTGCAGGAAAAGCTGGTACCCATCTCATCGCAGAGCTGCACATTTTCCTGGCGCCACTCACAAGCTAATAGGCAGTCTACAAAATGGTCCTCCTTATCTGATGTTCTATAGCATAAGTTAGGTAAAAAAAAGAAAAAATTAAATATGCAAATAAATTAATAAAAATAAGAAATTAGGGGCATGGGTTACACAAAAGGTGCCAGCAGCTACTACTGCGAGCACTGAGGCATATCATAACCACTGTGGCCATCAAGCGGACCAGCATTTACTGTGAAAGGGAACAGCCATTACCAAAGCGTGTAACTAATGTAGTGAGCCTCTGAACTCAGCCAGAAAACAATGAGTTCCCAACCCCGCTTCTAGTGGGGACGAGATCCACGGTGTTATTATGCAGGATCTCTGAAAGTGTACTGTGGCACCCGGCGCAGCGCTGGTTGGGAACACAACCATACTCATGGCGGGGCGTGCCCTCCCAATGACCACTCCAGTCCTTGAACTGCAGAGGACCCTGTCTCTGGGAAAGCTCAATCCTTAATTCACCAGGTCCGATACTGGAACTTGTTGGGGGCAGAGAGAGAGAGAGAGAGAGAGAGAGAGAGAGAGAGAGCAGGTGGGCTCTGGATAGTTAATTCAGATAGAAAAGCATCTAAGCTTGCAGAAATCTTTCTCCTTTAAAGGGAACACTGACTTAATGTCTGAATTACCCAGACTAGCATCCCTCCTGGTGGCATCTGTGGAGACTGATACAAATGATAATACAAGGGGAGGCAGAAATGATATCACCCCAGTGAGGAAGAAAACCTCACCAAAAGCAAAATAATACATTCTCTTTTAAGCTAGTGACTATTTTATTTAACACTTTAATTATTTTTTCCATATTTAAAATTTTTTATTATTGATGATTTTTACTTCAGTTTTATAAGCTAGTGTGTTTTAATGTCTATCTGACCAGAAAAGGGCTTCATAACTATCCATTTCCTTTCTACACCTACAAACATTTGTTTTCTAGGCTTCCACATTTACCATAGTCTCTGCCACACCTCACATCTCTGGTTGTGCAGTTTCCTTTTCATACATCCTTTGACTCTTCTTTTCCCCTTTCCCCTTTCCTTCCTCAAATTGTTATTTAAATATTAATACCTTTGCTCTTTAATATATGTGAAAGGTATACTTTCCCGATTCAATAGCCCAACACCACCATCTCTGAGACTTCTCAGGACACAAGTGCACTTCCTGGCTATCTCTGACCAAGTCAGTGTTGAAGGGGTGAATCCTTAGAAAAACATGAGACTGCCTTCTCTAAATAACAGCAGAAAACATAACACCTAGTAAAGACAATCCCCCAACTGGACTCACATGAAACAAAACAAAAGTGAGAAACTGAAATACATAGTCATCTCCACAGATGCACAGAACACAATGAAGTGAGGTGAAGAACAGCAGATAATCTGCCATGCCTTGTTCACAAACTCACAAGCACTTGGTAATAGAAACTAAAGACACTAAAGTGGCTGAAATGTTAGAGAAGAAATTCAGAGCCCTGCTTTTAAAAGGGATAGTTGATCATACAGAGGACTCAAAAGGAGATGAATGAGATAAAAAATCAACTAAGGACCTAGAAAAGAAAGTCACTACACTGAATAAAATGACTAGTAACTTAGAAAAAAAATTAAAAACGTGGATGAAAACTTTAATACGGAAGTTAAGACACTAAAAAATAACCAAACAAATTTTGAAAATGAAAGCAAAGCATCCCAATTATTTGCTCTTATTCAATATAATACTCAACTTTACACCAAGAGCAAAACAAGACAAAAAGTATAAGGGGGGTAGAGATAGGAAAAGAAGAGTTCAAATCATCCTTATTTGCAGACAACTTGATTCTATACTTAAAAGACCCTGTGGACTACAGCGGGAAACTTTTAAATCTGATAAGCACTTTCAGTTACACATAAAAATCAGTAATTTTTATACATACCAATGACAAACTTGCTGAGAAAAAAAACTGAAAAAATATCTCCTTCTAGTAGCTTCAAAAAAAAAAAAAAAAAAAAAAACTAGGAATAAACCCAAGCAAGGATGTAAAAAGACCTCTACAATGAAAAGCTTAAATGCTGGGAAAAGAAACTATAGCAGACAATAGATATTGAAAGGAATTCTGTGCTCCTGAACTAGAAGAATTAAGGTTGTGACTAAGGGGTCACAATGTCACTTAACTGTCAGTTTCATGACTGCTTTCCAAAAATTTTGCTAAAACTCTAATTGCTTCTGCCTTTAATATTTACTGTTCTGCTAAAATAAACATGGAATCCTTCGAAGATTGCTAAGATTTTCAGAATAAAGTGCTGACCATGTTAAAGGTCCGTCTTTAAGGAAATCCGGCATCTCATTCATGCAAGGGACTCTGGGTCCAGAAACTGACTCGTGTTTGGCAACTGAAGAGACATAAATTTATTACGATGACTCAAATAAGATTTTTGTTCTAAGACCTAGAGTTATCTACCTAAAATGAAGTATGACTACAAAGGACCAAAAAAATATTTCAGTCTTACATATACCATAATGATCAAAGATTTCTTTTTACAGGTCAAAATCTGATGACTCTTTTGCTCCACTGTCCAACAAGAGAAACATATTCACCTTATTTCTAGCAATTAACTGACGCCTTTTGGTCTCTGCAACCCTGAGATCATGTAATCTTTTCCTGTGAACTCAAGATTGTCCAATTTGATGGCAGTTTTCCAACTAACAACCTTGACCTATAAGAACCTCAGCAGACCTCTCCAAGATACAGGACTCATATACAGTTCTGGGTAAGAAAGTGTTCTCATTTCTTACAACTCTGGGGAAGAGAATAATATCTGGTCTATTCTGGGAGATAAAGTTCAGATATAGCACACACAAATTTTACATCGCAAAGCTAGTCTTACATTCTATCTCCCTTAGCCATCAGATACTACTTTCTCCTGAGATTTCTACTTCAGTTACTGTTCCTCATTTGAGGACCTAAGTTTTAATAAACAGACCAAATAAACAGACTGAGAAGCAGTCTATCTGATATACTAAAGCATCAGATCCAGAGTCAGCCTATCCCATCTACATCAAATATGGCCAAGATTCTATTTTCCTCACAATGTTCACTTTAAGAACCCATTTCTGTAGATGTGCTCCATAACTCTGTCAATATAAATTGAAAAAATACAATTATCTTCTATGTGTCATGTTCGCTACCCCACCTGCATGGATAGCTCACAGGTTTCAGTATAGTTACATCTGAAAAAGAGTAGGTAGGGATGGATGCCAAGCATTCTTGTAGTTCCTTGTAAGGGTTTTTCCTTGTCATGATCTTCAGAGTCTTCAGATGTAAGGAGACTAAGCACAGAGATAATGAAGGAAGAGCTAATTCTGGCAGACAGTCAGAAAAGCTTTAAATCTAATTCCCCAAGGTCTTGAAGGGTCTTTCCATGGTCTGGTATATTTCATAATATTAAGTCTAATGATCATCTGTAGGTCATTAGGATGAAGTGTCCATGAGGAAAAATAAGTATTTGGGTAGTCAAATTCTTGCTACCATTGTTATAGCACATGTTGAAAGTAACACATTGATTGGGACATAGCTGAAAATAAAACCAAGTGTTGTAGTGCCATGGAAAAACTCGAAAAGACTACGGACTGCCAATGTATCTTTTACCAGGAGGAACTGTATCATTGATATCTCTAAATTAAATAAGATAATTGAAAAAAAAAGTCAAGATTAGCCAAACACAGACATTCCATGCTGCAAGTTTTGTTCTTATGGAATAAAAAAGAAAATGAAACAAAACAAATAAACAACAAAAGAATCTGCTTTTGGGTGCACTGAGTAAAAATTAAGACAAAAAAAAACACTTCTCTTTTTAACTTATTTGGGATAATCTATTTGTCAGGGAAGGCAAAGGGTTAATAAATTAATATCTTAAACTTTAAAATCCAAAATTATAGATACAATACACATTTCTAGAGCCCACCAAATCTTATTCAACTAAGCAAAAATATAAAAAGTCCTCAAAAACCTTTATTATATTCCACATTTATGTTTCAGCGCTAGAAAACCCAAGAAATTAAAAACGTTTTAATATATCAAAAGTTAATATTATTATTTACTCTGGGTGCTTAGAATAATTCCTAGAAACAAAATGAAAAATGGTTACACTAGGTTTATTAAAGAAAAGCAATCTTCACAAGGGTAATGCATTTGATTTAACAAAGCATACTGTCTGGATGGAAATTAATCCAAGCCCTGTGGTATAATACTTGCCTATCTGTATGTGGTAAACATATTTGTTCACAATGTCCTGTTAGTCATTTGCACCCAATGACTGTATGAGCCTGGAAAAGACAGTGATTGGTATCTTTCTGTCTGCTCTATGTAAAGAGATCTCCACATTTCTTTTCTTGCCAGCTTTTGTGGACGATTTGTCTTGGGGGAAAAAAAAAGATTAAGTAATCCTATCTGAGACTGCTGTTAAGTTGATTAGCTGACACTTAATGATTTTATAATCACAGAGCATTAGAAGGTAAGTAGAGGTCCTACACCCCTTGACATTCAAAAACATTTAAATTGTTTAAATTGAAAGGAGAGCTGAATCGGTTTAGCTAAAAAAAAAAAAAAAAAAAAAAAAAAAAAAAAAAAAAAAGCCTTCTTTAGCATCACAGACATTACCAGCATCCAACTCGCCCCACCAGGCATCCTATTTTGAATGCCAAACAAATGTTGGCAGGCCCTGCTAAGTGGACTCTTTCTAGGTGTAGATCGATGAAACTGGTAACATACAAACTGTGACTTGGTTTCTTAACAATCGCTATCTTTCATTGCACTGTATTTTCCATCAAATGAATTTCACAATGAGCTAATCAAGTTTGGTATGTCAATTCCTTTCTACAATGGAATCTTATATTACATTTTTGTACAAACCTTGCTTTAGTCTAGACACACACACAATAATAATAATAATAATAATAATAATAATAATAATAACAACAACAATAAATAACAATAATAAAATAATTCAAAAACCCCACCATATCAGTGAATTCTAAAAGGTATTTCAATTTCAGGTTGAATCTTTGGGTTCATCAGTCTTTTCAAATATTAACTTCCAATGAACTCCCTCCCTCACACTACAGACTCACATTTTTCTCATTTTATAATGTTTTTTTATTAATTACAGTTTATTCACTTTGTATCCCACCTGTAGCTCCCTCCTGCCTCCCCTCCCAAGCCCATATTTCCTCCCTCTGCCCTACCCATACCCCTCCCCCAGTCCACTGATAGGGGAGGTCTTCCTCCCCTTTCTTCTGATCCTAGTCTATTAGGTCTCATCAGGAATGGCTGCATTGTCTTCCTCTGAGGCCTGGTAAGGCTGCACCCCCGCCCCCTAAGGGAGTGGTAATCAAAGAGCAGGCCAATCAGTTCATACCAGAGTCAGTCCCTGTTCCCATTACTATGGAACCCACTTGGACACTGAACTGCCATGGGCTACATCTGAGCAGGGGTTCTAGGTTATCTCCATGAATGGTCCTTGGTTGGAGTATCAGTCTCAGAAAAGACCCCTGAACCCAGTGTTTTTTGGTTCTGTTGCTCTCCTTGTGAAGCTCCTATCCTTTCCAGGTCTTACTATTTTGCAGACAAATGGTGGGAACTGGAAAAGAACATCCTGAATGAGGAATCCCAGAAACAGAAAGACACACAGAGTATATACACACTCTTAGTGGATATTATACATATAATATAGGATAAACATACTAAAATCTGCACACCTACAGAAACTAATCAAGAAGAAGGACTCTGGGTAAGATGCTCAGTCCTCATTTAGAAAGGCAAAAAGGATGGACATCAGAAGGGGGAGAAAACAGGGAACAAGACAGGAGCCTAACACAGAGGACCTCTGAAAGTCTCTGCCCTGCAGGGTATCAAAGCAGATGCTGAGACCTATAGCCGAACTTGGGCAGAGTGCAGGGAATCTTATGAAAGAAGTGGGAGATAGTAAGACCAGACTCACATTTTAAGACTTTAGGATTAGTAAGGTGTAAGAACGCATCACAAAGTCAATAGTAACAACTGAAAAGATTCTAAAATCATGATCTAATTTCTTTTCTTTTGGTGACTTTATACTTGCTCTCTTCTTCCTTTTCACCCAGTGATAGTTTGAATGAAAATGGCCCCAAAGGCTAGCATGTTCAATGTTTGGTTCCAATTGGATGTGCTGTTTCACTGGAGGTAGACTTTGAGATTTCAAAGGCCCAGGCCAGGCTGAATTAAGATCTCTCTGTTTGCTCCTTGTGGGTCAGATGTGAGCTCTAAACTTTTGTTCTAGTATCATGCCTCCCTGCTGCCTTGCTTTCTCCCATGGTGGTCATGAACTACTCCTCTGACACTGTAAGCAAGTTCCCAATGAAAGTTTTTTTTTTGTTTTGTTTTGTTTTAATATAAATTACCTTGGTCATACTGTCTCTTTGTAGCAATAGAGCAGTGACTAAGACTAAATGAAAGACTTACCTCAATTGCACAAGGACCTCAGTCCCATTATGTCCAACACTAACAAGAAGGAATAGACCTTCATATAAATATTTTACAAGTTCATCATTATGGTGTGGACTAGAAATGGTCTTTGTTTTAAGGAGCTTCATACAGAGCTTGTGGGGTGCTGGAAAGCAAAGGTGTAAATGCCCCAATCACCTGCAATATCCTGCAACTGGTGAATAATAGACGTGTGTCAGCAGCACAACTGCGTTTTTTAAAATTAATGTATTTTGAGTTAATTAAAATTTATTCACTTTGTATCCCAGCTGTAGCTCTCTCCCTGGTTCCCTCCCTTTTCTTGTTCCATGCCCCTCCCAAGTCCACTGATATGGGAGGTGCTCCCCTCCTTCCATCTGACCCCAGCACAGTATCTGAACAGCAGGAGAGTAGTAAGAGAAGAGTGACTGACAGACCACACTGTGGACCCCCAAACCCCAACATCTGTGTTTCCAGGTGAGAGGACAACCCATGGTGAGGGAAACTCATTGGTCCAACCTCAGGTCACCCAGCTAATCCCAGAAAAGTTCCTAGGCTCCCTCCTGGTTTGGCCTCAGCCTCAGGTTACCTGCCCAATCCCACCATCTGTGGATATCTTTCGGGTTTGGGCATCTCATGGCTCCAACCTCAGGAACCCACTCTTACCTCTGGCCTCCCAATGCTAGGGACCCACAGAAGCAACCTCAGCCACTGCACCAAAGCTCAACCCATCTCCCAATGGAGACCAGCAAGACCTCTGAGCTAACAGGTTCTCCAAAATGGCTGTGTCCAACAAGCACAGTGTCTGAGCATGGTGTCTGGGCTCACTAAGATCTGAGCAAGCAAGCCAGAAGTCGGGTGGCTGACTCTGCGACTTCCCTTGGCAAAAAGAGGATCCCCATGCTCCTAAGGAATCCACTTGGTCCGAAAGATAATGCAGCTGAGGAAAGCCACAGGCAAGTTCCTAAGATCTACCCACCAGTTCAAGACCATTCCCAAAAATCTGAGAAGAGCTCCTACAGAAACATCCAGCTTCCTGCCCAGGGCTTTTTCTGCACCCCCAAGAACTCCAGTAGGCAAAAGGAACTAGCAGCCAATGCCAGAGATAACCAGATGGCTAAAGACCAGTGTAAAAACACAATCAACAAAAGCCAAAACAAATGGCATTCCCAGAACCCAGTTATCCCATGGCAAGCAACCTAACATATCTGGAACACAAGAAAATGACATTAAATCTATGGTTATGAAAATGATAATGAAGGAAAAGAATAAAATCCTTAA
This sequence comes from Psammomys obesus, assembly GCF_907164565.1. Classification (NCBI taxonomy): domain Eukaryota; kingdom Metazoa; phylum Chordata; class Mammalia; order Rodentia; family Muridae; genus Psammomys; species Psammomys obesus. The sequence goes on from NW_026592118.1 coordinate 27,501,709, forward strand.
AGAAATATAGAAGGTACAGTTGAACAGTTTGAGGCCTGTAGAGAGGAAATGAATACATCACTGAAAGAAATATAGGAAACTACAAACAAATAAATCATTGAAGGAATTGAATAAATCATTTAATGAAATGCCAGAAAATACAAACAAGGAGGTGAAGGAAATCATTAAAATCATTCAGGATCTGAAGATGGAAATAGAATAAAGAAATCACAAACTGAAGAAATCCTGGGGAGGGAGAACTTGAGGAAGAAAACAGAAACTAAAGTGGTAAGCATCACCTACAGAATACAAGAGATAGAGAAAAGAATCTCAGGTGTAGAAATGGATGCATCCATCAAGGAAAATGTTAAATCCAACAAAATTCCTCACCCAAACACGCAAGAAATCAAAGACACTGTGAACAGACAAAACCTAAGAATAATCAAAATAGAAGAAAGAGAAAATTCCGAACTCCAAGGCCCAGAAAATATCACGGAAGAAAATTTCCCATTCTTAAGAAAGAGATGCTTATAAATACATACAAATAGCCTACAGAAGATCAAATAGATTAGATCAGGAAAGAACATCCTCCACCACATAATAATCAAAACACTAAATATACAGAACAAAGAAAAAAATATTAAAAGCTGCAAAGGAAAAAGGCCAAGTAACATATAATGCCAAACCTATCATAATCACACCTGACTTTTCAGCAGAGACTATAAAAGCCAGAATGGCCTGGGCAGATGTCTTGCAAACCCTAAAAGACCACAGATGCCAGTCCAGACTACTATACCCAGCAAAAATTTCAATCACCGTAGATGGTGAAAACAAGATATTCCATGACAGAACCAAATTTAAGCAATATTTATGCACAAACCCAGTCCTACAGAGATACTAGAAGAAAAAACTAGCCCCCAAGGAACTTAACTACATCCAAAAACAAACAACAAAAACTCCCACAGGATATAAATAACTTCACTACAGCACAACCAAAAGTAAACAAGCACACAAACACACTACTACAGCCAACATCAAAATAAAATAAGCTAAGAGTCACAGGTCATTAATGGACCAATTCTCCAATGAAAAGACACAGACTAACAGACTGGATGCATAAACAGGACCATCATTCTATTGATACAAGAAACACACCTCTGCCACAAAGATAGACATTATCTGAGAGTAGGGAGCTGGAAAAAGGTTTTGTAAGCAAGCAGACCCAAGAAGCAAGCTGGAGTATCCATTCAAATATCTAATAAAATAGACTTTCAACCAAAATGAATCAAAAGAGATGAGGAAGGACACGTCATAGTCATCAAAGGAAAATTCCACCAAGATGACATCTCTATTCTGAACATCTACACCCCAAACACAAGGGCACTCACATATGTAAAAGAAACATTAATAAAACTGAAACCACAAACCTTCAGCAGAGTGTAAGGAATCATATGAAAGAAGGAGAAATTAGTATATCCTAGAGGGGACAGGGAGCCCCACAAGGTCCAAATATATCTGGGCACAGGGGTCTTCTATGAAACTGTTTATCCAGCCAAGAACAATGCATGGATATAACCTACAACCCCTGCTCGGACATAGCCCATGGTAGCTCAGTATCCAGGTGGGTTACCTAGTAAGGAGAACAGGAATTGTTTCTGACATGAACTCATGAGCTTCCCCTCCCCCCTGAGGGAGGAGCAGCCTTGGTAGACCACAGATAAGGACATTGCAGCCATCCTGAAAATACCTGATAAGCTAGGACCAGATGGAAGGAGAGAAAGACACCCCCTCTCAGTGGGCTCGGAAGGGGACAGGGAGGAGATGAGGGAGGGAGGGGAGGATTGGGAGAGAAAGAGGGAAAGGGCTACAGCTCAGATACAAGTGAATGTATAAAATTAATTAAAAATAAAAAATATTTAAAAAAAACAAACAAAAAACTGAAACCACACATAGATCCCCACATATTAATAATGGGAGACTTGCAACACCCCACTCTCACCAATGGACAGATCAATGAAACAGAAACTAAACAGAGAAATGTGACACTAGCACATGTCATGAATCAAATGGACCAAACAGACTCCTACAAAACTTTTCACCCAAACACAAAAGAATATACTTCTTCTCTGCTGGGTTAGAAGAAATGATGGCACAGTCATGAGCCAACTGATCATACTGACTCTGCAGATAGGACGCAGGGAGGAAAGCTGGTATTCATCATGCTTTCTCCTTTTTATTCAGTCACAACTCCAACTGTGGAATGGAACCATCCATACGTAGAGTGGGTCTTCCCACTCCATTAAAATATCTCTAGAAACACCCTCAAAGATGCACTTGGAGTTTGTCTCCTAAATAATGGTAAATCTTGTCAACTGGCAAAGCTACCTGCTTAGCTTCCTTTACTTTTTCACTATAAAAGTGTGTTTCAGTAGCATTATCAGTATCCATCTGACATTTTATAGCTGTCCTTCCTGATTCGTATATATTTTCTCTTTTGCTCCAGGATGGCAGGCTTTCTGTCCTTTTGTTCAGTGTAGAGTCCCTGGTCCATATCAGTACTTGTCATGTAGCCAGAGATCACATTAATTAAATAAACAGATGACTTTAACAAACAACAAAAGCCTTCTTAAAGAGCTTTGAGTCAGTATCTACAAGTCAATAATGTGACATCAGTGGTGACCACAAGCATTAAGCACATTCAACCCAAAAGTTGCTACACGAAACAGCTCAGATAAGAAGTTGTAATTTGCAGCAAAACAGTGATAAACTATCTGTGCTTCAAGCTTCAGACAAAGAAACTCCTTGGAGAAGAGGCTATGTCATTGTACACAGAACATTCCGAACTGGCAGTTATCTAAAAGCCTCCAGGATTTTTAAAGTAAGGAGTCAGAAATGGGGAACAGATTGGCTTTAACCTCTCTTGCATATATATCTTTTCATATTCTCCTTGCAATTTGTTCATCTTGGGTCTTAGAAATTGCTTTAGACATCATTATTGAGTTGCACTCATTTCCTATGATTGCTTTTAAGCCCATGACATGGCATCTGCCCCCACTTTCATTTATTCTCCACTCTCTCAGCTGTCTGAAAAGGCTTCCCTGATGAAAGTAACACCACCACCTCAGTCTTTATTTTTCCCCAAAGTGCATACATCTTGAAATAAAAGCTGCTGAACTTTCTTTGTCAAAACTTTTAGGCAAAAGTATTTCCTGAAGAACCAAGCTGATTGGAGGCAGGGAGGTAAAGGAAGAAAGACTCTCATCAGTACAACAGACAAAGCACAGATCAGCAAATCCAGGGCTTTTTCCAGCTGTACCTGTAATGGGTGCTGATAAGAACCAAGCCACAGCTCACTGGGCTCAAGCCTTCTCTGCTCACGGGAACTAACGCATTGTATGCTGCTAGCTTCCTCCGAGATAGTTCCCTGTGGCTTATAGTTGAACGGGATAGACATCAGAAGAAGGTGAAAATAAGGAACAATATAGGAGCCTCTGCAAAAACAAGACAGAGGGCCTCTTAAAGACTCTACCCAGCAGGGTATTAAAGCAGATGCTGAGACCCACAGCCAAACTTTGGGCAAAGTGCAGGGAATCTTATGCAAGAACGGGAGACAGAAAGACCTGGAAGGGTCTGGAGCTCCACAAGGAGAACAACAGAAACAAAAAATCTGGGTAAAAGGGTCTTTTCTGAGACTTATACTCCAACCAAGGACCATTCATTGAGATAACCTAGACCCCCTGCAGAGAAGTAGCCTATGGCAGCTCAGTCTCCAATGGGCTTCCTAGTAAGGGGAGCAGGGGCTGTATCTGACATGAACTCAGTGGCTGGCTCTTTGATCACCTCCCCTGAGTGGGGAGCAGCCTGACCAGGCCACACAGGAAAACTACGAAAGACAGTCCTAATAAGACTTGATAGGCTAGGGTCAGATGGAAGGGGAGGAGGTCCTCCACTATCAGTGGACTTGGGAAGGGGCATTGGAGGAGATGAGGGAAAGAGGAAATGCCCAGGAATGGGAGGGGATGAGGGTGGAGCAACAGCTAGGATACAAAGTGAATAAATTGTAATAAAAATTATATTAAAAATAGTTGTGAGAGTCCCTTGTCTTTATTGTATGATTCTTAATAATGAAAAACTGTGATCCATTGTGTCTCTGATGTCCATACTGATGTTCAATCCATTTGAATACAATAGAATTCCTTAGAGTTTCAACAAATATTTGATAAAGTAATAAAATGCCCATACCTCTGAATTCTTTTCTACTTTTTTTCCCTGTTCAACACCATAGAAGAAATTCTGATTATAGAAGTAGTATAAGAAGTTCCTAAAATTCAGATTTATATTTAAATTCTGTCCTGGTGACATTCCATTCTGCTAAGCTATAAACCAAGAAGAGAAACCAGATAATTCATTTTGCTTTATTTTTCTCTTTTCATGCTTCCATCTGTAGAACTAAAATAACCCCCAAAGGATGACAGTAAATCCTGTTTTCTAGCTTTCATCCAGTTAATTTGCTCTATTAAATCATATTTATTTATTAGAATAATAGAATTGAAGGGATATAAAAAGAATCAAGTATTCATCAATAAGCCAGAAAGCTAGTTTACTCATTAAAAAAAAATACACAAAAACCTTGACTTTATACATATTACCATGTAAAGACTAGAAATAGTTATCACATAAACAGTATATCTATCTTCATTATGCTTTTTCTATAGACTAGGATATGGTAAAAATGCCCAGCAAAATGTACATGATCAGTGGTATCTGATGAGGAAGATAAACAATAAACAAAGCCATCTACACAGTAACTTCATGTAGCTAACAAGGCTCAATAAGAAAGAAGAGAAGTTTTCCTCAGTAAGCAACCGGTCAGTGTGGAAGACCAGCTTCGACATTTCAATGGAGGCAAGCTAGGTAGATCCGCAGCTGCTGCCTGGCTGGTGGGCCGGCAGACTTTTTCTGAGGGTAATTTTTCAGGGCAGGAACGGATGGTTACCAACTGTGGCTTCCACTGATAGTGGCAAACTGAGGGGCCAGAATTAAATTGCTGGCAGCAGGCCAGTGCCGATAGCTTCCTGGAGAGGGTTTACAGTTACCCATATAAGCAGGACTGTTGGCTCCTAGCAGGGGCTTCCACTGGTTGTAGAAAAGGAGAGAAGAGAAAAAGATCACACACACACACACTCTTACTCTTGATGATAAAGTGAGAAAGACTTCACAGGGAGGTTCCAATGAGCTTCTTTCTTTACTTTTCTTTCTTTAGCTTCTCTTACAGGCTTCTTCTAGTTTATGCATACATGTACACATACATAAATACATACATACACACATGCATACATACTTACACATTCACATACTGAGTGGATGAAGCAAACTACATCAAACTAGTGAGGGCTAACCCAACCTTACATACACACTCCAAAGAGAATGTTCCAAACTATCCTAAATATATATATATTTGTTGGACGGAACAAACCCCACAGAGTCAGTTCCAAACCACACTTTTATTCTTTCTTCCACAGCTTATATATCCCAGCAAAATCTTTCAAGCAGTACAAAATTCACAACGTAGTTACGTTCCATTTTTCTTTAAGTGAATGATTACAATGAGTATATGTAAGAAAAACATGTTCCCGATATGTTCACATGATCAAATGTTTTATGGATGGAAAACAAATATGCAAAACAAGCTACTTCCAAGAACCCAGACATATTTGTAGCTAAGCAACCTGTTTATATGTTAACAGGGTGAGCAAGCAAGGTAAATTCTCAGCCAGCTTTTCTTTACCGGCAGGCTGCAGTTTGCAGTTACAAAGAAAGCATCAATTATCTTAAAAGGTAATCTTATAAAAATCTTAAAAGAATCACAAACCCAAACTTTATATGAAAAATAATCAGCCGTTTCTACTTTAAATCTTTAAGGTGCAACAAGCAGAGCTATGTTCCGTAATAGCATGTAGTCCTCAGGACACATAGTTCTTGGGGTTATGCCTCTCCAGAACAAACTCATCATGATTGTGGCAACTGGTGAGCCACATTCCATGAGTTCTAGAGCTGTTTAGCTGTTGCTCTTGCATGGCTCCCAACAGGTCAGGGGAACTTTAACATGTAATGTGATGAACCCAGAGCAGTCTAAGAACACAGGAAGGTTTTCACAAAGGCCCTGAGCCATTTGCTAGACTGCAAACACTGTGAAATAAGTATTAATTTATATGAGGGTATTTAAGTAAACATAAGCTGAAATTAATAAGCTGAACTTAATCATAACTGATATAACACATTTTTAAGAATATGTAATCCCTTCAAAACTACCAAAGGGCACATGTGGCAGGATTTTGTGCTTAATTCATTAATTCACACTTCATAGAACATCTTTTATGGACCATCGTTTTCATTTTAAACAATTACATAGCCTGGTGTGTATTAAATTACAGCATGAACTGAATTAAACCATTCCCTCAGGTATAGAACTTCCCCCAAACAATGTGAAATTATAAATAGTCATACATTTTAAAAAGAGGAATAATTTAACATTACTTATGAAACTCTTCTGCAGATTATTTCAGTGACTATTGGATATAAGTACACTGCACTTAGATAACAATGTTATAAATCATATTAATTCAAAAAGTAATCATTGAGGATCTACCACATTACAATTGCTTTTCTTATTTCTAGAGATGATGACATAGAGTATTGCCCCAGAGAAGCAGAATAAATGAGAGTGAAGAGTGACAGTCTTAAATTAGACTATTGGAAATATAAATATATAGATTCATCAAAATAAAGAAGGGATATCTCGCATCTTCACTACATTGTCAATTTGAGGTACCTGTCACATACAATTCCCATTCCAACCAGTAGCCTTGAGACAGGAGAAACAACTGTTTCATCTTTGCAGCCAATAGACCTGAGAGAAGGAAGGCCTGAAGCTTGAGGGTGAAGGCTGGGATCCAGAGACAGCTCAAGCAATCTGGCAGAAAGGCATCTTCCTTATTAAGATCTGCGTTGATCACTTGGATCTTTAATTATTTAGAGGAGGGATGTCTAAATTAGGTAAGGCAGTCTGCTTTACTCTGCCAGTTACTCTTCCAAACACCCTTACAGACCCATGCAGAGTATTTTCCCAAGTGTCTGATAACTTTATGGCTCAGTCTGACCTACCCAAATGTGAAGCGGAAGTTTCTGGTTTCTCTGAAAACTTAGTTTGGCCATGTGATGTTTTGCTGCAAGCTGGGCACGTGACGTTTTGCTGGAGGTTGGCTTGTGAGAGGGCACAAGATGTTTTGCTGTGAGCTCTCTGGTGCAAGGGGAAGCGTGGTTTTGACCAGCTGAGATCATCTGTGGGAGGACTCTGAGGAGAGGAGATATATAGAGGCCCACGCACAGTGAGATTTTGTTTTTTTGGATCAACATCGCTGCACTGGTCTTCGTGCTTTGACACTTGACTTTGCAGAACATTTTTGTTCCAGGGAACTTCTCGGTGCAATTCAACTGAGTCTGGCTGCTTTCACTGACTTGTTGTGCTGATTCGTGCTGCTATTTGGTATTGGCCTTTGGTCTGGACTGCTGGTATCGTGGCCTGAGTTGGGTAATGCCCTAAAGACCCATTGACCCTAGTCAGCAGGAAGTAGCTAAAACAGGTCTATAGCCCTTTTCCTTACTAATCTATCTAAAGTTGGGGGTGGGGTGGAAGGGAGGTAAAGATGCTTAAGAACCCTAAATAAAGTAGGTTTGCTGAAAAATCCAAGCCTACAAAAATGTACTCTTGCATGTCTACCCTTTTGTTCACTTGGCATCCATAAGCCTTCCTTAAACCATACATAGTCTCCAACTGAAGAAAACGACAAACTTATAACACATCAACCTTCCCCTAAAAGATGGTATAAAATAATTAAATGACATTTATTTTTCTACTGCTCCCATAACTGACATGCAATCAAGAAAAAATACTTTCATTTACCATGAAAAAATTGAAAATTATGAACTAAAGCCATTGTGTTTTATGATAAATGATAAAAGAACAAGTGTGCAAAGCAAGCAAAGATATTTATACGCAAAATATTTAAATCAAGTAGGAAACAGTCACAATTCCAGTCATGGTTTTTTTTTTTTCCTAGAAATAATACTGTTTGTCTACTTTACGTTACTTTAACAGAATACATGAAGTATCTTATGGAGAACATTGTATGTGTTTGTTTGCTTGTTTAGCTGTTCAGGCTAACAGTCCAAGAATGAGCAATATCATATGCTTGCCATCTATTGAAAGGCACTGGCTGAATCATAATGTGACAGAGAAGCAGAAAGGGGAAATGGCCAGGGGCAGAAGATTCCAAGCATGGGGCAGGAGGGAGGGGAAGGAGGGGGTTACCTTCCTTTACAACCACTGGTGTGAGTCCAAACTCATTGCACTGGCTCAGCATCTCTACTAAGGGAGGATACACCTTCAATGACCTATTAACCTCCAATGGGGTTCAACTACTTAAAGGACCATCTTCCTTCAACACTGCCACACTGGGAGAGCTTCCAGCACATACGCCTTGGAGGATACACTCAACCCATATCAAAGCCATAACAGAACACACGACATACTACTGTTTCTTCTGCAAATCATCCTGTGTTCCCATTTGTTTTCAGCAAGTATCTCAGTTAGCCAGTTTTTAAATAGTTTTTTTTTCTTTTGTTTTTTTTAAGCAAATGACAAAAGACCCAAATTACCAGCTTTTTTTTTAAACCTACACTTACTTAACATTGCATATTTAAACAAACTGTCAGAACTGACAAAGTTGTCAGCATCCATGCACAACTAGAAACATCCTTAATTTATACTAAACCAGAAATGTATTACCATTAATGCAGCAATAGCTTTCATCACTAAGTACTGAAAATAAAATTGAGATATTTCTGTAGATAATCCATCTGGCAATGCTAACATCACGACAGGCTGCCACTACTCACTCACATTTCATCACAATGGGAAGGAGATCCAAGATGGTGTTAAAAAAAAAAATCTTGTCACAGGGCTCACCTCAGTTTAAACAAAAGTACATTTTGTTAACTTCGTTTGCATACAGAGATTACAATAATTGTAAAGGGGAAAAAAAGGTACTGTTTTATGGTCCCAACAATAAACTCCAAAGTCTATGACTAATAGGGGCTCTGATGACCTGTTTTATAAATACTTTAGATTAGATACAGTTATACAGAAAGTTGAGTTCATTTGAAATCTTCAAAAAGAAAAGTTCCTGTTATTCCTCAAATGGTGCTTATAGCCAGTGCTCCTTACCGTTTATTGTCAAGGACTTTAACTGCCCATCTTCTTTGATTTCTATTCTTTCTTGACCATTCTCCACATTATTTTTTTTTTTTGCCATTAACTATCTTAGCTGAAGCTGATATTGATTTGAAGTTGCCCGTTCCACTGCTGCCAAAGAAGTTGAAGAAAATGGAGTAAGACCTCCATGACCTATTGACCCAAAGGAAGTGAGGCCCTTATCAAAAGGAGGAAATTCTCCTCCAAAAGAAGGAAATCCACTGAAGGTGGAGAAAATAGAGCTGGTACCTCAGCTTCTAATTCCTCTGGGACCCGTTCAGTTCCCAAAAAAAAGTCATCAAGTGGGTCAAAAGAAAGCAAATGGAAATGGGTCCCTTCCTCCAAAAAATTCTCTGAAGACATCATCTGGGTTCTTCAATGTGAAGCCAAACTCAAACAGACTGTCTAAGTGACTTCCATGTCCTCCTCCACCACCACTTAATCCTTCTTTGCTGCATTTGTCATAGATGTCCCACTTTTTTGCATCACAACTCATTTACCTCAGCTACTTATTTGAATTTCCACTCAGCTGTTTCTTTATTTTTAGGACTTTCATCTTGGTTACATTTAAGTGCCTGTTTCCAACATGACTTTGTAATGTCCTTGGGTGAGACATGTCTCTGCACACCCAGACCTTTATAGTAAGCCACCATGTTTTAACAGTGTTGGGACACATCCCAGAAGGTGGCTGTAAGAGGGAAAGTTGGGAGACCAGTTTCCTCGTGGCTCTGGCTCAGCTACTGTGCTGCAGGCTGTGGTGGCATCCTTAAACAAATTTTTTTTAATAGCCCAAATGTCTACTAGCAACCCTGCTTGGATTGTGTTATAAAAACTCACTGACATACTCACAGGGCTTATAATTCTAAAAGGTTGCCTAAATGATCTGCTGTGTTCTATGCAGAGACTTCCTTACCTTCACCATTGAATAGAATTCAATTTCATTTTGATATTCAGGAACAAGCACCCCAGCTAGTAAATTTAATGTTTTTGGTTACTGGTTATGTTATAAATCAAGTGCTTTGGTGGCCATATTAACGTTCAGTCTGGTGGAATAATTTGTATGTCTCTAGTAGAAGCATTCTTTTATTTAAAACCAAGATGTGTAGGCCAAAAAAATGTATAAAATATTAGGAACAAATTCTTGTTAGCAGGTCACAAATGCTGAGTAGTATTTCCATTCCTATCCTTGGAGTCCTGGTCCTAGGATTCCTGAATATAGGAGTAATAGCATCACACGATGAAGACTAATTCAGTGGATAGTCAGCATTATAGAGAATTTAACCCAGTGTTTCAACATATTGTCACTTATATGTCATTTTAACTACAACTTTAAAATGTTGTGCCATTGGTCTATCAAACTAGCTTCATCTGGGTAGCAGGGGCCATGACATGACTGAATTCCATGAGCATTGTCTCACTGCGGTAGTTCTTTTCTTATGAAGAGAGATCTCTGTTCAGATTTAGTGCCTTGTATATTATGCAACATACAGCATTCTGTAAGTCTACAGATGGGAGTCTTGATAAAAAGGATGGTGTGCAGAAAACACAAGTACTGATCGAGGGTAAGTGCCTAATCTGATAAGGATAAAATATTTTTCTCTGTGTGATGAAACTGATCAAATATCATCAGTCTAACACAAGGCAGACAGCTTGCTGAACTGTCTGGAGCATGATGCTTTAGGAGATGTTTTTTGGATTGGTCTACGCTGCTAGCAGATTGCTTACTCAGTGTTAGCTGAATCTCTGTTGGATCAGATAGGATGAACTCCATGTTGCTAAGGCCCTGTACAACCTTCACCCCTGGTAACATAACAGCATAATTCATTAGCATACTAGGCAATACTAACATAGCTAAAAGTGGTAAGGGAAGAGAAGATGACTGGGCTCTACAAAAATGGTGATCCTCCACCTCCCCCTGAGCAGGGATCAGCCTTACCAGGCCACAGAAGATGACAAGGTAGCCACTCCTGATGAGATCTGACAGACTAGGATCAGAAGAAAGGAGAGGAAGACCTCACCTATTAGCAGACTTGGAGAAGAGGGAGGGACGGTGGGATTGGGAGGGGAGGAGGGAGGGATTTATGGGAGATGCAAAGTGAATAAAGTGTAATTAATAAAAATTAAAATAAAATTTTTTAAAAAATGGTGATCCTCTACAGAATTGGCATTAAGCTACCTGTCTGCTACAAGTACCACTTGATGAGCATTCATGCGAGACACAAATATATTTGTAGTTTTGCCCATCTAAATAGATCTAGACATAAATCTCTTCTTCCATGTCCCTTGTCACCAATTTTCAAACTAAATTTACTTCAAAGTTCCTGATTATCCAGCCAAATGATTTGCTATAGCTCATGAATTATTAGATGATCTCATATCTTATCATTTCTCTTTACAAACAAAGGGAGTGACCAGCATCCCTGTCTAAAGCTCTGCTCACTGGAAGACTTTTCTTACATGACTAAGCTTCTGCTGTTCACTTTGTGGTGGTACCTATATACCTTGCAGAATACTGTAAACTATCATCAAGCCCTCTTCTCCTACCACAGAGGGCCTCTGAAAGACTCTACCCAGCAGTGTATCAAAGCAGATCCTGGGACTCATAACCAAACTTTGGGCAGAGTACAGGGAATCTTAGGAAAGAAGGGGGAGTTAGTAATTCCTGGAGAGGACAGGAGCTCTGTCAACTACTTATGCAGCCATAGTGAACACTGGGGAAGAGAAGGCGATGCAGCCACCATGGAGACCATGGACCACTTTCTCCAGTAGCTCATCTGAATATTCAAGTCCTGCTCCAATGTGATCATGTGTGCACTGCTTGCAATTGATATTTCTGTTACTCATGCCAACGTTATGGTTTGGTGGGTCTCCTCACTGCTAAAAATGAAGATGTTGGCATCTTTAAATATAATTAGATTAGAGATTTCATTAGAATCCAATTCAGGAAACACAATCTTGGATTCCTTTGGAATCACTCTAAGTGTTCAAATCTCAAGATTAGTGAGAGAGCTCTGGAGAAATACAGCCAATTGTGAGTGTATGTGCTTGTGCTGTGTGTATATGTATGTGTATCTTGCTTTCTCTATGTGCAAACACTGACTCGCAACTACAGAGACTAAGGCTCCAGACAATTAGCCAGAAAGCTACAGACTGGAGAGTCAATAGCAATGTTTCCATCTGTTCAAGCTAGAGAACCAAGGCACCCAACGGGATATGCACTAGTTTGAGAGTTGTTTTGAGAGCTCAAAACAAAAGAAGAGTAATCTTCAGTCAAGTTGGAATAAAGGAAAAGTGAGCTCAAACGGCCAAGAAGAAGACATTTTTCTTATTTAAGAGTAAAACTTTGTGTTCTCTTCAAGTCTGTGGGTGGTTAGAGGAGGCTTACTCACTTTTAAGGTGTGTAATTACTTTACTCAATCAATTAATCTAACAGTTACTAATTTCCAGAGACACCTTCATAAATGCAAACAAAATATTTGACCAAATGGTCAGGTACTCTATGACCTACTCAAGCTGACAGACAGTCTTAACCACCAGGACACTTTAGGAAATGAGATTGAATCATTCTCACCAGAGCTGAAACTCTGAATGTGGCTGAGCAGTGATACTACATGAAGGACCCTTATGTTTCTGTGTATGTATTAGCAGATATTAAATAAAAGTTAGCACTGGTATTTTCTAGTTTGTAAAGGAAGAAGATATAGAAAGATGATGGGTTTGTAGGAGAAGAAAATACTGCTATTACTGTAGTATTTGAATTTAACAATTCAAATAATTGTTTAATTTGGGCATAGTAAAGAAGAGTGTTATATAAACCCAAGTTCAAAACCTGCCTACATTAGAAAAAGGAGTAAATATCTATCAAACAACCTCAAAAACTAAATGGCCACAAGAAACTACAAAAGGATATCTGTTTAACTGTCATCAGACAAACAATAATTTGCATTTTGTAAAGGCCTATTATTACCCATAGATGTGGGAAAGCCATTGTATCTTTATGTCAGGGTTTTATGCCATCCTTGATTTATCGAAAGGCTAATTCTTATTTACAGATATCTTTCTCATTACTCACTTTTTTTAATTTTACGGTTCTGAATGTTTTGTCTGCACGTATTTCTATACACCATGTACATGCCTGGTGCCCATGGGGCCAGGAAATGACTAGAACCTAAATAATTCAAATAAGACATGACGGAAGGTATGTGGCTCTAAATTTACTCTATACTGTTTAAAAGATAAAGTTTAGCATGTCCAGAAAATAGATTGTGTGTGCTTCATATTTCCCTGCCCACGGTGGGTGAGATTTGTGTTTCTGATCATTATCATGGGAGCACAGAAACAATCTCTAGCATCTTGGGAAGCCAGGTTTCACAGGGTGCATGATGTATGATGCGGCATCATGAGTAATGGTGTTACCAAAGTCAAATAAATGGCATCGGGAAACTGCAGAGGCAATGAGACCTAGAATGCTCCAAAGCAAACAGCCATGACACTGTGGACACATGCAGCCTCACTACCTGTTCTTCCCACTGGGATATGAAATTACCAAGGAACATTGCATTTTACCTGAAGAGGCAGTTTGAAAAATATTTGCCTAGTCTATTAGTCTCCTTGGGTCGCCATGGCAAAATATCACACTCTGTGTGTTGTCGTCAACTGAAGTTTATTTTTCCTAGTCTTGGAGGCTAGAGACCCAAAATCAAGGTCCTTGAAGGGTATAATCTTTCTAAAGCCCCTCTGCTTGTTTTTCAGGTTCCTAGCTTCTCTAGCTGTTTCCTCGTGTGGTCTTTTATATTTCTCTCTGCCTGTACAGGCGTCGCATGGCTCTTCCCTTAATAAAAGACAAGAGTCATAATGGATTAGGACACTACTCAGATAACACTTTAAAATTAATCATATCTTACAAGCCGGTCTTCAATGACAGCCATACTGGAAGTTAGGGCTTCAGCATGAATTTAGAGATAATACAATTCAATCCATATTTATGACTAAAACATTTTTTTCAAAAGAATTACAAGAAAATGAAGGGAAGGATAAAGAGAAAGTTCCTTTTGGAAGTTTCTTAAGAGTTTTCAATAAGTGTTCAGTATACCTTAAACATTTTTAATCAAGTAAGAAAAGCATACATTGTCACATGAGACCACATATAAAAAGAAAAACACTGCATAGGGTTCTTGTAAGCAACTTAACTCTCTATACAGGTTGTTTGTGATATTAGTTAATATACTCCTGAGTCACTTTATCACTTCATCTTGAAAAAAGTCCATTCAACAAGAAATTTGTAGGCTACAAGAAGATTGGCTTGATTAGGAATTTCATAAAGTTGTCATCTGTTTGAAAAGGTTTACATTAAGGCTGACCTTCAGATTTCTGATTTGTCAGACTACTTATTCACTGAATATTTTTTTTCCTGATAAAAACATTCTCTTCCAAGTTATTTATGGAAAGTACATTAATAATTACTATCAAACCATAAGTGAGCAAAAGCAAAATGTAACAAAGGCATTTGTATCAGATTTCCACTACTATTATAAAATGCGGCTGAAAATAATTTAGAGGGGAAAATTTTATGTTGGCTTATGCTTTCAGTGTTCAGAGTCCACCACTGATCAGTTCCATTGGGTTGTGGCCTGTGGTGAAGCAAGTGTCATTGCAGAGGGAATAATTGACAAAGAAGGCAGCCCAACCCATGGCAACCAAAAAGCAAAACACACTCAAGGAATGGGTCAAGACGCCAATATCATTTTTAAGAAAATGAATGATCTACTTTTCTAAGTAGGCCTTGCCTTCTAAAAATCAATAGGATCATAGCCTGGCAACTAATCCTTCAGCACATGACATTTGGGGACATTTTGCATCTAGGCCATAAAAACATTACGGCCTCATGGGTATCTGATCCAAAGCAGACATGAAGCGCTTTACCACGAGTGTTGAAAGTCATGTTGACCATGATCCTTAGAGCGGATAAATGCTTTATAGTTTAGAAAAAAGAAAACATATTTTTATTGAAATAATTTTTTAGTTATTTATCAGAAGCAATCATATACAGTGAGACATACTGAACAGGTCAGTAGGCTAAGACTTATGATCAGAACATATAGTTATGTTTGCATTTTCAAATAAATAAATGAAAGTTCAAATGTGGGCCACTCCTATAATTTACTGCAGGCCACTGAAAACATATGCTGAAGACTGGATCTATAAAATAGATTGTGTTCCAGCTATGTTTCCATGGATACCTGTCATTTCTAGCCCTCTGCTCCTAGAAAGAACAAATGTTATGAGTACTATACTTTTTATCTTTTAACTAATTATTATTTTAAATAATTAAAATATATGATAATTAATTTCATCTATACAATGTGTAAAAATCTCTTAGCTAGACTTTCTCCTTAAGACTCCTTTTAAAATTCTTTACTATATACCAATATACATGGTCATTAAATACGATGCAATGTCTTCTCTTTTTTTCTCCTTTCTTTTATCCTTTTCAAGCTTTTCCTTCTCATTTGTTAAGACAGGGTGTCACCTATTCCAGGTTTGCCTCAACATGCTATGTAGCTGAGGATGACCTTGAATTTCTCCTATTTGATTAATATTTAGACTTATTTACTTATTTTGTGTGAGTGTTTTATCTACATGTAGGTATATGTACCATGTATGTACTTTGTGCCTGTAAAGATCAGAAAAAGGGATTGGGTACCTTGGAACAGGAGTTACAGGTGGTTGTAAGCCACCATGTGGATACTATTAACTGAACCCAGAGCCTGTGCAAGAGTAATGAGTGCTCTTAACTGCTGAGTCATCTCTCCAGACAAATCTTGAATTTCTGATTCTTCTGATTCCTGTACTGGAATTATAGGTATATGCCATCATGCCCAATTTATATATCTGTGTGAGTTGGGGTTCACTAGTGAAACCAATCCAATAGAAACACAGAGACATGTGTAGGTAGGCTGCATGTAGGTAGATAGCTGAACTTTAGGAGATGAGGCCTCGCTGAAAGAAGTGCTTCCCTGGGGGCAATACCATGAGGCTTCTCATGTGACCTGGTTCTCATCTGACATTTTTGCTTCATGGTCTGCCATGATGTGAGCAAGCTGCCGCCACTGCAGAGCTACCCGCTGCCTTGCATCTATAGAAAGGTTCTGCCACACAAATGGAGGAGACACTACTTGTAGCTAACTGACCCATATGCTCGTGAGACCTGAGACACGACAACTTCTATAGCCAGCCAGCTGGAGAACCAGGGCAATCACTGAGGTAGCTCGACCTGAGTCCAACGGGCTGAGATTCCAAAAAAGCTAAAGTCTAGATCTAGTCTGAAGAAAGGGAAAGAGCGAACACTCTACTCAAGCTGCCCTATGAGCTTCTTCGCACTCAGGCTCTGGGTGTAATTCCGAACTGCAGTTCATTAGATGAGGCTCACATCTCATCTAATTGGAACAGTATAAAAAGCATGATCAACTCGGAAGTCACAGAGACGTGCTTCTAAGAAAAAAAAAATGGAAAAGCAAAGCATTTAAATTTTACATTCAACAACAATTTATTTTTGCAGTAAAGTTAGCTGACGAAAGAGGGGCTATATTGAGGGAACAAAACAAACAAACTCTCTGGCAATTCCTTGTCTATAAGGAATCAAGGCCAAGAACAGCTCAGAATGCTATGACTTTTCAAAAATACACGAGTAAATAATCTAGCTAAGACCACTATGTCACTTTTGGAACAATCCAAGGCCTAGAAAGTCCTTCAACTTAAGCCCAATCATGATCTATCAAGAAGATAAATTTAAAATTTTTTATCATTAAGTCATATTATATTCTTAAAATTGTACCTATGGCTGGCATGGTGATGTGTCTTTAATCCCAGCGCTTAGGAGGCAGAAGCAAGTGGATCTCTGTTAGTTTAAGAACAGCCATGACTGCAAAGTAAGGTTCAGGACAACTATGGTTAAGCAAGAAGACCTTATGTCAAAAAAGAATAATAACGATAATAATAATACTTTAAATCCTCTTCTTTTCATACCTTGTTTTAAATATATGCACATTCCTACATGTTGATCTTTAGTATATTTTCCTTCTCTGACTAGAACAGAACAAGGAAAAAAACTTGAATGCTAAAAACTCCTTCACTCATTCAAACTTAGGCTGAGTACGTATCTCACACAGTTCTCGGATAAGAGATTTGATTTTTCTTGTTGTCAGATACACAGTGTTCATTTGTACATGTGTGTGCACATGCACATGTGAGAACAAAAATAATGGAAAACTAATAAAAATTGTTAAACATGGAATGAGAAGGAAAGAAAAATTAATGGTCCAAATTTGATCCCAGACATCTGCTTTCCTGACTTTGGATGATTCTATCACTGTCTTTCCTGTGCATCCTTTAACAGCCCAGCAGCTTTCTCTTACACTGTGAAGTTACAGAGCTCAGACTGGACTTTTCTTCTAGCGCACAAGCACCTCCATCGTTCTTGGTGACCACAGTAAGGGCAAGTTTCCCTGGCCATCACTTTTATTCTTCCAATTATTAGTATTCTCCGTGCCAACCATGTAACCAAGACTCCAACAGCCACATCCTGTACCTCGTCTTTGGCTGTACTCACTGCAAAGATTACCACAAATTTCTTAAGCTTAAACAGGTTTCCTCCAGCATTTTTGCCGTATCTGTTCTTTGACCTAACGGACATCACTGGCATGTAATCATTTCACATGAGGTGCTGTAGCTTCAGGCTTCATGTTCTCCTCTCTTTTCCCTAGACTCAGTAGTCCGTCACATCAAACACTCACATGCCAGCCTGTGAGACACATCATTCGTTTTCTTTCCATGAGATTTTCCTTGCTTGATTCTGATATTCGGCCAGTCCATCTCCCATCTTCTCTGCCTGCTAGTTGAAACTGTGCTAAATAACTCACTGATTGAAAGAATAAAGCCCTAGCATAATGCTGGCAACACTATTTTGCAAGACTGGAGCAGTGCAGGGTCAGAGGCAAGGCAGGACAGATGCCCAACAGCAGGATATCTGCGGTTGGGCGCCTGAAACACTCTGGGCACCCAAGATAAGAATCGGGTACGTGGCTCCGCTCACATCTGCCTTCCCGCCTTCCCTGTTCCGGGTACGTGACCTAACAATGGCTTTGTTCAAACCACCCAATCAGATCCCTGTAACTGTGCTTCTCACTTCTGTAACCGTGCTTCTTGCTCCCGAGCCCTATAAAAACCCGTCACCCCAACCGAGAGGCGCGCAAGTCTTCCGAAAGGCTTTGTCGCCCCGGGTACCTGTGTATCGAAATAAACCTCTTGCGGCTTGCATCCGAAGGCTGGTTTCGCTGTTCCTTGGGAAGCGGGGTCTCCCCGTCTAGAGAGGCTCTAGCGGGAGTCTTTCACTGATGATTTTATGTATATGGACACTTTTGAACTAGTCACTATAATCAAGTTATTTAACATAGGAATCAACCTACCATAGCTGAAATTTTGTGTGTACTCAGAATAGTTTAGGGCTACAATTTATAAGTATACAGTATTTACAAGTAAAATATTCAGTACTGTTGACAGTGCTGACACTTGTACAATGGACCTCCTCAATGTAATTTTCTTACACAAAGGCTGAATGTTATTCCAGTGTGTTTGTGTGTGTGTTCTCATTTATTTTTATCCATCCCTCCACAACAGACACTTCCATGTTGTAGCTGTTGTAATTAGTGCTGAAACGAACAGGAAAGTCCAGATATCTCTTTGAAATTCTGATCTTGCTTTCAGACACACATTCTCAGAGGTGGGTTTGGTAGGTCCTATCATAGTCCTAGTTTTGATTTAAGAAATGCTCATTGAATCCTCTAAGAATACACAGTGGGGAAAGAACGGCTTCTTCAATAAATGATGTTAGAGAAATCACCTAATCCTTTACTGGAGAATAAAACTAGGTCCTAAACTAAAGCCATGCACAAAAATCAATTTGAAATGGATTAAAGACTTAAAGGTGAGGGCTGAGGCCATAAGCCTATGAAAGGAAAGCAGGGGGAAGTTTTTTGACACTAGTTTGGGCAATAATTGTTTGACTATGACTCTGAAACCACAAGCAACTGAAATGAGATAGAGACTAGGGTCATTGCATTGAGCTAAAAAGCCTTCTACACAATGAGGGGAAAAGAATTCAACCAAGTGGGGATAGCCTACAGGTTGGGAGCAAGTGTTTGCAAGCTGTGCCCCTGATAAGGAATCAACCTCCAAATCTGGTAAAGAACTTAAGCAACACAATGACAACAACAACAAAATAATTGACAAACTCTCTGCCACCCTCTTTTTTAGCTTCATCATTCACTCTGAGGTAAATCTTTCCATTATCCTCAAAGTCCCTCAGCTCCTCCATCAGTAAGTAAATAGCACTCACTCCATTTCTAGAGAAAAATATACTGCCAAGGGAAACAACCCCAGTTGTTTGAATCCCTGCCTACTCTCTCTCTTTTTCTTTTCTTCCTGTCACAGAGAAAGGCATCAGAAGACTATTTTTTTTTTTAGGTTTTACACAAAATTTCTTGTGTCTTTTTAATTTTTATTTAATTTTATTTTTAATTACACTTTATTTACTTTGTATCCCCCCTCTAGTTCCCTCCCAATCCCTCCCTTCCTCCTCTTTCTCCAAGCATGCCCCTCCCCACGTCCACTGGTAGGGGAGGGTTTCTTTTTCTTCCTTCTGATCCTAGTCTGTTAGGTCTCATCAGGAGTGTCTGCATTGTCATCTTCTGTGGCCTGGTAAGGCTGCTTCCCCCTCAGGGGGAGGTGATCAAAGAGCAGGCCAATCAGTTCATGTCAGAAGCAGTCTCTGTTCCCAACCCTAATCTTAATGTGCCCTGATACCGTCCACATCTGCCTCCCTTGGGCCCTCTCCCTACTGTTTATCCTTTCTGTTTCTTTCCTGTTAACTTTATTTTCTTTTGTTATATCCTTCATCCAAGGGAAGTTCAAATGTGCAGAGAATTCAACTCTCTCAAAATTCAAATGGCCCTGTCTCTCCTTCTTGGATGCTGTGTTCTCATTTATTCACATTTCTTAAGTGACTAAGCACAGACTCCACAGTAGCTAACTGTCCATTCTTTCCAGGCCACTCCCACTCCTCAGCCCACGTTTATCCAGGTTACTGCTGTCAGTTTATCAATGCAGCTTTAGCTGGGAGGAATAACGACCCCCCAGCTTCGTAAATCCTATACACTCCGCTCTTCTGATCCTGTTTAGCATCCCAACAGCCACAACATGCAACACTGTTGTAATGACCCCTCTTCCACGGAGCTCTCCCCTTCACGGTAAAGGTAGTGCCATGGTTGTTGGTAGTTCTCCCTGTTATTAAGAGAGTGGACCTCTTCTGTTTACTGAGGAAACAGGTATCATTTTAACCTTTTCTCTTTTAGAATATAAATTTTCCCCTAAACATCATCATTTATTTCCATGGTCTCAATTACCATCACTAGGTTACTGTATTCCTGAATTTCAGGAGACTGTTGTAAGATAATTTATCCACAAATGTATCACTTGTCATTTGTAGGGAAATGAACCAATAGCTTCTCCTACAAGTGTGTTGCTTTTCTCTGTTTCCTATCCCTATGAAAAGCAGCAAAATCAAACTTGTAAATTTCTTCAGTCATCCCCATCTGAGCAAGAAGCAGCAAAAATCTTATAATGTTCCTGTTTCCCAACGCAGGAAAAAAAAATGTAGAATTTCTTCCAGCTGATCAGGCTAAAACCCTGACACTTCCATCAGTCTTCGTTTGCTCCCTACCCATCTAAATGCCATTATCTTCTTGTGTGGTCACTCCAACAGCTTCCTGAATGACCGCCCCACTGTCTGCCTTCACGTTCCTGTCACACTCAGCCTCAGTGACCTTTCAAAAGCATACATCCAATTATGTCAGCCTCTTGTTTGAAATCTCTCACAGCTGATCATTGGTCCCTGAATATTGTCAAATCCATTGAAGGAATGAAAAGAACTGCAAATTTTACAGAGACAAATGATTTTTCCAATTGCAATGCTATAAGTTGTTCTTTATTTACTTTTAAAGAAATATTTAAGCACATAAAACTTGAAGCTATTTTATCTGTTCCCAAATAAGCATAATAATATTAAACATTTGCACAAGACTTTTACTAATAAAGCATGCATGGTATTTCTGTTATTGTCATTCATGGCTTTCTAATTTCAATTCTTAAAATAAGAATTGTTTTCCCCATTTTATTAATAAGAAACCAGAGAATAAACATAACAGTAAGTGGCTAACCAAGCTCAGTTATCCACTAAGTTAGGTGATGGATACTCGAACTCAATCAAAACTAAATCATTCCATATAATGAAATTAATGGAATGAAGTTCAAGTCACAATAGTCCTATGTTAAATTTTAGTAAGTGAAAAAAAGGCATGACAGGTCAAGGATAGGTGGATAGATGATAGATTTGTAGGTACATACATACATACATACATACATACATACATACATACATACCTAGATTTTCATAAAAGTATCTCACTACAGAATTAAATAACTTTAAAATTAGATATTTTAAATTTAGAGACAATTTTATTCTCAAAAATAGTACTATATTGTCAAAAACTAGATATAACACTATATTTCTTCTGTGTAAATAAAGCCAGGTAATATAGAGATTTAACTAGTGATGATTTTATCTTATTTATTTTAATATTAGAGTTGACTTTGAAAAAAATATTCCCATTATAAGGTGATATAATTGCCTCTAAATGAAAAGTGAAACATTTGTTGGACTGAAGTGAAGGGTATCTGAATAGATAAAAAAGTAGAGTCAGCATTGTCATCAAAACATACAGGCACTCAACCACAACTCCACATGGAAAACTCAGCCAAGAACAAAATGAATGCCTACTGCCAGCACACACTGACAGGAGAGTCATGGGAGCCAGTGAGAAATAAAAGATGGAGAACAGAGCCAATTCAGGTCAACTAGGTCTAACGGAGCCTAGATAAACCAAGCAATAGATGCCAACCAAGTGGAAATGCCTGTCTGGATAGCAACTAATGAAAGAGCCCAACAAAATTAAGGTGGAACAAAAGCTACTCTCAGAGGCCAACCCTCTCAGTGATTGCATTGCAAATGCCTTCCATGAAAGAGCCTTCTTCAAGTGGAGAAAATTCAAATGAAACTTTCACAATATTCCAATATGTAGAGACAAAAGCAGCTCAAAAACTCAATTCGGTTTAAAAGGAAAACACTTTCTATATACTCCGCTATGATTCAATGAAAATTTTGAGAAGGAGAAGACATGATGAGACTTACTGCTCTTTTTTTAAATAATTAAATAAAACATACAAATACAAACAAAAATAATAATAAACGTCAAAGGCTACAAAGTACCCGGGAGAAAGAATAGCTTTAGGACTGCGTGACCATCGAGAAACCAACTTCCATTGCAGAAAGGTACAATCAATACTGCTTAGTTTTGAGAACACATTATGCCTAATTAAAAATAATAAAATCAGAGATAAAACATATTTGTGAAGCCTTTCTCATTTCACAGCTTTGGCATAGTGTTTTCCTCATTTTGTAAAACACTGGCAAGAAAAGACTAGAAAACATATAAAGCATTAATAGCTACAGTAACCCATTATTTCCTCTACAGCAGATATATAAGAAAAATAATAAAGAAAAATAAATTGACTCGGCAAGAACTAAAAAACCCTAACAGGGGAGATGGCATCATCAGGAAGGTAGTTTTCTCAGGGTAAGGCTTATCAACTCTTCTCTGAATGCGTTGACCCCTGCAGTTTCCCCAAATGTGGGAAATCATACCCCATTTGTAACAGTGAGGACTGAATTCACACTTTCCTCTGATGAGAAGAAAAGTCATAATGAACGTTAGAAAACCTTCCGCTGAATCTAACCAAAGACAGATTAAGGTATGTCCAGGTGGCTCCAGCCAAACTGCCGTACTTAACTAAGTCCAGCTAACTCAAGTTCATACACTTAAACTGACCTCAGAGATAAACTGTTAAATTCAGGTTTCAAATCTTCTAGACAGTCTAACTTCACATGTGAGCACATGATAGAAATAATATTGTTTTCATTTCCAATCACTTACTTCTTAAAATTTCTCCAGGCAGATCACACTAGCACAGGGTTCTAAGTTTGCTACAATATATAATGAGAAATGAAAGATGATTTGATTAAATTTTGAGGGAAAAAAATCACTGTGAGACAATACTGAGGTGGGGAATTGTAAACAGGATTGTAAACTTGGAACAATCTATCATACAACAAATTGTTAAATCATCAAATAGTCAATGGTCCATACCTTTGACCTAGAAATTCAATCTCTGGAGATTTAGTTAGCTCATATTCTCAATAAACATTTATGTGAATATTTGAGGTAGCATAATTTATAATAACAGAAAATAAAAACAAATTACACTTTAACAAATAGAGTGATAAATTTTGATCCATTCATACAATGGAATTAACATATAGCCATCGAAAATACTGACCTAAAGCTGTATTCATTACTAAGAAAACCTTCCACTCAAACTAAATTTAACATCAATGAGATAGTTCTTTTCATGAGTAATTTTTAGATCATGTCTTCCTGTTGATACATAAGGATATCTTCATACGCGTAAGTTCATGCATACGGTGTTTTACATAGCAAGAAAAATTCAAGAGTGCTAAACTCCAGGTATAGAGCAGAATATGAATAGTAGAGTACATCTTTAATTTTAATCATTCATCTACCTTACTATATAAATATTCTGACCATGAACATTATACAATAGTTTCCAAAGTTTCTATTGAACCATTGAACTTACTTATCATCACAAGTGAGATTGAGACCACTTCAATTTGTTGTGTTTTATTTCTTGATGAAAGTTGTTCCTTAAAGTAGTAGAAACTGTTATGTATGCATGGAAGAAAAGGTCAGGTTAGCCATAATTGGGGATCCTTTTTTCACTCACCCCCAAGCATAAATAACTGCTTAAAATTAACCCATATTATATTCACAGCAATGGCTCATGTGATCTTATATTCTTCTTCCCTCCCGGGTTTGCAGGTTCAACAAGGCACTAGTGTTTAATTAAGTACAAATTTAAAAAGCTGGATCAGGCCCCACAAGACATATAAATGCAATATACTTAGTACCATAAAGTCGGCTGATAATACAAATCCATAAGGTAAAGAGACCTCTTAACAGAGTATTAAGTTAGTCAGAATGCAATTTGTGGGGAAAAACTCCTGTATACTCTCATTGGTGAGCAATAATGCATTTCAGTTTCATCCTGACACACTCAAAAAATCCCTCATGTTCCTTTATGTTCTTTTATATAAGTACCATAAAACATTAATAGAAGTGCTCTCCTAGGTCTCTATTCAAACGTGGCTTGATTTGTAGATTTCATTAACAAATATCAAGAAAATTTTCTTTTGTGGATATTACAAAGTGGGGCGAAGCTGTTAATGCTTGCTTTGTGAAAACTTGCATAACGGTGAATAAAAGCTCCTTTGTCGGAAGACCTTGCCAAAATTAGAAAAAAATCTTGTCTAGGGGATGTGCTGACTTTGATTATTTTTAATGAGCAACTGATGGATGTTTCTGCACAACAGGAAATGGAAAATACTCTGCTCTCATCTTTTCCCCTGGGACGCTGCTTTCAGAAATCCAATTGTGATACTTCTCACCTCACATTTCAGCCCTCTATTGATAAGAGAAAAATCTGAGCTTTCCAGACCCCCCCAGGCCCCAAGTCCAGAGCTAGAATGTTCCCTTAGTCTTGATGGAGGAGACTTGGGGAGTAATTCCTACAACCCAGACTTCATCTGAGGGTAAAAACAAAACACCTCTCAGAAGGAAGAGACATCTGATCTCTTCATTGCACATTCCATGGCAGAACCAGCAGCCACGATAACAACCAGTTAAAACTCATCTGCCCACTAAGGTGTGTTCAGGGGGTAGTTTTTCCTCTTTTGTAATAGAAATATAAAACAGTAAAAATGCCTTCCCTCCCAGAAAGCATTTCTCACAAAAATTTGTAAGCAACGTATGTGTGCTATTTGATATGACTGTTGTGTTCTGGGTAAGCGAGCACTGATAACTATTTGGTTGTGAGACTTGCTTATGAACAACTGAAACAATACTCCAACAAGACTGTTCCCTGTTTGGTGAGTTTGGGAGGATTCAGGGTCAATGAAATGCAGTTTGAGTATGGGTCTATCAGAGCAGCACTAAATGGTGCCACTGTGAAATACTTTACCATGGTCTCTGAACAGAAATTCAAATCCTCGCCCATCACATTGACCTTTTAATCATGCAGCCCCAAGAAAACAGCAACTGTTTATAAAGAAGAGCAGCTATCAAACTACATGATGAATAGCTAGCAGTCCTTTATTATGAAGCCCTGAGAAACGGAGGTAATCAAGAAAGAATGGTACATAATACACCACACAAAATCTTATACTTTGATGATATAGCATGTCTGATTAATAGATATAGCATTTATCATTAGTTTACCCAAAATATATGTAGACACTGGAAGCTGTCTATATGAAAGGTACCTTGTCAATGCCCTGACAGTGCTCTGTGGCCTCAGCTTTCGTATGATATTAATTCCGTATGCTTTGTGGTACATACCCATACACATTATATCTCATGAGATTACATATGGCCACACAGTACACCATTTAATGTGGAAAAGCAGCCTCAGGAAGACTAAGTCATTAAAATTGTCTAATAAGTTCAAAACTAGAATTATACAATATTTCTGCCTCAGAACCTTGTGGCTTTGCCTAGCACTTTACTTATATTCAATTTACAGAGATATTAGAAATGCCATGGTTCATATAAACTTGTACATATGTGTGTATATATATATATGTACATATATACATATATATATATATACACACATATATGCACATATACACATACCTGTGTGTGTTTGTGTGTGTGTACACTAGTCAAATAGTTAAAAACAATTTTTAAAGATCAATGTGAGAATTCCAGTGCCGCCCGTGGTAGCATCCATTTGTAATTCTAACACTTGCCAAGCCAAGGCATGAGTTCAAAGCCAACCAGGACTATAAAGTGAGACCTACATAACAGCAAAATATAATTCCAGATACTAATAGTTGCCAAGAAGATTTATTACAGTACTGTAGCAAGTAACTTGCAGAGTGTCTATTTTAGAAAGGAAATTCGGAAAAGTCTTCTCTGGAAAAAGTGGCATTTGCATTGATAGATACCTGATTACTGGGAAAAAAGTACTTCTGTTTATATCTGGGTTGGAGGTGAGTTCAAGGAGAAGGATGCCAGGGGTAAAGGTTGTAATTTTCTGAACTTAAAAGTAGAAAGAAACGTTCTGCAGATGTCTTCTAGGTCCATTGATTCATAACATCGGTTGGTTCCATTATCTCTCCGTTTGGTTTCTGTACTGATGACATGGCATCGTCAGTGGATTGGTGAGAGTGGGGCTCTGAAGGTTCCCACTATCAATGTGTGATTTAAGCGTTAGTAATGTTTCTTTCACAAGAAACATGGGGCGCCCTTATATTTGGGGCATTACAGTTCAGAATTGAGACATCGTCTTGGTGGGCTTTTCCTTTGATAAGTATGAACTATCTGGGGGCTGGAGAGATGGCTCAGTGGTTAAGAGCACCAGCTGCTCTTCTAGAGGGCTCTGGTTGAATCCCTAGCACCCACAAGGCAGCTCACAACTGTCTGTAACAGTTCCAGGGGATCCCACACCAATGAAAATAAAATAAAAATAAATAAGTAATTTAAAAAATATATGAACTGTCCTTCCCTATCTCTTTTGATTAATTTTGGTTGAAAGTCTATTTTATTATTTATTAGAATGGCTACTCCTGCTTGTTTCTTGGGTCTGTTTGCCTGTAAAACCTTTTTCTAACCCTGTACTCTGAAGTATTGTTTATCTTTGTTGCTGAGGTGTGTTTCTTGTATGGAGGAGAATGATGGATCCTGTTTTCTTTTTATCGCTGAGCAATATTAATGACAAATGATTGTTGATTCCTGTAATCTGATGTTGGTGGGCACACTGTGTGTATGTAAGATTCCCTTCAAGACAACCCCTTACAGTATTAACCATATGCTGCTATTTTTGCAGACAGGAGCCTAGGATAATTGTCTTCTGAGAGGCTCCATCCAGCAACTAATCAAAACAGATGCAGAGGACTACAGCCAAACATTAGGTGATTCCTATGGAAGAGTTGAAGTAGGTATAGGGGGACCCAGCGGGGACAAGAACTCCACATGAGAACCAACAGAGTCAGCTACCCAATAGCAATGGGGGCTCACAGAGACTGAACTACCAACTAAAGAGCATGCATGGTGAAATGAAGTTTCTGGTTTCTTTGAAGACTCAGTTTTGTCATATGATGTTTTGCTGCAAGCTAGGCATGTGATGTTTTGCTAAAGTATGATGTTTTGCTGTGAGATTTCTCTTGTGAGGGGTGGTGTGATTTTGGCAACCTGAGAACATCCATAGGTGGACTCTGAGGAGAGGAGATATATAGAGGCCCACATACAGTGAGGCTTTTGGATCAACATTGCTGTATTGACAATTGACTTTGCAAAGAGAAACGTTCCAGAAACGTTCTGGGCAATCCAACTGAGCCTTGTGGCTTTCTCTGGCTTGTCATGCTGTTTCTGTTGCTGCTTGGTGCTGGCCTTTGGCTGGAACTTCTGGTATCCTGGACTGAGTTTGACAATCCCCTAAAGGCCCATCAACCCTAATCAGCATGAAGTAGATAAAAGAGGACTACAGCCCTTTTTCCTACTAATCTCCTATCTAAGGTTGGGGGTTAGAAAGGAGGTAAAGGTGTTTAAAAATCCTAAATAAAGAAGGTTTGGTGAAAAAGTTAAGTGTACAGCATGGACTGGACCTAGGTCCCTAAACATATATAGCTGATAGGAGGCTTAGTCTTTATGACGGTCCCCTGGCAAATAGAGCAGGCACTCTGTTGCCTGCCTTTGGATCACTTGTCTCTAGCTGGGCTGCTTTGTCTGGCCTCAAGAAAAGAGGATGCATTTAGTCCTGATGTGACTTGATATGCCTGGGCGGATTGGGGATGTGAAAGCTCAGCTGTCACATGTGAGAGCACAGTTGGAATCTATGTAGTAGAACCTGGGCAAAAATTTTGTAACAAAGAAAATAATTTGGCGGCCAGATTTGGAAAAATAGTTATTTGGCGCAAGGGGAAGAGCTTGGTTGACAGATGCAATACTTAGAGTAAAAATAATGTCTTGATCCCTTTTCCCACTTTACTAGCTGGTAAAATTTATTGAGATTTAGTTGCTTGGAAGATGTTATTTTGGGACTATGGTAGAAGAAAATAGTCTATAGTTATATTGAGAAAGATTAAGTTTAAAATTCCTCATTAGACCTTCAAATCAAGTTATCAAGGAGTAAATTGATGGGTGAATCTGGAACCCAAAAGTGTGGAGATAAAATTGGAGATCATCATTGAAAATATAAATTTTAGAAATGTCTTTATATGACATGTGCAAAGGACTACAGATGATCTTTGAGCACAAATATATCTTTTAGTGAATATTTATAAAAGACAAAAATAAGATGTAAATGCATCACTTTCAAGGAAATTTTTATTTTGCAAAGTGGGAAATTATCACATGCTACAAATTTACATTATGATATGAATTAGAATTCTTGTTTGCAAACAATGCAACATGGCATGTCTGGCTGAACAGATATGATGTGATGTCTTTTCTATACATCTTAAACAGAGATGGATGGTTTTGCACTGGCACATAACCTGTCTTTAGATTTTAGCTCAGAAACAATAAAAGTCATGGTTAAAGTTTAAACTGACATAAATTAATGCGAACTTTATGCTGTCCACACATACGAGGCATCAGTAGAACCAGGACTGATTAAAGTCAGAGAGAACATTTGATCGTCACATCAAAAAGTTTATTACAAATGGGAAGCTTGATTATGAATAAATTCCACTGAATAAAATGTTTTTTACTTTCAGTTTGTAAAGGGCCCCTTGCATGTTCCTAAATGTTTGATTCTGTGTATGTTAGTGAATGTAAAGGTTTCAGTATCTAACATTTTTTAATTGCATCAAAATATATTGAGAGTGTATTTCCAGTATGAACGCGGGATACCTCAAAACTGTCCTGCAGGCTTCTCACTCCTCCCCTCCAACTGGCCTTCCTCAGACTCTTGGACTCATGCTAAGTTGTATTACTCTGTCCATGAGAACCTAAAGCCAGGATAGTTAGACTTTTGTGTCTTCTCTAGAAAGAACATAATCCTTCCTTCATCACAGGAAGACAAGAGGCAAACACAGAGAATAAAAGTGAAGAAGAAACTGAAGGAGACCTCTTTGATTTTTAAATATCAGATTTTTTTCCTTACAAGAGATTAAACATTTTCCCTAGGTTAGGCCAACATGTCAATCAATCAGGTGATTTTCATGATTTGTTTTAAAGAAATAAATTTTTAAAGTGATTACTTGGCCAATATCAAACTTTAGGAAACACACATATACACGTATAATACACATATACACACATATATGCGCATTCTCATATTTTAAATTAGATTTTGAAAATTATAAAACTATTTGTTATGGAGAAAAAAATGTAATCAGTAACTCAAGACAATCTTCTCTGTAAATACATGTAATACCTTTAATTAAAATCCCAGGAAGAGGTCCTTACAGCAGAGGTGAATTATCCCTAAAGACTATTTTATAGGGTGGACATTCAGAGCAGAAACAGGGCTTTGAATTAAATGTACATCAAGGCAACCCACATTCTCCACTGAGGAGAACATGAATAAATTCTCCCTGGGACATCATTCTCAAGAGCAACTTAATAACAGCCTTTTATGTAGAAAGCCCTACATGCTGATCCCAGCTTTCCCTCACCAAGTTTATTATTGCACGGCATCCAATTATTTTTCACAATCAAGCCAAGTCAACCATAACCATTTTTTAAACTTTTATTAATTACACTTTATTCACTTTGTATCCCCCCCATAAACCCCTCCCTCCTCCCCTCCTAATCCTACCTTCCATCCCCCTTCTTCACGAATGCGCCTTCCCAAGTCCACTGATAGGGGAGGTCCCCCTCTCCTTCCTTCTGATCTTAGTCTATCACATCTCATCAGGAGTGGCTGCATTGTCATCTTCTGTGGCCTGGTAAGGCTGCTCCCCCCTCAGGGGGAGGTGATCAAAGAGCAGGCCAATCAGTTTATGTCAGAGGCAGTCCCTCTTCCTATTACTATGGAACCCACTTGGACACTGAACTGCCATGGGTGACCTCTGTGCAGGGGTTCTAGGTTATCTCCATGCATGATACTTGGTTGGAGTATGAGTCTCAGGAAAGACCCCTGTGCGAAACACTTAAAGAAATGCTCAACCTCATTAGCCATCAGGGAAATGCAAATCAAAATGACCCTGAGATTTCACCTTACACCCATCAGAGTGGCCAAGATAAAAAACTCAAGTGACAACACATGCTGGAGAGGTTGTGAAGAAAGGGGAACCCTCCTCCACTGCTGGTGGGAATGTAAACTTGTACAACCACTCTGGAAAGCAATCTGGCGCTGTCTGAGACAACTAGGAATTGCGCTTCCTCAAGATCCAGACATACCACTCCTAGGCATATATCCAAAAGAGGCTCAAGTAAGGACATTTGTTCAACCATGTTTGTAGCAGCTTTATTTGCAATAGCCAGACGCTGGAAACAACCCAGATGTCCCTCAACTGAAGAATGGAGATAACCTAGAACCCCTGTACCATGACCATTTTTAAGATCTCATCTTTGCAAGGCAACAAAGGCCAACCTTGGTGTACAGTACCAGTCCCCACTGATGCCCCATCCATTCCCTGAATATATTTTGTAGCAACTCCTTTCTGCCAACTGTGGCTTTTTTTTTTTTGCAATCTTATTTCAATACTTATCAGTTTCCAGATTTTACACATACTAAGTAGATGTATCTTCACAATCGTTAATGGTTTTCATGTGCCTTTGTTTTGTGCACACATACACACATCATCACTGTCCTTTTAAGTTTGACCCCTCTGATACATTTTTACCCCACATTTCAATCAAGGAGCTGTGAAACAAGCTAGAAAGACAGGGAAGACTGGTAAGGGGATTTGGGAAAGTAAAGAAGCCTTTCACCTTGGCATCTGACTGATGTATCTCACCAGCTGACAGTCAAGACTTCCAGGACAATTAACACTTGATGAAGTTTGCTACACTGAGACATTATTCCTGTGTCATACAGCAATGAATCATGCTTAAGACCTAAGCATAACCATGCTCCATTTCCAGTAATAAACCTACAGTTTCCTAGGATCCTGATAGGAAACCCCTTTACAGTAAGACATGTCTTAGCAGCCTTGTATAACCCTGCAACCCATGGTTTTACATTGTCTGATTGCAATTCCTCACCAAGGCATCTTCAGAAACAACATATACTCTCATTTAAGGAGAAAAGAGTGGAAAAGGAGAAAATGAGTTTTCTTAGCAATGCTTTGAGACAGAATGTGAAAGCTACCCAGTCATGTTTAACCATGGCTATGGTTAAACACATAAAGAAAATTCCTTGAGAAGCCTATACCCACACTTGGGTGTGCACTACCTTTTGCCAGCATTCTTCCAGCTATTTCACCATGATTAAGTCTATGATAATAGTCCCCACGTAATAAATGCCAACTCTCTCCTTCACACTGACTCACCCTGAAATGCTTTCCTGACAAAATTAAATCTACTCTAATACTCTCAGGCAGCTGGAAGCTGCAACGTGAAACTGAGCGTCCAGACCCTGACCTGCTGACAGTGACAGCTACTTGATCCACTGTAAGTAGACCAGGAGCTTCTCAAAGTCTAGCACATTTCTCTCATGGCTACATTGTACATTAGCCGTGACACACTAAAGCATGGGTCACAAGACTTAAATTTGAAATTTTAACTCTTGTTTCTTTTCTTCTCCAGCCTTCCCTTCTTCTCTTCCTCCTCCTCTCCCTTTTTCACTTTATGTCCCTCTCTCTCATAAGCTTTCTTTAATATATCTGTAAAATTATAAACACAACAGAAAATATATAATTATGGGGATTAAACAAAGAATCCTCAAGAGAGGAATATCAAATGGCAGAGAAACACTTAAAGAAATGCTCATCCTTATTAGCCATCAGGGAAATGCAAATCAAAATGACCCTAACATTTCACCTTATACCCATCAGAATGGCTAAGATCAAAAAACTCAAGTGACAACACATGCTGGAGAGGTTGTGGAAAAAGGGGAACCCTTCTCCACTGCTGGTGGGAGTGTAAACTTGTACAACCACTCTGGAAAGCAATCTGGCGCTTCCTCAGACAACTAGGAATAGGGCTTCCTCAAGATCCAGCTATCCCACTCCTAGGCATATACCCAAAAGAATCTCAAGTACATAATAAGGACATTTGCTCAACCATGTTTGTAGCAGCCTTATTTGTAATAGCCAGAAGCTGGAAACAGCCCAGATGCCCCTCAGTGGAGGAATGAATGCACAAATTGTGGTATATCTACACAATGGAATATTACTCAGCAATAAAAAAAAACAAGGAAATCATGAAATTTGCAGGTAAATGGTAGGATCTGGAAAAGATCATCCTGAGTGAGCTATCCCAGAAGCAGAAAGATGCACACGGTATGCGTGTGTAGATGACTCATGTAGACATATAATATAGGATAAACCAACTAAAATCTGTACATCTAAAGAAACTAATCAAGAGGGAGGACTCTTGATAAAAAGCTCAATTCCTATCCAGAAAGGTAAAGAGGATGGACATCAGAAGAAGGAGAAAAGAGGGAACAAGTCAGGAGCCTGACACAGAGGACCTCTGAAAGGCTCTGCCCTGCAGACTATCAATGCAGATGCTGAGACATATGGGCAACCTTTGGGCAGAGTGCAGGGAATCTTAGGGAAGAAAGGGGGAAAATTAAGATCTGGAGAGGACAGGAACTTCACAAGGAGAGCAACAGAACCAAAAAATCTGAGCACAGGGGTCTTTCCTGAGACTGATATTCCAACCAAGGACTATGCATGGAGATAACCTAAGACCCCTGCACAGATGTAGCCCATGGCAGTTCAGTATCCAAGTGGGTTCCTTTGTAATAAGAACAGGGACTGTCTCTGACATGAACTGATTGGCCTGCTTTTTAATTACCTCCCCCTGAGAGGGAAGCAGCATTACCAGGCCACAGAAGAAGACAATGCAGCCACTCCTGATGAGACCTAATTGACTAGGATCAGAAGGAAGGAAAAGAAGACCTCCCCTATCAGTGGACTTGGGGAGAGGCATGCATGCAGAGGGTGGAGGAAGGGAGGGATTGGGATGGGAAGAGGAAGGGAACCACAGGGGGATACAAAGTGAATAAAGTGTAATTAATAAAGAATTTAAAAAAAGAATGTGTTGGTTTTTAGAAAGCAGATACAAATTGAAAGCATACTGGGTAAAATATAACTTTTGTAAGAGAAACATAGATATTTTTATGTTCTTACCACACAGAAGAAAGATTTAACACAATGTAAAATAAAGTAATTTTATAGTGAGTGATATCCAGCTGGAGTAATATCCAACTGCATATTAATTAAGACAGAGAACTTAGTGATGTAGAAATCAGTGATGTTGACAAATAAAATGTTCTTACATCCCAAAATTCTCCAGCTAGTTGTCCAGAGCAGAAAAGAACAAACAGAGATGATTGAAATAATTTTCCTGATACAGACAGAGTCTCAAGGCTGTAGAATTTAAGATGATGTGATGCCTTTATCACTCTATAATGCCCTTTCTACCACCCAGGAAGGTTCCATTTCACCCAAAAGAGTTGTGAGAGAGAGACTGGACAGCTCAGTTTAATGATATAAGCATGACTATGGATCTGAAGAAAGTAACACGGGAGCACCCATTTTCAAGAAAAGAAACTGGAGAAAAATATGAGCTCAAATTAAACGTGTTGTCATGGTGAAAGTCCCACTCACTGGCATATATAGTCAGTGGACTGACATTCATAATATGATCCAGAATAAACAATGGCTTGAAGCGCGTTCTGAAACCCTCAGTTAACTAGACAGATACGTTCACCATACTTGACAGAAGTATTTTATTTAAAAATTTACATTATAAAATGAAAGGTTCCACTGCTTTCATTATGGGGAAGTTCACTCATAAGAAGGATCATCCACAGCAACAGCAACATAAATAATGTTGTACTAATTCAAACTTCTGACGTAATTCTCCCAAATGTTTACGCACATAAGGAGGGTTCAGAAGATGTCCAAAGCTGTTGCAGCCTGGCATCCTCTTGGAAGAACTGAAAAGATGAAAACAGTATTCTAGGACAAACATTACCTCTTGGGAGGGATGAATTTACAGAGCTTGTTCAAGAAACAATAAGAGATCACACTGAACAAAAAGTGTATGGAGGCCAATGATGTAATCGGGTTATAGGTAGTCTTAGATATCAACCTGAGAAATGTATCTGCAATAGGATCTGAGATGAAGCTACTAAATGCTCCAAGTTAGAAGCCATCTAAAAAAAAAACTGTATGTAAACATGACCGTGGTTTTGATCTTTGTTTGCCTGTTTGTTTTTATGGAAAATGAGTATTTGTGAAAATGGGGACCAGTAAGGGAGCAATTCATGCTCTTTTGTCAACCAGCCATCAAGTTATAAAGGTTATTGGAAAACTGGTCTTTCCTTCCTTTAAGTCTGAACCAAAAGCCTCTGACAAGAGTGCTCATCTGGAGGGCATTACAAATGAAGGCACAAAATAAGTACCATCATATCAGTGTGCCCAGCCCTTCACTCCCCTGATCACTAAAGACAATGCTAGCACAGCCCATTCTGTGTCTTTCCCACCCAACAGGGATTATTAAGCATCTTCCCTAGCTATCAAACAGCATTCCTTAAAGTCCAGCTTTTCTTTCTCTGGTCGCTTTCCTTGTTTCATGACTGGTAAGCCCACCAGAGAAAGAAAAACTGGACTTTAAGGAATGCTGTTTGATAGCTAGGTATAGTGGTACACATCTGTGATCCCAGCACTTAGGGAGGCAGAGGCAGGGGGATCGATGTGAGTTCCAGAACAGCCTGGTCTACACAGAGAAAACCTGTCACGGAAAACAAAAACAAGCAAACAAGCAAAGAGTGCTGTTTGGGAGGGTATTACAACACATATAACATGAAAAGGAAAGAGTCAAATTTGGGGGAGGAGGTAACAGGCTTGAAAGGAGGCAGGGTGGTGGGAAAAGGAGAGAGAGAATCAAATCAAAGCATGTGTGAAAATGCTATAAAGAACCCTGTTGCACTACCTTGATTTGTTTTTAAAAGTAGGATTTTTAGACAGTGAGCCTGAAGGTAATCCTTTTAACATAATTATTTTCTCCTTCCAGTGCACAGATCCCTCCATTCCCCAACAACACACATACAAATGCACACACATACATGCACACACACACACACACACACACACACATACACACACTGCTCTCTGTATTCATGGCTAGATAAAAGAACCAACCAAAGGCTCAGGGGGAAAGTGACTGTGAAACAGAGGGCACACAGCCTTAGAGGATCTGGCTTCTAAATTCATTCTTTTGTTGCTCCTGTCAAGATGGCAGACATGCGAAGGATGGGAAGGGAGGAGTCTATGGAAAGAGGTGCTCTGCAGCCCTGCACTATTCTAAACTCCCAGTAAGATCTTCCCTGTGAGCCACAACTCCCTCAACAGAAGCCACTGACCATCTGCTGGGGGTAATGAACGACCAGTGAGCGCTGTGTAGATATTAATCGGACCTCAATGTAATGTGCTTTATGGAGAACAAATAGCTAGCTCCTCTGCCAGGTGTTCCACTGTTGCTTTACTGGTGACTCTTCATTAAGCCTCAGACACTGGCTTGTCAAGTCAGGAATGCAGAATGGATTTCCTAATTTCTCGATGTCCTTAATTCCTCCTTTCTACTGTAATCTTGAACCAAGAGAAACTCAGGGACTTTCCTGGAAGCAGCTAGACAAAACTGAAAGAAAGTCCCTTGAACTTGCTCTCCACAACATCAAAAGGAAAATAAACCCAGGGATCTTTGTCTTTTCCCTCACAATAAAAAGGAAATGTAAAAGAGAAGGGACGTTTTATCTCTTCTTTTAAGGCAAGACATTAGAAAATAAATCAGAGCAAAATGTATTTATGCTAATGGCGCCATCCTTACCATCTCCACCACTTTGAGAAAAACCGACAGCCCCCCATCTAGCCACTCAATGTGATCTGTCGAGTATCCATGAGTGTCTGAAGTGATTTAGATAATCTGACACTGACACGTTTGTTCCTGTCCTAATTGTAGAAGTAAGATATGCTTACAAATGATTGTATTTCGAGAGTGAATGTGTAATGAAAGTCACCTAAAAGGTCACAGGGAGGAGGGAGACAAGCTCTTTAAAGAGAGCAGATGTCTCCCTGCTCCTCCGTGAACTTTTAGATCAGAGTACAACTTACAGCATCATTCTCTCTACTCGTGCTATGGAAGCCAAGCATGATGACCCAAGTTCCATCCCTGGCTCCAACATCATGGAAGTTGTCCTATGATCTCCTCACACAATATGGTATTTGAATGCACCTTTGCATATGTGCGTGCATGCTGGTGCATATGATTGTGCACTAACACACAGTAAATGTTTTGTGGTTTGTTTGTTTGTTTGTTTGTTTGTTTGTTTTTAAGCACATGAAGGTTCAAAAACTAAAAGAGATTCTGTCTATTTGGAGAGAGCCAGAAAATGTATATGTGAGTGTGTGTACACATATTATTCTAATAGATCCATATATATGTATATATAATCTATGTAATCCACATGCATGTATGTATGTAGACATATATGTATATATACATAGAGAAAGAGTGCCTTGTTTCAGCTAGTAAAGCAATGGCTGTTTACCAAAGGATGTTCCAAAAATTCAGTAGTTGTTCATCCCACAAGACTGGATGTTTCAGCTGGTCTTCAGTACATGCTAGAATCCTGAAGAAATAGAAGCTTTAATGTCAGTGAAGGAATGGGCTTGTTACTGAAAGCAAGCAGGCAAAGAGAGAGCAAGTTTCCTTCCTCCACGTCTTTATTTTGGCTGCCAGCAGAAGGTGGATCAAATTAAAGGTGACTCTTCCCACCTCATAAGATCTAGATTAAAGGCGGATCTTCTCACCTCAAAGATTTGAGTTAGAAGTGGGTCTTCCCACTTCAAATGATTTAATTATGAAAGAAGTCCCTCATGGGTAAACCTAGCCACTCGGGTGTTAATTAATTCCAGATTTAATCAAGCCGCCAAGAAGAAATTGCCCATCACATCAAGCAGTGTCCTTAAACGGGAACATCGATTTCAAAAAGAAGTGTATTCGGATTGTTGCTGACCAACTTATCAGTTCAAAGTAAGTCAAGAAGGTGAACCAAGTAGTAGGCGAGTTTCCATGTTGCTGTAAAAAGGAAAAGATTAGATCTAAAAAGAAATTTAAACCATCATAAGCCTTGGATAAGGTAGTGGGTGGTGGGGTGGGCTGAAATTGGATCTCACCCCAAACTAAACCATAAATAATTTTAAGAAGAGGGGGGTACCAAGAAAACAAAATGCTACAGAAAACTAAAATAGCCTAGGCTATTCATGGTGTGTGTGTATGTGTGTGTGTGTGTGTGTGTGTGTGTGTGTGTGTGTGTGTGTGTGTGTTTAATGTGTAAGTACCTGCCTTGGTCAAACCTTATTCAAAATGTTAATTGAAATAGTGCTGCTCGCATAAAGGAAGTTTTTGTCATGAAACATGTTTTTTGTATTTGAGTATTTTAATTTTTGGTGCGATATTTTGCAGGGATTCATGCCTCATAAAGTTACACATCCCCAAGCCCATTAACATAAGCAGACCAGAGGCATATGCTACAAATACCAAACATAAGAAAAAAAAAAGTCTCCCAGTAAACAGCAGTAAACATCCTGTAGGATGCTGACAAGACTCTGGGATAGACCTACAAATATCCAGGTAGTGGTTGTGATTTCAAATATCCAATTGGGACAATGCATTTCTTTTTGATAAAACATTGGTTGAAACCATGTCTTCTTTAAAGGTCTTTTTGATATTCACTTACAAAATTTACTACTCTTTTTTTTCTCTCTATGTGAACCTTCAGAAGTGAACTGTGTGTGTTCAGTCTTATGAGATTAATCTTTATAAGCTTCCTTTCCCTTCCTTCAATTATGCAAGCCTACAATAATTGAGTAGACAGGCATATGTCCCCAATTAGTAAGAAAACAGAAGCAAAAATATTAGAGAGAATTGTCCAGTAACTCAAGGCTTGACAGTGATAAAACTGGGTAAGAACAAAAAGTTATGGACTTTCAGAGTGATCAGTTTTTCCCGCCTCCTATGGTGTTCTAGTGAGACTTCTCTAAAGAAACACACAGTAAGATATCTGTCTCTTTGTCTGTCTGTCTGCCCGTCTAGATTTGAACCATTTGTGTATGGTAAAAGAAAAAAAAAAAAGCATTTGATTGTGCAATTTTTTTCTAAAACAAGGCCAAAGCCATTCTTATCTGGCCACCTAGCTTCTGTACATTTCATTTATGATCTTCAAATTAACCTCCCCAAATATTCTCTAATCGTGGTCTAATTCTGTCAACTAACAAGCCATTTGTTCCACTACATAGCTGTGACAGAAATATTAAAGTAACACTTAACACACCATGAAATTAGTTAAAATTACAGTGGCATTCTTCATTCCTTCTCAACAGAAATGACATTTTCCACCAAGTGCTACATAGTCTCAATTATGTAGATGCTACCAGTTAGGACTCTCACAGTGAAGATAGGCTCCTGTCTGTGAATATAACAGAATAGCATTAATAGTGTCAGGGGCTGGCTCTCTCTCCCATGAGTTAGGCCTCAGGTTGGGCCAAGCCTTAGTTTCACATCTTGTAAGCATGGTAAATTTTCTGTCATGGTTTTTGTGGGTGGGTTGATTTTCCAAACCCTACAGTCCTGTCCCCACCCACAGTTTCTCTTCTGTCTGTAGGCCTCTGTCCTCTTAATCCTGCTTGCCCTAGGTCTGGTCACCCACATTTCTCTCCAGGCTCCCTCTTTTTCCTGGTTCCCTCTCTTTAACAACTTCCATTGTCTATTCTACTTCCCCTTCTGAGCAAGACTTAAGCATCCTCCTCCGGGACTTCCTGTTACTTATCTGCTTTGGGCCCATGAATTGTAGTATGTATATCCTGTACTTTATGGCTAAAATCTTCTTATAAGTGAGTACATACCACATGTGTCTGCACCTGTGTTACCTCATACAGGATGATCTTTTCTAGTTCCATCCATTTGCTAGTGAATTTCATTATTTCCTTGTTTGTTTGTTTTTTAGTATTCCATTGTGTAAGTGTACGCTTTCTTTATCCACTACTTAGCTGATGGACATCTAGGTTGTTTCCAGATTCTGGTTATTACAAGTAAAGATGCTATGAACATAGTTGAGAAAATGTCCTTGTTGTATGATAGAGCATCTTTTGGGCATATGCCCAGGAGTTAACTGCATCTTGAGGCAGAGCTGTTCCCAATTTTCTTAGAAGGCACCACATTGATTTTCAAAGAGGTTATACAAGTTTGCAATGGAAGAGGGATCCCTTTCTTCACATCCTTGTCAGCATGTCCTGTTACTTGAGTTTTGATATTAGCCATTCCGGTAGGTGTAAGATGGAACCACGGTCATTTTGATTTGCATTCCCTAATGACTAAAGACGGTGAGTATTCCTTTAAGTGCTTCTTGGCCATTTGATATTCCTCAGTTGAGAATTCTCAGTTTATCTCTGTACCCCATTTTAAATTGGATTATTTGGTTTGTTGGTGTTTAATTTCTTGAGTTCTTTATGTATTTTGGATATTAGCCCTCTGTCAGTTATAGGGTTGGTGAAGATATTTCCCAGTCTGTAGGATGTCATTTTTGTCCTGTTGACAGTGAGTGTCCTTTGCTTTACAGACGTTTTTCAGTTTCAGATCCCATTTATTAATTGCTGATCTTAGAACCTGGGCTGTTGGTGTTCTGTTCAGGAAGTTTTCTCCTGTGCCAATGAGTTCAAGGGTCTTCCCTACTTTTTCTTCTAACAGATTTACTGTGTCTGGTTTTATGTTGAGGTCTTTGATCAACTTGGACTTTAGCTTTGTGTAGGGTGATAAATATGGCTCAACTTTTCTACATGTAGACATCCAGTTAAACCAGTACCATTTGCAGAAGATACTATCTTTTTCCATCATATGGTTTTGGCTACTTTGTCAAAAATTAAGTGTATGTAGGTGTGTGGGTTCATTTCTGGGTCTTTGATTCAATTTCATTGATCCACCAGTCTGTTTCTATGCCAGTACCATGTAGTTTTTATTACTCTTTCTCTACAATACAGCTTGAGATAAGAGATGGTGATAACTCCAGAAGAACTTTGTAAGTAGTTTCATGGAACTGGAAAAAAAAAAAAAAGGATGGTGGGACAGAGTGGTGCAATTGGTGGAGATAAGAAGAACTAGAGATGTGGAGATGGTGACAAACTGTGTTGAAGTCC
>NW_026592118.1:27542634-27542947 GCF_907164565.1 Psammomys obesus
GGGATTGTGGGTGTTGGATGTGAGAGGTGGAGAGTGACTTAGTTTTCTTTAAGGGCTGACTACTGGGTGTTTGTGCTCCAATGAATATACAGTCAATAGAAACTGGACTTGGTGGGTGTTTGTTTGTGTGTTTGTTGGAAGAGTATAAAGGTTGGAGGGTAGATCAGCGAGAAATGGAAATCCAGGGTAATTGAGGTATTTTGTATGAATTTCCAAAATAATTAATAAAAATATTATGTTGGAGGAAATAAAGAAATAAGAATGGCAAAGAAAGAAAGAAAGAAAGAAAGAAAGAAAGAAAGAAAGAAAGAAA
>NW_026592118.1:27542957-27581162 GCF_907164565.1 Psammomys obesus
AAAGAAAGAAAGAAAGAAAGAAAGAAAGAAAGAAAGAAAGAAAGAAAGAAAGAAAGAAAGAAAGAAAGAAAGTGATAGGATGTATCACAGGTAGTTGCTTACACTTCCCTCTAATCGTCTAAGAGAAGGTATATGAGATTAAAGGTGGAGTGGTTCAGATAAAGGTAAGGAAGATCTGATGGAAGTGCCAGATTCTGACCTATTGGTTTTACTCAGAGTCAAACTTTATTAAAACGGTGTTTTGATTAATTTTGTTCAACATTTATGAAGTGAAGTTTTTCAAATGGCCTTTCGTTGACAGTTTAATAAATATATTACTTAAAATTAAAGCACTAAAAATAAATAAAAGAAATTGTCTTTCTTAACATTATAGAACAAATGTGTGTTCTCTGAGCACATAAAACTAGAGTCACAAACCTGTTCTGTGCATGAGCACACCACAACAACCGTCCTAATTTCTCCCAAATCATTATTCCAATTTTTAATTCCATTTTGCACACTATCACTTTGCCTTGAACATCTTTACTTTCATACCCTTATATTCTGCAGGCAAATTCCCAGAGGCTGGCCATGCCAGTCCAGATGATGTCTTTCCCCATCTTTGCATCACAGTAAGTGGCAGCTTCAGTCATTTGGTGCCTAAAGTCAAACGTCTTGTTGATGCTTAACTCTCATGGCTCAGGTGCGATTCTTAAGCAAGACTTACTAGTTCTCTCTTCCAAAATGCACCTCAAATTCTACACTTCTTTCATACCAGTCTGGCACAGTCATCTCTCACACAGTCTAAGCCCATCCATCTTCTGTGGATAGTTTTCAGTGTGTTAGCCAGTGTGCTGCTCTTGGAAGACACAACTGCAACTCCCTTATCTCACTTCATTTCTGTTTGTATTATTCCAGCCAGGATGCTCTTCAAATATTTGAAAGTCACCAGTCACCTCTTTCAGGTCTTTGCTTTCATGACAATTTTCACATACCATTTATAAGTTCATTTTGAACCACTTCACAAAACTTTGTATCACCTTTCTTGATTTAATTTCTGAAGCACTTGGACAGAGTTTAATGTACAATATGGTATGGCTTCCAAGTGGTCATCTGTCACTTTCCATCAGAATGCAAGCCTAACTTTTGTCCATTTGTTCACAGCAGAAACGCCACTGCTTGGAGCATCACTTGAAACTTTGTAAGTTTCTCATCTCCTCTGTTTAAAAGTCTGAATTTTCTCTTCCAAATCCTTACTCAACATCTCTATATTCTAAATATTCCTTCAAAATTCATCACTGTGTGCAATCCATTAAAATCAAGGAAGAACTTACTCAAACCTGGCATGACCATCCAAACCTCATTCTGAACTCTTCTACAGTATACAATGAGCCATAAAAAAATAGTATTAAACTTTTAGAGCTTTATAATGAGGTTTCTGTGTATCAAAGACATAAAAGTAGTTGGTTTTAAGTATTTAAATAGATGTGAAAATATATGGTGCATTTTAATGACTCTAAGCGGATGAAACTATTCATTTATATTATAAACTTACTATTTTGGACATAGTCTCTGCTATAATCTACAACCTCAACTCATCTTTTTTTGCTGTTTTTAAGCTAATATTATAAAACATTTTTAGCCACATTTAAAAAAATGTATTCAGTCAAACCAATGACTCAGTCAATGTCTGCTAAGGTTACTTTTAAAAGTTTCAGTTTGCAAGAAAGCCACTTTTCTGCCAGCTGGGCAAAGACAGCCACTAGACCTGAATAAAGAGCTGTGTGCATGCAGATCTAAGGCTTGAGTTAGCAAAAGCAAGTCAGTTCTTGTTCTTTTAAGTGGCAGAATTTTTGCTGTGTGCTCTAAAATCCATTCAGTTAAATAATCTGGTGCCATTAGTGGTTCACTCCTTGTTACAGAAAACCTCAGTCATTGACCATGATTTCATCCACATTAGGTTTACCTTGGCTCCAGCCTTCCCTATCCAATCCATGTGACCTAAAGTCTGAAAATAAATAAGTAAACAAAATAGCTCTACTACAAAGCAACAGAAAGAAATGTGCCAAATGCAAGCACTTAGTTTCCAAATTTATATCTTGAAATTTTATCAGTGAAAATTGTTATTTAGTAAAGAAAAAATTATATCAAATTAATAGAAATGACAACACAGAAACTACCATATAAGACTTTATTTAAATAATAGGTTGAAACTTGATAGATGAGCAGGTACTTACTTACTGATATCGGACAATCTGGTTTGCTTTAAACATCACACCCCTTTTATGGTTTGCAACAAGATCAGAACTGATGACTCTAAAACAGGAAGAGTTCTCAAGAGCTTCCCAGTTACTTGTGTAAGTTTCCATTACATCAGAACAATTCTCCATGCACTCAAAATAAAACCAGAAAATCAATTTGATTAGCTCTATGGTGGAATAAATTAACGTATTCAATGGTTTCAGATTATTATCAGGAACACAGCAGGAATTAAATTGTTGGTCATGTGGTTTTGGACACAGAGAGTGGAGCTATCAGAAATCACCTCATAAAGATGAATATTCTAAGATGGATTCACAAGGCTACAGGGCAACACTTTATGGAACAGAAGTTTTCCTAGCAGCA
The DNA here is from genome assembly GCF_907164565.1 of Psammomys obesus. Taxonomy (NCBI): domain Eukaryota; kingdom Metazoa; phylum Chordata; class Mammalia; order Rodentia; family Muridae; genus Psammomys; species Psammomys obesus. The sequence goes on from NW_026592118.1 coordinate 27,545,562, forward strand.
AATACATCAAGTATTTCAAATTACTTACTTAAAGCTACATCATATTCTACAGTTGAATACATTTAAATGAATATTTTAAGTAAGCAAGCAGCTAAAGATTTCTCACACTCATGGGAGAAATCTTTGGATTTATGATATTGTCTTGACTTCTTCCTCATAGGATTATTTTGAAGGCAGAATATTTGACAAGAGTGCTTTGTGAAAAATACCCTTTCTATCTCTCCTCACATCTATGAACAAAGTGAACTCCCAACACTTTATTCTAGGTAACATTTCAAGGGCCACTATTATTTTTTGCTCCCTTCTACAAACAAAAATGCTCTCTGCTTTAGACACCATGAACCTGAGGTAATTCTTGTATATATGATCTCGTTTTACTTAGAGTTTTGTGGGATCAAGACTGATTAATACCTACTTAGAAAATCCTAAAAATGCAGCTGCATGCATTATTAATAACATCATTAGGAAGTACTGAGTACCATGTATTTGCATCTGGATGAGAATATTGGCCAAAAAAAAATCAAAATGATAATTCTTGGTCTTTTTAAGAAGTTCCATAGGATTCGGTGTTTACATCATGATTACAAAGCCTCTTCTCAATTCACAAGTTGTAATTTAGCTCTCTCTCCCACTTAAACCCTAGTAGTCTGGTGACCTTGTTCTAAAAGGTGATTTACTCTGGTTTATTTTTTGAAATTAATAATAAAAACATTCTTAATTTTAAAATGTCTGTGTATTACAAAAGTGTAATTTTCACCAATGTAAAATATTTTGGTATTTTACTCTAAACTGGTATACTGTCTACATTTAATAAAAATAATACTTGAAATTTCATCTTACAGGAATTATTTGTTTTATTATGTTTTTTTTATTTAGTTAGTCATTCATTTTACATTCCAATCATAGCTCTCTCCCTCCTGTCCTCCCAGTCCCTCTCTCCCTATATCTTTCCCTTATCTCTTCTCCCACATCCCTCAGAAAATGGGAAGTCCCTCCACTAACCCACACAAGCACATTAAGTTGCATCAGGACTAAGCACTTCCTCTTCCTCAGTGGCCTGGAAAGGCAGCCCCACTTGGAAGAAATGTTTGAAAAGCATGTAATAGTGTCCATGTCAGAGACATCGCCAGCTCCCCTTACTAGGGAACCCATATAAAGACCAAGATACCCATTGGGTACATCTGTGTATGGGGCCTAGGTCCACTTCATGCATAGTCCCTGGTTGGTGCTTGAGTTTCCACATGGCACCCTGGGCCCAGGTTAGTTGGCACTCATGGTCTTCTTGTGGAGCTCCTGTCCCCTCCAGGTCCTTCTATCCTTCCCCTGGCCCTGACTCTTCCACAAGGCTCTCTGTTATCTGCCTAATGTTTGGCTATGAGTCTCAACATCTCTTTTAATCTGTTGCTAGGTGGAGCCTCTCGGAGGACGACCATGCTAAATTATGGTCTGCAATCATAGCAGAGTGCCATTAATAGTGTCAGGGGCTGGTTCTCTCCTGTGGGAGAGAACCAGCCTCTCAGATTGGGCCAGGCACTTGTTGAACATTTTCTCAATCTCTACTCTATCTTTATCCCTGCATATCTTGTAGGCAGGGTAAATATTGAGTGGGAGTTTCTGTGGGTGGGTTGGTGTTCCTCTCCAAATTGCAGGAAAATGATCTTAAATATCATGTTTTTAAAATGATAGCCTCATTCAAGGAGGAAAATAAATACAGAAAAATAAATCAAAAGGTGAAGAAAATGAATAAATCCCTTAAAGAAATACAGGAACATACAATCAAATGGGAAGGAAATGAATAACACTCTTCAAAGTCTGAAAAAATGGAAATTGAAGAAAACACAATCTGAGGCAATCCTGGAGATGGAAAATCTAAGGAAGAGAACAGGAGCAACAGACACAAGCATCAGTAATAGAACACACGAGATGGAACAGAGAATCTCAGGGGTAGAAGATACAATTGAAGAAACTGATACTTCAGTTAAAGAAAATACCAAATCTAAAATGTTCCTGAAACAAAATATCCAAGAAATCTGGGATACTATGAAAAGACCAAACCTAAGAATAATAGGAACAGAAGAAGAAGACTTCCAACTCCAAGGCCCAAAATAATATTTTCAACAAAATCATAGAAGAAAACTTCTCCAACCTAAAGAAAGCAATGCCTATAAACATGCAAAAAGCTCATAGAACACCAAATAGATTGGACCATAACAGAAAATTCTCCTGCCACATAATAATCAAAACATTAAATGTACAGAACAAAGAAAGAATATTAAAAGTTTCAAGGGAAAAAGACCAAGTCACATATAAAGGCAGACCTACCAGAATTACCCCTGACTACTCAATAAGGAATCTAAGAAACAGAAGGGCCTGGGCAGATATCTTACAAACACTAACAGCCCAAAAATGTCAGCCTCAACTACTATATCCAGCAAAACATTTAATCACCATACATGGAGGAAACAAGATACTCCACAACAAAAACAAATTTAAGCAACATTTATCCACAAATCCAGGCCTACAGAAGATACCAGAAGGAAAATTCCAACCTAAGGAGTCTAACAACACCATGTACACAGAAAATAAATAAACCTACATTAGTCAGGCCAAAAGAAGGGAAGCAGCTCAGTTTTAAAACAGGCATCTAGTTAACTCTAAAACATGAAAGCATATACCACAGAACAACAACAACAAAAAAGCCAAGTTAACTTATATGTACTTGATATTAGTACTTACTTATTTATGTCTATAATCGTACTCTTTAGCACTTTTTATACATATAAAAAAAGATACAAAAATTTAATAAATATAGGCTAAAGTGATATATACCATATATCTAATAAATAAGCTGCAAAAAGGAAGGAACATGTCACTATTTCTACTTTTTATAATTTATTTATTTTTATTTTATGTACATTTGTGTTTGCCCACATGTATGTCTGTGTTAGTGTTGTTGGATACCCTGGAACTGAAGTTGCAGACAGTTGTGAACTGCCTAGTAAGTACAGGGAGTTGAACCCAAGTCCTCTGGAAGAGTATCTTGTGCTCTTACCCACTGAGCCATCTCTCGAACCTCCTTCCACTATTTTTTTCTAATTGCAAGATTCAGTGTCAGGATACATTTATTCACATTGCTTAACACTTCAGCAAAGCACAATTTAGAATGAATACAAGAGATTCTGGGAGCTGGAAATTTGTTTTCATTCTGTTACTTGTGAGATATTCCATTTATATTTATTATGTATTATGTACTAAAATATTGATGCTTTTTATTACATTTGTATTTGCATCATAAAATTTGGTCAAATTACTTTTGGTGGGATGGCCATTTTACTATGTTAATCCTACTGATCCATGAACAGGGGAGATCTTTCTAACTTCTGATATCTTCTTCAATTTCTTTCTTCAGAGACTTGAACTTTTTTTATTCAAGTCTTTCATTTGCTTGGTTAGAGTCACACCAAAGTACTTCATGTTATTAGTGGCTATTGTGAAAGGTATTGATTCCCTAATTTCTTTCTCAGTCCTTTTGTCTTTTGTATACAGAAGGGCTAGTGATTTTTTTTTTTGCATTAATTTTGTATCTAGCCACTTTGCTGAAGGCGTTTATCAACTGAAGGAGCTCTCTGGTAGAATTTTTGGGGTCACTCATGTATACTATCATATCATCTGCAAATAGTGATACTTTTACTTCTTCCTTTCTAATTTGAATCACCTTGATATCCCTTAGTTGTCTTATTGCTCTAGATAGGATTTCCAGTACTATGTTGAAGAGATATGAAGAGAGTACGCAGCCTTGCCTTGTCCCTGATTTTAGTGGGACTGAATTAAGTCTCTCCATTTAGTTTAATGTTGGCTTTACTATAATTTATATATGTGCCTTGTATCCCTGATCTCTCCAAAATGTTAAACATGAACAGGTGTTGTATTTTGTCAAATGCTTTTCCAGCATCTAAGGAGATGATCATGTCTTTTTTTTCTTTCAGCTTATTTATGTGTTGTTTTACATTGATGGATTTCCATATATTGAACCACCCCTGCATGCCTGAGATGAAGCATACTTGGTCATGGTGGATGATATCTTTGATGTGTTCTTGGATTCAGTTTGCAAGTGTTTTATTAAGCATTTTTGTGTCGATGTTCATAAAAGAAATTGGTCTGAAGTTTCTTTCTTTGCTAGGTCTTTGTGTGATTTATGTATCAAGGTGACTATGGCCTCATAGAATGAGGATAGTAATGTTCATTCTGTTTCTATTCTGTGGAATAGTTGACAGAGTATTAGGATTGGCTCTTCTTTGAAATTCTGGTAGAATTCTGTGCTAAAACCATCTTGCCCTTGGCTTCTTGTGGATGGGAAACTTTTGATGACAGCTTTTATTTCTTAAGGAGATAAAGGATTATTTAATTTATTTACCTGGTCTTGATTCAACTTTAGTAAATGTAATCTATCAAGAAAATTGTCCATTTCATTTAGATTTTCAGATTTTGTTGCATATAGACTTTTGAAGTAGGACCTAATAATTCTTTGCATTTCCCAGTGTATGTCATTATATCTCCTTTTCATTTCTGAATTTGTGGATTTGGATAGTGTCTCTCTGCCTTTTATTTAAGGGTTTGTCTATCTGGTTGATTTTCTCAAAGAACCAGTCTTGATTTCATTGACTTTTTGAATTGTTCTCTTTGTTTCTAATTTATTGACTTCAGCTCTGAGTTTGATTATTTCCAGCCATCTACTCCTCTGGGGTTTGTCTGCTTCCTCTTTTCTTTTTTTCTAGTGCTTTCAGGTGTGCTTGTATAAGATGTCTCAAAATTCTTTATGAAGGTGCACAGTATTATGAACATTCCTGTTAGCACTGCTTTCATTGTGCCCCATAAGTTTGGGTATGTTGTGTCTTCATTTTCATTGAATTCTAGGAAGCCTTCAATTTCTTTATTTTTTCCCTGACCCAGCTGTCATTGAGTAGAGAGTTGTTCAGTTTCCATGCATATGTAGGCTTTTTGCTATTTCTGTTAATGTTAAGGTCTAGTTTTAGACTATGGTGGTCTCATATGATACAAGAAATTATTTCAATCTTTTTGTATCTGTTGAGGCTTGCTTTGTGCCCTACAATATGGTTAGTTATGTAGAAGGTTCCAAGAGGAGCTGAGAAGAAGATATACTCTTTTCTTTTGGGGTGAAAAGTTATGTAGATATCTATTAGGTCCATTTGATTTAAGGCCTCTGCAAGTGTCATTATTTCTCTCTTTAGCATCTGTCTCAATGATCTGTCCCTTGGTGAGAATGAGGTGTTTGAGTCTCCCACTATTAAGGTGTTGGGATTGATGTGTGAATTAAGCGTTAATAATATTTCTTTGACATATGCAGGAGTCCTCGCATTTGGGGCATAGATGTTCAGGATGGTGATATACTCCTGGTGGATTTTTCCTTTGATGAGAATAGAGTGTCCCTACCCATCTCTTTTGATTAATTTTAGTTGAAAGTCTATTTTATTAGAGATTAGGATGGCTACTCCAACTTGCTTTTTGGGTCTGTTTCTACAGAATCAATGCAATTCCCATCAAAATACCAACAAAATTCTTAACAGACCTTGAAAGAACAATTCTCAACTTCATATGGAAAAACAAAAACCCAGAATAGCTAAATCAATCCTGTACAATAAAAAGCTTCTGGAAGTATCTCCATTCCTGATCTCAAGTTGTACTATAGAGAAACAGTAATAAAAATAGCATGATTCTAGCATATAAACAGACTGGAGGATCAATGGAACCAAATCAAAGGCCCAGAAATAAACCCACATACCTACAGATACCTGATTCTTCACAAAGAAGTTAAGACCATACAATGAAAATAGACAGCATCTTCAATAAACAGTGCTGGTCTAACTAGATGTCTGCAAGCAGAAAATACAAATAGATCCATATTTATCACACTGCACAAAACTAAAGTCCAAGTGGATCAAAGACCTCAACATAAAACCAGACACACTAAATCTGTTTGAAGAAAAAGTGGGGAAGAGCCTTGAACTCACTGGCCTAGGAGAAAACTTTCTGAACAGAACACCAAGAGCTCAGGCTCTAAGATCAACAATTAATAAATGGAACCTCAAGAAACTAAAAATCTTCTGTAAAGCAAAGGTCATAGTCAACAGAACAAACGGACACCCTACAGACTGGGAAAAGATCTTCACCAACTCCACATCTGATGAGGGCTAATGTCCAGAATATATAAAGAATTGAAGAAATTAAACACCAACAAACCATGTCATCTAATTTAAAAAAATGTGGTACAGGGATAAACAGAAAATTCTCAGCAGAGGAATATTGAATGGCAGAAAAACACTTAAAGAAATGCTTAATGTCCTTGGTCATCAGGAAGATGAAAATCAAAATGACTCTAAGATTCCATCTCACACCCATCAGAATGGCTAAGATCAAAAACTCAAGTGACAACACATGCTGGAGAGGAAGTGGAGAATAGGGAACCCTCCTCCTATGCTGGTAGGAATATAAACTTGTACAACCACTTTGGAAATCAATCCGGTGCTTTCTCAGAATACTGAGAATAGTGCTAACTCAAGATTCAGCTATACTACTCCTAGGCATATACCTGAAAAATGCTCAGACATACAACAAGGACATTTGCTCAACTATGTTCACAGTAGCTTTATTCGTAATAGCCAGAATCTGAAACAACCTAGATGACCCTCACTTGAAGACTTGATAAAGAAATTGTGGTACATTTACACAATGGAATACTGCACAACTATTAAAAACAAGAAAATCATGAAATTTGCAGGCAAATGGATGGAAATAGAAAAGATCATCCTGAGTTTGGTATCCCATAAGCAGAGAGACACGTGGTATATACTCTCTTATAAGTGGATATTACCCATATTGAATAGGATAAACATACTAATAGCTACAGACCTAAAGAAGCTAAACAACAAGGAGAACCCTAGGAAAGATGCTTATTCTCATTCAGAAGGGAAAACAGGATAGACACTGGAAGCAATTGAAGAGAGGAAACAGGACAAGACCCTACCACAGAAGTCCTCTAAAAGACTCTAACCAGCAGGAGATCAAAGCACATGCAGAGACTCACAGCCAAACTTTGTACAGAGTGCAGAGAGTCTTATGGAAGAAGAGGGATACAGAAGGACCCTGAGGGGACAGAAGGAATCCCCTATGCATGGACTAGGAAAGAGAGAGAGGGCAGGGAGAGGGCAGGAGAGTAGGACTGGGAGGAAATGAAGGAGGGAGCTACAACTGGAATACAAAGTAAATAAATTGTTAATAAAAATAATAAATTTGGTCAAATTGTATATCTATGTGGTCTACATGTCTCTTCAGATATAAATGATCCAACTGTCCAATTTAGATGTTGGGAACAAACAGAATCATTGCAGTGCCTCCAAGGTTGAGATGATTTTTTTTCTTTTGCAATCATAAAATAATCTGTGACCTCATATTTTGCCACTAGATAATATTTGATTTTTTAGCAGCCCTTCACCTGATGGCTTCGCTTGCCCTGATCATCTCTGCCTGAATCCCATTATTTCATTATAGATTGCAAATTAAAGGGATTTTTCTAATTATATTATTTATTCTATATTGATTAGTTGCATTCTTTGGGGAATAAAAATATTCTTGAGACTTTTTTTATGCTAAAAAGCATTTCCAACTTAGAATAAAAGAATAAATGCTTAATTCTTCCATTTTCATTTCCAGTGCATCCACTAAACAGTTCAATGGTCACTTCCACTGGTACAGTTACAGTTTTAGCTTTGTTCTGTTTTCTTTTTGGTTTGGACAAGAGAGTTCTGGCAACTGGTTCTTGAAGTGTTCTGAGAAGACTCGTGTATCTGAACGTTTCTCCACTCTCTAAACAGCAAGACTTCCCTGACTCATCTTTGCATTCTGCCTTGTGCATCTACAATCTACCACGTCACCAGTATCACTTGTGAGGTACCTTCCAGGGACCAGAGTTACGATGCCAAGAAGACTTGGCAAAAAGAACAACTTTTCTATATCTCTTAAAAGAAAAGTTCTTTTTATATAAAATCATGAATTCCCACGGATGTATTCATTTCAAAGTGAATATTAAAATGTTCTTATGTAGATTAACTGATGGTACATGTATTCCTTTTATCTACATAAATTATAAAATGTTACAAATGCTACTACAATAAAAACTAAGTAAAAGTGGAGTTTTTATTATATTTTATATGATTTTTATAGTCTTTATTATATTCAGAACATTGCACTCCAAATATAGCCATCAACCATAGTATCATTACTACAGAATTATTAAATATTGATTGATGAAAAGTAAAATTTCTTTTTTTATTTTTTAAAATTTTATTGAGTTTTAAAATTTATTTTTTAATTATTTTTATTAATTACAGTTTATTCACTTTGTATCCCCCCATACCTCCCTCCCTTCTCTCCTCCCAATCCTACCCTCCCTCTTCCCCATCCGTGTCCCTTTCCCAGTTCACTGATAAGGGAGGTCCTCCTCTCCTTCCCTCTGATCCTAGTCTATCAGGTCTCATCAGGAGTGGCTGCATTGTCTTCCTCTGTGGCCTGGTAAGGCTAATCCCCCCTTGTGAGGAGGTGATCAAAGAGCAAGCCAATCAGTTCCTGTCAGAGACAGTCCCTGTCCCCATTACTATGGAGGCCACTTGGACACTGAATTGCCATAGGCTACCTCCGTAGAGGGGTTCCAGGCCATCTGCATGAGTGGCTGGAGTATCAGTTTCAGAAAAGACCCCTGTGCCCAGACTTTCAAAAAGACTTTAAGAGGCATTTTGAGTCAGCTGAAAATGAATCCTGTAAAAAAAAAAAAAAAAAAAAAAAAAATGTGCAATGAGCCACAGGCTTGGGAAAGTTTTATTAAATTCTTCCGTTATAGCATTCATAGAAATACAAACCTCACCAAAATTCCAACACAATTCACAGAAATTAAAAAGCAATCTTAAGCTGCACATTAACACACACACACACACACACACACACACACACACACACACACAGCCAAAACAATCCTGAATAATGAAAGAACGGCTGGAAATATCCCAGCTTTCAAGTTGTTTTACAGAGCAATGGTAATAGAAAGAGTATAGAGTTGTCATAAAAACAGACATATTGATCAACAGAACGAAATTTGAGACCCAGACATAACTTCACACATCTAAAGACAGCTGAGCTTTACAAAGAAGCCAAAAATACACCTTAGAGAAAAGGCAGCACCTTCAGCAAATTGTACTAGTCAAACTGAATTGCTGCCTGTAGACAAATAAAAATATGTACATATCTCCCTATACAAAATTCAACTCAAATGGATCAAAGACTTCAACAGGAGACCAGATACCTTGAATGTGCTAGGAGAGAAAGTAGGGAATAGGCTAGAATTCATTAGCACAGAAGAGGGTGTCTGAACAGGACCACAAATGCACAGGCCTTAAGACTGACAACAAGTGGAAACTCATAAAGCTAAGAACCTTCTGTATAGGAAAGAACACCATCACTCAAGCACAAAATCAGCCTACACAATGGGAAAAAAAAAACTTTACAAATTATACATCTTACAAAGGGTTAGTACCTATAATGTACAAAACATTCTATGTTTATATAATGTAATTGTATGTTTACATGATATTATTCAGTTATTAATAAAAGTGAAATTTAAAACTTTTAGGAAAAATTGATGGAGGTACATACATCTATTCTGGGTGAGGTAACCCATACCCAGAAATATAAACATTGCATGATTTTTTTTTATGTGAATGTTAACTTTAAGCTTTAGATATGTGCGCTTCATTTAGAATATACACAGAGGTTAGGAAGCTCATAAAGACCAGGGTGGGAAAGAGCATCTTCCAAAGAAGGGGAAATAGAATACAGTATTATAAAGGGAAAAGAAGAAGAAACTAGAATAGAAGGAATAAATGAGGAAGGGAAGGGTGGCAGAGGTGTGAAGAAGAAAATATGGGAAGGGAGAGGTAATTAATAACAAAGACCTTTTAAAATACCATACTTAAATTTGCTACTTTAGAGGCTTTCTAATTATATAAAGGAAAGTTAAATGGACCTAAAACAAAATGGAGAAGACAATGTCCCAACTATACAACATATACTACCAAATCAGAGTTACATTACCAAGAAAAGTTTACAGCCTATTGAGCTAAATAGTAAAGGCTGTTACCTATGCAATGGGCTATCTACCACAACACAACAGTGATGTTCTTCTGCTAAAGACAGTGTATATTCATGTCATGAAACCTGAAGCAATAGAGCTGGTACCCAAATAGAAGCTTCCCTCACCCCCACTACTTCCATGGTATTGGAAGGTACTGTACATGCTCCCAGAGAAGAAAAGTATTCATCTCTCTCACCTGTTTATGGACTCCATGACCTACAACAGCAATCTGCCTATAAGATATATTGGTGCAATAGTGACACAAATATTTAAAAAGTAATCAATCACTTTTTATTGGTTGTAAGGCTGAATCTATGTGGTGGTATCCACACCTGAAACCGTTAAGGAGGTTAGATGGGGCATGGGCCTTGGGAGAAACTTACTAGTCCTCTGATAAATGACTATATCAATGAAATGATCCCCAATCGCATGGTGCTATACCCAAATCAGTGCACTGTTCAAGAGAAGCTTCTTGCAGTGTGTAATAATTAATGTAGAGACCACACAAGCAGACAGTGGAGACAGGGAGAAACCTTACAGCCCTCATTCCTACATGAGATATTGTCATCATAACCCTTGTTTCAAAGGTCAGTGATCCAGCGGAAGAGGCAGCAAAAAAAAAAAAAAAAGATTCTAGGAGTCAGAGGAAGTAGATGACTCCAAGGAATAAGGGCCTTCCATGATACAAAAACAATCTCAAAGAGACTGTGTCAACATGCACAAGACCTGAATAAAGTCAAAGTAGTCGAAATCCCAGCATGGAAAAAAAGTATCAGGCCTAACCAAGAAGGATTTGCAGTTGAAATCAGCTGGGGGGAATAAAACAAGTTTCCTCCAGTAAGTGACACAAGTGACACAGGATTTATCCACTACATTCCATGACCAACACAAAATGAACTCTATGGTGTGTGTGTGTGTGTGTGTGTGTGTGTGTGTGTGTGTGTGTGTGTGCTTTGTTGCTGTTGTTGATGATGATACTGATACAATTCGGCTGTTTCTGTCCTATTTTTTGTTTTATTTTGTTGGGTTTTATTTGGGTGGTTTAGTTTTCTTGAGGTTTTTGAGAAGTAGAGAGGGAAAGAAGGAATATGAAGTTAGGTATGTGGGGAAATGGGGAGAATCTGAGAGGACTTGGAGGAAGTAAAAGCATATGACTAAAATATATTTTATGGAAAAAGCTTTTTAATAAAATAAAACACTGGAAAAAATAAAATAGTACAGCTTAAAAATAAGGAATGAAATATCCTGTAGGCCTTGCCATTTACAAAAATGCTTAAATATTAAGTATTTATTAGGATCTAAGGAAGAGAAACTCTCAAATAGTTGTAGCCATCGTGCAAACTTATTTAACTGTTTAGGCAAGAGACTGTGCAGAGCAATCAGACACTTAATCTTTGACACAGCATTTCATTTCTATCCATCTAGTCCTTAGATATACAGTTAACAAATAGATACAAACAGAATTATTTTAAAGCATTGCTCAAAATAATGAAATCTTTAAATAACATTATTTGTTAATACATAAATGATTAAAATATTATCATACATTTATAATATATGAATATGTGCATTTCCAAAGATTGTTATGGCACAAAATATAGATTGTAAGATCTAATTTACTTTTCAAAATACATATTTAAAAGGACACAAACTGTTGCATATACAATGCATACAGAGCTTTGTGCTATGTAAATATAGACAGCATCCTAGCATCTCTATATAACATAAGTAGCATTGAAGACTAAACCCAGTATTAACAACAATATCTGTTTTAGAGAGAAAGTAACTTTTGGAAAACTAACTCGACTACTTGAAACAAATAGTAAAATTCAAAGGATGAGTATCAGTTTGTACTAAGGTTTCAGAGAGAAAAAAAAGAAGAACATGGTGGATGATTCAAAAAGGGAACATTTCAGAATAGGTGAGAAGTGACTGAACAATGCAGAAGAGCGAAGAATGACAAGAACATTAAGAGAAACACGTGTGTATGGATGGATGGATGTGTGTGTGTGTGTGTGTGTGTGTGTGTGTGTGTATGCACACATACATATATAATAGTTTTATGTCATTAATTTAAGAGGAACTGGGAGGAGTTGGGAGAAAGGGGGGTCTGCAAATGCTGTAAACATAGCACTACATGTGAAATGTGCAAAAATAATGAAAGTTTTTTATTAATTACACTTTATTCACTTTGTATTCCCCCATAAGCCCCTCCCTCCTCCCCTCCCGATCCCACCCTCCCTCCCCTTTCTGCATGCATGCCACTCCCTAAGTCCACTGATAGGGGAGGTTCTCCTCTCCTTCTTTCTGATCTTAGTCTATCAGTTCTCATCAAAAGTGGCTGCATTGTCATCCTCTGTGGCCTGGTAAGGCTGCTCCCCCCTCAGGGGGAGGTGATCAAAGAGCAGGCCAATCAGATTATGTCAGAGGCAGTCCCTCTTCCCATTACTATGTAACACACTTGGACACTGAACTGCCATGGGCTACATCTGTGCAGGGGTTCTAGGTTATCTCCACGAATAGTCCTTGGTTGGAGTATGAGTCTCTGGGAAGTTCCCTGTGTTCAAATTATCTTGTTCTGTTGCTCTGCTTGTGGAGTTCCCGTCCCCTCCAGCTCTTACTATTTCCCACTTCTTACATAAAATTCCATTCACTCTGCCCATCAGTTGGCCATCAGGCTCAGCATCTGCTTTGACAGTCTATACTGCAGAGGCTTTCAGAGGCCCTCTGTGGCAGGTTCCAAGGTTGTTTCCTGTTTTCTTCTGGCTTTCAGAGGCCCTCTGTAGCAGGTTCCTAGGTTGTTTCCTGTTTTCTTTTTCTTCTGATGTCCATCCTAGAAAACTCATTGTCTTCCCTGGGTTAGCTAATCGCTCCTTCACCAAATCCTTTTGCTTACTAATATTGCTTACCCAATCGCTTCACCGGAAATGTTTCAACAGCTTTTCTGTGTTACTCTGTGTTACTCTGCATTTTAGTTAGGAACGACATCCCGGTGAGTACTCTTTGATAAAAATAAAAGTTTTTTCCCTCCCCAAAAACAATCTTTTTAATCTCAGAATTTTGGGAGCAAAGTGCATGCTATTCAAAAAAAAGAGAGACTGAATGTCACTGGTGCCTTACCAGTCAGGAGCAACCGGGGGTAACCAAAAAAAACAAAACAAACAAACAGAGGGTGCTGGTTTAACCTCCTATTTGATTCCATTATCCTATCTCTACAGATGTGACTCCTTTCCCCTGCTGACTGCATCATCCTAACTCAAGTGGCATCACCTTTAACCCGAATGACTGCAGACGCCTGACTATTCTGGAATTTTGTTTAAATCGATTCCATACCACTCTGAACAAGGACTCCGGAACTGACTCGGGCTAATGTAAGCAGAAAACAATCGGGTTGCAATTAGCAGAAAATCCTCAGATCAATTGGAAGTCAGGAAAGGGTAAAGACTCAGAGGCTAGGGAGCTAGGGGACAGGAAGTGATGGCCTGAGAAGAGTCAGGTGATGACACAGTCACTGTAAATGAAGGCTCACCATCACTCCAGATCCCACTTGTATGCATTGCTGATAAGATACCATCCTTTGTGTCCCTAGATTACTGGGTAATCTCTCAAACCAACGAGTAGCATAGCTGTTTCTGATTGGCTGGACAGAGGCCACGTGTGTCAGTCTAGCAGTAGGAAGAAGGTGTTCCTGTCCCTTTAGGTTTTCATGTGATACCCAACGAGAAAACAAACAAACAAACAAACAAACAAACAAAAACCCACAATACAGTAGTCCCTGAATTATCCAAAGTCATTGGATTCTAGGTACTGAAAAAATAATAAATATTAACAGTAATCTTCTTTAAAGGAGTCCCTTGACTTTGTTATGCTCCCTACTAAAACTGACCTTCCACAATGTATTCCCTACCCGATAAAAATCCAAATTGCTAATGCAGCGTCAAACAATACCCTGTACTCTTTCCAGCTGTCCTTTCTCTTCTTTGCGTATTTTTATTATTGTTATTGACCTATTATTTATTTATTACAATTTATTCACTTTGTATCCCGGCTGTAGCTCCTACCCTCATATCCTCCCAGTCCCTCCCTCCTTCTTCTACTACTATGCCCCTCCCCTAGTCCACTGAGAGGGGAGGTCCTCCTCTCCTACTATCTGACCCTAGCCTATAAGGTCTCATCAGGACTGGCTGCATTTTCTTCCTCTGTGACCTGGCAAGGCTGCACCCTCCCCAAAGGGGAGGTAATCAAAGAACCTGCCACCGAGTCCATGTCAGAGACAAGTCTTGCTCCCCTTTCAAGAGAATCTACACGGAGACTGAGCTGCCTATGGTCTACATCAGAGCTAGGGGTCTAGGTTTTCTCCATGCATGGTCCTTGGTTGGAGTATCAGTCTCTGCAAGACCCCCAGGCCCAGAATTTTTTGTCTTTGTTGGTCTCCTTGTGGAGCTCCTGTCCTCTCCAGGTCTTTCTATCTCCCCCTTCTTCCAGAAGATTCCCTGCACTCTGCACAAAGGCTATGAGTCTCAGCATCTGCTTTGATACCCTGCTGTCTAGAGTCTTTCAGAGGCCCCCTGTGGAAGGCTCCTGTCCTGTTCCCTGTCTTCTCCTACTTCAAATGTCTATCCTGTTTTTCCTTCTGAATGAGGATTAAGCCTCTTCCCTAGGGTCCTCCTTTTTGTTTAGCTTCTTTAGGACTATAGATTTTAACATGTTTATCCTATGTCTAATAGCCACTTATAAGTGAGTATATACCATATGTGTCTTCCTGCTTCGGGGTTACCTCACTCAGAATGATTTTTTTATAGTTCCATTCATATTCCTGCAAATTTCTTGTGAATGAAGACTAGTCTTATTCCATTGCTCCCCTTGGATAGTTCTTTTTTTATTTTTTTTAATATTAATCGCAGGTTATTTACTTTGTATCTCAGCCGTATCCCCCTCCCTCATTCCCTCCCAATCCCAACTTCCCTCCCTCATCTCCTCCCTGTCCCTTTCCAAGTCCATTGCTAGAGGAGGTCCTCCTCCCCTTCCATCTGACCCTAGCTTATCAGGTATCTTCAGGACTAGCTGCAATGTCCTCCTCTGTGGCCTAGCAAGGCTGTTCCTCCCTCAGGGGCAGGGAGAGGTAAAGGAGCCAGCCCTTGTGTTCATGTCAGAAATAGTTCCTGTTCCCCTTACTAGGGAACCCACTTGGATACTGAGCTACCATGGGCTACATCCAAGCAGAGGTTCTAGGTTATATCCATACATGGTCCTTGGTGGAGAAACAATCTCATAGAGGACCCCCGTGCCCTGATATATTTGGTCCTTGTGGAGCTCCTGTCCTCTCCCGGTCATATTAACTCCCCCTTTTATCATATGATTCCCTGCACTCTACTGAAGGTTTGGTTATGAGTCTCAGCATCTGCTTTAATATTTTGCTAGGTAGAGTCTTTCAGAGGCCCTCTGCGGTAGGCTCCTGTCCTGTTTCTTGTTTTCTCCTACTTCCCATGTCCATCCCATTTGTTTTTCTAGGTGAGGATTGATCACCTTACCCTGGGTCCTCTTTCTTGTTTATCTTTTTTAGGTGCATGTATTTTAGTATATTTATCCTATCTTATAGAATTATATAAGTGAGAATATACTATGTGTGTCTTTCTGCTCCTGGGATACCTCACTCAGGATTATGTTTTCTAGATCCCACCATTTACCTGCAAATTTCATGATTTTCTTGTTTTTAATTGCTGAGTAGCATTCCATTGTGTAAAAGTACCACAATTTCTGTATCCATTCCTCTGTTGAGGGACATCTGGGTTGTTTCCAGATCCTGGCTATTACAAATTAAGCTGCTACAAACATGGTAGAGCAAATGTCCTTGTTGTATACTTGAGTGTCTTTTGGGTATATGCCTAGGAGTGGAATAGCTGGATCTTGAGGAAGCACTATTCCTAATTATCTGAGAAAGCACCAGATTGATTTCCCAAGTGGTTGTACAAGTTTGCATTCCCACCAGCAATGTAGGAGGGTTCCCCTTTCTCCACATCCTCTCCAGCATGTGTTGTCACTTGACTTTTTAACCTTTGCCATTCTGATGGGTGTAAGGTGGAATCTAAGGGTCATTTTGATTTGCATCTCTCCCTTTGGATAGTTCTGTTAGTAACTTTCTTTCTTTACTTCTAGCCATACAACAGTCACATCACCTTCAAAAATCCTCCTGAATGTAACCACCTCCGGCATGCCCTATTCCCAGATAATCTCTCCCCTTCTGAAGGTCCCATTATGTTCCTTTCCATCTACAATTCAATCTCCTATGTACTCTACCCTTTTCTGTAGATTGCAGTCTCCTAAGGAGCAGGGTGCAATTTATTCTTTGTGTTTTAACAAATATCATTAACATTGATAGCAAATAAATGCTAAGCTCTATGTGCCAATGCAGCACTGAGAAGCCAATCCAAAGCATAATAAGCCACAATTGCTGTGCAACACAAAGACAAGGAAGTCACAATAATACAGATGAGTTCCACACGAAGGATGCTCTATGTAAACATGAAATTCTGATGAAGAAATCAACTTTCTTTATAATTTCTCAAACAAAAACATTCGTTTTCAAATCACTCTGTCCTTCTGTAAGCTTCCAGGAGAACTTAAACAACATTTGATTTACAGAAATGTTTTTTTCAAATGCCTATTGTGTATTGGGAATGTGTACACATACATAATACAAGGGATGAAACCTTTTACCAAAACCCTAGTCTTTCAAATATATTCTTTCTTGTTCTGTATTTTATAAGGAAACAGGGAAGGGAAATGAACTGGTTTAGAAGAAAGCTAAAAACAGATGATTGAAGGGTTTGGAAAAAGATCGAATAAAGTAGGTCAAGAGAATGGATATTATTCAGCATAAAGATTAGAGGCTGATTTGAGATGATTTAATAACAATCTAGGAACCCATGAAGGACTCTCACACACAGAGTAATCACCAGTTTATCTTCAACTTCAATTTGAACCAGAACAAGAAAAAAATTATGTTAGATAAAAGGAAGATTTCTCAATCATAGGAATTCTTTAATTCTAAAAGGATAGCTATGGAGAGTTGGTAACTGCTGCTTCTGATAGGGCTTTAAAACGTGTTTCAAAAGGCACAATCTAACCAAGCATACATATAGCACAAGAAATCCTATCAAGATCTCTTCTAATCTCTCAGCTCCAAAGTTTCCAATTTATTTTCTTTTAGGAAGTTTTACTTTTTTAAAATTCCTTGTTCTGCCTAAGAAAAACTGTGTTTAAAATAATTTTAAGATTTGGTTATATTCCAGCTTTCTCCCACATCCATCTTAAAATTCTGCCATTTTGATGATTGCTTCCTGGCATTTACTTGAGTGCTAAACATAGAGAGAAGGTGAGCAAGAACATATGCAATCTGGATTTTAAAATATATTCTAGTTAGTGTCTCTTATCCTCCACACTGAGGAGGGTCTGAATAAATCATGTCTCTTGTACCACCATGTCCCCATCTCCCCTCGTGGCACAAAACTCCTCATTTTTGCATGAGACAATCTTCCCTGTCATTACTTCCATGAGATTGTCTGTAATACAGATGGATATCAAGAAAAAGAAGAAAGAAAAAGAAAGAAAGAAAGAAAGAAAGAAAGAAAGAAAGAAAGAAAGAAAGAAAGAAAGAAAGAAAGAGAGAGTAGAGAGAGAGGAGGAAGGAATGAAGGAAGAGTGAAAACAGGATTGAGACAATTATGGCACAACTACCCTCAAAATTAACCAAAACTATCACTGTCATTAAAATATGTTTATGTAACTCTGTGTTTCAAAATTAGCAGGTAAAAGTCAATGAGTAGAAAGACCCAGGAATGATGCTTACGATTATGGGAAATGTTAACGTTCTTGGGATGGTTTTATCTTCCAGCATAGCTAGGCTAATGCCCAGTTATTTAACCAAGCATGAGTTTAGATGCCTTCACCCTGCCCTTGACTCATTTTAAATGTCGTAAGTTTTTATAAACTTCTTTGTGAAAAATTGCTGAAGCTCTTCTAATGATTTCATCTTTGATAATAGGTACAGTCTATTTGCAAATGGATTATTTTATTTGTTGGTGTTTAATTTCTTGAGTTCTTTGTATATTTTGGATATTAGCCCTCTGTTAGATGTAGGGTTGGTGAGGATCTTTTCCCAGTCTGTAGGCTGTTGCCTTGTTCTGACAACAGTGTCCTTTGCTTTACAGAAGCTTTTCAGTTTCATGAGGTCCCATTTATTGATTGTTGATCTTAGAGCCTGAATACTTGGTGTTCTGTTCAGGAAGTTGTCTCCTGTGCCAATGAAGTCAAGGCTCTTCCTCACTTTTTCTTCTAACAGATTTAGTGTGTCTGGTTTTATGTTGAGGTCTCTCATCCATTTGGACTTTAGTTTTGTGCAGGGTGATAAGTATGGATCTATTTGCATTTTTCTACATGTAGACTTCCAGTTAGACCAACACCATTTGTTGAAGATGCTACCTTTTTTCTATTGTATGGGCTTGGCTTCTTTGTCAAAAATCAGGTGTCTGTAGGTGTGTGGGTTTATTTCTGGGTCTTTGATTTGGTTCACTGATCCTCCAGTCTGTTTGTATGCCAGAACCATGTCATTTTTATTCCTGTTTCTCTATAGTACAACTTAAGATCAGGGATGGAGATACATCCAGAAGTTCTTATATTGTACAGAATGGTTTTTAGCTATTCTGGGGTTTTTTGTTTGTTTGTTTGTTTGTTTGTTTGTTTGTTTTATATGAAGTTGAGAATTGTTCTTTCAATGTCAGTAAAGAATTGTGTTGGTATTTTGATGGGAATGGCACTGAATCTGTAGGTTGCTTTTTGTAGCATAGCCATTTTTACTATGTAAAGCCTATGAACATGGGAGATCTTTCCATCTTCTGATATCAGCTGTAGGAGTTAGAAGTCAAAGTATCACTATTCACTGATGATACGATAGTATGAGTGACTCCAGAGAGTTTAATTAATTTGCCCAAAGTCACACAATAAATGATGGAGCTCAGAATGCAGTGGCCTGTGACTCTAATGTCTGCATGTGTTCCTGTAATTATAATATACTGCTTTATTTCTAGAATACTTTTTGTGATTGTCATTAATCATTTGACATAGTCGAGGCAAATTTAAACCATTTCCATAAAAATTTCAACGACATAGAGGTGAAACAAGTTTTGCCAAATGAAGTAATAAGGATTAGAATGCTATAAAGACAAATATGAAAATTCCCACCTTGTTACTGAGCCACTGTGCCATGTTTTAGAACACATTTGAAACACTGAAATAAATGAAAACACTAAAAACTAATTCATGTAAAAAATATTTTTAAACACTCATGAAAGATTTTAAGATGATAACTAATTAGTAGTTACAACTAATTTAAGAAGAGTGTGCGGGATGTTTAACTACAGAAAGGGCACTTGATAACTTTGGTGTGATTTTGGGAAATTTGCCACCATTCACCAACTTCTGTGAATAGTGAAGCTGAAAACAAAAGAATAGTAAGTTTCTGGGAAACTCTGATGAACTCACTCTAAATCTTTCAATTCTCTTCCTAAAAATTGTATGGGCCAAAATGAACGAGGTAGAAAAAAAAATCCCTATATTTTCATAAATGTAGGAGAAAACATTTCAAAATTTATTTAGCATCACTAGAAACTGCTGAGCAACCGCAAAGGAAGCATCCAAAGATGCTGTGTGACTTTAATGAATGAAAGTTGAGACATGAGGTAATAGAAAAATAAGACTTGAAACTTATACAGGAAACACCCTGTGACAGGCTGTAGTGATACGAAAAATAAATCACAGAAATCCTGGAATGCTACACCGTGTTCTCGAGAAAACACGCATGATTGTGTCAAACACTTCTAAGCACTGCGATGAAACACCTAAGAGAACAACCTAAAGAGGGAAAGATTTACCGTGGCTCTTTGTCTTGGGTAGGCTTCATAGTTAACAACTGAATCTTCTGTTCGGGCCTAAAACCAAGAAGCGGGTGGCAGTGGTGGTGATGGGTGGTGGTGGTGGTGGGTGGGGGTAGGTGGTCATGTGTTGTGGGGCTGGTGGTGGCGTGAGTAGACATTGTGGTGTTAGATGGTGGTCATAGGTGGAGGTGGTGGTGCGTGGTGACGGTAGTGGTGGATAATGTTGGGTGGTAAATGGTGGAGGGGTGGGAGGTGGAGGATGATGGTGGTGGTGACAGATGGGAGGGAGATGAGGGCATAGTTGTGGGGGGGAAGGTCCATGCCCGAAAGACTGCTTATCTCATAAGAGAAAGGAAAAGAGATAAAAAGACATTCTGGGTCTTGAGGTAGCACTACTCCTAGTTGTCTGAGAAAGCGCCAGATTGACTTCCAGAGTGGTTGAACCAGTTTACATTCCCACCAGCAATGTATATACCCAAAATTTGCTCAAGTACACAAGGACATTTGTTCAACCATGTTTGTAGCAGCTTTATTTGTAATAGCCAGAACTTGGAAACAACCCAGATGTCCATCAACGGAGGAATGGATACAGAAATTGTGGTATTTTTACACAATGGAATACTACTCAGCAATCAAAAAGGAGGAAATCATGAAATTTGCAGGCAAGTGGTGGGATCTAGAAAAGATCATTCTGAGTGAAGTATCCCAGAAGGAGAAAGACAAACTTGGTATATACTCGCTTATATAGACCTACAAGACATGATAAACATAATGAAATCTACACACCTATAGAAGATAATCAAGAAAGTGGACACAGGCGAAGGTGATTAATCCTCATTTAGAAAGACAAATGGGATGTGCATTGAACTTATGACAGGAGTCTACCACAAAAGGCATCTGAAAGACTCTACCTAGCAGTGTTTCAAAGCAGACACTAAGACTCATAACCAAACCCTCGGCAGAGTGCAGGGAATCATATGAAAGAAGGGAAGTTAGTATGATACGGAAAGGATAGGAGCTCTACAAGGACCAAATATATCTGGGCACAGGGTCTTTTCTGAGACTGACACTCAACCAAGGACCATCTATGGATATAACCTAGAACTTCTGCTCGGATGTGGCCTGTGGTAGCTCAGTAACCAAGTAGTTTTCCAAAGTAAGGGGAACACGGACTATTTCTAGCAGGATCTCAAGGGCAGGCTGTTTGACACCCCCCCCCCAGGGGAGGAGCAGTCTGTTAGGCCACAGAGGAGGACTTTGCAGCCAGCCCTGAAGATACCTGATAAAACAGGGTCAGATGAAAGGGAAGGAGGTCCTCCCCTATCAGGGGACTTGGAAAGGGGCAGGGAGGAGACCAGGGAGGGAGTGTGGGGTTGGGGAGGGAATGAGGGAGCGGGATACAGCTGGGACACAGAGTTAACAAAATGTAACTAAAAAGAAAAATAATAAATAAATAAATAAATAGATAGATAAATAAATAAATAAATAAAAGACATTCTGATGGCTTTAGCTCCTCCAAGTAGAGCTCCCCTCCCACTAATGTCATCAAATTATGGACCCGTCAGTAGATTAATCTACTGTGTAGGTAAGAGTCTTCATTACCCAATCGCTTTCCAAAAAACCCATCAGCTGGTAACTACCCTTTAACTCATGCCCATTTTGTATCTAACCCCCACAGGTTAGTGTCAGACAATTGCCAGGACAGTTCCTCAAGCAGTGGGATCAGAACATCTAAAACTAGTGAAAAGCCATAGCATCAGAACTCCTACTGCAGCATCCAGGGAGGAAGCAGTGGAAGAACACCTACAACTCCCTCAAAATAGTAAAACGAGGGAGGCAAGAGGCTTTTACCATCTACCTCCCTCTGAGTAAAAACTGCCCTGGGGAGGATTTCAAATTAGTTTTCCTGGGGTATTTATTATGAGATTTTCTCTAGATGATCAAAGGAAACTTCGCCGAATGAAATCCCAGGACACAATCATTATGTTTACCTACAAGATGCTTGTGAATAAAAAAAGATAAAAAAGAAAAATAGCACTGAAGATTGGTGTTCAAGTACCAGGAAACATCTAACATAATAAAATTAATACAGAATAATAACGCATCCAATTCCTCAACTGTCTTGTGAATTGTGACTTTAGATAAAATAATACTTCAATTGACATATATCTGTCGTATGTAAAAGTATACGTAAGAACCCTAAGTTAAAAAGTAGACGATGGAAAAGCTGAAGAGAAGGCTCAGCAGTTTAGAGCTTGTGATCTTCCCCAGGGTTCTTTCCTAGCACCCACACGCAGCCCACATCTCTCTGTATCTCTGGTTCCAGGGGATCTGAAGCCCTCTTCTTCCTTCTTTGGGCACCAGGCACATATTTATGGGGCACATTATACAAGCAGGCAAAAATTCATACACATAAAATAAATATTTCAAAAGCATATGAGAGAAAAGTGAAGAAAAGCAGAAACGGTTTTCAGTCTACAATTTGTTTTAAGCAGGGACAGTACAAAAGTCCATTGCTTGCATTGTTTAAGGATAGTAACATAAGTTAATTAATAGAGGCAAAACTGACTAGACTTTACACACATGTCACACTTTACAGGAGAAGAAGTTGCCTCTCTGGGGGCTAATTAGGCTCCCCAAAATTATTTTGTTTTATGCAGTGTCCAATATACAATAAAATATCACAATCCTTATGAAAAGGGGAGAACAGTAAAAAGAAATAAAAGGCATGCTACCAGATACAAGAGAATCAGATTGGATGTCCTTAAGAAAACAACCACAAAGAAGTAATCTTTAAGTTTTTAACACTTTTCATTTTCAATAAGAAATTAAGGTTTGTATATATTCATTGCATACGAAACTTTGAAATTGACATATATTGTGGGAAAGTTTAACCAAACTAATTGACAATGCATTACTTTAAAGCATACTATGAGAGATTAACATAGGAAAAAATAAATGGTGAATTTCAATAGAAAAGAAACATGTAAACAAAAACAAATGGGGATTCTAGAGTTAAAAACATACAAAATAATGAAGAATACCTTCAGTGGGTTTAACAGCACACTAGACAAAGCAGATAAGAAGGATTAATAAACAAACAAAAATAAAATAGTATAACAAAGCCAACACAGAAAAGGAGCACAGGGGTAAGAGGACCCAAGATCTGTGGAGTAACAATAAACAATATGATGTAATTAGAACCTTACAGGTAAAGAAAGAATGCAACAGAAGTCATTTTTGAGTGATTGCTGACAGGTATTCATAAATATGATAAAATAGTTTAAACTACAATAAGCATTATTAGCCAAAACTATGAGTACCAAACTAATGAGAAAAAAATTTAAAGCAGACACACTAATATAGCACACACCTCTGGTCCTAGCATTAAGGAGACAGCAGACAGAAAGATAGCAAGTTCAAGGCCAGCCTGGATCTCACTGGAAGAACATGGTCCCAGATGTCAAAAAGGGTCCCCCTCCTATCAAGGGACTGGGGAAAGGGCATAGGGGGAGAAGAAAGAAGGTGGATGCAACTGGGTGGAGATGAGGGAAGGGGCTGCAGCAGGGATACAAAGTGAATAAATTGTAACAAATGAATGAATGAATGAATGAATGAATGAATGAGTAAATAAATAAATAAATATTTTTTTAGAAAATGATTTAACAAAAAGAATGAGACACAATAAAAATTGCTTTTCTATCAGGAAGAATTTCTATGTATCACATTTCTTTATAAAGCAAACATAAAGGTCATACTGTCAAGTGATAGATGAAAAGTACAGAACAAGGTTATACAACAAATTTCTACTGTTTAAGAAAGAATAGAAGGAAATGAAAGTCTGAGGCGTGATTGGATAAAGAGAATATAATGATTAAGATGACAGGCATAGAGAAATAAAACATAGCAGACTAACAGACATAGAGAGATAGACAGACAGACAGACAAAATTCTGCTCTGACCAGTAATACCTTGCTATCAGATTCACAGAGCAAGAAGGAATTTTAAAAGGACAACAGTAATGTTATGGCATCACCAAAAATTCTTGAGTTTGCAATTAGGAAAAAAAAGAAAAAGAAACAATAGTATCTTGCTTTTTGGACATTGCAAAATTATTCTTTTTTTAATTCTTTATTAATTACACTTTATTCACTTTGTATCCCCCCTGTGGTTCCCTTCCTCCTCCTGTCCCAATCCCTCCCTTCCTCCACCCTATGCATGCATGCCCCTCCCCAAGTCCACTGATAGGAGAGGTCTTCTTTTCCTTCCTTCTGATCCTAGTCAATTAGGTCTCATCAGGAGTGGCTGCATTGTCTTCTTCTGTGGCCTGGTAATGTTGCTTCCCCTCAGGGGGAGGTAATTAAAGAGCAGGCCAATCAGTTCATGTCAGAGACAGTCCCTGTTCCTATTACAATGGAACCCACTTGGATACTGAACTGCCATGGGCTACATCTGTGCAGGGGTCTTAGGTTATCTCCATGCATAGTCCTTGGTTGGAATATCAGTCTCAGGAAAGACCCCTCTGCTCAGATTTTTTGGTTCTGTTGTTCTCCTTGAGGAGTTCCTGTCCTCTCCAGATCTTACTGTTTCCCACTTCTTTCCTAAGATTCCCTGCACTCTGCCCAAAGATTGCCCATAAGTCTCAACATCTGCATTGATAGTCTGTAGGGCAGAGCCTTTCAGAGGTCCTCTGTGGTAGGTTCCTGACTTGTTCCCTCTTTTTTCCTTCTTCTGATGTCCATCCTCTTTGCCTTTCTGGATAGGAATTGAACATTTTAGCAAGAGTCCTCCCTCTTGATTAGTTTCTTTAGGTGTACAGATTTTAGTAGGTTTATCCTATATTATATGCCTATATGAGTAAGTATATACCATGTGTGTCTTTCTGCTTCTGGGCAGAGAAACAGTTAAAGAAATGCTCAACGTCATTAGTCATAAGGAAAATGCAAATAAAAATGACCCTAAGATTTCACCTTATACCCATCAGAATGGCTAAGATCAAAAACTCAAGTGACAACACATGCTGGAGAGGCTGTGGAGAAAGAAGAACCATCCCCCACTGCTGGTGGGAATGTAAACTTGTACAACCACTTTGGAAATCAATCTGGCGCTTCCTCAGACAACTAGGAATAGTCCTTCCTCAAGATCCAGCTATACCACTCCTAGGCATATACCCAAAAGAGGCTCAAGTACACAATAAGGACACTTGCTCAACCATGTTTGTAGCAGCCTTATTTGTAATAGCCAGAAGCTTGAAACAGCCCAGATATCCCTCAGTGGAGGAATGGATACAGAAATTGTGGAATATCTACACAATGGAATATTACTCAGCAATAAAAAACAAGGAAATCATGAAATTTGCAGGTAAATGGTGGGATCTGGAAAAGATCATCCTAAGTGAGGTATCCCACGATAGTATCTTAAAAGAAAAATAACTTTGTTTTAAGAAACTGGATTAAATAGAAGAAATCATTGCTCTTTTCTTAGTGATACGCACAGTTTTTTTTAATTAGTCTATTGAACATGCTAAACTAATTAAATATTTTGATATTTAGTTAAGCAAAAGTGTAGTGATTAAATAATTACCATCCATTATCATGTCACCAAATATCACTATGGAATGTATCTGCCTGTGTGCACTTAGGGGGGCAGGTAGATAGACATTAGATAAACAGATGAAATTCTGGATAAGAAAAGATAACAACAGGTTATAGATTGTGGATAAATACAGACGATGATACAATTAAATAATATAGAAAGATTCTGTTTTTTATTTTAATAATGCTATATTATGATTTGTGTTTTGTTTTTGCTTGTTTGTGGTGTTTTGTGTTTTGTTGTTGCTGCTGTTTTAATAAGCCAGTTTGACATCCTGGCACAGATCTTTAATTCCAGCAATCAGGAGGCTAAGGCAGGTAATATGTAGCCTTGATGTGTAGCCTACTCTGCATATCAAGTTCTAGGCCAGCCAGGGCTACAGTGTGAGAACCTGTCTAAAGAAATAAAATGATAAGAAAGAGAAAAGAAGGAGAGAGGGAAGGAGGGGAAGAGGGAAGGAAGGAGATAAGGGAGGAAGGGAGGGAAAGGAAGAGAGGGAGAGAAAGGAAACATAGATACAAGAAATTTTCTTTATGAGAACCACTTTTCATTTTTCAGAGGTCAAGGCAGCAACGCTACCATTATGGCTGAAGACCACTGAAATCAATAGCAAATATCTCCTTCCAAATGTGCACAGCTCGCTTTCATTTACAGCATCAGCCAAGAAAACCTGTCAGGGCATCACTAAGAGTAAAATCTATGCTCTGCTCACTAAACCTAAACCATTGCATTAGCGTGGACCAAGACAAACACAAAATATCACAATAGTGCTTTGGGGGATATGCGCTTCATTAAAGATAATCCACTACAATATGACAAAACATAAGGTAGCTATTCTTTCTGCAGCTACACAGATGACGACTTTATTTTAAAGCCATAGCAGATTGAATTTTTGCATGATGTTTTCTTTAAACTGCCTTGCTTAATCTAGAAATACATTAAAACACTCATCCACCAGCTGTGCTGGCTTCAGCTGTAGCAAATTGATGATTAGTTCCCTCCTGACAATATTTTCTTGCTACGAAAATTTTAACTGGACCAAAATAGCATTAAATGTCTAGAATGGAGAATGTAACTTTATTATTAAACTTTTTTGAGGCCATTTTACCTTTGAATTATCGAGGTGAATGAAACTACTTTTATTAGAAAGAGACACTAATAAGGCATTAATGTTCATTACTGTGCAAAAGCCGTGTAAACTGGCATAATTAATTACAATTGCCTCTGTTACACTCTACCACAAATGTGTGATTCTAGCAGACATCTCAGAACCTATTAGTAATTTAAGCCAATCTTGCTTGTGGACAGTGCAGGCAATGCTATATGTTCTGTGCTCTGTCATTTAAATGTCACCTTATTTTCTTTTACTCAAAAAAAATCATTTTTTTATTTAAAATAATTTTTCATTTTCACTTAAATTAAATTTGATTAAAAGAAAAATATTTTTATCTATGTGTGTGTGTATATATATATGGTTTTTGTGTGAGTGTGTGTGTGTGAGACATAGAAAAGGAGAGAGAGAGAGTCCTTATATTCAGAAGTTTCTGAGTGAAGTTTAGAAACAATGGCTTATTACAGAACATAGCCATGTCCATTTGCTTATACACTGTGCTGGAAGACTTCACATAACTCAGTCCTAAGTCTCAGTTGAGGCAGACAATTTATAGCTCCCAGGCCTTCAGTATTTGCTATTTTGCTCTTAAGTTGTACACCTAAAGAGGCTAAGCAAGAAGGATGACCCTGGATAAGATGATCAATCCTTACTTAGAAAGGCAAATAGGAAAGACATCAGAAGAGGGAAAAAACAGGGAACAGGACAGGAGCTTACCACAGAGGGCCTCTGAAAGACTCTACCCAGCAGGGTATCAAAGCAGATGCTGAGGCTCATAACCAAACTTTGGGCAGAGTACAGGGAACCTTATGAAAGTAGGGAGAGATAGAAAAACCTGGAGGGGACAGGAGCTCCACAAGGAGAGCAACAAAACCAAAATTTCTGGGCACGGGGGTCTTTTCTGAGACTGATACTCCAACCAACAACCATGCATGGAGATAACCTGGAAACCCTGCACAGATGTAGCCCATAGCAGCTCAGTCTTTACGTGGATTCCTAGTAAGGTGAACAGGGACTGTCTCTGACATGAACTCAGTGGCTGGCTCTTTGATCACCAACCCCTGAGAGGGGAGCAGCCTTGCCAAGCCACAGAGGAAGACAATGCAGCCAGTCCTGATGAGACCTGATAGACTAGAGTCAGATAGAAGGGGAGGAGGACCTCCCCTATCAGTGGACTTGGAGAGGGGCCTGGGAAGAGATTAGGGAGGGAGGGTGGGATTGGGAGGGGCTGAGGGAGGGGGCTATAGCTAGGATACAAAGTAAATAAACAGTAATTCATATAAAAAATAATAAATAATTAAAAAGAAGTTTGGCAACTCATAGTCTTAAAAAAAAAAGATGCACACTAACCATCACCCCATCTTGCGGGTTTTAACTGATTCCGTCCAAAATGTGGAAAAAAAAAAAAGAAAGAAAGAAAAACAATAAGATGATATCCAGGTTGGACTAAATGTCTTAGAATTTAAAAGGAACAGAAACTGCACATCAACCTCTAGCATTCCACTGTCTCCTTTTTAAAAATCATTTTATGTTTGAGAATATAAAGTGTTTGATCAAATCAACCAACAACCCATCTCCTCCAATTTCTCCCCAACCTGCCACCAAGTTTACCTCCCAACTTCATGTGCTTTGTTTCTGTTTTATTTTATTTTATTTTATTTTATTTTATTTATTTTATTTATTACACTTTATTCATTTTGTATCCCCCCATAAGCCCCTCCCTCTTCCCCTCCAGGTCTCACCCTCCCTCCCCCTTCTTCACACTTGCCCCTCCCCAAGTCCACTGATAGGGGAGGTCCTCCTCTACTTCCTTCTGATCTTAGTCTATTAGATCACATCAGCAGTGGCTGCATTGTCATCTTCTGTGGCCTGGTAAGGCTGTTCCCCCCTCAGGGGGAGGTGTTCAAAGAGCAGGCCAATCAGATTATGTCAGAGGCAGTCCCTCTTCCCATTACTATGTAACCCACTTGGACACTAAACTGCCATGGGCTACATCAGTGCAGGGGTTCTAGGTTATCTCCATGCTTGGTACTTGGTTGGAGTATGTGTCTCTGGGAAGACCCCTGGGTTCAATATTTTATAGTTCTGTTGCTCTTCTTGTGGGGTTCCTGTCCTCTCCAGCTCTTACTATTTCCCACTTCTTACATAAGATTCCATGCACTCTGCCCAACAGTTGGCCATAAATCTCAGCATCTGCTTTGATAGTCTGCAGGGCAGAGCCTTTCAGAGGCCTTCTGTGGCAGGTTCCTAGGTTATTTCCTATTTTCTTCTTCTTCTGATATCCATGCTCTTTGCCTTTCAGGATGGGGATTGAGGATTTTAGTAGGGTCCTCTCTCTTGATTAGTTTCTTTAGATGTACAGGTTTTAGTAGGTTTGTCCTAGGTTATATGTCTATATGAGTAAGTATATACCGTGTGTGTTTTTCTGCTTCTGGGACAGCTCCCTCAGGATGATCCTTTCCAGGTCCCACCATTTACCTGCAAATTTTATGATTTGCTTATTTTTCATTGCAGAGTAATACTCCATTGTATAGATGTACCACAATTTCTACATCCATTCTTCAGTTGAGGGGCATCTGGGCTGTTTCTAGCTTCTAGCTATTACAAATAAAGCTGCTACAAACATGGTTGAGCAAATGTCCTTATTGTGTACTTGAGTGTCTTTTGGATATATGCCTAGGAGTAGTATGGCTGGGTCTTGAGGAAGCCCTATTCCTAGTTGTCTGAGAAAGTGCCAGACTGATTTCCAGAGTGGTTGTACCACTTTACACCCCACCAGAAAGGAGGGTTCCCCTTTCTCCACAACCTCTCCAGCATGTGTTGTCACTTGAGTGTTTCATCTTGGCCATTCTGATGGGTGTAAGGTGAAATCGCAGGGTCGTTTTGATTTGCATTTCCCTTATGGCTAATGATGTTGAGCATCTCTTTAGGTGTTTCTCTGCCATTCAATATTCCTCTACAGAGAATTCTCTGTTTAGCTCTATTCCTTATTTTTTTAATTGGATTACTTGGTTTGCTGCTTTTCAGCTTCTTTAGTTCTTTATATATACTGGATATTAGACCTCTGTCAAATAAAGGGTTGGTGAAGATTCTTTCACAATCTGTAGGCAGTCATTTTGTTTTGATGATGGTGTCCTTTGCTTTACAGAAGTTTTTCAGTTTCATGAGGTCCCATTTATTGATTGTTGCTCTTAGAGCCTGTGCTGTTGGTGTTCTGTTCAGGAAGTTGTCTCCTGTAACAATGAGTTCTAGGGTCTTCCCCACTTTTTCTTCTAGCCGATTTAATGTGTCCAGTTTTATGTTGAAGTTTTTGATCCACTTGGACTTCAGTTTTGTGAAGGGGGATAAGTATTTTCATTTTTCTACATGTAGATATCCAGTTGGACCAGCACCATTTTTTGAAGATGCTATCTTTGTTTCATTGTATGGTTTTGGCATCTTTGTCAAAGATCAGGTGTCCAAAAGTGTGTGGGTTTATTTCTGGGTCTTCTGCTTGGTTCCATTGATCCACCATTCTGTTTCTATGCCAGTATCATGCAGTTTTTATTACTGTATCTCTAGAGTACAGCTTAAGATAAGGGATGGAGATCCCTCCAGAAGATCTTTTATTGTAGAGGATTGTTTTAGCAATTCTCGGTTTCTTGTTATTCCATATGAAGTTGAGAATTTTTCTTTCCAGTCCTGTAAAGAATTGTGTTGGTAATTTGATGGGAATTGCATTAAATCTGTAGATTGCTTTTGGTAAGATGGCCATTTTTACTGTGTTAATCCTGCCATGCCATAACATGGGCGATCTTTCCATCTTCTGATATCTTCTTCTAATTCTTCAGAGACTGGAAATTTTTTTCATACAAGTCTTTGACTTGCTTGGTTAGGGTTACACCAAGATACTTTATGTCATTTGTGGCTATTGTGAATGGTGTTGTTTCCCTAATTTCTTTCTCAGCCATTTTGTCTTTTGTATACAAGAGGGCTACTGATTTTTTTGGGTTAATTTTGAATCAGGCCACTTTGCTGAAGGTGTTTATCAGCTGTAGGAGTTCCCTGGTAGAATTTTTGGGGTCACTCATGTATGCTATCATATCATCTGCAAATAGTGATAATTTGACTTCTTCCTTTCCAATTTGTATCCCCTTGATCTCCTTCAACTGTCTTATTGCTCTAGCAAGGACTTCCAGAACTATGTTGAAGAGATATGGAGAGAGTGGGCAGCCTTGTCTTGTTCCGGATTTCAATGGGATTGCTTTAAGTTTCTCTCCGTTCAGTTTGATGTTGGCTATAGGCTTGCTGTATATCACCTTTACTATGTTTAGATATGTGCCTTGTATCCCTGATCTCTCCAATACTTTAAACATGAATGGATGTTGGATTTTGTCAAATGCTTTTTCAGCATCTAGGGAGATTATCGTGTGATTTTTTTTCTTTCAGTTTGTTAATATGGTGGATCACATTGATGGATTTCCGTATATTGAACCACCCCTGCATACCTGGGATGAAGCCTACTTGGTCATGGTGGATGATATCTTTGATGTGTTCTTGTATTCAGTTTGCAAGTATTTTGTTGAGTATTTTTGCATCAATGTTCATAAGGGAGATTGGCCTGAAATTCTCTTTCTTTGTTGGGTCTTTAAGAGGTTTAGGTACCAAGGTGACTGTGGCTTCATAGAATGAGTTTGGTAATGTTCCTTATGTTTCCATCTTGTGGAATTGTTTGAAAAGAATTGGAGTTAGCTCTTCTGGTAGAATTCTAGTAGAATTCTGGTAGAATTCTGCCCTGAAACCATCTGGTCCTGGGCTTTTTTTGGATGGGAGACTTTCAATGAACACTTCTATTTCCTTGGGGGATATTGGACTATTTAATTGATTTACCTGGTCCTGATTCAGCTTTGGTAAGTCAAATCAATCAAGAAAATTGTCCATTTCATTTAGATTTTCAAATTTTGTGGCATATAGACTTTTGAAGTAAGTCCTACAGTATCTGTAGTTATGTCCCCCTTTTCATTTCTGATTTTGTTGATTCGGACTGTGTCTCTCTGCCTTTCAGTTAGCTTGGCTAAGGGCTTGTCTATCTTGTTGATTTTCTCAAAGAAACAGCCCTTGGTTTCATTGATTCCTTGAATTGTTTTATTTGTTTCTAATTGATTGATTTCAGCCCTGAGTTTGATTATTTCCAGCCGTCTACTCCTTCTTGGTGTGTCTGCTTCTTCTTTTTCTAGGGTTTTTAAGTGGGCCATTAAGTTGCTTGAATGAGCTGTCTCGAATTTCTTCTTGAAGGCACTTAGTGCTATGAACTTTCCTCTTAGCACTGCTTTCATTGTGTCCCACAAGTTTGGGTATGTTGTGTCTTCATTTTCATTGAGTTCTAGGAAGACTTTAATTTCTTTCTTTATTTCTTCCCTGACCCAGCTGTCATTTAGTAGCAAGTTGTTTAGTTTCCATGTGTGTATATGCTTTTTGCTATTTCTGTTGTTGTTGAGGAACAGCTTTATTCTATGGTGATCAGACAGGGAACAAAGGATTATTTCAATCTTCTTGTATCTGTTGAGGCTTGCTTTGTGACCAACTACACGGTTGGAGAAGGTCCCATGAGGCACTAGAAGAAGGTAAATTCTTTTGTGTTTTGGTGTAAGGTTCTGTAAATGTCTGTTAGGTCCATTTGATTCATAACCTCTGTTAGAGACATTGTTTCTTTGTTTAATTTCTGTTTAGTTGACCTGTCTTTTGTTGAGAGTGAGGTGTTGAAGTCTCCCACTTTTAAATCGTGGGGATCTATGTGTGGTTTAAGTTTTATCAATGTTGTCTTGAGTTTCTTGGACAGTCTGTGTCAGGAATTTTTTAGATTTAACAATTTCTTTGGCAGATACATCTATTTCTTCCATTGCATCTTCCATACCTGAGATTCTTTCTTCCATCTCTTATAGGCTATTGGTTATGCTAACCTTTGTAGTTCCTGTTTTCTTCCCTAAGTTCTTTCTCTCCACAATTTCCTCTATTTGTGTTTTCTTTAATTTTTCCAATTCTATCTTCAGATCTTGAGCCGTCTTGCTGATTTCCTTCACCTGACTGTATTTTCCTGTTTTTTTTTTTTCCTTCAATTCCTTCAGCTTTTTGTTTGAACAATCTTCTGTTTCCTTTATTTCTTTCAGTGATTTAAGCATTTCATTTCTAAAGGCCACAAAATGTTTGGCTGCAACTTCCTGTATTTCTTTATGGATGGACATAATCTGTTTTTGTTTTTATCTTCCTCTCTTTCTTTACGGATGGTCATAATCTGTTTGAGTTTATCTTCCTCTAGGTCTTTACGTATTTTATTTGTTTCCTCTGTTATCCTTTTCATGAGCATAGATGTTAGGTCTTCTTGAATTTCAATTATTCTGGGGTGTCTAGGGCTACTTGCCCCTGGATAACTGGGTTCTGGAGATGCCAATTGCTCTATCTTTTGTTGCTTGAGCTTTTACGCTGGCCTCTACCCATTGGGCTATCTTAGGTGTTTGGAGTTAGTTTCTGGTGGTTCCTGGAATCCTGTGTTGGAGAGAATCCCTTGGCAGGAAGATGGTTTTTCCTGAAGGAAGCCTTCTCAGCTTTTAGGGTATAGTCACTGGATGGCCAGTGTTTTTCAGGAGTTGCCGCTGCTCACCTCAGGCACAGAGACCTGAGTGCTAACTGTGGTCCTTGTTAGTCAAGAGGGTTCTCCTCTCACCCGGAGAAGTCCTGGAGACAGCTGCCCTGCTTCTGGGTTTCTTGCTGTAAATTTAGTGAGCTGGTGGCTGTAACCTGTGTGCCCCTTGGGTTGGTCAGTTTTGTTAGGGATAACTGGTTGCCCCTTGGAGCAGTATCTGGAGGTTTATCTCGCGGATCCTGGGCTTTTGTAGGTCTGAGGTTGGGTCTCTGTTCCCCAGTACCCAAGCTGTAATCTGTGGCGGGTGGGTACCACTCTCCTGGTAACAGCAGGCTATCTGGTGCACAGCAGGTCCCTAGGTTGTGTTGGTCTGTGGGACCTCTTCCAGGGATATACTGGGTGGCCTAAGTCCATCCCTATTTGCTTCCTTCCCTGTGGGGATTTCTCCCTACAGGAACTCCCTGGAGTGCACAGCTCTATCTGTGCTGGAGAGCTGGGCATGCAGCAACTGTCTGTGCCCGCGGCTGGAGCCAGTTCAGTGATGGCGGCTCATACCCATTGATCTGTGGGACTTTTTCCAGGGAAAGACTGGGTGACCCAAGTTAGTGCTGTTTCCTTCCTTCCCTGTGGGGTTTTCTCCTGACAGGGACTTCCAGTCTCTGGTGTTTTTTGTGCCCACCAATAAGCCTGGGAAGGTGATCAGGACACGCAGCTGTGTGGCTCTGGTCTGGGGATCCCGGATCTCTTCCGGGTTCTGGCTGGGTGGCCTGAGAGTGGACCGGACTGATTCTCACGCTGTCGGGGTTTCCTCTCACCTGGGAAACACGATCGCTGTTGTTTTAGGGCCCAGAGTTAAAGTCTTTTGGTCGCTGTACAGGAAATGTTGTCCTGCTCCTCAGATGCAGTGTTCTCCTAGTGCCACCATCTTGTCCCCCCCATGAGCTTTGTTTTTAAACAGCATCCACTTGGCACTTTCCATGTGTGCAGAGGTGTAGGACCTTCTATGGGAGCCTGGTGGCCTCTCTGGATTGCCAATAGCTCCCTGGCTACCGGGTGGAGCTTCATGAGCCCCTCCCTGCTGATTTGATCTTGAGTAGATCTTGACCATGCAGTCACAGCAGTGTGCAATGGCCTTGTCATGTCCAACTAATATTGTTTTGCTACAAATGTCCAATACCTCTGGCTCTTATAATCTTTCTGCCCCCTTTTCCCTGAGCTTTGGGGGAAAGGGATATGGATGTCCCATTTAGAGCAGAACACTCTGCAGTCTCTCTTATTCTTTGCACATTTAACAGTGTCGGATTTCTGTATTAATCACCATCAATTACAAAAAAAAAAAAAAGCTTCTCTAATGGGGAATGAGAGACCAATCAATGGGTGTAAAGGTATGAATTTAGGGTACGATTTATTATTATGCCCATTAGCAGAATGATTGGATTAAGTACTTTCCTAGGTCTTGGGCAGCCATGAGATTTCAGCCCAATAAACATTAGCAGAGCTGAGTTCCAGGAACTTTTTCTTTGCCTGACTCTGAAGTGGCACAAATTTTCAGCTACCTCTGATGTGTAGTCTATTGCATATTTCTGATTAGCATTTTAATTAAAATGTACAACCTTTTTGCTGAGGGCATCTCACACCTGGTCCTATCTTTATTTACATTATTTTGTATTTCACAAAATATAAAGTAATGAGGATATAATAAAGGAAAATGTCATTAATTTGGATCCTTTTGTAAACCAAATTGATTAACATCACATGCATTCGAACTGAAAATATTCAAAAATCATTTATGGTCAAAAGCTATTTTCTTGAATTATACAAGCTCTTATTGGAAATCATAAGTAATTTTGGTAAACTGCCCATGTCCAAACCTAATTATGAGGTCCTATAATTGTCACTGATTTCATATATGAGGCCGAAAGTCTTTGGATTAACTTCCATATTGTAATTGGGAAGAATGTTATAACCAAGTTTTCTGTTACCATTGTGAAGTTCAACAAGCAGATGCAGAAAACAAACAACGCTCATACATTCGAGAATTTTTTTTTCATCCATTTGACAACAGAATCAGAGAGCTGGAAGCACAGAGAGATAAAACCAAATATATATATATATATATATATATATATATATATATATATATATA
>NW_026592118.1:27581262-27620909 GCF_907164565.1 Psammomys obesus
ATATATATATATATATATATATATATATA
This sequence comes from Psammomys obesus, assembly GCF_907164565.1. Lineage (NCBI taxonomy): Eukaryota > Metazoa > Chordata > Mammalia > Rodentia > Muridae > Psammomys > Psammomys obesus. Next base: position 27,581,292 of record NW_026592118.1, read on the forward strand.
TATATATATATATATATGAATTGAATTTTAGGGAAGTCTTATTCTATGAGATGCGAGATTTATTGATGTATTTGAAAAACATTTGCTTTTAAATCCTGGGTTGACAAAATAGCTCAGCAAGTAAACCAGCCGCCCCACAAGCCCAGCCACCTGAGTAAGACCTGTTAAACTAACATGAAAGCTGAAGAGGAGAAACACCTCCACAAAGCTGTCTTCTGACTTCCACGTGAGCCCCCCTTGCGTGTATATCCTCCCCCACACATCGTACATATACATAATAATAACAAATACAGTTTATTTAAAAAATTCTAGCAATGGGGGCTTCCTCAGAATTCTCAGTAGCTCATTTGTGGCATCCTGGATTAAATGGTTTTAATCCTCCATATGACTTCCATGCAGTGTTAACATGGAAGTTTCTGAGTACATGAAAACTCTGATCTCAGTGCAATGTAAGAAAAGAATGCTAGATGTATCACTTTGTTTTCTACTTGTTGTGGTGGTTTTCCAAAAATCTTTCTGCTTTGTTATCAATGTGTTCAGTATGGTTGATTATGACTTAGCTGGGGCATGCTGTGTCCAGATACTCAGACAGTCGGTGAGACCCCACTTTAGGTATTTCTGTGAATGTGTTTTCAGATGAGAACTACATTTAAATTAGGAAAGAGAGTAGTGTAGATTGCCTTCCCTACACTAAGTGGACCTCCTCAAATAAGCAGCCATTTCAGCAAAGTAGAAGACTGCCCCTCCCAAAAAAAAAAGAATCCTCCCATTACAGACCTTCTACTGTAGCGTCAGCCTTCCTGGTTCTACAGCAGCCTCCCTCTCTTGGACATGAACTGATACTTATGATTTTCAGATTTTATACTTCCCAACCTCAGCAAATAGGTAGACAGGGAGATAGATGGCAGAGAGAGACACATGGACAGACAGACAGATATTCTGCTGGTTTAGTTTCCTGGAGAACCCTTACTAGCATACTCTGAAGCAATACTATTGGTGACAGGATAGTCTTTTAATATAATTACATCATATTAAAAAAAAACCAAGCAAGCAAGTTTGTATTGCTAAAGCAGTGATGACAATAGACACTCTAACGTGGGCGGAAGAAATTTTATGGAGTCCAACCATATACAAGGAACTAAGGAAGTGTGAATTTCTTTGTACTAAATCTGATACGAAGAGTAAGAAAGAAATTCCTTAATTAAGTTGACAGTCAGACACCCAAGAGTACACTCACAGTCTGGCGGCATTTCCCAAGTACGCCAGAACCACAGTCAGCACAGTACCTCTGAGAAAATACTCATGAAACTCCTCAATACAGAGGAGCAGCAAACAGAAAACTCCACCAGCGGCATCAACAGCCATTCAAGAACATGAAACACTTTAATACTCTTCTTTGGTACATAATGTATATGAAAATGAACGTTTTGTCTAATCGTAGTTCCAGTTGATTTTATCTTAATTTCAGAGATAAGATACTCTAACTTTGAGAGTACCCAAATGGTCTGCTTGGGAGATCATGGTAGCACAGCCTTCAATGCCAGCACTCGGGAATCAAACGTAGGCTTCACATAGTTCCCCAGAAACCTAGTCTGCATAGTGATTTATAGGGCAGCCAGGGGTACAGAGTGAAACCCTGTCTCCAAAACAAAATATTCTGTTCAATAACAATTATTAAACACAAGTAACCCCAATACACCCATTTATAAACCCAGCAGAATGTGTCTACTTATGAGCACCAGATTACTCTGATTAAGCCTTTAAGCAAGCCACAGCCATGCTCAGAATTAATTCTAGTTGGAACATGGATAAGTGTGTGTGCACGTGTTGTAAAGTATCTTAAACAGAGTTTGCCTGCTTCACTTGCTCATTCTCACGGCCTTTTCTCAGCATAAGAACCAGAACAATCCTTACATAAATGAAAACGTCAATCATGTTACAAGGCTCCTCTCTTCCTTCTCCAGCTCTTACTGCCCTCTTCCTCATTCACTTCTTTTGCAGACAAACTGAACTCCCTGCTGGTCCTGATGCTGCACATCAGGGTATTTAACACAGCTGTCCAGTCCGCCCACAATAATCTTCCCACAGGTGTACATGTCACTCACACCATCAACTCTAGCACACCCCACCCTCCCAGCAATCTCAAAGAACTGAGTGTTTCGCACTTTCACCTAATAACCATTGTAATCATTTCTTAATTTTCAAAATTATTTATTCCCTTCCTCTCTCTGTTGAACTATAAAGCCAGCTATAAAAGGCTTGAATGTCTATTTTGTTTACTTCCATATTCCACATACATCATACACTTTGAAAAGAAATAAGAACACGTGGAAAGTATGCTTGCTGCAGAAAGAGCTTAAGAAATGTTTGCTGGAAGAATAAATAAATGAACAAAAGAAAAGACTAGGTAGGAGGTTTCTATTGAAAAGGCACAATCAAAGGCATGAAAGGGGCTTCTGGCATTAAAGTATGACAATCAGAAGTGAAAGCTGCGACATAAGGAAAATTAGAGAGGGAAAAAAAAAGATGTGAAGGGTGAAGTAGTGGACGGAAGAAAAAGCTGAAGGTTTGGTTCAGGGAGGTGCATTAGAGTAAAAGGAAGCTCTGGAACAGACAAGAAACAGTAAAAAGGAGAAAATAACAGCATTTGGGAACTTCTGCCAGGCAATACTGGATATTGACTTAGGATCTTATGCTCAAACCCTCACCTACATCGGTGGCCCTTTCTTCTTCTTCTATTTGTTCTGAGATAGTATCTCACTAAGTAATAATACCTTGAATTCACTCCATAGTCCAAGTATTTTTTGAATTCACGATCTTCCTGCTTCAGCTTTCCAAGTAACTAGTGTGACAGGCCTGTATCACCAGTCCAGGAAGGGAATTTTCAAAAATTAAAAAGCAAATAGGTTTTAATTTTGAAAGAACCCATCAACTTCCCTTTGCAATAAATAATAAGAGATAAAAATGTACCTGCACATAAAGAGCAAATCACCATAATGTTTTATTATACTCTGTGTAAAGAAAAGATACAGCAAGTGTCCATTCAGAGAAAAAAAATAAAACAGTTATCATAAAGAAATATCAAGACCTGTAAGGGACAGGAGATCTACAAGGAGAGCAACAGAACCAAAAAAATCTGGGCTCAGGGGTCTTTTCAGTGACTGATATTCCAACCAAGGACCATGCATGGAGATAACCTAGAACCCCTGCACAGATGGCAACTTTGTGTCCAAGTGGGTTCCATAGTAATGGGAACAGGGACTGTCTCTGACATGAACTCAGTGGCTGGCTCTTTGATCACCTCCTCCTGAAGGGGGAGCAGCCTTACCAGGCCCCAGAGGAAAACAATGCAGCCAGTCCTGATGAGACCAGATGAGCTGGGTCAGATGGAAGAGGAGGAGGACCTCCCCTATCAGTGGACTTGGAAAGAAGCATGGGAGGAGATAAGAGAGGGTGGGTGGGATTGGGAGGGAATGAAGGAAGGGTCTACAGCTGAGATACAAAGTGAATAAACCGTAATTAATATAAAAAAGAAAAATTAAAATAAAAAAAAAGATTCGGAATGGCCTTAGATTTTTTCAAAGTAACTCCCGGAGCTAAGAAGCAATAGAGATGTGCATCCAAAATTCTAAGCAAAACTTATAACAAATACAATATCTCAAGCAGAAGATAGAATAATGCTATACTAAGATTTATATGGTCACAGGGAGAAAAAGAAATTTTTTTAACCTTTCCTAGAAAACTACTGGAGGAAGGACTCTGTAAATGAGAGTGCCAAGAAAGGAAAAAAGCGGGCTGCAACACAGAAGCTCAATTACCAATTACCAACTCATTACCAAGGCAAAGGGTTACCTGATGAAGGTGGTCTAGGTGGCTGAATTCTGCAGCTCAAAACATACATGGAAGTCCTAACAACCAAAGACTGTGAATGTGGCCCTGTGGGCAACGGGGTCTGTGGAACTAGAAGCAAGTTCAGATGAGGTCATACTGGATTCAATGGGTGTTGTATCCAGTATCACTCATCTCTTTAGAAAAAGGTCAGAAACACTGACTGATATACATAATGCCATAAGAAGAAAGAGGGAGAGCTTGAAAGAATAAATCTATAAGCCAAAGAATACCAAGGACCAAGACAGCCCCTAAAATCAGGAGGGAGGCTTGAAAAATTCTTCCTCAAAAGAGCCCAATATGAATCAAACTGCTGAGATCTTGCTTTTGCATTTCTAAAGAACTAGAAAAGAATATATTTCTGGTCTTTGAATGCATCGACTTTGTGATACTTTTTACAGCAGTTGTAGGAAACTATCACTGATGGAGGAGGAAAATCTTAGAGAGCCTGGCACTCAACGAAAACAGTCCGGATGGGAACCCCTGGGATAGCCCTTGGAGAATGGCATGAAGAGAACAAATTGACAGAATAACAAAACCCACGTAATGTACTGAAAGTAAGCACAGACAGTTAGGGAGAAGCCAGGTCCAGAAAGAACAAAGTAAATGGGAAAGGAAAAGAATAAGTTCAAAGTTAGGGAGAACAAAGCTGCAACAAAAAGAAAGGAATTATCTTCTGCCTGTACCCTGGCTCATATGACAGCTAATACCATATTCATTTTAAACAGCATTTGAGGACCTGATTAACATACAATGGGTGAATTTGAGTAAAGCAGACTTCCCTCTGTAAGATGAATGGATAAAAAGACTTGCCCTCCTGAGCCAGAGGAAAACCTCCCATGGATGCTCTTCCGGATTTGTCTACACTCAACAATCCTAGAGTTCCAGGTGAGTGATCCACACTGTGAATCCAGAACCTACCCGTCTCCATAATTAAATCCCATCTATAAATGCTATTGCTTCTGCTTTTATGAGAAACCCTGAATAATATTAATACAACTGCATATAGGTTTTTCACAGTGTTATAATATAAATGTTAAATACCGTGTGTTTAAAATCACAGCCATATGGGGAGAATGGGTAACTGGTATATGGTAAGAGCTGGGATGCTACAAGTGAGCTAGATTTTTGTTATCATAGGTATAGGTAATGTAAAAGATCTAAAACATCAGAAAACATCACTATAAGCCTGTTATTAAAATGATGGACATAATTATAAAAAAGAAAGCTTTGTGTGCTAGGAAGAGCTACCTTTAGCCTTATCTTCTATTCAAAGAACATGAAAATGAATTTCATGTAAAAATTAACAACAGATAATTATTAGGGTCAATGCCTCTACAGAGTTATTATAAGATAAAAGGGAACAAAAAAGCAGTATCAAATCTGAACAATGCAAATATGGCAGAAGGAGATGCCCCCAGGACAGATCAAAGCTGTAATCTTCCATTTCAAGTAAGATAAAGGATATTAAGAAAATTAAGCAAGATAAAAAGCAACATAGATAATAATTACAATAATTCAGATCTACAGAGATAAAACTCAAGAACATAAACTTTAAAAATGATGAACAAAATAGTAGGAACTCAAGTGAACAAATATAACACACTGTGCCTGAAAGGGGAATGTGAGGAGAGGAGCAAGGCTTTTTAGGTACAAAACAAATCAGAAATAATGTCTTTTCTTTTATTTATTTTTACTTTGTGTGTGAACACCTGCAAATGTGTTTGTGCACCACATTCCTGAGGAAGTCAGAAGAGCATATAAGGTCCCCTGGAATCGGCATTACCAATGTGGGTGCTGGGTATGGAACCCGGGTCCTCTGGAAGAGCATCCAGTGCTCCTAGACTCCGAGTCCCTGAAAAATAATATTTTCAAAATCAAGATCAAGTGACAAATGTTGAAAGTAACAAAGAAAAATCCCATACAGAAATGATAAACACCCCTAAGGAAAAAGCACCTAGCAGAGTTGGGAAAAATTAAACAAATAATAAAAACTTCAACTCAAGGAAATAAAGCAGAAATAAAAATCATCTGAAATTATATGACATGGCAATCAGCAAATGTGAAGCTTTTACCTGCAATGGCAAAGACTAATTCATACTCTCATAAAACAAAACTGGGCTTTAAAGAAAACAGGAAAATCTGAGCGAAAGAAAGAGAAGAAAAGAAAAGAAAGGAAAGGAAAAGAAAAAAAAAGAAAAGAAAAGAAAAGAGGTATCTTATGAAGGAAGAAAACGGGATAATATGACTTAGGATATGGGAGAATAAAAGATGAGCTAATGGTTTTATTTTTTCCACAAATTAAATTCAAAGTATAAAAGGTACAGACAACCCATTACTGAGTTGTAAAACTTTCATTAGACTCTTGAACCTTTCCTGAGAGGTTCTACTAGACAAAAACTCTGGAAAATAGAAAATATCCTAGAGACAATGTCAAAGACAGTGGTGAGCCTGAAGCATATGAAATCTGAGTCTCCCTCTTCTATGTCTTACCGCTATCTTTTTCCTGAAGAACTTGGAATGACAGTATCTGAAGGGGAGAAATATCCTCTCCTCGTTTGCATTTCACAGCCTCCAGAGCACAGAGAGAGGGAACTGTGATAGCAGATGTTCAAGTGGAAGTTCAGTTGAATGAACAAGGACTCAGTGGAACAAAATCAATCATTCCTCTCTAAGACAGCCTTTGATATTTCCCTCTGATGGTATTCATGAATTCTACATGACTCTCAAATCTGCCCTCAGACCCTCACCGCCCTTTCAGTTTCTAGCTGTATTGTGAAGCTCTCCAGGGGTTCTTGTCCTCATGCTTCTTTCAGACAGACTCTTCTCCAAACGTATGTTCATATCTACGACACTACAGCAGACACTCTCAGGCAGTCTGGAAGACATTTCTCAGAGATGATTTTAAAGGACTGCTAAAGGTAAGAGGTATTATTATACACATAAGAGGACACCATTCCCTTGATCCACAGGACAGAAGTTCTGTCCAAAGCCTACTAAACCATGAATGCACTTCTACGTTTATGATTTAAAAGTTAGTCCCCTGAAAAAAACTGTAAAGATGAAAAAATAGGATGGGAAAAAATAAAACACATTAAGTCTGCCTTCAAAAACAATAGTGTAATCCAGGTCACACAGAAGAGGGCAATGCCCAGTAATCCCTGTTATTTCTGTATTTTTCTCCCCTATCTCTCCACAAAGAATGAAAGTACTATAACACTGAAACAAAGCTAGCAAGACGGGCTTTATAATAAAGTGGAATTTGTCTACATATGCTTATGAAGTATTTTCAATTTCCTTACCCAATACCTACATACAAAACCACCCAAATCCTGCATATTGCTTCCAGGCTAGAATTGTCTTAATTTACTCTCAAGCTTCGTCTTCCAAGACAAAAAGATTCCTGGTTCCTGACAAGCAACACCATCACTTTTAACTTGAATCATGAGAACAGAACCAACCACTCACCACATCCCTATCTGCCGAAGAGAACAACCGGGAAAATTCTGGAACCTCACCCAAGGCCTTAAATGATGAAGTCAAAAAGAAGGGATGATCAATTCCAAGAGGATTGTAAATTGTTTGCATAGAATTTTCATAGCTTGTCTATTTAATCCCTTAGCAATACTGTGGATTCTGCAGAAACCAATATGGTGAGTCTTAAGTGTTTTCGTAACAAATTTATAAGAATATGTATATGCACCCGTATGGCTTTCTACCTTTCTAAAGCACCATTTTTTAAGAGTACCCTCTTCAACGGGTTTAATATACTGACATTTCTAATCATCTTCAAAATACATATGTAATAATTTTGAGCACAGTATCTGAAGAATTTTTTTATTGTCAGCTTATCAAGATTTTTAATATCTATCTTTTGAGGATTTCATGAAACATAATTTAATCATATTCTTTCCCTTTCCCCAACTCCTTCCAGCTTCTCCCCATCCTTCTACTCATCAAACTAAATGTTCTTTCTGTTCAAGGTTGAGTCTTACTTTCTCTTCCTATAGCTCTGTGTCTCCAGTTTTATGTTGAAGTCCTTGATCCACTTGGACTTGACTTTTGTGCAGGGTGATAAATATGGATCTATTTGTGTTTTCATACATGTAGAGATCCAGTTGGACCAGCACCCTCCCATGAAGATGCTTTTTTTCCTTCCATTGTATGGTTTTGGCTTCTTGTCAAAAGTCAGGTGTCCGTCGGTGTGTGGGTTTATATCCGACTGTTTGATTTGCTTACACTGACCCACCCTTCTGTTTCTATGCCAGTACCGTGCAGTTTTTATTACTGTTGCTCTGTAATACAGCTTGACATCAGGGATGGAGATACCTCCAGAAGTCTTATATTATATAGGATTGGTTTAGCTATTCTGGGTTTTTTGTTTCTCCATGTGAATTTGAGAATTGTTCTTTCTAGGTCTGTAAAGAATAGTGTTTGTATTTTGATGGGAACTGCAATGAATCTGTAGATTGCTTTAAGTAAGATGGCCATTTTTACTATGTTAATCCTACCAATCCATGAACATGGGAGATTCGTGGTGGCCAGAGACTGGATATGGCCCAGATGGCCCTCAACCGAAGAACAGATAAAGAAAATGTGGTACATTTACACAATGGAATACTACTCAGCTATTAAAAAAAAGGAAATCATTAAATTTGTAGGCAAATGGATGGAACTGAAGGAGACCATCCTGAGTGAGGTGACCCTGACCCAAAAAGGCACGCATCGTATGCATTCACAGATATTAGCCACAAAGTACAGGATAACTATTCACAGACTCAAGGAAGCTAAGTAGCAGGGAGGACCCAAAGGAAGGATCTATAAATCTCTCTCAGAAGGGGAAACAGAATAGACAGCAGAAGTGATTAAAGAAAGGGAACAGGATAAGGGAGGGAGTACTGAGAGAAATGAGGGTAGGTGTCAGATGTGAAGAAAGTGAGGGCTGGAGGACAGAGGGCTTGCAAGAAGAAAAACAGTGGGGCAGGGTATCTCTGTGACAAGCTAGAGACCTACGCCATGGTAGACTCCTGAAAGGATATGGGAATGACTTTAGCTGAGACCGTAGTAGTGGGGGTCATGAAGATTGTAGAGGCTACCCTCCAACCCACCCACAAAAACTTTAACCCAAAATTACCCTGCCTACCAGATGTACAGGGATAAAGATAGACCAGAGATTGAGGGAATGTCCAACCAATGCTTGGCCTACCTGAGACCGTCCACCGCATAGGAGAGAGCCAGCCCCAGACACAATTAACGATACTCTGCTATACCTGCAGATAGCAGCCTAGTTTAGCAGTCCTCTGAGAGGCTCCACCCAGCAGTGGATCGAAGCAGATGCTGAGATTCACAGCGACACTTCGGGGAAGGCATCGGGAGTGTTGTGGAATAATGTGAGGAAGGATAGACGGATCTGGAGGAATCAGGAGCTCCACAAGAAAAGCAACAGAGCCAACTAAGTGGGGCCCATAGGGACTTTCTGAGACTGAAGCACCAACCAAGGACCATTCATAAACTGGACGTAGGCCCCCTACACATATGTCCAGATGGGAAGTTCAGGCTTCAGGTGGGTTCCATAGTACTCTGACATGGAATCTGTTGCCTGCTTTCTGACCACTCCCCCTGGTGGGGCTGCCTCACCAGGCCACAGAGGACTTAATGAGTTGGGGTAGGTGGGGAGGGGAGGGCTTATTCTGAGGAATAGGGGAGCAAGGATAGAGGGAGAAGGGAAGAAGGCTAGGAACAGGGGCGGGAGGGAAGGAGCTGCAATTAGGATGTAGAATGAATAATTTTTTTTTTAAATACAGCAAGCCAGGGCAGTTATAATCACAGCATTTAAGCATTCTGGAGGCAGAAGTAGGCTGATTTCTGCCTGATCTACTCAAACAACAACAACAAAAAGCACAACTTTTTTTTATGCAGTCTGGTTTGTGCTGTCCAACTTCTCCTGAAAATGGAGCATGCCCTGCAGTTGATAGATCCAGTGTCACTCTATTGAGACAAAAGGTTTTTCCTCTTCTAGAAACTATCACCACAAAGATTTTCCTTCCTAGTGATGGCACTTTGTACCCGCTTCCCCTCCTCCATGCTCCTTATCTGGCTTAGGCCTGTTCAGGTCTTAGCACCTTCTCACAGAGTCTGTAATTTCATATGTGCACTATTCTCTACTGAACCCAGGAAAATGTACTTTGTAGCCAGTGTTTGCTACTTTGTGGGATCTTCTTTCTTCCACCCTTTTTTACACTTATTTCAACCTTTCAGCCCCCTAACACTAGATAAGAGGGGGAAAAAAGGATAGTGCGGCAAGGAAAGAGATCCCAGAATGAAGTCAGGGCTCAGAAAAGAGATAGTGTTACTGTTAGACTACTTTCCGCTGACTGGGGGCAGCGAGCTCCTTGCGTCAAGTTTGATCTTTGCCGATATGTCTTCTTCATCTTGTTTTTGCTTTGCACAGGACTCTACTAACAAACAAACTGCAACCAATAGCGAATCAACAACCAGCCGTCAGTTTGTCTCCCCCCAAAATCAGGGCTCTAGAATTTATACGCCCTCTGAAAAGTCCCAGAATTCCAAATGTCACACAATCGCAACTATCTCTTGCAAAATCACACCCCACCCACAACCCCCAGAGCACCAGGCAAATCATAGTCAGCCAGGATTAAAATGAAAACATGTTCTTATTATATTTCTGTGTTTGTAAAGAAACCAAAATTCCAAAATTCTCACCATAGCTGTTTCCCTGGCATCATCCACCACCGTCAGTTCTTATAATCTTTCTGTTTCCTCTCCCCCAGAGATTTCTGAGCTCAAGAATAGCGATTAAGGCATACCATTTATGGCTGAGTGCTCTAAAAATGTCCACTCTCTACATTGTCCACTTGTGACTATCTCTATTAATTCCCTTCCACCACAAGAAAAAAATCCCTAACGAGAGCCGAGTGATGTCGTGATCTATGGATATAACAGCCTACCATGAGGAGTCATATCATTGCTCTATTTAGGAGGACAGTAGTTGATTTTTCTTCTAGTGCCCGTAGCCTAACTTCAGGTTCTTGGACTCATTACCAGTGTCAGATACGGATTCCATTTTATAAAACAAACTTTAAATCTAATCATAAAGTGGCTGGTCACTCCCATAGCATCCATGCTACGTCTACACCAATGAACATATCTTGCAGGCAGGTCATTGTTTTGCTCACAAGTTTCAAAGCAGGTGAAAGTGATGACTAGCTTTCTCTTCCAGTGGTGTGCACAGCAGCTTTCTCTTCCAGTGGGATCCAGCACTCTGGATAGAAACAGTAGGTGTAAAGTTTCCAGTTGAGTGCCAGACAGATCTACCCCATAGTCTATAACTCAAGTGTGTGGTATCTTCAGTATTATTGGTACCCACAATAGGGCCTTGCATTCAAGCTGAACTTTTGGAAGAAAATGCTCTGAGAATTTTAAACACAGAGGCAAGTCAGGGGACAGAGAGAGTCATAAGAAATATGCCACCTACTATTCAAAGGGTTCTAGCTAGGACCACAGAGCAGGTTCTTGAATATTTTACTTGTATCTTCGATTAAAAACACTTTTCTCGTGAGCTGAAGAAATGGCTCCGTGGCTTGCAGCACTTGTTTTTCTTACAGAAGACCTGTGTTTGATTCCCTACCCACTCACCCCCAGCATCTCACAACTGTCTATACCTGCAGCTACAAGGAATCATCTAGCACCCTTCCTGACACACATGGTGCACAAACAAAATTTGAGCAAAATGCTCATACACATAAAATACGATAAATACATTTTTAGAGCACTTTTATTTTTTATTATTTACAGTTTATTCACTTTGTATCCCAGCTGTAGCCCTCTCTCTCATCCCCTACCAATCCCACATTTCCTCCCTCATCTCCTCCCATGACCCTCCCCTAGTCCACTGATAGGGGAGGTTCTCCTCCCCTTCCATCTGACCCTAGTTTATCAGGTCTCATCAGGACTGGCTGCATTGTCTTCCTCTTTTTTAAAACAGCACTTTTTCATTAGAGGTACCTAAAAAGTTGTCACAGATGTTCCTTGACTTTGAGTTTTGTTACAAACTTGAAACTCTATAAAATGTTTAATTTTACATGTTCTTATTTCTTTTAATCTAGTTGAAAAGTGGTGCACATTATTTTTAAAAAACAACAAGGTGTCAAACACTGTGAGCGAAATAATAGTATGTAACATGAAAAGACATAAAGAAACTGCCAATAGTATTACTCCCACAGTGCTTATTAAATAAGCTGCAATACCTAAATAAGACTTAGGAACCTATAATGACAGTACTTACATCTTAAAAATTGTTTGTTTCATTTTTAAAAAATGCGACATGGCAATTAAGTCATGCTACGCAACTCTACCTAGACTGCCTCTCTTGGCTGTGAAACCACTAGGAAGCAAAAAGAACACATTGGAACAAGAGAACATAAAAGAGAATTTCAGCTGTTGATTTACCTAATTTGCTGTTCACAAATACAGCATAGCTTCAGCAGCAGAATTCTCCTGAGAAATCTCAGTCTCACTCTTATTAACGACAGTGTGAAAAGCTGACAGAAACCACCCCAAGCCTACCATGGCAGAACACATCTGTAACCCAGCACTCAAGGAGTAGAAGCAGGAGTCTGGGATAAGTCTGGCTACATAGCAAGACCCTTTCTCAGTGGGATGCTTCTGTCCTGAACCAGGAGCCATTGCATTCTGTACCCCAGGGGAGCTCCTTGGCCTAATTCCAGACTAACAGATTTAAACTCTCAGAGCGTGGGTTGTTTGTTTGGTGAAACAAACTCAAGGGTGTTGTTAACTAGCGGGATAATCTAGCATTTGTATATATGCTTTGTGTTTGACTGCACAGAGCTGGGGTGCTTTAGGAAAATGTGTTCCTTTAAAGATATTTTGTCTTGTTCATTAGTAAATGTCATCCACTTTGTATAGAACTGGAAATTAATTGTTCTTAATCAAATGTACCCTCAGTTGCTACTAAAAGAAGCAGAGGGCAAGAAGGCAAGGCTCCTCTATAATTAGTGACTTGAAGAATAATTAAAAACACGGAGGGAGAACCAAATCCCATTTAATCAATGTTTACCATTAGTCTATCTCTTTTAGAAAAACATTCCTGGCACATCAGTGGAGCATGGAAACACTTTACAGCAGATCATTTAACTCAGAATGAGATAAAAATTCCCTTAAATGTTTCTAATTTGCTCCAAATGCTTAGCTGCAGAGTATAAAAACAATTCAGGCCCATTCAAAGCTATAGTTCTCCTGTCCTGCAGGTCTTTCTTCTTCATACAGATTTTACTTCATCTCCTTTTACACACACACAAAAGCTAAAGAATAAGAATAGCATTTCTACAGACACTGCAGCTGTTCAGGTAAGACTATTACAAACCTCAACACGTTGGTGATTAACAATCTCAAATAATCTGTGACACCCACGCCTCTTGTCAAAGCACAGTGTCCAGAAATAAGATAGGATCATGGGTATGAACACGAATTTGGTAAAGGAGACTAGAGGAAGGTTTTGGGGAAGCACCCAGAAAAGGTACTGTGTTCTTAAGATGAGGTGCCGATAGGCCAGAACCAGTATAATAACAGTCGGGGATGCTGTGATAGAAACGAGAGAATTTGAGAATCGAAGCTATATCACTGGGGTGCAAAGAGAATACACAGGCACTCTAGCTAACAGCAAATTAAAAGACAGGTAAAAATAACAATAACGCAGGTGACTGGATAGGGTTGGTGATGGAATTCTAGAAATTTCCAGTTTGATTTTTCTGTTGCTGTTTGTTTCTCCTACTGAAATGTCAAAGGCAAATGTATGAGCACCAGAGGAGAAAGGACTGAAGTAAAGAACAAGAGAGTAAGGGGCGTGTAAAGCAGCCCGTGTTACCCTTTGGAGGTCTGGAGTATAAAATGAGGCTGGACAACACTGGCATCTGCTTTTCTCCACTCCTACCCTTCTAGATGCTTCCAGCACCTGGTTACCTGGTTGCTGATTCTTTTTTTTTCTTTTTTTTTTTTTTCTTTTTTTTTTTTTGTAGCTTATCTTCTTTCCTGGGCTGTGAGCAGGGAGAGCGGTGATTTAGGGATCAATTTTTTTGTTGTTGTTTTTGGTAAACTAATAATGGTAATAGCAATTCTCAGACAACAAAAGAAGAATAAAAATGAAGCCAAGCCAAAGGAGGGAGACCCGAGTCTGTTGTAGTTGTTGTTGTCCTTTCCTGGGGTGGGAGAGGTGCAGGGGGAATGAGTATGACAGAAACACTTGTACCTGAATGAATTCTGTCACTGTGTCTGGGTACCTTTTGGGCACAATGAACAGCTTACCCATTAAATTGTATCTGTCTCACCTCCAGATAGTCCTGCTGGTATGTATATCTCGCCTCATTTAAAGGTGATACAGAAAGCTTTGAGAGCCAACTTCAGACCATCCTAAACTGCTCTCAACTCCCCTTTACCAACTTAAGTTACTCTTGACCCTGATGTTTCCTGTCCAATAAAAAAGATCCAGTGCAATTCACATCTACCCTGTGCGACTTCAACTTTTCTTTTCTCTCTCCCTGTACCCCGGAATCTGAAATCAGCCATATTTTTCAACCCCATTGAGACTCTCTGCAGTCTCACAACATTCAGAAAGAGCCAGATCCATCTTTCTGACTTAAGTGTTGGGATTTCTATAAACAGTCCTAGAAGCTGCCCGAGGCAGAAGTTTATGCACTGACCAGGTTGCTACTGGAGATAGAAGCCCTGCACGGATGTCTCAGGGTCTTGTGCCTGGGAGTAGGCAGCTGGAGCCAGCATGAACCCACAGTGAGATGGCACCATTAAAGAAGAATGAAATACAGACAAGCTAGCAGCTGAAGCATACTTCTTGGCAGTAGGACACTTCCCGCCAACAGGGCCAGGAGAGTTTGCAATGAGAATTGTTAGTACTTTTATCTCTTAAGCTTGAACTCCAAAGGGAGTCACTGTAAATGCTTTCCTTCTATAATGCTGCAAAGAGATGATCTTAGACGCAAATCAAACAGAAGAGGGACTCTATGAACCTTACTATAAGGATGAAATCTAACTAATTGCCAGCAATTATTAATTACTTTGCTATGTGACCTGTCACTGTCTTAAGCACATCACTACTTCAATTTTAATTTTTAAAAACTTTGTGTGATGGAAACCAGCATTATCCCAACCATCTGAAGTTCAGATAGGTTAAGTAATTGTCTCAACTATCAGGCACTACATTTCAAAACCAAATGCTTAATGACTACATTATACTGCCTGTCCTGTAATGTGTGTGATCAGGGGAAAGATCTGAAAGGGAAATTCTTGTTCCCTCTGCCAAGACCAGACATGATAGTGTACATGAGAGAGAGAGAAAAAAAAAAACAGCTGAAACATTGACAAATTCCAAGTTTTAAAATTTATGAGAGGTTATGAACAGCATGATGAAATAGAACAACTTAGAAGAATGTGACACTAAACCTAATTAATGTGTAGCAGCGATGCTATTCCCGGGATCCTCAGCAAGTAAGGAGAATCCAGACACCCACCACACTGCACAATCCCCAGCACACCAGAGCTGTCACTGCTGTCATCCAGTTCCTTGGAGAGACACCAAGGAAATCAGCAATGCAACAGCCTGTACTGCCCTAACTAAATGTACTTGGGACAAGAAGCAAAGAGTTCAGGTCCCAATGTAAACTCAACACCAAATGAGTGTGCTACAACCCTGTGGAAAGGAGCTACAGAATGCTGGATGTTTATGTCAAGGTAAAGGCAGTTGGGAGAGCAGGAAGGCACCTTTCTCAGATATGTAAGGAGCGAGGCTTTTTTGCCCCTTCTTTTTCCTAAAAGAAGTCCTCATTTGAGAAGAAACGTAACTGAAAAATATCAAACTGCCCTCTGATTCCAGTAAAATAGTTTGCAAGGAACATAATTCTCTCAAATTGCATCAATTTTATGAGTAAGTGGGGCACTTGGCCCGCTGTTCTAAATAACTCCCAAGATTTAGCATAATGGCTGGCTCCTTCTGAGCAAAAAAAAAAAAAAAAAAAAAAAATTTCTTCCTTTAATGCAGTCACTGCTACAACCTTAACACTTCATGGCATCCCTCCAGCCACAATTATCCCACACCAATAAACCCCAAAGATGTTAGGAAAGCCAGCATCCATTTTCGGGGAAATGTTACTGCTCCAGCTCAACAGTCCAATGGAAGTAAAGAGTGGCAGTCCGCTGTCCTCTCCGTCAACAAACAACATCCACTTCTAAGCAGTGTGCTCTTCGCTGGCTCCGGATACGGTCAGTGGCTCTTAGAAACTTAGGAAAGAACACAGGGCCTGGCTCTTCACAGGAAATATGTCTTCCGCTTGCCATGTTTGTTTCTTTCTACGTGATCCTTCCACGTCTTAGATCTTTATAAACTATGCAGCCTGGTCTCCAAACCTGCCTCCTTTATACTCAGTGGTGGGAAAGGAACTATGCAAAAATGGTATCTCACCTCTTCCCACTGAACCTTAGCCTGAGGAGAGTGCAAACTTGCTCCAGCTGGCCTACTCACACTTGTGGGTTTTTTTTAATATTTTTTATTATTATTAATTACACTTTATTCATTTTGTACCCCCCATAAGCCCCTCCCTCCTCCTCTCCCAAACCCACCCTTCCTCCCCTTTCTGCAGGCATGCCCTTCCCCAAGTCCACTGATAGGGGAGGTCTTCCTCTCCTTCTTTCTGATCTTAGACTATCAGTTCTCATCAGAAGTGGCTGCATTGTCATCTTCTGTGGCCTGGTAAGGCTGCTCCCCCCTCAGGGGGAAGTGATCAAAGAGCAGGCCAATCAGATTATGTCAGAGGCAGTCCCTCTTCCCATTACTATGTAACCCATTTGGACACTGAACTGCCATGGGCTACATCTGTGCAGGGGTTCTAGGTTATCTCCATGAGTAGTCCTTGGTTGGAGTATGAGTCTCTGGGAAGTTCCCTGTGTTCAAATTTTCTTGTTCTGTTGCTCTCCTTGTGGAGTTCCTGTCCTCTCCAGCCCTTGCTATTTCCCACTTCTTACATAAAATTCCATTCACTCTGCCCAACAGTTGGCCATCAGGCTCAGCGTCTGCTTTGATAGTCTGCAGGGCAGAGGCTTTCAGAGGCCCTCTGTGGCAGGTTCCTAGGTTGTTTCCTGTTTTCTTCTTCTTCTGATGTCCATCCTCTTTGACTTTCAGGATGGGGATTGAGCATTTTAGTTAGGGTCCTCTCTTTTGCTTAGTTTGTTCAGATGTACCGATTTTAGTGGGTTTATCCTATGTTGTATGTTTATATGAGTGAGTATATACCGTGTGTGTGTCTTTTTGCTTCTGGGACAACTCACTCAGGATGATCCTTTCCAGGTCCCACCATTTACCTGCAAATTTCATGATTTCCTTATTTTTCATTGCTGAGTAATACTCCATTGTATAGATGTACCACAATTTCTGCATCCATTCTTCAGTTGAGGGGCATCTGGGCTGTTTCCAGCTTCTGGCTATCACAAATAAAGCTGCTACAAACATGGTTGAGCAAATGTCCTTTTTGTGTACTTGCTGCTCACACTTGTTAACTGTCGCCCACCTTACTTGCTTTCCCTCAGAAGCCGCAGTTAGCTTCCATAATACCGAGCTCTAGTTTCCTTTCTTTTTCATATTCCAAGACAGTCATCTCTTGTCACTTCAGAGGTACCAGAGATTACTCACAGAGTTTGTCCTCTAAACTTTTCAGCTCTAAGAACTTCTATCTCCCCCCTTTGTTCTCTGAGCCATAGAAGAAATACTTTCTTCCTTCCTTGCTATCTCGGTAATGCATTGTCTTATGGGTTGATCAACCAACGTCACCACAGGCTCAAACATTGGTCCATGTTTGATAATACTGGGAAGGTAATGAAAACTTTACAAAGTAGGGACTAGCTTCAAGAAGTATGTCACTAAGATCACATCACTGAAGGTCATGCCTAATCCTGAGCCCCTTCTGTATACTTCTTGGCCACCATGAATTCACATATTGCTACCTCACCTCAAGTCCAAAGCAGTGAGGCCTCAGGCAACCATGGAATGAAATCTTGAACTGAAAGAAGTTATTCCTGCTGAATCATGTCAGAAATTTTGTCACAGTGACAAAAAGTCTAACTAATACACTCTGGGTTTGATTTTTATCTCTAATACCTGTTTATTTATATAAATTGTCTGCATTTAAAATATCTAGTATCTACCTGCCTCACCATATCCTGCCCACTACAACAAGGGAGTTAATTCTTGTCCTATAATTTATCTTCACACACAAGAAAAGAAATCAAAACTCATCAGCTTTGGACTTCAACATATGACTAATTTTCAGCAAAATTACAAAATATATTTCCTCCTAATTTACAATAACAGAAGATAGGTAGATACAGTAAATTATGTTTCACTTGTTCTTTTTCTTGTTCTCTGTTAATAATGAACACTTAGTTTTACAAATAAAATTCTCACTGGTCAGAAATTATCTGGTTTCATGAAGAAAAAAAACCAATTCAACCATAACCTACAAAACAAAATTGTGAAAAAAATTGAAGTTCCTGTATTAGTTTTCTTTGATTGCAATAAAACCTAATAATCTTTGTGAGTTAAAACAACAGAGGTGACCACAGCTGCTATGAGTTCAAGATACCAGTGATTATGTCACGCCTGGGGGTAGCATTTTGCAGTCATTTTATTAAACACTCAACTTTTTTTTTCTATACACACACACACACACACACACACACACACACACACACAGGTAGGCTTAGATTTTTAACCAAACCTACTTTATTTAGGGTTCTTAAATGCTACTACCTCCCTTTCACCTAATGACCAGAGGCATGGGAGAAAAAAAGGTTATTAGAAAAAGGGGTTGTAGACACTTTTAGTAGTTCCTTAAGATGAATCCACTCTTTGTTGTCCGGATACCAGCAGTCCAGTCCAAAGGCCACACCAAGCAGCAACATGAACCAGCAAGATTCAGAAGATCTGGACAAGTCAGCAAAAGCCTCAAGACTCAGTTGGATTGCCCTGAGAAGTTCTCTGGAACAGTTCTTTCTGCGAAGTCAAGTGTCAAAGGACAAAGATCAGCACAGCAACGTTAATCCAAAAAGTGATATTTCACTGTCCATGGGCTTCTTCTATATATCTCCTGTCATCAGAGTCCACCCATGGATGTTCTCAGCTGACCAAAGTCATGCCCCTTGCATGAGACAGCTCACAGCCAAACATCACATGCCCTCTCACAAGACAGCTTCCAGCAAAACATCATATGACTTAACTGAGTCTTCAGAGAAACCAGAAACTTCTACTTTACACACACACACATACACACAAACATTCATATACATACTAGGTGAATCACTAGACTCTTGCATTTCTTGTACTTCCTCATCATCTTCTGTAACGTTCCCCGAGCTTTAAAGAGAGTTTACAAATGCAGTGTTTAAGTCTGTGGATTGTAGTATGGTTATCCTGTATTATATGGCTAATATCCACTTATAAGTGAGTATATACCATGTGTGTCTTTCTGCTTCTGGGATACCTCATTCAGGATGATCTTTTCCAGTTCCATCCATTTGCCTGCAAACTTCATGTTTTCATTGTTTTTAATAGCTAAGTAGTATTCCATTGTATAAATGTACCACAATTTCTGTATCCATTCCTCCGTTGAGGGACATGTAGGTTGTTTCCAGATTCTGACCAGTATGAATAAAGCTGCTATGAACATAGCAGCTTTCTCAATTGTCTGAGAAAGCACCAGACTGATTTCCAAGTGGTTGGATAAGTTTACACTCTCATCAGTAATGGAGGAGTGTTCCCCTTTCTCCACATCCTCACCAACATGTGCTGCCACTTGAATTTTTAATCTTAGCTACTCTGATGGATATAAGATGAATCTCAGAGTTGTTTTGATTTGCATTTCCCTGATGACTCAAGATGTTGAGCAGTCCTTTAAATGTTTCTCCACCATTTGATATTCATCTGTTGAGAATTCTCTGTTTAGTTCTGTACCCCATTTTTAATTAGATTATTTGATTTGTTGGTCTTAATTTCTTTGAGTTATTAGTATATTTTGTGTATTCGGCCTCTGTTGGGTGTAGGGTTGGTGAAGATCTTTTCCTAGTCTGTAGGCTGTTGTTTGTTTTGTTAAGTTAACAGTGTCCTTTGTTTTACAGAAGCTTTTCCGTTTTGTGGGGTTTCATTTATTAATTGTTGATATTAGAGACTGTACTGTTGGTATTCTGTTCAGGAAATTATTTCCCATGCCAATGAGATAAAAGCTCTTCCCCACTTTTTTCTTCAAATAGATTTAGCGTGTCTCGTTTTATGTTGAGGTCTTTGATCCACTTGGACTTTAGTTTAGTGCAGAATGACAATTATGGATCTATTTGCATTTTTATACATGTAGACATCCAGTTAGACCAGCATGATTTGTTGAAGATGCTATCTTTTTTTCATTGTATGGTTTTTGGTTCCTTTGTCAAAAATCAAGTGTCTATAGGTGTGTCAGTTTATTTCGGTCTTCAATTTGATCCCATTGATCCAACAGTCTGTCTCTATGCCAAGGAGGTCCCTAGGGAGGATGTTTAATTTTCCTTCAGAAGGGCAAATAGAATAGACACTGGAAGCTTGTTGAAGAGAGGTAACAGGATAAATGTTCCATAAATGTACCATAAATGTCCTGTGAAAGATTCCACACAACAGGGGATAGAAGAAGATGCCAAGACAGTCAATCTTTGGGCAGAGCACAGGGAGTCATAGGAAAGAGGGGGAGACTAGAAAAACACACAGGAGCTCCATAAGAACACCAACAGAGCCAAAAAAGAAAAACTCTGGGTCCATGGGAGCCTGAAGAGACTGATGTACCAATCAAGGACCATGCATGGAGAGGAGCTGGATCCCCTGCTCAGATGTAGTCCATGGCAGCTCAGTCTCCATATGGGTTCCCTAGTAAGGGGCACAGAGGCTGTCTTGGACATGGATCACTTTCCCCTGGTGGGGGAAGGGAGCATTGCCATGCCACAGAGGAAGAGGATACAGGCAGTCCTAATGAGACTTGATAGGCTGAGGTCAGATGGGAGGGGAGGAGGACTCCCCCTTTCTAAGAAATAGGGGAGGGGAATGGGGAAGAAGATGGAGGGAGAGTGGGACCAAGAACAGATGAGGGAGGGGGGCGACAATTGGTATGTAACATGAATAAATTATAAAGAAAATAAAGTTAAACTAAAAAATAAATTAATTAATTAATTAAAAGAAAAACAAATTCAATATTTAGAAATGAGCCCTTAACTGGTACTTATTCTTAGCATCTTACCCAGCCATGAGTCTCTGCCCTTATCATCCTTCACTGGCAAAAAACAAAAACAAAAACAAAAACAAAAACAAAAAACCCACTAGTATTTAAATGGTAATTTGATACTATAGCAATTTAAACAAGAGTAATATTTCCAGCTAGGCCTGGTGGTGTATGACTGTAATCCCAACCCTCAGGGAGGCAGAGGCAGGCAAAAATCTGTGAATTCAAGGACAGCATGTTCTGTCTACAAAGTAAATCCAGGACAGCCAAAGCTACACAAAGAAGCCCTATCTCCAGAAAAACAAACAAACAGAAAAACATTAGTATTAAGGTTTTCTCTTTTGGCCTCGCAAGACATAGATTGTAGACCAGGTTACAGGACCAAGCATGGATTGTCTCCTGTCAAGAGAACCTCAAATCCAATCAGAAAGTATTGGTTACCCCCATTAATAGTTGTTCCCCTGTTGCAGAGAAGTGTACATCCCACTGAACACTCCGTTTCATAGTTGTTGGAGTTCACAGCTAGGGAAGACTCTTGATGTCTTCCCTTTGTCCACCCGCCCATAAGCAGTCGACATAACACTCACCAGCACTCTGAAAGCTGGTCTGTGGGGGAGAAGTTTCCAGCTCAGGTCCAGCTTGCTCTGTCTGTAACTGAGAGATGTGGTATCTTTAACAGTAGGGCCCCAGACTCACACCACTAGCTTCCCTGCCAAGTGCCTCACAGCCCTGTGTCTAGGCAGGGAAGTTCTCCCACCAATAACTACTATACCCACAACCCACCTGCACCATACCCACCAACCCTATCTATCCCTGTTGCAAACACATGGCCCTCTCTCCAGATAGACACAGTAATCTCATGCCACAAATTTTACCCAGCCCTGTGACCTGAAGACTGCCCCTTTCCAAGGAAAGTCACATGACAACTCTATCCTCCAGCACCCAGAAACTTCGAAAGAACTACGTGTGCCATACCCGCTTTCCAGCTGCTTCCCCTGTTCTTCCTCTTCAGGGAGAGACCCTAGACTCACATTGCCAATCCTAACATTGTCTGTTGCCTGAGGAAAAGTCATCATTCTTGAAGACTGGCTTCGAGAATCTTCTCACTTTACAGAAGTCTGCACCTGGATTTATAAACCTCACTTAGCCTGAGCTGAGCCAGGACTGCTTCTGATATCCCATTCAAGCACCAGCATTGACTTGCCCAAATATTGAGCCCAAATCCCCAGAAAGCTGATCAACCACCTGACAAGCTGGAGGACCAAGAAAGAGAGCTTCAAAGACCCACTCCACAAAGCAGAGACAAGGCCTCTATATCAAGAAACAAGTTGTTAGCTCGGCGTGGCCCATGCTTTTAATCCCTGCACTCAGGAAGGCAGAGGCAGGCAGATCTCTGTAAATTCGAGGTCAGCCTGTTCTACAGAGTGAGTCCAGGACAGCCAAGGCTACACAGAGAAACCATGTCTCAGCAGGGAAAAAAAAGTTATTTTCTAATTTCTTGCAAAAGAGCTCGTTTGTAAACTATTGTTACAGGATGTTTATGAAGAAAAGAGTGCCTGCCTTGTCACTAACATTGCTCCATATTTCTGTTGTTTAAGCTATAGATTTCATAATTATTGCTAAGGTAGTCCTAGCCCTAGAAAACTAACCCAGCTTCCAAAATAAAAATAATGCAATTGCAAAACCATACATTACTAAAATAAAGCCATATGTAGGAAAAATGACTAGGAGCTATAAGACTCATATTTCCATCTCTGTGGGGAGAAGAAAGGGTGGGTGTGGGGATTTTGCTTCCTTCAAAATGTCTTTTAAAGTACATAACTTTGTGTTGTTTCACTGATATTTTTAACTGATGCTGTTATAATTGCAGAAATCATTAAAGTATTTAAAAAATAGTGCAGGATTAAAGTTACATAGCTGGCCAAGTCTTGTAAATAGTCACAAAGTATTCTTCTCGCAGAATACCCTTTAAGCCACACTGTCATTCACATGGATGATGTGTTTCTGAAAACCAGGGAATGCCAGCCTCAGGCAATTCAAATCATCTCCATGGCATTTTCTTTGCATTGCCTATGGATTTTCAATCTGAAATCTTTCAAAATTTTCTAGTAGTGCTGTTAGAAAATAATTGAAAAGCATCAGGATATGGCTATCTCCTTAGCAGAAGAGAAAAACATTTCCTTTGATGGGGACAACAATTTAAAACCCTCTAAAACTGGCTTCTATTTTATTTATTCATCAAGCACATGAAAAAAGTAATTTCCCTAAAAGTAGGAGGAATTGTAGGAGTGGTAACTCATTTTGCAAACCTTGCAGATTATTATGCTTCTGTGTTTCAAAGCTTTTGAAAGAGCCTAGATAGTATTGTCCTGAGTCATACCTAGAAATGACCCGATAGCCAGTTTTCTACCTTTTGTGTCTCCAGAATATCCCTGTTACCATCATTTTGAACCATTTTAGAAACAGCTTGTATTTGTTAAGCAACTAGATCTACTAACTAAAAATGTAAATACACTAACTTTGATCTCTGCTTTCTAATGCTTAATTCTTCACATATTATTTTCGGGTGAATGTAGCATTGGGAGAACATTTTTACATAATAACAACATTTGCTGGCTTGTGCTTTATGTGTGAGAAGTCATTGGTTTCCTAGGACAAGAATAACTAAAGGCCCTGAGATATCTCTCTATGATATTCTCTCCAGACCTCAGATTCATGGTACTCTGTTCTAAGAGAAAACAGAAAAACTCCACAAACACTGAATTGTCTAGATCTGAGCTTTAAGCAACAAACTGTAGGAATAAGAAGAGTTAGGTAACTCGATGCCCAGGAAAAACTGCCCAGGGCCACGTATGAAAATAACTGAGAAAGCTGCTCAGTCCCTGACTAAATAGGCCCATGCTATACAGAGCCAGATTTGATCAGAATGCAAAAAACAGGCCATCACCCAGAGCTGCTGTCTCAGTAAGACCGCTCTATCCTGATCCTTAAAGGACTACACCACCAAAGCATTTCATGAGAGGTCAGATGTTCTCATGGCCTTCCTGTCTCCCTACAGATTGAGTACTGGTTAAAGAAATAAAAAGAAAAAAAATGCACCTATGCTACTGGGCATGATTTTGGCTCCAATGATCAAAATCAAGACTTAAATGAGACACATATATGTAGCTCTGTGTTTGATATTCTAAGGGCACAGTATCGCCTACCTGGTATTGCTTCAAAAATTTAGGAAAGAAAATTTAAACATATTTAAAACAATATAATAACTGAAAAACATCACAAACGGTGTTATTAAACTTTATCAAAAACATTGAAAAATACCTAAATATATATGGAACTATTCGTGTGTGTGTGTGTGTGTGTGTGTGTGTGTGTATGTGTGTGTGTGTGCCTGTATAATTTCCCTCAAATTTATTTTTATATTTTTGCATCAACACTCAAAATGCCACTGGGCCTTTTCATTGAATTAGGAAAGTTAGTTCTAAAACCTACTGATGAGAACAAGAAATAATGCCTCAAAAGAGAGATATTTTTACCACATGTGCTGTCTCAACAGAAAACCTTTAAAAGGTAAATTCTATTAGTATAATATGGAATTTTTAAAAAATGAGCGCATGCCATACACGGAGCTTTCCCTGGGGACTGAGGTTATTTGCTAAGTCACTGAAAACACTGGCTTTAAAAGCCCTTCAGTTTTTTTCTTCCTATTGTTTCATAGTTCATGATCATCATACATTGAAGGGAGGGGGGGGAAGGAAATAAAGAAGCAAGTGAAAAAGATCTCTCTGTGTCTTTCCTGATGTTTGTGAGGTTGATACTTCAGTCACTGAAACCTGGACATTCTTAAATCTTACATTTATAATTGTTTGAGAACAAGATAAGCTCACTTTCCACAGCTCTTCATTTTTTTTTCCAGATGGAAACTTGAATGATGTGTGGGTATGTCTCAATCTGCAACACCCAGGGACTATAGAGATGGCCTTGTTGTTCAGACTGCTTCCTGCTCTTCCAGAGGATACTTAACATTTCCAGCTCTTACCTCTAGTGGCTCACGGACAAATATATCTCCAGCTCCAGAGGATCCAATGTCCTCTTCTGACCTCCATGTGCACTCACACAGATGTGGCATACACCCACACAGACACACATGCATACACACAGTTAAAATTTTTTAATTTATTTTATTTTTAATTACACTTTATTTACTTTGTATCCCCCCTCTAGTTCCCTACCTCCTCCCCTCCCAATCCCTCCCTTCCTCCCCCTTCTCCACGCATGCCCCTCCCCAAGTCCACTGGTAGGGGAGGGTTTCTTTTTCTTCCTTCTGATCCTAGTCTGTTAGGTCTCATCAGGACTGGCTGCATTGTCTTCCTCTGTGGCCTGGTAAGGCTGCTACCCCCTCAAGGGGAGGTGATCAAAGAGCAGACCAATCAGTTCATGTCAGAAGCAGTCCCTGTTCCCATTACTATGGAACCCACTTGGACACTGAACTGTCATGGACTACATCTGTGCAGGGGTTCTAGGTTATCTCCATGCCTGGTCCTTGGTTGAAGTATGAGTCTCAGGAAAGACCCCTGTGTTCAAATTTTTTGGTTCTGCTGCTCTCCTTGTGGGGTTCCTGTTCTCTCCAGATCTTACTATTTACCACTTCTTAAAATTTTTAAATGTGTTGGCCACACAAATCTCTCAAAGTGGTTGTTAATCCATTCAGGGAGTCTGATTTAGCACATTTGTTGTATGGTCAGGAAACGATACTTTAACAAGCTTCTGCGTGATTCTGAAAATTCACAGTTTTTAATTTAAATTTTTTAAACTGTCTTCACTTTACATCCCTCTTCTTCCCCCAGTCCCAGCCTTCCTTCCGCTTTCCCCCTCTCCACCTCCTCTAGACCTCAGAAAGGGGAGCCCTCCTCCCCTACCAACTGACCCCAACATATCAAGTCTCATCAGGAATACCTGGATCCTCTTTCTCTGTGGCCTGGAAACGCCACCTCACAAGGGGGAAGTGATAAAGGAGCAAGCAACAGAATCCATGTCAGAGACAGCCCCTGTTCCCCTTACAGGAACCCACATGGAGACTGAGCTGCCTATAGGCTACATCTGAGCAGGGGCTGTAGGACCTCTCCATCATGCATGGTCCTTGGTTGATGCATCAGCCTCTGGGCCCAGATTTGTTGTTTCTGTTGCTCTCTTTGTAGAACTCCTGTCCCCTCCATGTCCTTCTATGCCCCCACTCTTCCATAAGACTCCCTGCTCTCTGCCCATCTCAGCACCTGCTTCAATCCTGCATTCGGTGGAGTCCTTCAGAGGACATCTATGGTAGGTTCTTGTCCTGTTCCCTCTCTTCAACCACTTCTGGTGTCTATTCTATTTGTCCTTCTAAATGAGAATTAAGCATCCTACCTAGGCTCCTTCTTGTTATTTAGCTTCTTTAGGTCTGTGGATTGTGCAATGGTTATCCTATATTATATGGCTAATATCATATTGTAAATGAGTATATACCATGTGTGTCTTTCTGCTTCTGGGTTACCTCACTCAGGATGATCTTCTCTAATTCCCACCATTTGCCTGCAAATTTCGTGCATTTTAAGAGTCTATGGTGGGGCTGGAGAGAGGACTCAAGAGTTTTAAGCTTCTCTGTTCCTGCTGGTTCCCAGCACTCATGTGCTGGCTCACACCATCTGCAATGCCAGGTCTAGGGGTTCAGACACACTTATATGGTATGGGCCTTCTCCCCCAATTCTAGGGAGCAAATGCAGGGCCTTGCGGGATGCTAAGCAAGAGGTCCACAGCCAGTCCTCAGGCCAGACCTTCCATCGTACTTTACTAAGTGAAAAGAGAAGGTACCCTGTGCTTCCCATATCCATAAACTGCTTTTCTAATTGATTTCTTCCCTTAGTTGTACTCTAGACGCTTATATTTAGTCTGGTTTAGGAATACTGGCGCCCTTATCAGAGCATTTTTTCCCAGAACTATGCTGGAACGCGAGATTGCGGTACGTCCTTAGTGATTATCGCATATCATGAATACCAGCCAATCCAATATCACTTCAAATATACAAGACTTCAGCTTTCAAGTGTACAAGGACTTTACTATATGCATGAGGAAAGAGCCTTCAACTATCCAACCCAAGGAGAATTTAGATTTGAAATCAATCCAAAAACCCATCTCCACGCTTCCAGTCAAATCCTTTCTGCCATGAGCTAATTTCTCATGTCTCCTTCACAATAATCTCCACTGTTTTTCTAGGTTCTCAAAACCTCTGAAATGTAGCCATTATGTTTCATTCAGCACTGGGTTGCCAGTGTCCAAAATAATACTTGGCACTTGGAATGCCCCATAAATATTTATTGAATAAGTAAATGGTTTGAAGAGTAATGGGATAGTTCAGTTTTGCTTTGACCATACTTATCCTTGGGAGGGGAAAAGGCAAGCCTGGAGCCAGGTAATCTTGTAAACAGAGATTATAAAGTAGCAAACATAAGAATAACATATTAATTATTCAAAATAATTTCATGTTGCATATATACCATAATAGGCAAAAATATACATTTCAAAGATGGAAAAAGGTTGTATCAATAGGAATCTCAAATAACTTAAGTTGTAAAAAAATAAATTATCTTTATCTTAAATGTTAAATAGAAAAGTCTAATATAATAGCACATACCTAAATCATAGATAGCATTTGGGAGACTAAGACATAAGGATTGCAATTTTGAGGACGGCCTAAGCTTTATGACAGGTAAGAGACTGTCTCAAAAATAAGTGAATCAAATACAGGCTAAGGCTGGCAAAATGGTACAGAAGGTACCAGTGTCTGTCACTCAAGCCTGAAGGGCTGTCTGTGTTCCATCCCTGGAATCCATGACAAAAAAAAAAAAAAAAAAAAAAAAGAAAATTGACTCGAAAGGTTGTCTCTGGCCTCTATAGATGCACTACAGTACACACGCACTCACACTCAGACACATAAATCTCACACACACGAACACACACATAGACACCCCACCACCACCACCATTATCATCATCAAACACAATTTAAAATGAAATAAACTAAAACTTGGGCCTTCATAAAGCAAAGCAAACCCTTTACCACCTAAGCCAATCCCTTCAAACCTTAAATATCACCTAAGTGGTGATTTTCCTTCATGCTGTGGTGTAACTCAAGACATGAAGAAGAGAGGGTCATTTTGACCCTTTGAGTTTTTAAAAATATAATACGCAAAAAATAGATTAAAAAAGGATGGAAGAAATGCACAGGAAGCAACAGCAGAAAAACAGGTAGTAATTTCTTAGCCAACAATGATAAAAAAATAATAATATTGTTCGTATTGCTATAACAAATGCACAGCCTCAGATTTTCTGCAGCTGGCCTGTCTGGAGGTCATCAGTCTGTTGTAGTCTGTCACTGGTTCATAAAATAATCTGTAAGATCAATATTGTGAGTTTGCACAGTGCGTTGCCAAAGCCTATGGTCAATGTCTCTTCCCACCATGCTAAAGAACTACAAAGCTATACGGCATGGAATCTGGCTGTCCTAGTCCGTAGCTCAGTGGCGTGATCCAAAATCTTGAGAATGCCAGCTCCACCTGGAGCCGCCTAGAGTTAATGAGAGACTGGCTGGGAGAGACAGTCAATGGGCAAATTCACTTGTGCTCCCGTAAGTAGTCCTTTGAGGACCAACAAGCTTTTAAGCAATTAACTTCACTTGGCCTGAAGATGACCTCTGTCCTAACCTATGGAATAATAGATAGCTTAGTAACGCAGCACCTTACATTACCTTCTTCCTTATTTTTGCTCACTCTCACAGTCCTGGATTCATTTTACCAATAAAGCAGTAAAACTAAGCTTTGCCCCAGGTTCTCCTTTCCAAATATGCTAAAAAGTCTTGTGAAACCTCCTAATACACAAGCTATACACGCCTGAGTGTGTAACGTGTTTCTACTTAGCAAATGAGACAAAGCCTTGGCTGGTAAGCTGGGATCAGGCTGCTTTCCTACAGGTTTTGCTTTCCCTGTGTAAGTCAGCAAAAGACCATCACATTAGCATATTAATAACATAGCACAGTGAAGAAAAGTTCCTGTTTACATGAGGGTATTTTCTCATCTTTGAAAAGAAAATACTGTAATTAATCACAACCCCATTTTATACCAATAATTTTTTTTTCTCATAAGGAAAAATAATGTAATCAATCATCCAGGGTGCCCATTTAACATTTAATTACCGTTATCAGATATAATCTGGTAAAATGGCAACCAGAGGCACTGAACAGACCCTAAGATCCTCCAGCACCCAGCAACATCTGGACTTTGGCCAGCTTCTTCCTCTTTTCTGGTTGCTAGTCTTCAAACTGAGAATAATTAGGTGATGGTTTCGAAATGGAATTATGCGAGTTTATTTGATTTCTTCTGTTTGCCTCTTACGGAAAGACACAAAAATGAAAACGGATTGTTGGCGACCGTGGGAACAGGTGAACACAAAATACTGTCATTAATCTCACTGTTTCAGGGAGCAGCAGACACAGTGAGCAGAGTGTGGCTGAAAGGGAGGGGGAAAAAACAGTTCCGGGGTGGCCACCCAGAAGGGTGAGACAGCGAGGGAAAGGCAGCAAGAGGAGTAGTGAGTGTCCTTTGCACAGCGGAAGTTCACAGGGAATATTGAGACTGAGCATGCTGACTTGACTCGCCTCCAACCACTCGAATAAGTCACCAGAACAGACTCTTCACACACTCACAAATGCCAGCTGTGAGGCCGCTGCAGTCAGAGCCTTGCTGATTATCTTAAAAATTAGGAGAAAGGGGAAACCGAACTGAGCTGTCCTCCTTGACCAGCTCCAGCTAGTACTAGTCAAAAATCAAGTGGGCTTAACTGCACAATCTTGAAAAAGTAGAAGACACAAGCAAATCCGCCCCCCCCCCCCGAGATCTTTCTGACAGTTAAAGGCAAATTTCCCACTATCGAGAGTCTGAGTCAGCATTATTAATACCAAGACTAATATAGGGTAAAATGCCGAAACAGAAAAAGAAAAGGCAGAGCTAGCCACGGTGTGGTATTTGCCTGCAATCCCAGCTATTTGAGGCTAAGTCAGGAGAATCACGAGTTCTAGGCCAGCGAAATGGTTTAGCGAGACCTTGTCTCAAAATTAATAAATGAAACTAAAGGTCTGAGATGTACCTCAGTCAGAGAGAGAGCTTACTTGGCACTTGGGTGAGCTTGAGCTTAGTTCTCAGTAGCAAAAGAGGAGAAGGAGGAGGAAAAGCTTAGGAATCGTGCAGTCCCATTTATTGGAAGTTTTCTGCTGTTTTAAAGTCTCATCCATTTTAGGTCTGTGCTTGATTGGGGGGTTTCTTTCCGAGTGCTTCTTCAGCTTCACATCATGGTGCCCCTGCCAAGCACTCTCCCTCTTGAATTTTACTAGAATAAAATTATTCTGAATAAGCTACACCCTACCTAATTTCACCCCAAAGCCATGCTAACAAAAAGCTTTCTGCCAGGGTCTTTCAGAACTTCCACCCACCCACAGAGAAACTTTCTCTGTTGTTGTTTTGTTTTGTTTTGCTAATATTCTGAGAGAGTCTCAAAGTGTAGCCTCCATCTCAAGGCAATCCTCCTGCCTCAGCCTCCTGAGTATTGGGTTTAAGGCATGAGTCACCATACGCAGCTGAGAAAAACAGTCTTTCAATTATCAAACTTTACCCCAAGATTTCTCCCTGTTCCAACAGGACTTAAAAGATTTACTTCTTTTTTTTCCCCTCATTTCTGGAGATAATGGATTTTGATAAATAAGATGAATTAATTTTTAGATAATTTTAGCTACATTTTTCCCACAGAAATATTCTAACAATTAAAAAAAAAATTTAATAGTCACTATGAAATACATGTAAGAGCCTGATGGTGGTGGTGTGTGCCTTTAGTCCCAGAACTTTTGAGGCAGAGGCAGGCAGATTTCTACGTATTTGAGGCCAGCCTACTATACAGAGCAAGCTCCTAAAGAGCCAGGACTGCACAGAGAAACCTATCAAAAAAGGAAAAAGAAGAAAAAAAAAAAAAAAAAAAAACCAAGCAGAAAGAAAATTGTGGCCAGGGGCCATTTCTAGTATTGTCTAACTATAAGTCATGAAAAGTAACCTCATTAACCTGTACCTATCATTCGTCCTAGGATGAGGCGACAACTTAATTAATAGCATGAGCAAATACCACAGGAATATAAACAGCCTAATAACGGATTTATGGGGTCAGACCCTAAGCCTCGAGTGTTCACAAAACTACAGAAGCAATGACTGCACGGTTGCAGCAAAAACTGCTTTTAACACCCAGGTTCTTACACATAAATAAATTTCAATATTTAGTTTGTCGCCCCTCAAATTGCCATCACATTGCTAAATAGCAAGAACATTCAGCCCAGAAAATTGAGTTATTCTTCATAAGGAAAGTTAAGTGGACAGCAGCTACAGGATTAATACATTCCCTTGATTTATTTTTTATTTACAGATGCACATTTTCATTAGTTGGGATTTGAATGGAATGGATTTTTACATCAACAAAAGCAAAGGCAGCACAGTTCTGGCTTTTATACACAGATGGGCCTCTCTCTGTCTCCTTGGACAGTTTGGAGTGTATCTTCTTCCAACACAGCCCAGATGCATCTATTTGTAAATGTTCAGCTCACAGCCTCGAGGCAAAGGGCATAATTTCCCTCCCTAATCTGTACAGCAGATCTCAGATGCAGTTTGTTTTCAGTGGAGTGGCAAGGAAGGCCCAGAGAAGTGGACTGGAATACAAACAGAATTACTTGCCCATCTTTAATGTAAATGAAGGCATTTCATTCTTCTGCAACGATTTCTCCCGTTATCTATCTATATTTGCTACAGTGCTTTCCTAAGTAGCCTTGGGCCATATTACTTCCTCTGGACTCAGAAAACAATTGAATTTGTGCTGCAAGTGTCCCCAGCTGACTATTCTGTTTGATCACAGTTATTAGGCTATCCTCTAATGCTTGAAACCTTTATAATTTTAAAACTGGAACCAGAGTGGTTTAAATTAACCATGGATTCTCAAGATTTCTGGTATGTGCTACATATTTTCATTGGCTGGTCTTATCTGTTTGGGTACCCAAGAAATGTTAAGTAATTAAACAATGGCACCATCCCTGTGTCTGAACCTGGGAAGGATTCTGACCAGATGCCCAGCTTTGGCTCAGGGGAGCTCTGGTTCTGATCCGTATTCAAGTTACTGTGTGGAGGCATCAAGATACAACCTCTGCAGTTAAAGAATATGTGCGGCATGCTGTTGCTAGACACCAAATGGGCAGAAAAGTGAGAAGCTGTATG
Source organism: Psammomys obesus (assembly GCF_907164565.1). Classification (NCBI taxonomy): domain Eukaryota; kingdom Metazoa; phylum Chordata; class Mammalia; order Rodentia; family Muridae; genus Psammomys; species Psammomys obesus. Next base: position 27,613,842 of record NW_026592118.1, read on the forward strand.
GGGGTGACAATAACCCTAGGTTTTGTGACTACAGGATCAAAGACTGCGGAAGGTGCCTGAGCTCTGATCCCAGAGTCTGTGCTCTGTACTCACCCTGTCCCTGTTCTTAGTCCTCAGGACAGCCCCAAAGGGGGTCCAAGGAAGTAAAAGGACAAGGGTAACAGAAAGTCCCGTCCATTCTACTTTTCTCTATTGGTGGTGTTGGGGAGGGAGGGGTTAGTGGTGAGACAGGAATGGGAATATTAGCAAAGTAAGCACAGAATTCCCATGGTAACATTCCCACCTTCCCCTCACTGCCCTGGGTCATTTTCCCCCTTTCCCTTAGCGTGTGCTTGCTTATATTTATGGGTGTCTAGATTTTTTTTACATAAAGACTTTTTTCAATCCTGTGAGCTCTCACTTGGGGTTTAACTCTTGTCAAGCATATGCCCTTCCACCTCTAAGCTACACTCAGAGCTCAAGGGAGGTTTTTTTTACAAATGAAATTTAAAAGTGTGTGCGCACAACATTAAAATGCTCCATTGTCTTTTTGATTATCCATTTATTTTTATGTACATTGGTGTACTGCGAGCATGCCTGGCGTCCACTGAGGCCAAAGAAGGTGTCAGACCCCCTGGAACTGGAGTTACACACAGTCGTAAACCACCCTATGGTGCTGGGAGTAGAACACATCTTCTGTAAGAGCAGCCAGCACTCTCGACCTCTGAGCCATCTCTCCAGCCTGCTCAGTTGTTTTATCTGCTGCTACTCCAACCAAGGACCACTCATGGAGATAACCTAGAACCCCTGCACAGGTGTAGCCCATGGTTGTTCAGTGTCCAAGTGGGTTCCATAGTAAAGGGAACAGGGACTGTCTCTGACATGAATTGATTGGCCTGCTCTTTGATCACCTCCCCCTGAGGGGGAAGCAGTATTACCAGGCCACAGAGAAAGACAATGCAGCCACTCCTGATGAGACCTGATGATAGACTAGGATCAGAAGGAAGGAAAAGAAACCCTCCCCTACCAGTGGACTTGGGGAGTGACATGCGTCAAGAATGGGGAGGAAGGGAGGGATTGGGAGGGGAGGGCGAGGGAGCTACAGGGGGGATACAAAGTGAAGAAATTGTAATTAATAAAAATTAAAAAATGAAAAAGAAAAGGACAAAATGACTTGTATAAGTAAAACAGAGTCCATCCTTTCCATGTCAAACACACACAAAAGCATTAAAACGATGCTTCCAAGCAAGAGTGGTAGATTTTACAACCAGTAAAACCAAATGAGCCACACACCTCCTGAACACAAAAATAAATAAATACATACATAAATAAATACATAAATGATAAATTCCCAACCCCAAGTGTCTCACACAGCTAGAAGGCCCTCCCACCAGGTTTCAACCTGGCATGTACTTCTCAGCAGTTCATCGGCTTCCTTGAACTCCTGAACATCAACCTTTGCTTCAAAAGTGAGTCGTTACATCACGATGTACGGTGTCCTCTTTACCATAACCTGTGGAAGTCATCCTCTGGGAACTTCATGCCCCTGCAGGCACAATGCTTGCTGTGTGGAATTTACAGACAGTGTTTGGTGCTTCCATTTTATTTGCCTAATTTTTTAACTTAACATGAGTTCTGAGACTCACCTCTGCTTAGCTATGGCAATCACAGAATAAAAACAAATACATTAATAAAAAGGTTATTTCCTTTTACTGGAAATACTGGCCCAACCTTAACTGGAGTGGAGGGAGCCATGCGGCAGTAATAATAAAAGTAGCAGACGTTAGCAATCTGCCTCTTAGCATGAAATAAAATGCGCTTTAGTAAAAACGTGAATGCTTCCCCCACTGTAATTTTTCACATGGATGTGATAAAAGAAAAATAAAAGCGATAAGGCAGAACAGTTCCTGGGAAAACACACATAAAATGAAGTGGAAGGTTCAGCTCTGGCGTATTTTGTTTTACTCTCAGATGCTGAACACTCTGTGGCTCGAGCCTTGTTTTGTATAAACCACTATCAGTGCTGCTCACTCATACGATCTAAAGAACAGTAGAGGCTTCTGAAAACAGCACTGCATCAAGAGATGTTCTACCCTGGCCTACACTTCTGACATCGTGCCGCTCTGTCACGTTATACACTTATGGACAAAATAGCTCATCTACAGCCCCTCGATAGGTTAAAAAAAAATAGCAGAAAGCAGCATTCAACGCATCTTTCCTGAGGAAAAATGCATTCCCTTGGAAGTGATGTGATTCCTCACTGCCTAGTAAATAACTGAGTCTCACCCAAGGGACTGGAATAGTTCTTTAATCATTGGAACAAATAGATGTTTGAGCAACAAGGAGAACAATTATTTTCAAAATAGAAGCACACTTTAGCTACTTATTTTTATTTAAAAATATTTTAAGGAGCTTAAAAGATAAAAATGGGCAAAGAAGAAAAGATAGTTGTGTGTTTTCGTAAGAACTGTCATGTTTCCATAGCACACAGAAATCTTTAGATCAGAGAACAGCTGAAGGAACATACTATGTCCCTAACCAATTACTTCTCCTCTAGAACAAATGATTACCATACACACAGTAAGCCATCGCGCCCAACAGACACTAAACATACACTAACTTGTGTCTCTCACCTGCCAACTGCCTTCTTTGTTGATGTGATACCAATTGCTTACACAGTAATTAACTATTAACTATTAATTAATTCCTAAGATATACATATGCACATATCAAGAATCTCTCTGGCAAAGCAGCTATTGAGATCTATGGCCACCTTTGTAGCTGCAATGACCACGTTTTCAGCAAACACACATACTCCTATGCTATGTCCCCAGAGAAGTGTTGTCTTAGGCATACTATGTATTTTCCTATTCTGCTCTGCACCTAGCTATAGCCTGGTTGCTCTGGACCAATGCGAATACAGAAGCAATGGTGTTCTGTCCACATTCTCTTGGAAGCCACATTTTGAAGATGGCAGTACTCCAAGAAAGAAAGGGATGGGATTCCTACAGCTCGAATTACTTCATCAGGAAACACTTTGAAGTGCTCTAATAGAGAAAAAAAATCCAGTTGTGTAAATTACTTCAACTCTGCGATTTGTCTGTTATGCAATTAATGTGATGGTACGTAAGAATTTGTTCCCAGTTACCTATCTCCAGAAATGGATGCTTCTTTATACCTTCTATAGGAAAAACAGTCAGAAATCATTACATAAAATAACAAAGATGCTGAGGCCTAGAAAACTAAGGCCTAGAATACTACAATTAAGGTTCCTGGTAGAAAAGGAGTTATTCAAAGAGGCTTCTGGAGGAGGACCCTTTCAACCTCATTCAAAGGACAGTTATGAGAACGAGAAGTGTGATGAAGCTCAAATACTTAAAGGCACAGGGAACTGTGTGGTCAAACAGGGAACAAAGAAAGTACCATGATTTGGAAACAGAACTGCCTGTACAGAAGTAGTCATGAAATCATTAAACAGCATCCCTCCAAGCTTTGATAATTCTAAATTTGTTAACAACCCAATGTGCAATTGTAAAACCATGGCCTGAGCACTGCGAAGGGAGCTGGGTGTATGTAGGTAATGGTCATTTCAGCTTAAAAGTTTTCTTTTCTTTCTGGAACTTCGGGAGTGAGCTACAGCCATCTCTCTTGCTACCGCAGGACTCACAGATCTGAGACATCACAGAACACAGAGAGAGTCCAAGTTCAATGTAAAACGAAACCGACATTTCTCAAGACTCAACATAAAAGATGCAGAAAGCATCTGGTTCCAACAACGTGTGGGTCCGTGTGGTTATCAGTGAAGCAGAACAGACAATGTTACATTTATCAAAGTACAGAAGCTTTGACACACTCATCTGTGAAATTTTACCTCTTAATATGTAAAGCTCTAACCAAGCACCCAACCAAAGTTTGACTTGGTCTGCACATGCCCATGACAGAGAAACCCACATAGGAAGACAGGAGTAGTAAGCCTGAGGAATTCTCAGATATCTTTTTAAAAGACTGGCTATTAGGGCCAGAGCCCTAGCATAGTATTTTACCAGCTCTGTGGAGGATGGGTGTGCTTGAATGTGATCATGTGATCGTATATGACTGAGGGAGGGGATACAGACCATGGGTGCATGTGGAGGTCAGAGGGCAAGCTCGGCGACAAGGCTTCACCTTCCCCTTTTGTGAGGCAGTATCTTTGTCTCACTGCTGTGCAGGCTAGGCTAGACTTCCGGGGATTCTCCTGACTACCTCCATCTTACCCTAGAAGTGCTTGTGTCACAGACACATACTACGCTGCCTAGATTTTCATGGGTCCTAGGCATTCAAACTCGGGTCGTCATGATTCTAAAGCAAATGGTTTATACACTGAGCTACCTTTACAACACAATAATGCCCTTTAAATATTTACTTATTCTTCAATTAGGAGTTCTCAAATTTGGATTTGTCCCATTAAAACACTATTTATCCCATACGGTTTATAGTGCTTCCTTAAGAATTACCTTAAGAATTTGACAAACAAATTATTCCATAAACAGTGTCTATTTAGAAGGCACACTTTCATTATACTTTTCATTCATATATAGAACTTTCCATTTATACCTAAATATCTATTGGTAAATAATTATTTCTTTGCAAAAGGCCAGAAAGATCTTGACTAATCTTTCTTTCTGGTGAGTCTTTAGCAATGCAGATAGTCCAAATATAAGTCCAAATATAAGCCAGCTCCTAGTACCTTATTTCTACAAGTTTTGAATCACATTAGAGAAAGACTATACAAAAAAAATAAAACTTTATTTACTTTTTTGCCTTTTTAAAGAGACGAAATTTTCAAACTTTTTTCCTGCAAACATTAATTGTCGTAGTATTCTGTCCTGTATTTTTTTTTCAACTTCTTTTGAACTTGGAGAAAGAGGTCAGAGGTTTCTTTCCAAAAGAGTACTGCTTGAAAATAATGTGGAGGGAAGATTTGTGATGAGCAAAGGAAGCCATACTACAACAGCCTGGTAGTAGCTTTCTAACCCTGGGACCAGCAATGTGAACCCTGATTCTTCTCACCAAATGCGTGCCTCCCCAGGATCCCCGCTCCCTTTCCTATTGAGCATAATTTTTTCCCAGTGCTACAAAAAAAAAAAAAAAAAAAAATGGGCGAGAAGGAAAGTTAGGATAGATTCACTGTGTTCTTTGAATTGATGCAAATGGCAAGGAAAGACAGAAATATCTCTCTATACACAGATCACTTAACTCCTTTTCCTCCTACTTTTTCCAAAAGAAAATCTAAAATAAGTGAGACTGCAGATTCTACTAGAAAGCAGAGATGTACTGTGACTCTAGAAGAGAAAAATACATTTTACTAAACTTTAAGTATTTCTATGGTAAAAAAAAAAAAAAAAAAAAGTCAGGAAAACCAACACAATAAATGGTTTTTAAAAACATTTTCCATGGGGAACAACTGGTAAAGATGTAATTCAAACGTCTACACCTGCATGGGATTTTCTCTCTATGGTGATGTAGAGAAATACCTACCTACCTGAGCCTCTCCTTTCTCTGGCTTCCAAGTTCAACCATCATGAAGCCCAAAGACTGGGCTACAGAATACTACCTTAACATCATTCCCTGGCTTAGGTTTCTCAAGAGCTTCCTACTGTCCGCTGCACAAAAGTAAGCAACTCACTTCATAATCCCAACTACTTTTAGTTTGCCAATCCCATTTCCTACCTACCCACCTCGTTACACTCCAGCAATAAATGACCTACTTTGATACTTCTTATTTTGTTTATTTGCTGGTTTTATTTGCTTTGGATAGCATTTGTCCTTTCTCCTTCCCCATTTGGTGAAGTTCTGGTCGTCTTGAAAACTCCTTCTACTGAGCAAGATTCAGTGCAGTTAAGACAGGCCATTCTGGGTATGTCACACAGAAAGGCATTCAGAGCAGGACATGAATTGTGACAATACTGTTGACAGGATTAGAGGTCAGGGAGCATCATTAGCTCCCACACACTGTAGACTGTAATTCAGAAACCTGGGCAGCTGCTGACACGCAGAGATCAAAATGTTACAGGAGCTACTACCTATCTCATATCCGCGCTTCAGCTGAGGTTGGAGACACTGTCAAATTAAGAGTTTGATCACTACCAAAGACAATATTCCCTTCACAGTAGATTCTGTAGCCACTAAAGGGGGAAGGCGCTCTACTTTCTTCCGCCTTGTGTGTTTTTTACTAGAACTTCTTATTAGGCTCTGTATCTTTCCAAATGGTCCTAGTCCTCTTTCTGTTGCTGTGATAAAATATCATGACCAAAAGCACCTAAGAAGAAAGGGTTTATTTTAGCTCGGAATTCCATGTTACACAGTCTACACACAGAGGAGGGGGTCGAGGAACGGGAACTTGAGGGAGTCAGCAGCAGAGAGAATGAGCAAATGCATGCCCAGTACTCAGCACAATTTCTCTCTATACGTACAGTTCATATTTCTGCCTAGAAATTGGTACTGCTCAGAGCAGGCTCTGTCTTCCCAAGTAAATCAAAATAATTACACACACACACCAACCCAATATAGACAATCTCTCACTGAGACTCCTTTCCAACATGACTCGAGGTTGTGTCAAGTTGGCAATTAAAACTGACCATTATGCAAACTATCTAAAGTTGTAGGACATTAACAAGCAAATGGCTGCTGAGTGTAAACAGTATTCAGTACTCTTTGGCTCAGACTTCATATCCTTTGTCTTGTTCTTTGTGGGTCTTCCTACTCCCTCTGATCCTTGGTTAATTATTTCTGCACTGAATCAGCTCCGGTTTTCAGTGAGCATTTCTGTCATCCTACACAGCTCAACATTCATGGACACATCTATACGCTGCATGTTGTGAATCTGTGGTTATTATTTTCACTGATTATTTGGGAATTTCACCTCGTGAACCCAGACAACGCTCACTTCCCAGTCCTCCCAGGTCCAGTCTCCACCCTTGTGACCTCCCCACCCAAAAAGGAGGAGGAGGAGGAAGAGGAGGAAAGGAGGAAGAAGAAGGAGGAGGAGGAGGAAAAGAAAAACAAGGAAGGAAGGAAGGAAGGAAGGAAGGAAGGAAGGAAGGAAGGAAG